>NW_027255898.1:1433333-2150000 GCF_043229965.1 Drosophila suzukii | reverse complement strand
TCAGTCTGTCAGTCTGTCAGTCTGTCAGTCTGTCAGTCTGTCAGTCTGTCAGTCTGTCAGTCTGTCAGTCTGTCAGTCTGTCAGTCTGTCAGTCTGTCAGTCTGTCAGTCTGTCAGTCTGTCAGTCTGTCAGTCTGTCAGTCTGTCAGTCTGTCAGTCTGTCAGTCTGTCAGTCTGTCAGTCTGTCAGTCTGTCAGTCTGTCAGTCTGTCAGTCTGTCAGTCTGTCAGTCTGTCAGTCTGTCAGTCTGTCAGTCTGTCAGTCTGTCAGTCTGTCAGTCTGTCAGTCTGTCAGTCTGTCAGTCTGTCAGTCTGTCAGTCTGTCAGTCTGTCAGTCTGTCAGTCTGTCAGTCTGTCAGTCTGTCAGTCTGTCAGTCTGTCAGTCTGTCAGTCTGTCAGTCTGTCAGTCTGTCAGTCTGTCAGTCTGTCAGTCTGTCAGTCTGTCAGTCTGTCAGTCTGTCAGTCTGTCAGTCTGTCAGTCTGTCAGTCTGTCAGTCTGTCAGTCTGTCAGTCTGTCAGTCTGTCAGTCTGTCAGTCTGTCAGTCTGTCAGTCTGTCAGTCTGTCAGTCTGTCAGTCTGTCAGTCTGTCAGTCTGTCAGTCTGTCAGTCTGTCAGTCTGTCAGTCTGTCAGTCTGTCAGTCTGTCAGTCTGTCAGTCTGTCAGTCTGTCAGTCTGTCAGTCTGTCAGTCTGTCAGTCTGTCAGTCTGTCAGTCTGTCAGTCTGTCAGTCTGTCAGTCTGTCAGTCTGTCAGTCTGTCAGTCTGTCAGTCTGTCAGTCTGTCAGTCTGTCAGTCTGTCAGTCTGTCAGTCTGTCAGTCTGTCAGTCTGTCAGTCTGTCAGTCTGTCAGTCTGTCAGTCTGTCAGTCTGTCAGTCTGTCAGTCTGTCAGTCTGTCAGTCTGTCAGTCTGTCAGTCTGTCAGTCTGTCAGTCTGTCAGTCTGTCAGTCTGTCAGTCTGTCAGTCTGTCAGTCTGTCAGTCTGTCAGTCTGTCAGTCTGTCAGTCTGTCAGTCTGTCAGTCTGTCAGTCTGTCAGTCTGTCAGTCTGTCAGTCTGTCAGTCTGTCAGTCTGTCAGTCTGTCAGTCTGTCAGTCTGTCAGTCTGTCAGTCTGTCAGTCTGTCAGTCTGTCAGTCTGTCAGTCTGTCAGTCTGTCAGTCTGTCAGTCTGTCAGTCTGTCAGTCTGTCAGTCTGTCAGTCTGTCAGTCTGTCAGTCTGTCAGTCTGTCAGTCTGTCAGTCTGTCAGTCTGTCAGTCTGTCAGTCTGTCAGTCTGTCAGTCTGTCAGTCTGTCAGTCTGTCAGTCTGTCAGTCTGTCAGTCTGTCAGTCTGTCAGTCTGTCAGTCTGTCAGTCTGTCAGTCTGTCAGTCTGTCAGTCTGTCAGTCTGTCAGTCTGTCAGTCTGTCAGTCTGTCAGTCTGTCAGTCTGTCAGTCTGTCAGTCTGTCAGTCTGTCAGTCTGTCAGTCTGTCAGTCTGTCAGTCTGTCAGTCTGTCAGTCTGTCAGTCTGTCAGTCTGTCAGTCTGTCAGTCTGTCAGTCTGTCAGTCTGTCAGTCTGTCAGTCTGTCAGTCTGTCAGTCTGTCAGTCTGTCAGTCTGTCAGTCTGTCAGTCTGTCAGTCTGTCAGTCTGTCAGTCTGTCAGTCTGTCAGTCTGTCAGTCTGTCAGTCTGTCAGTCTGTCAGTCTGTCAGTCTGTCAGTCTGTCAGTCTGTCAGTCTGTCAGTCTGTCAGTCTGTCAGTCTGTCAGTCTGTCAGTCTGTCAGTCTGTCAGTCTGTCAGTCTGTCAGTCTGTCAGTCTGTCAGTCTGTCAGTCTGTCAGTCTGTCAGTCTGTCAGTCTGTCAGTCTGTCAGTCTGTCAGTCTGTCAGTCTGTCAGTCTGTCAGTCTGTCAGTCTGTCAGTCTGTCAGTCTGTCAGTCTGTCAGTCTGTCAGTCTGTCAGTCTGTCAGTCTGTCAGTCTGTCAGTCTGTCAGTCTGTCAGTCTGTCAGTCTGTCAGTCTGTCAGTCTGTCAGTCTGTCAGTCTGTCAGTCTGTCAGTCTGTCAGTCTGTCAGTCTGTCAGTCTGTCAGTCTGTCAGTCTGTCAGTCTGTCAGTCTGTCAGTCTGTCAGTCTGTCAGTCTGTCAGTCTGTCAGTCTGTCAGTCTGTCAGTCTGTCAGTCTGTCAGTCTGTCAGTCTGTCAGTCTGTCAGTCTGTCAGTCTGTCAGTCTGTCAGTCTGTCAGTCTGTCAGTCTGTCAGTCTGTCAGTCTGTCAGTCTGTCAGTCTGTCAGTCTGTCAGTCTGTCAGTCTGTCAGTCTGTCAGTCTGTCAGTCTGTCAGTCTGTCAGTCTGTCAGTCTGTCAGTCTGTCAGTCTGTCAGTCTGTCAGTCTGTCAGTCTGTCAGTCTGTCAGTCTGTCAGTCTGTCAGTCTGTCAGTCTGTCAGTCTGTCAGTCTGTCAGTCTGTCAGTCTGTCAGTCTGTCAGTCTGTCAGTCTGTCAGTCTGTCAGTCTGTCAGTCTGTCAGTCTGTCAGTCTGTCAGTCTGTCAGTCTGTCAGTCTGTCAGTCTGTCAGTCTGTCAGTCTGTCAGTCTGTCAGTCTGTCAGTCTGTCAGTCTGTCAGTCTGTCAGTCTGTCAGTCTGTCAGTCTGTCAGTCTGTCAGTCTGTCAGTCTGTCAGTCTGTCAGTCTGTCAGTCTGTCAGTCTGTCAGTCTGTCAGTCTGTCAGTCTGTCAGTCTGTCAGTCTGTCAGTCTGTCAGTCTGTCAGTCTGTCAGTCTGTCAGTCTGTCAGTCTGTCAGTCTGTCAGTCTGTCAGTCTGTCAGTCTGTCAGTCTGTCAGTCTGTCAGTCTGTCAGTCTGTCAGTCTGTCAGTCTGTCAGTCTGTCAGTCTGTCAGTCTGTCAGTCTGTCAGTCTGTCAGTCTGTCAGTCTGTCAGTCTGTCAGTCTGTCAGTCTGTCAGTCTGTCAGTCTGTCAGTCTGTCAGTCTGTCAGTCTGTCAGTCTGTCAGTCTGTCAGTCTGTCAGTCTGTCAGTCTGTCAGTCTGTCAGTCTGTCAGTCTGTCAGTCTGTCAGTCTGTCAGTCTGTCAGTCTGTCAGTCTGTCAGTCTGTCAGTCTGTCAGTCTGTCAGTCTGTCAGTCTGTCAGTCTGTCAGTCTGTCAGTCTGTCAGTCTGTCAGTCTGTCAGTCTGTCAGTCTGTCAGTCTGTCAGTCTGTCAGTCTGTCAGTCTGTCAGTCTGTCAGTCTGTCAGTCTGTCAGTCTGTCAGTCTGTCAGTCTGTCAGTCTGTCAGTCTGTCAGTCTGTCAGTCTGTCAGTCTGTCAGTCTGTCAGTCTGTCAGTCTGTCAGTCTGTCAGTCTGTCAGTCTGTCAGTCTGTCAGTCTGTCAGTCTGTCAGTCTGTCAGTCTGTCAGTCTGTCAGTCTGTCAGTCTGTCAGTCTGTCAGTCTGTCAGTCTGTCAGTCTGTCAGTCTGTCAGTCTGTCAGTCTGTCAGTCTGTCAGTCTGTCAGTCTGTCAGTCTGTCAGTCTGTCAGTCTGTCAGTCTGTCAGTCTGTCAGTCTGTCAGTCTGTCAGTCTGTCAGTCTGTCAGTCTGTCAGTCTGTCAGTCTGTCAGTCTGTCAGTCTGTCAGTCTGTCAGTCTGTCAGTCTGTCAGTCTGTCAGTCTGTCAGTCTGTCAGTCTGTCAGTCTGTCAGTCTGTCAGTCTGTCAGTCTGTCAGTCTGTCAGTCTGTCAGTCTGTCAGTCTGTCAGTCTGTCAGTCTGTCAGTCTGTCAGTCTGTCAGTCTGTCAGTCTGTCAGTCTGTCAGTCTGTCAGTCTGTCAGTCTGTCAGTCTGTCAGTCTGTCAGTCTGTCAGTCTGTCAGTCTGTCAGTCTGTCAGTCTGTCAGTCTGTCAGTCTGTCAGTCTGTCAGTCTGTCAGTCTGTCAGTCTGTCAGTCTGTCAGTCTGTCAGTCTGTCAGTCTGTCAGTCTGTCAGTCTGTCAGTCTGTCAGTCTGTCAGTCTGTCAGTCTGTCAGTCTGTCAGTCTGTCAGTCTGTCAGTCTGTCAGTCTGTCAGTCTGTCAGTCTGTCAGTCTGTCAGTCTGTCAGTCTGTCAGTCTGTCAGTCTGTCAGTCTGTCAGTCTGTCAGTCTGTCAGTCTGTCAGTCTGTCAGTCTGTCAGTCTGTCAGTCTGTCAGTCTGTCAGTCTGTCAGTCTGTCAGTCTGTCAGTCTGTCAGTCTGTCAGTCTGTCAGTCTGTCAGTCTGTCAGTCTGTCAGTCTGTCAGTCTGTCAGTCTGTCAGTCTGTCAGTCTGTCAGTCTGTCAGTCTGTCAGTCTGTCAGTCTGTCAGTCTGTCAGTCTGTCAGTCTGTCAGTCTGTCAGTCTGTCAGTCTGTCAGTCTGTCAGTCTGTCAGTCTGTCAGTCTGTCAGTCTGTCAGTCTGTCAGTCTGTCAGTCTGTCAGTCTGTCAGTCTGTCAGTCTGTCAGTCTGTCAGTCTGTCAGTCTGTCAGTCTGTCAGTCTGTCAGTCTGTCAGTCTGTCAGTCTGTCAGTCTGTCAGTCTGTCAGTCTGTCAGTCTGTCAGTCTGTCAGTCTGTCAGTCTGTCAGTCTGTCAGTCTGTCAGTCTGTCAGTCTGTCAGTCTGTCAGTCTGTCAGTCTGTCAGTCTGTCAGTCTGTCAGTCTGTCAGTCTGTCAGTCTGTCAGTCTGTCAGTCTGTCAGTCTGTCAGTCTGTCAGTCTGTCAGTCTGTCAGTCTGTCAGTCTGTCAGTCTGTCAGTCTGTCAGTCTGTCAGTCTGTCAGTCTGTCAGTCTGTCAGTCTGTCAGTCTGTCAGTCTGTCAGTCTGTCAGTCTGTCAGTCTGTCAGTCTGTCAGTCTGTCAGTCTGTCAGTCTGTCAGTCTGTCAGTCTGTCAGTCTGTCAGTCTGTCAGTCTGTCAGTCTGTCAGTCTGTCAGTCTGTCAGTCTGTCAGTCTGTCAGTCTGTCAGTCTGTCAGTCTGTCAGTCTGTCAGTCTGTCAGTCTGTCAGTCTGTCAGTCTGTCAGTCTGTCAGTCTGTCAGTCTGTCAGTCTGTCAGTCTGTCAGTCTGTCAGTCTGTCAGTCTGTCAGTCTGTCAGTCTGTCAGTCTGTCAGTCTGTCAGTCTGTCAGTCTGTCAGTCTGTCAGTCTGTCAGTCTGTCAGTCTGTCAGTCTGTCAGTCTGTCAGTCTGTCAGTCTGTCAGTCTGTCAGTCTGTCAGTCTGTCAGTCTGTCAGTCTGTCAGTCTGTCAGTCTGTCAGTCTGTCAGTCTGTCAGTCTGTCAGTCTGTCAGTCTGTCAGTCTGTCAGTCTGTCAGTCTGTCAGTCTGTCAGTCTGTCAGTCTGTCAGTCTGTCAGTCTGTCAGTCTGTCAGTCTGTCAGTCTGTCAGTCTGTCAGTCTGTCAGTCTGTCAGTCTGTCAGTCTGTCAGTCTGTCAGTCTGTCAGTCTGTCAGTCTGTCAGTCTGTCAGTCTGTCAGTCTGTCAGTCTGTCAGTCTGTCAGTCTGTCAGTCTGTCAGTCTGTCAGTCTGTCAGTCTGTCAGTCTGTCAGTCTGTCAGTCTGTCAGTCTGTCAGTCTGTCAGTCTGTCAGTCTGTCAGTCTGTCAGTCTGTCAGTCTGTCAGTCTGTCAGTCTGTCAGTCTGTCAGTCTGTCAGTCTGTCAGTCTGTCAGTCTGTCAGTCTGTCAGTCTGTCAGTCTGTCAGTCTGTCAGTCTGTCAGTCTGTCAGTCTGTCAGTCTGTCAGTCTGTCAGTCTGTCAGTCTGTCAGTCTGTCAGTCTGTCAGTCTGTCAGTCTGTCAGTCTGTCAGTCTGTCAGTCTGTCAGTCTGTCAGTCTGTCAGTCTGTCAGTCTGTCAGTCTGTCAGTCTGTCAGTCTGTCAGTCTGTCAGTCTGTCAGTCTGTCAGTCTGTCAGTCTGTCAGTCTGTCAGTCTGTCAGTCTGTCAGTCTGTCAGTCTGTCAGTCTGTCAGTCTGTCAGTCTGTCAGTCTGTCAGTCTGTCAGTCTGTCAGTCTGTCAGTCTGTCAGTCTGTCAGTCTGTCAGTCTGTCAGTCTGTCAGTCTGTCAGTCTGTCAGTCTGTCAGTCTGTCAGTCTGTCAGTCTGTCAGTCTGTCAGTCTGTCAGTCTGTCAGTCTGTCAGTCTGTCAGTCTGTCAGTCTGTCAGTCTGTCAGTCTGTCAGTCTGTCAGTCTGTCAGTCTGTCAGTCTGTCAGTCTGTCAGTCTGTCAGTCTGTCAGTCTGTCAGTCTGTCAGTCTGTCAGTCTGTCAGTCTGTCAGTCTGTCAGTCTGTCAGTCTGTCAGTCTGTCAGTCTGTCAGTCTGTCAGTCTGTCAGTCTGTCAGTCTGTCAGTCTGTCAGTCTGTCAGTCTGTCAGTCTGTCAGTCTGTCAGTCTGTCAGTCTGTCAGTCTGTCAGTCTGTCAGTCTGTCAGTCTGTCAGTCTGTCAGTCTGTCAGTCTGTCAGTCTGTCAGTCTGTCAGTCTGTCAGTCTGTCAGTCTGTCAGTCTGTCAGTCTGTCAGTCTGTCAGTCTGTCAGTCTGTCAGTCTGTCAGTCTGTCAGTCTGTCAGTCTGTCAGTCTGTCAGTCTGTCAGTCTGTCAGTCTGTCAGTCTGTCAGTCTGTCAGTCTGTCAGTCTGTCAGTCTGTCAGTCTGTCAGTCTGTCAGTCTGTCAGTCTGTCAGTCTGTCAGTCTGTCAGTCTGTCAGTCTGTCAGTCTGTCAGTCTGTCAGTCTGTCAGTCTGTCAGTCTGTCAGTCTGTCAGTCTGTCAGTCTGTCAGTCTGTCAGTCTGTCAGTCTGTCAGTCTGTCAGTCTGTCAGTCTGTCAGTCTGTCAGTCTGTCAGTCTGTCAGTCTGTCAGTCTGTCAGTCTGTCAGTCTGTCAGTCTGTCAGTCTGTCAGTCTGTCAGTCTGTCAGTCTGTCAGTCTGTCAGTCTGTCAGTCTGTCAGTCTGTCAGTCTGTCAGTCTGTCAGTCTGTCAGTCTGTCAGTCTGTCAGTCTGTCAGTCTGTCAGTCTGTCAGTCTGTCAGTCTGTCAGTCTGTCAGTCTGTCAGTCTGTCAGTCTGTCAGTCTGTCAGTCTGTCAGTCTGTCAGTCTGTCAGTCTGTCAGTCTGTCAGTCTGTCAGTCTGTCAGTCTGTCAGTCTGTCAGTCTGTCAGTCTGTCAGTCTGTCAGTCTGTCAGTCTGTCAGTCTGTCAGTCTGTCAGTCTGTCAGTCTGTCAGTCTGTCAGTCTGTCAGTCTGTCAGTCTGTCAGTCTGTCAGTCTGTCAGTCTGTCAGTCTGTCAGTCTGTCAGTCTGTCAGTCTGTCAGTCTGTCAGTCTGTCAGTCTGTCAGTCTGTCAGTCTGTCAGTCTGTCAGTCTGTCAGTCTGTCAGTCTGTCAGTCTGTCAGTCTGTCAGTCTGTCAGTCTGTCAGTCTGTCAGTCTGTCAGTCTGTCAGTCTGTCAGTCTGTCAGTCTGTCAGTCTGTCAGTCTGTCAGTCTGTCAGTCTGTCAGTCTGTCAGTCTGTCAGTCTGTCAGTCTGTCAGTCTGTCAGTCTGTCAGTCTGTCAGTCTGTCAGTCTGTCAGTCTGTCAGTCTGTCAGTCTGTCAGTCTGTCAGTCTGTCAGTCTGTCAGTCTGTCAGTCTGTCAGTCTGTCAGTCTGTCAGTCTGTCAGTCTGTCAGTCTGTCAGTCTGTCAGTCTGTCAGTCTGTCAGTCTGTCAGTCTGTCAGTCTGTCAGTCTGTCAGTCTGTCAGTCTGTCAGTCTGTCAGTCTGTCAGTCTGTCAGTCTGTCAGTCTGTCAGTCTGTCAGTCTGTCAGTCTGTCAGTCTGTCAGTCTGTCAGTCTGTCAGTCTGTCAGTCTGTCAGTCTGTCAGTCTGTCAGTCTGTCAGTCTGTCAGTCTGTCAGTCTGTCAGTCTGTCAGTCTGTCAGTCTGTCAGTCTGTCAGTCTGTCAGTCTGTCAGTCTGTCAGTCTGTCAGTCTGTCAGTCTGTCAGTCTGTCAGTCTGTCAGTCTGTCAGTCTGTCAGTCTGTCAGTCTGTCAGTCTGTCAGTCTGTCAGTCTGTCAGTCTGTCAGTCTGTCAGTCTGTCAGTCTGTCAGTCTGTCAGTCTGTCAGTCTGTCAGTCTGTCAGTCTGTCAGTCTGTCAGTCTGTCAGTCTGTCAGTCTGTCAGTCTGTCAGTCTGTCAGTCTGTCAGTCTGTCAGTCTGTCAGTCTGTCAGTCTGTCAGTCTGTCAGTCTGTCAGTCTGTCAGTCTGTCAGTCTGTCAGTCTGTCAGTCTGTCAGTCTGTCAGTCTGTCAGTCTGTCAGTCTGTCAGTCTGTCAGTCTGTCAGTCTGTCAGTCTGTCAGTCTGTCAGTCTGTCAGTCTGTCAGTCTGTCAGTCTGTCAGTCTGTCAGTCTGTCAGTCTGTCAGTCTGTCAGTCTGTCAGTCTGTCAGTCTGTCAGTCTGTCAGTCTGTCAGTCTGTCAGTCTGTCAGTCTGTCAGTCTGTCAGTCTGTCAGTCTGTCAGTCTGTCAGTCTGTCAGTCTGTCAGTCTGTCAGTCTGTCAGTCTGTCAGTCTGTCAGTCTGTCAGTCTGTCAGTCTGTCAGTCTGTCAGTCTGTCAGTCTGTCAGTCTGTCAGTCTGTCAGTCTGTCAGTCTGTCAGTCTGTCAGTCTGTCAGTCTGTCAGTCTGTCAGTCTGTCAGTCTGTCAGTCTGTCAGTCTGTCAGTCTGTCAGTCTGTCAGTCTGTCAGTCTGTCAGTCTGTCAGTCTGTCAGTCTGTCAGTCTGTCAGTCTGTCAGTCTGTCAGTCTGTCAGTCTGTCAGTCTGTCAGTCTGTCAGTCTGTCAGTCTGTCAGTCTGTCAGTCTGTCAGTCTGTCAGTCTGTCAGTCTGTCAGTCTGTCAGTCTGTCAGTCTGTCAGTCTGTCAGTCTGTCAGTCTGTCAGTCTGTCAGTCTGTCAGTCTGTCAGTCTGTCAGTCTGTCAGTCTGTCAGTCTGTCAGTCTGTCAGTCTGTCAGTCTGTCAGTCTGTCAGTCTGTCAGTCTGTCAGTCTGTCAGTCTGTCAGTCTGTCAGTCTGTCAGTCTGTCAGTCTGTCTCAGTCTGTCAGTCTGTCAGTCTGTCAGTCTGTCAGTCTGTCAGTCTGTCAGTCTGTCAGTCTGTCAGTCTGTCAGTCTGTCAGTCTGTCAGTCTGTCAGTCTGTCAGTCTGTCAGTCTGTCAGTCTGTCAGTCTGTCAGTCTGTCAGTCTGTCAGTCTGTCAGTCTGTCAGTCTGTCAGTCTGTCAGTCTGTCAGTCTGTCAGTCTGTCAGTCTGTCAGTCTGTCAGTCTGTCAGTCTGTCAGTCTGTCAGTCTGTCAGTCTGTCAGTCTGTCAGTCTGTCAGTCTGTCAGTCTGTCAGTCTGTCAGTCTGTCAGTCTGTCAGTCTGTCAGTCTGTCAGTCTGTCAGTCTGTCAGTCTGTCAGTCTGTCAGTCTGTCAGTCTGTCAGTCTGTCAGTCTGTCAGTCTGTCAGTCTGTCAGTCTGTCAGTCTGTCAGTCTGTCAGTCTGTCAGTCTGTCAGTCTGTCAGTCTGTCAGTCTGTCAGTCTGTCAGTCTGTCAGTCTGTCAGTCTGTCAGTCTGTCAGTCTGTCAGTCTGTCAGTCTGTCAGTCTGTCAGTCTGTCAGTCTGTCAGTCTGTCAGTCTGTCAGTCTGTCAGTCTGTCAGTCTGTCAGTCTGTCAGTCTGTCAGTCTGTCAGTCTGTCAGTCTGTCAGTCTGTCAGTCTGTCAGTCTGTCAGTCTGTCAGTCTGTCAGTCTGTCAGTCTGTCAGTCTGTCAGTCTGTCAGTCTGTCAGTCTGTCAGTCTGTCAGTCTGTCAGTCTGTCAGTCTGTCAGTCTGTCAGTCTGTCAGTCTGTCAGTCTGTCAGTCTGTCAGTCTGTCAGTCTGTCAGTCTGTCAGTCTGTCAGTCTGTCAGTCTGTCAGTCTGTCAGTCTGTCAGTCTGTCAGTCTGTCAGTCTGTCAGTCTGTCAGTCTGTCAGTCTGTCAGTCTGTCAGTCTGTCAGTCTGTCAGTCTGTCAGTCTGTCAGTCTGTCAGTCTGTCAGTCTGTCAGTCTGTCAGTCTGTCAGTCTGTCAGTCTGTCAGTCTGTCAGTCTGTCAGTCTGTCAGTCTGTCAGTCTGTCAGTCTGTCAGTCTGTCAGTCTGTCAGTCTGTCAGTCTGTCAGTCTGTCAGTCTGTCAGTCTGTCAGTCTGTCAGTCTGTCAGTCTGTCAGTCTGTCAGTCTGTCAGTCTGTCAGTCTGTCAGTCTGTCAGTCTGTCAGTCTGTCAGTCTGTCAGTCTGTCAGTCTGTCAGTCTGTCAGTCTGTCAGTCTGTCAGTCTGTCAGTCTGTCAGTCTGTCAGTCTGTCAGTCTGTCAGTCTGTCAGTCTGTCAGTCTGTCAGTCTGTCAGTCTGTCAGTCTGTCAGTCTGTCAGTCTGTCAGTCTGTCAGTCTGTCAGTCTGTCAGTCTGTCAGTCTGTCAGTCTGTCAGTCTGTCAGTCTGTCAGTCTGTCAGTCTGTCAGTCTGTCAGTCTGTCAGTCTGTCAGTCTGTCAGTCTGTCAGTCTGTCAGTCTGTCAGTCTGTCAGTCTGTCAGTCTGTCAGTCTGTCAGTCTGTCAGTCTGTCAGTCTGTCAGTCTGTCAGTCTGTCAGTCTGTCAGTCTGTCAGTCTGTCAGTCTGTCAGTCTGTCAGTCTGTCAGTCTGTCAGTCTGTCAGTCTGTCAGTCTGTCAGTCTGTCAGTCTGTCAGTCTGTCAGTCTGTCAGTCTGTCAGTCTGTCAGTCTGTCAGTCTGTCAGTCTGTCAGTCTGTCAGTCTGTCAGTCTGTCAGTCTGTCAGTCTGTCAGTCTGTCAGTCTGTCAGTCTGTCAGTCTGTCAGTCTGTCAGTCTGTCAGTCTGTCAGTCTGTCAGTCTGTCAGTCTGTCAGTCTGTCAGTCTGTCAGTCTGTCAGTCTGTCAGTCTGTCAGTCTGTCAGTCTGTCAGTCTGTCAGTCTGTCAGTCTGTCAGTCTGTCAGTCTGTCAGTCTGTCAGTCTGTCAGTCTGTCAGTCTGTCAGTCTGTCAGTCTGTCAGTCTGTCAGTCTGTCAGTCTGTCAGTCTGTCAGTCTGTCAGTCTGTCAGTCTGTCAGTCTGTCAGTCTGTCAGTCTGTCAGTCTGTCAGTCTGTCAGTCTGTCAGTCTGTCAGTCTGTCAGTCTGTCAGTCTGTCAGTCTGTCAGTCTGTCAGTCTGTCAGTCTGTCAGTCTGTCAGTCTGTCAGTCTGTCAGTCTGTCAGTCTGTCAGTCTGTCAGTCTGTCAGTCTGTCAGTCTGTCAGTCTGTCAGTCTGTCAGTCTGTCAGTCTGTCAGTCTGTCAGTCTGTCAGTCTGTCAGTCTGTCAGTCTGTCAGTCTGTCAGTCTGTCAGTCTGTCAGTCTGTCAGTCTGTCAGTCTGTCAGTCTGTCAGTCTGTCAGTCTGTCAGTCTGTCAGTCTGTCAGTCTGTCAGTCTGTCAGTCTGTCAGTCTGTCAGTCTGTCAGTCTGTCAGTCTGTCAGTCTGTCAGTCTGTCAGTCTGTCAGTCTGTCAGTCTGTCAGTCTGTCAGTCTGTCAGTCTGTCAGTCTGTCAGTCTGTCAGTCTGTCAGTCTGTCAGTCTGTCAGTCTGTCAGTCTGTCAGTCTGTCAGTCTGTCAGTCTGTCAGTCTGTCAGTCTGTCAGTCTGTCAGTCTGTCAGTCTGTCAGTCTGTCAGTCTGTCAGTCTGTCAGTCTGTCAGTCTGTCAGTCTGTCAGTCTGTCAGTCTGTCAGTCTGTCAGTCTGTCAGTCTGTCAGTCTGTCAGTCTGTCAGTCTGTCAGTCTGTCAGTCTGTCAGTCTGTCAGTCTGTCAGTCTGTCAGTCTGTCAGTCTGTCAGTCTGTCAGTCTGTCAGTCTGTCAGTCTGTCAGTCTGTCAGTCTGTCAGTCTGTCAGTCTGTCAGTCTGTCAGTCTGTCAGTCTGTCAGTCTGTCAGTCTGTCAGTCTGTCAGTCTGTCAGTCTGTCAGTCTGTCAGTCTGTCAGTCTGTCAGTCTGTCAGTCTGTCAGTCTGTCAGTCTGTCAGTCTGTCAGTCTGTCAGTCTGTCAGTCTGTCAGTCTGTCAGTCTGTCAGTCTGTCAGTCTGTCAGTCTGTCAGTCTGTCAGTCTGTCAGTCTGTCAGTCTGTCAGTCTGTCAGTCTGTCAGTCTGTCAGTCTGTCAGTCTGTCAGTCTGTCAGTCTGTCAGTCTGTCAGTCTGTCAGTCTGTCAGTCTGTCAGTCTGTCAGTCTGTCAGTCTGTCAGTCTGTCAGTCTGTCAGTCTGTCAGTCTGTCAGTCTGTCAGTCTGTCAGTCTGTCAGTCTGTCAGTCTGTCAGTCTGTCAGTCTGTCAGTCTGTCAGTCTGTCAGTCTGTCAGTCTGTCAGTCTGTCAGTCTGTCAGTCTGTCAGTCTGTCAGTCTGTCAGTCTGTCAGTCTGTCAGTCTGTCAGTCTGTCAGTCTGTCAGTCTGTCAGTCTGTCAGTCTGTCAGTCTGTCAGTCTGTCAGTCTGTCAGTCTGTCAGTCTGTCAGTCTGTCAGTCTGTCAGTCTGTCAGTCTGTCAGTCTGTCAGTCTGTCAGTCTGTCAGTCTGTCAGTCTGTCAGTCTGTCAGTCTGTCAGTCTGTCAGTCTGTCAGTCTGTCAGTCTGTCAGTCTGTCAGTCTGTCAGTCTGTCAGTCTGTCAGTCTGTCAGTCTGTCAGTCTGTCAGTCTGTCAGTCTGTCAGTCTGTCAGTCTGTCAGTCTGTCAGTCTGTCAGTCTGTCAGTCTGTCAGTCTGTCAGTCTGTCAGTCTGTCAGTCTGTCAGTCTGTCAGTCTGTCAGTCTGTCAGTCTGTCAGTCTGTCAGTCTGTCAGTCTGTCAGTCTGTCAGTCTGTCAGTCTGTCAGTCTGTCAGTCTGTCAGTCTGTCAGTCTGTCAGTCTGTCAGTCTGTCAGTCTGTCAGTCTGTCAGTCTGTCAGTCTGTCAGTCTGTCAGTCTGTCAGTCTGTCAGTCTGTCAGTCTGTCAGTCTGTCAGTCTGTCAGTCTGTCAGTCTGTCAGTCTGTCAGTCTGTCAGTCTGTCAGTCTGTCAGTCTGTCAGTCTGTCAGTCTGTCAGTCTGTCAGTCTGTCAGTCTGTCAGTCTGTCAGTCTGTCAGTCTGTCAGTCTGTCAGTCTGTCAGTCTGTCAGTCTGTCAGTCTGTCAGTCTGTCAGTCTGTCAGTCTGTCAGTCTGTCAGTCTGTCAGTCTGTCAGTCTGTCAGTCTGTCAGTCTGTCAGTCTGTCAGTCTGTCAGTCTGTCAGTCTGTCAGTCTGTCAGTCTGTCAGTCTGTCAGTCTGTCAGTCTGTCAGTCTGTCAGTCTGTCAGTCTGTCAGTCTGTCAGTCTGTCAGTCTGTCAGTCTGTCAGTCTGTCAGTCTGTCAGTCTGTCAGTCTGTCAGTCTGTCAGTCTGTCAGTCTGTCAGTCTGTCAGTCTGTCAGTCTGTCAGTCTGTCAGTCTGTCAGTCTGTCAGTCTGTCAGTCTGTCAGTCTGTCAGTCTGTCAGTCTGTCAGTCTGTCAGTCTGTCAGTCTGTCAGTCTGTCAGTCTGTCAGTCTGTCAGTCTGTCAGTCTGTCAGTCTGTCAGTCTGTCAGTCTGTCAGTCTGTCAGTCTGTCAGTCTGTCAGTCTGTCAGTCTGTCAGTCTGTCAGTCTGTCAGTCTGTCAGTCTGTCAGTCTGTCAGTCTGTCAGTCTGTCAGTCTGTCAGTCTGTCAGTCTGTCAGTCTGTCAGTCTGTCAGTCTGTCAGTCTGTCAGTCTGTCAGTCTGTCAGTCTGTCAGTCTGTCAGTCTGTCAGTCTGTCAGTCTGTCAGTCTGTCAGTCTGTCAGTCTGTCAGTCTGTCAGTCTGTCAGTCTGTCAGTCTGTCAGTCTGTCAGTCTGTCAGTCTGTCAGTCTGTCAGTCTGTCAGTCTGTCAGTCTGTCAGTCTGTCAGTCTGTCAGTCTGTCAGTCTGTCAGTCTGTCAGTCTGTCAGTCTGTCAGTCTGTCAGTCTGTCAGTCTGTCAGTCTGTCAGTCTGTCAGTCTGTCAGTCTGTCAGTCTGTCAGTCTGTCAGTCTGTCAGTCTGTCAGTCTGTCAGTCTGTCAGTCTGTCAGTCTGTCAGTCTGTCAGTCTGTCAGTCTGTCAGTCTGTCAGTCTGTCAGTCTGTCAGTCTGTCAGTCTGTCAGTCTGTCAGTCTGTCAGTCTGTCAGTCTGTCAGTCTGTCAGTCTGTCAGTCTGTCAGTCTGTCAGTCTGTCAGTCTGTCAGTCTGTCAGTCTGTCAGTCTGTCAGTCTGTCAGTCTGTCAGTCTGTCAGTCTGTCAGTCTGTCAGTCTGTCAGTCTGTCAGTCTGTCAGTCTGTCAGTCTGTCAGTCTGTCAGTCTGTCAGTCTGTCAGTCTGTCAGTCTGTCAGTCTGTCAGTCTGTCAGTCTGTCAGTCTGTCAGTCTGTCAGTCTGTCAGTCTGTCAGTCTGTCAGTCTGTCAGTCTGTCAGTCTGTCAGTCTGTCAGTCTGTCAGTCTGTCAGTCTGTCAGTCTGTCAGTCTGTCAGTCTGTCAGTCTGTCAGTCTGTCAGTCTGTCAGTCTGTCAGTCTGTCAGTCTGTCAGTCTGTCAGTCTGTCAGTCTGTCAGTCTGTCAGTCTGTCAGTCTGTCAGTCTGTCAGTCTGTCAGTCTGTCAGTCTGTCAGTCTGTCAGTCTGTCAGTCTGTCAGTCTGTCAGTCTGTCAGTCTGTCAGTCTGTCAGTCTGTCAGTCTGTCAGTCTGTCAGTCTGTCAGTCTGTCAGTCTGTCAGTCTGTCAGTCTGTCAGTCTGTCAGTCTGTCAGTCTGTCAGTCTGTCAGTCTGTCAGTCTGTCAGTCTGTCAGTCTGTCAGTCTGTCAGTCTGTCAGTCTGTCAGTCTGTCAGTCTGTCAGTCTGTCAGTCTGTCAGTCTGTCAGTCTGTCAGTCTGTCAGTCTGTCAGTCTGTCAGTCTGTCAGTCTGTCAGTCTGTCAGTCTGTCAGTCTGTCAGTCTGTCAGTCTGTCAGTCTGTCAGTCTGTCAGTCTGTCAGTCTGTCAGTCTGTCAGTCTGTCAGTCTGTCAGTCTGTCAGTCTGTCAGTCTGTCAGTCTGTCAGTCTGTCAGTCTGTCAGTCTGTCAGTCTGTCAGTCTGTCAGTCTGTCAGTCTGTCAGTCTGTCAGTCTGTCAGTCTGTCAGTCTGTCAGTCTGTCAGTCTGTCAGTCTGTCAGTCTGTCAGTCTGTCAGTCTGTCAGTCTGTCAGTCTGTCAGTCTGTCAGTCTGTCAGTCTGTCAGTCTGTCAGTCTGTCAGTCTGTCAGTCTGTCAGTCTGTCAGTCTGTCAGTCTGTCAGTCTGTCAGTCTGTCAGTCTGTCAGTCTGTCAGTCTGTCAGTCTGTCAGTCTGTCAGTCTGTCAGTCTGTCAGTCTGTCAGTCTGTCAGTCTGTCAGTCTGTCAGTCTGTCAGTCTGTCAGTCTGTCAGTCTGTCAGTCTGTCAGTCTGTCAGTCTGTCAGTCTGTCAGTCTGTCAGTCTGTCAGTCTGTCAGTCTGTCAGTCTGTCAGTCTGTCAGTCTGTCAGTCTGTCAGTCTGTCAGTCTGTCAGTCTGTCAGTCTGTCAGTCTGTCAGTCTGTCAGTCTGTCAGTCTGTCAGTCTGTCAGTCTGTCAGTCTGTCAGTCTGTCAGTCTGTCAGTCTGTCAGTCTGTCAGTCTGTCAGTCTGTCAGTCTGTCAGTCTGTCAGTCTGTCAGTCTGTCAGTCTGTCAGTCTGTCAGTCTGTCAGTCTGTCAGTCTGTCAGTCTGTCAGTCTGTCAGTCTGTCAGTCTGTCAGTCTGTCAGTCTGTCAGTCTGTCAGTCTGTCAGTCTGTCAGTCTGTCAGTCTGTCAGTCTGTCAGTCTGTCAGTCTGTCAGTCTGTCAGTCTGTCAGTCTGTCAGTCTGTCAGTCTGTCAGTCTGTCAGTCTGTCAGTCTGTCAGTCTGTCAGTCTGTCAGTCTGTCAGTCTGTCAGTCTGTCAGTCTGTCAGTCTGTCAGTCTGTCAGTCTGTCAGTCTGTCAGTCTGTCAGTCTGTCAGTCTGTCAGTCTGTCAGTCTGTCAGTCTGTCAGTCTGTCAGTCTGTCAGTCTGTCAGTCTGTCAGTCTGTCAGTCTGTCAGTCTGTCAGTCTGTCAGTCTGTCAGTCTGTCAGTCTGTCAGTCTGTCAGTCTGTCAGTCTGTCAGTCTGTCAGTCTGTCAGTCTGTCAGTCTGTCAGTCTGTCAGTCTGTCAGTCTGTCAGTCTGTCAGTCTGTCAGTCTGTCAGTCTGTCAGTCTGTCAGTCTGTCAGTCTGTCAGTCTGTCAGTCTGTCAGTCTGTCAGTCTGTCAGTCTGTCAGTCTGTCAGTCTGTCAGTCTGTCAGTCTGTCAGTCTGTCAGTCTGTCAGTCTGTCAGTCTGTCAGTCTGTCAGTCTGTCAGTCTGTCAGTCTGTCAGTCTGTCAGTCTGTCAGTCTGTCAGTCTGTCAGTCTGTCAGTCTGTCAGTCTGTCAGTCTGTCAGTCTGTCAGTCTGTCAGTCTGTCAGTCTGTCAGTCTGTCAGTCTGTCAGTCTGTCAGTCTGTCAGTCTGTCAGTCTGTCAGTCTGTCAGTCTGTCAGTCTGTCAGTCTGTCAGTCTGTCAGTCTGTCAGTCTGTCAGTCTGTCAGTCTGTCAGTCTGTCAGTCTGTCAGTCTGTCAGTCTGTCAGTCTGTCAGTCTGTCAGTCTGTCAGTCTGTCAGTCTGTCAGTCTGTCAGTCTGTCAGTCTGTCAGTCTGTCAGTCTGTCAGTCTGTCAGTCTGTCAGTCTGTCAGTCTGTCAGTCTGTCAGTCTGTCAGTCTGTCAGTCTGTCAGTCTGTCAGTCTGTCAGTCTGTCAGTCTGTCAGTCTGTCAGTCTGTCAGTCTGTCAGTCTGTCAGTCTGTCAGTCTGTCAGTCTGTCAGTCTGTCAGTCTGTCAGTCTGTCAGTCTGTCAGTCTGTCAGTCTGTCAGTCTGTCAGTCTGTCAGTCTGTCAGTCTGTCAGTCTGTCAGTCTGTCAGTCTGTCAGTCTGTCAGTCTGTCAGTCTGTCAGTCTGTCAGTCTGTCAGTCTGTCAGTCTGTCAGTCTGTCAGTCTGTCAGTCTGTCAGTCTGTCAGTCTGTCAGTCTGTCAGTCTGTCAGTCTGTCAGTCTGTCAGTCTGTCAGTCTGTCAGTCTGTCAGTCTGTCAGTCTGTCAGTCTGTCAGTCTGTCAGTCTGTCAGTCTGTCAGTCTGTCAGTCTGTCAGTCTGTCAGTCTGTCAGTCTGTCAGTCTGTCAGTCTGTCAGTCTGTCAGTCTGTCAGTCTGTCAGTCTGTCAGTCTGTCAGTCTGTCAGTCTGTCAGTCTGTCAGTCTGTCAGTCTGTCAGTCTGTCAGTCTGTCAGTCTGTCAGTCTGTCAGTCTGTCAGTCTGTCAGTCTGTCAGTCTGTCAGTCTGTCAGTCTGTCAGTCTGTCAGTCTGTCAGTCTGTCAGTCTGTCAGTCTGTCAGTCTGTCAGTCTGTCAGTCTGTCAGTCTGTCAGTCTGTCAGTCTGTCAGTCTGTCAGTCTGTCAGTCTGTCAGTCTGTCAGTCTGTCAGTCTGTCAGTCTGTCAGTCTGTCAGTCTGTCAGTCTGTCAGTCTGTCAGTCTGTCAGTCTGTCAGTCTGTCAGTCTGTCAGTCTGTCAGTCTGTCAGTCTGTCAGTCTGTCAGTCTGTCAGTCTGTCAGTCTGTCAGTCTGTCAGTCTGTCAGTCTGTCAGTCTGTCAGTCTGTCAGTCTGTCAGTCTGTCAGTCTGTCAGTCTGTCAGTCTGTCAGTCTGTCAGTCTGTCAGTCTGTCAGTCTGTCAGTCTGTCAGTCTGTCAGTCTGTCAGTCTGTCAGTCTGTCAGTCTGTCAGTCTGTCAGTCTGTCAGTCTGTCAGTCTGTCAGTCTGTCAGTCTGTCAGTCTGTCAGTCTGTCAGTCTGTCAGTCTGTCAGTCTGTCAGTCTGTCAGTCTGTCAGTCTGTCAGTCTGTCAGTCTGTCAGTCTGTCAGTCTGTCAGTCTGTCAGTCTGTCAGTCTGTCAGTCTGTCAGTCTGTCAGTCTGTCAGTCTGTCAGTCTGTCAGTCTGTCAGTCTGTCAGTCTGTCAGTCTGTCAGTCTGTCAGTCTGTCAGTCTGTCAGTCTGTCAGTCTGTCAGTCTGTCAGTCTGTCAGCTGTCAGTCTGTCAGTCTGTCAGTCTGTCAGTCTGTCAGTCTGTCAGTCTGTCAGTCTGTCAGTCTGTCAGTCTGTCAGTCTGTCAGTCTGTCAGTCTGTCAGTCTGTCAGTCTGTCAGTCTGTCAGTCTGTCAGTCTGTCAGTCTGTCAGTCTGTCAGTCTGTCAGTCTGTCAGTCTGTCAGTCTGTCAGTCTGTCAGTCTGTCAGTCTGTCAGTCTGTCAGTCTGTCAGTCTGTCAGTCTGTCAGTCTGTCAGTCTGTCAGTCTGTCAGTCTGTCAGTCTGTCAGTCTGTCAGTCTGTCAGTCTGTCAGTCTGTCAGTCTGTCAGTCTGTCAGTCTGTCAGTCTGTCAGTCTGTCAGTCTGTCAGTCTGTCAGTCTGTCAGTCTGTCAGTCTGTCAGTCTGTCAGTCTGTCAGTCTGTCAGTCTGTCAGTCTGTCAGTCTGTCAGTCTGTCAGTCTGTCAGTCTGTCAGTCTGTCAGTCTGTCAGTCTGTCAGTCTGTCAGTCTGTCAGTCTGTCAGTCTGTCAGTCTGTCAGTCTGTCAGTCTGTCAGTCTGTCAGTCTGTCAGTCTGTCAGTCTGTCAGTCTGTCAGTCTGTCAGTCTGTCAGTCTGTCAGTCTGTCAGTCTGTCAGTCTGTCAGTCTGTCAGTCTGTCAGTCTGTCAGTCTGTCAGTCTGTCAGTCTGTCAGTCTGTCAGTCTGTCAGTCTGTCAGTCTGTCAGTCTGTCAGTCTGTCAGTCTGTCAGTCTGTCAGTCTGTCAGTCTGTCAGTCTGTCAGTCTGTCAGTCTGTCAGTCTGTCAGTCTGTCAGTCTGTCAGTCTGTCAGTCTGTCAGTCTGTCAGTCTGTCAGTCTGTCAGTCTGTCAGTCTGTCAGTCTGTCAGTCTGTCAGTCTGTCAGTCTGTCAGTCTGTCAGTCTGTCAGTCTGTCAGTCTGTCAGTCTGTCAGTCTGTCAGTCTGTCAGTCTGTCAGTCTGTCAGTCTGTCAGTCTGTCAGTCTGTCAGTCTGTCAGTCTGTCAGTCTGTCAGTCTGTCAGTCTGTCAGTCTGTCAGTCTGTCAGTCTGTCAGTCTGTCAGTCTGTCAGTCTGTCAGTCTGTCAGTCTGTCAGTCTGTCAGTCTGTCAGTCTGTCAGTCTGTCAGTCTGTCAGTCTGTCAGTCTGTCAGTCTGTCAGTCTGTCAGTCTGTCAGTCTGTCAGTCTGTCAGTCTGTCAGTCTGTCAGTCTGTCAGTCTGTCAGTCTGTCAGTCTGTCAGTCTGTCAGTCTGTCAGTCTGTCAGTCTGTCAGTCTGTCAGTCTGTCAGTCTGTCAGTCTGTCAGTCTGTCAGTCTGTCAGTCTGTCAGTCTGTCAGTCTGTCAGTCTGTCAGTCTGTCAGTCTGTCAGTCTGTCAGTCTGTCAGTCTGTCAGTCTGTCAGTCTGTCAGTCTGTCAGTCTGTCAGTCTGTCAGTCTGTCAGTCTGTCAGTCTGTCAGTCTGTCAGTCTGTCAGTCTGTCAGTCTGTCAGTCTGTCAGTCTGTCAGTCTGTCAGTCTGTCAGTCTGTCAGTCTGTCAGTCTGTCAGTCTGTCAGTCTGTCAGTCTGTCAGTCTGTCAGTCTGTCAGTCTGTCAGTCTGTCAGTCTGTCAGTCTGTCAGTCTGTCAGTCTGTCAGTCTGTCAGTCTGTCAGTCTGTCAGTCTGTCAGTCTGTCAGTCTGTCAGTCTGTCAGTCTGTCAGTCTGTCAGTCTGTCAGTCTGTCAGTCTGTCAGTCTGTCAGTCTGTCAGTCTGTCAGTCTGTCAGTCTGTCAGTCTGTCAGTCTGTCAGTCTGTCAGTCTGTCAGTCTGTCAGTCTGTCAGTCTGTCAGTCTGTCAGTCTGTCAGTCTGTCAGTCTGTCAGTCTGTCAGTCTGTCAGTCTGTCAGTCTGTCAGTCTGTCAGTCTGTCAGTCTGTCAGTCTGTCAGTCTGTCAGTCTGTCAGTCTGTCAGTCTGTCAGTCTGTCAGTCTGTCAGTCTGTCAGTCTGTCAGTCTGTCAGTCTGTCAGTCTGTCAGTCTGTCAGTCTGTCAGTCTGTCAGTCTGTCAGTCTGTCAGTCTGTCAGTCTGTCAGTCTGTCAGTCTGTCAGTCTGTCAGTCTGTCAGTCTGTCAGTCTGTCAGTCTGTCAGTCTGTCAGTCTGTCAGTCTGTCAGTCTGTCAGTCTGTCAGTCTGTCAGTCTGTCAGTCTGTCAGTCTGTCAGTCTGTCAGTCTGTCAGTCTGTCAGTCTGTCAGTCTGTCAGTCTGTCAGTCTGTCAGTCTGTCAGTCTGTCAGTCTGTCAGTCTGTCAGTCTGTCAGTCTGTCAGTCTGTCAGTCTGTCAGTCTGTCAGTCTGTCAGTCTGTCAGTCTGTCAGTCTGTCAGTCTGTCAGTCTGTCAGTCTGTCAGTCTGTCAGTCTGTCAGTCTGTCAGTCTGTCAGTCTGTCAGTCTGTCAGTCTGTCAGTCTGTCAGTCTGTCAGTCTGTCAGTCTGTCAGTCTGTCAGTCTGTCAGTCTGTCAGTCTGTCAGTCTGTCAGTCTGTCAGTCTGTCAGTCTGTCAGTCTGTCAGTCTGTCAGTCTGTCAGTCTGTCAGTCTGTCAGTCTGTCAGTCTGTCAGTCTGTCAGTCTGTCAGTCTGTCAGTCTGTCAGTCTGTCAGTCTGTCAGTCTGTCAGTCTGTCAGTCTGTCAGTCTGTCAGTCTGTCAGTCTGTCAGTCTGTCAGTCTGTCAGTCTGTCAGTCTGTCAGTCTGTCAGTCTGTCAGTCTGTCAGTCTGTCAGTCTGTCAGTCTGTCAGTCTGTCAGTCTGTCAGTCTGTCAGTCTGTCAGTCTGTCAGTCTGTCAGTCTGTCAGTCTGTCAGTCTGTCAGTCTGTCAGTCTGTCAGTCTGTCAGTCTGTCAGTCTGTCAGTCTGTCAGTCTGTCAGTCTGTCAGTCTGTCAGTCTGTCAGTCTGTCAGTCTGTCAGTCTGTCAGTCTGTCAGTCTGTCAGTCTGTCAGTCTGTCAGTCTGTCAGTCTGTCAGTCTGTCAGTCTGTCAGTCTGTCAGTCTGTCAGTCTGTCAGTCTGTCAGTCTGTCAGTCTGTCAGTCTGTCAGTCTGTCAGTCTGTCAGTCTGTCAGTCTGTCAGTCTGTCAGTCTGTCAGTCTGTCAGTCTGTCAGTCTGTCAGTCTGTCAGTCTGTCAGTCTGTCAGTCTGTCAGTCTGTCAGTCTGTCAGTCTGTCAGTCTGTCAGTCTGTCAGTCTGTCAGTCTGTCAGTCTGTCAGTCTGTCAGTCTGTCAGTCTGTCAGTCTGTCAGTCTGTCAGTCTGTCAGTCTGTCAGTCTGTCAGTCTGTCAGTCTGTCAGTCTGTCAGTCTGTCAGTCTGTCAGTCTGTCAGTCTGTCAGTCTGTCAGTCTGTCAGTCTGTCAGTCTGTCAGTCTGTCAGTCTGTCAGTCTGTCAGTCTGTCAGTCTGTCAGTCTGTCAGTCTGTCAGTCTGTCAGTCTGTCAGTCTGTCAGTCTGTCAGTCTGTCAGTCTGTCAGTCTGTCAGTCTGTCAGTCTGTCAGTCTGTCAGTCTGTCAGTCTGTCAGTCTGTCAGTCTGTCAGTCTGTCAGTCTGTCAGTCTGTCAGTCTGTCAGTCTGTCAGTCTGTCAGTCTGTCAGTCTGTCAGTCTGTCAGTCTGTCAGTCTGTCAGTCTGTCAGTCTGTCAGTCTGTCAGTCTGTCAGTCTGTCAGTCTGTCAGTCTGTCAGTCTGTCAGTCTGTCAGTCTGTCAGTCTGTCAGTCTGTCAGTCTGTCAGTCTGTCAGTCTGTCAGTCTGTCAGTCTGTCAGTCTGTCAGTCTGTCAGTCTGTCAGTCTGTCAGTCTGTCAGTCTGTCAGTCTGTCAGTCTGTCAGTCTGTCAGTCTGTCAGTCTGTCAGTCTGTCAGTCTGTCAGTCTGTCAGTCTGTCAGTCTGTCAGTCTGTCAGTCTGTCAGTCTGTCAGTCTGTCAGTCTGTCAGTCTGTCAGTCTGTCAGTCTGTCAGTCTGTCAGTCTGTCAGTCTGTCAGTCTGTCAGTCTGTCAGTCTGTCAGTCTGTCAGTCTGTCAGTCTGTCAGTCTGTCAGTCTGTCAGTCTGTCAGTCTGTCAGTCTGTCAGTCTGTCAGTCTGTCAGTCTGTCAGTCTGTCAGTCTGTCAGTCTGTCAGTCTGTCAGTCTGTCAGTCTGTCAGTCTGTCAGTCTGTCAGTCTGTCAGTCTGTCAGTCTGTCAGTCTGTCAGTCTGTCAGTCTGTCAGTCTGTCAGTCTGTCAGTCTGTCAGTCTGTCAGTCTGTCAGTCTGTCAGTCTGTCAGTCTGTCAGTCTGTCAGTCTGTCAGTCTGTCAGTCTGTCAGTCTGTCAGTCTGTCAGTCTGTCAGTCTGTCAGTCTGTCAGTCTGTCAGTCTGTCAGTCTGTCAGTCTGTCAGTCTGTCAGTCTGTCAGTCTGTCAGTCTGTCAGTCTGTCAGTCTGTCAGTCTGTCAGTCTGTCAGTCTGTCAGTCTGTCAGTCTGTCAGT
This sequence comes from Drosophila suzukii, assembly GCF_043229965.1. Taxonomy (NCBI): domain Eukaryota; kingdom Metazoa; phylum Arthropoda; class Insecta; order Diptera; family Drosophilidae; genus Drosophila; species Drosophila suzukii. The sequence goes on along the minus strand of NW_027255898.1, from coordinate 2,127,490 downwards.
CTGTCAGTCTGTCAGTCTGTCAGTCTGTCAGTCTGTCAGTCTGTCAGTCTGTCAGTCTGTCAGTCTGTCAGTCTGTCAGTCTGTCAGTCTGTCAGTCTGTCAGTCTGTCAGTCTGTCAGTCTGTCAGTCTGTCAGTCTGTCAGTCTGTCAGTCTGTCAGTCTGTCAGTCTGTCAGTCTGTCAGTCTGTCAGTCTGTCAGTCTGTCAGTCTGTCAGTCTGTCAGTCTGTCAGTCTGTCAGTCTGTCAGTCTGTCAGTCTGTCAGTCTGTCAGTCTGTCAGTCTGTCAGTCTGTCAGTCTGTCAGTCTGTCAGTCTGTCAGTCTGTCAGTCTGTCAGTCTGTCAGTCTGTCAGTCTGTCAGTCTGTCAGTCTGTCAGTCTGTCAGTCTGTCAGTCTGTCAGTCTGTCAGTCTGTCAGTCTGTCAGTCTGTCAGTCTGTCAGTCTGTCAGTCTGTCAGTCTGTCAGTCTGTCAGTCTGTCAGTCTGTCAGTCTGTCAGTCTGTCAGTCTGTCAGTCTGTCAGTCTGTCAGTCTGTCAGTCTGTCAGTCTGTCAGTCTGTCAGTCTGTCAGTCTGTCAGTCTGTCAGTCTGTCAGTCTGTCAGTCTGTCAGTCTGTCAGTCTGTCAGTCTGTCAGTCTGTCAGTCTGTCAGTCTGTCAGTCTGTCAGTCTGTCAGTCTGTCAGTCTGTCAGTCTGTCAGTCTGTCAGTCTGTCAGTCTGTCAGTCTGTCAGTCTGTCAGTCTGTCAGTCTGTCAGTCTGTCAGTCTGTCAGTCTGTCAGTCTGTCAGTCTGTCAGTCTGTCAGTCTGTCAGTCTGTCAGTCTGTCAGTCTGTCAGTCTGTCAGTCTGTCAGTCTGTCAGTCTGTCAGTCTGTCAGTCTGTCAGTCTGTCAGTCTGTCAGTCTGTCAGTCTGTCAGTCTGTCAGTCTGTCAGTCTGTCAGTCTGTCAGTCTGTCAGTCTGTCAGTCTGTCAGTCTGTCAGTCTGTCAGTCTGTCAGTCTGTCAGTCTGTCAGTCTGTCAGTCTGTCAGTCTGTCAGTCTGTCAGTCTGTCAGTCTGTCAGTCTGTCAGTCTGTCAGTCTGTCAGTCTGTCAGTCTGTCAGTCTGTCAGTCTGTCAGTCTGTCAGTCTGTCAGTCTGTCAGTCTGTCAGTCTGTCAGTCTGTCAGTCTGTCAGTCTGTCAGTCTGTCAGTCTGTCAGTCTGTCAGTCTGTCAGTCTGTCAGTCTGTCAGTCTGTCAGTCTGTCAGTCTGTCAGTCTGTCAGTCTGTCAGTCTGTCAGTCTGTCAGTCTGTCAGTCTGTCAGTCTGTCAGTCTGTCAGTCTGTCAGTCTGTCAGTCTGTCAGTCTGTCAGTCTGTCAGTCTGTCAGTCTGTCAGTCTGTCAGTCTGTCAGTCTGTCAGTCTGTCAGTCTGTCAGTCTGTCAGTCTGTCAGTCTGTCAGTCTGTCAGTCTGTCAGTCTGTCAGTCTGTCAGTCTGTCAGTCTGTCAGTCTGTCAGTCTGTCAGTCTGTCAGTCTGTCAGTCTGTCAGTCTGTCAGTCTGTCAGTCTGTCAGTCTGTCAGTCTGTCAGTCTGTCAGTCTGTCAGTCTGTCAGTCTGTCAGTCTGTCAGTCTGTCAGTCTGTCAGTCTGTCAGTCTGTCAGTCTGTCAGTCTGTCAGTCTGTCAGTCTGTCAGTCTGTCAGTCTGTCAGTCTGTCAGTCTGTCAGTCTGTCAGTCTGTCAGTCTGTCAGTCTGTCAGTCTGTCAGTCTGTCAGTCTGTCAGTCTGTCAGTCTGTCAGTCTGTCAGTCTGTCAGTCTGTCAGTCTGTCAGTCTGTCAGTCTGTCAGTCTGTCAGTCTGTCAGTCTGTCAGTCTGTCAGTCTGTCAGTCTGTCAGTCTGTCAGTCTGTCAGTCTGTCAGTCTGTCAGTCTGTCAGTCTGTCAGTCTGTCAGTCTGTCAGTCTGTCAGTCTGTCAGTCTGTCAGTCTGTCAGTCTGTCAGTCTGTCAGTCTGTCAGTCTGTCAGTCTGTCAGTCTGTCAGTCTGTCAGTCTGTCAGTCTGTCAGTCTGTCAGTCTGTCAGTCTGTCAGTCTGTCAGTCTGTCAGTCTGTCAGTCTGTCAGTCTGTCAGTCTGTCAGTCTGTCAGTCTGTCAGTCTGTCAGTCTGTCAGTCTGTCAGTCTGTCAGTCTGTCAGTCTGTCAGTCTGTCAGTCTGTCAGTCTGTCAGTCTGTCAGTCTGTCAGTCTGTCAGTCTGTCAGTCTGTCAGTCTGTCAGTCTGTCAGTCTGTCAGTCTGTCAGTCTGTCAGTCTGTCAGTCTGTCAGTCTGTCAGTCTGTCAGTCTGTCAGTCTGTCAGTCTGTCAGTCTGTCAGTCTGTCAGTCTGTCAGTCTGTCAGTCTGTCAGTCTGTCAGTCTGTCAGTCTGTCAGTCTGTCAGTCTGTCAGTCTGTCAGTCTGTCAGTCTGTCAGTCTGTCAGTCTGTCAGTCTGTCAGTCTGTCAGTCTGTCAGTCTGTCAGTCTGTCAGTCTGTCAGTCTGTCAGTCTGTCAGTCTGTCAGTCTGTCAGTCTGTCAGTCTGTCAGTCTGTCAGTCTGTCAGTCTGTCAGTCTGTCAGTCTGTCAGTCTGTCAGTCTGTCAGTCTGTCAGTCTGTCAGTCTGTCAGTCTGTCAGTCTGTCAGTCTGTCAGTCTGTCAGTCTGTCAGTCTGTCAGTCTGTCAGTCTGTCAGTCTGTCAGTCTGTCAGTCTGTCAGTCTGTCAGTCTGTCAGTCTGTCAGTCTGTCAGTCTGTCAGTCTGTCAGTCTGTCAGTCTGTCAGTCTGTCAGTCTGTCAGTCTGTCAGTCTGTCAGTCTGTCAGTCTGTCAGTCTGTCAGTCTGTCAGTCTGTCAGTCTGTCAGTCTGTCAGTCTGTCAGTCTGTCAGTCTGTCAGTCTGTCAGTCTGTCAGTCTGTCAGTCTGTCAGTCTGTCAGTCTGTCAGTCTGTCAGTCTGTCAGTCTGTCAGTCTGTCAGTCTGTCAGTCTGTCAGTCTGTCAGTCTGTCAGTCTGTCAGTCTGTCAGTCTGTCAGTCTGTCAGTCTGTCAGTCTGTCAGTCTGTCAGTCTGTCAGTCTGTCAGTCTGTCAGTCTGTCAGTCTGTCAGTCTGTCAGTCTGTCAGTCTGTCAGTCTGTCAGTCTGTCAGTCTGTCAGTCTGTCAGTCTGTCAGTCTGTCAGTCTGTCAGTCTGTCAGTCTGTCAGTCTGTCAGTCTGTCAGTCTGTCAGTCTGTCAGTCTGTCAGTCTGTCAGTCTGTCAGTCTGTCAGTCTGTCAGTCTGTCAGTCTGTCAGTCTGTCAGTCTGTCAGTCTGTCAGTCTGTCAGTCTGTCAGTCTGTCAGTCTGTCAGTCTGTCAGTCTGTCAGTCTGTCAGTCTGTCAGTCTGTCAGTCTGTCAGTCTGTCAGTCTGTCAGTCTGTCAGTCTGTCAGTCTGTCAGTCTGTCAGTCTGTCAGTCTGTCAGTCTGTCAGTCTGTCAGTCTGTCAGTCTGTCAGTCTGTCAGTCTGTCAGTCTGTCAGTCTGTCAGTCTGTCAGTCTGTCAGTCTGTCAGTCTGTCAGTCTGTCAGTCTGTCAGTCTGTCAGTCTGTCAGTCTGTCAGTCTGTCAGTCTGTCAGTCTGTCAGTCTGTCAGTCTGTCAGTCTGTCAGTCTGTCAGTCTGTCAGTCTGTCAGTCTGTCAGTCTGTCAGTCTGTCAGTCTGTCAGTCTGTCAGTCTGTCAGTCTGTCAGTCTGTCAGTCTGTCAGTCTGTCAGTCTGTCAGTCTGTCAGTCTGTCAGTCTGTCAGTCTGTCAGTCTGTCAGTCTGTCAGTCTGTCAGTCTGTCAGTCTGTCAGTCTGTCAGTCTGTCAGTCTGTCAGTCTGTCAGTCTGTCAGTCTGTCAGTCTGTCAGTCTGTCAGTCTGTCAGTCTGTCAGTCTGTCAGTCTGTCAGTCTGTCAGTCTGTCAGTCTGTCAGTCTGTCAGTCTGTCAGTCTGTCAGTCTGTCAGTCTGTCAGTCTGTCAGTCTGTCAGTCTGTCAGTCTGTCAGTCTGTCAGTCTGTCAGTCTGTCAGTCTGTCAGTCTGTCAGTCTGTCAGTCTGTCAGTCTGTCAGTCTGTCAGTCTGTCAGTCTGTCAGTCTGTCAGTCTGTCAGTCTGTCAGTCTGTCAGTCTGTCAGTCTGTCAGTCTGTCAGTCTGTCAGTCTGTCAGTCTGTCAGTCTGTCAGTCTGTCAGTCTGTCAGTCTGTCAGTCTGTCAGTCTGTCAGTCTGTCAGTCTGTCAGTCTGTCAGTCTGTCAGTCTGTCAGTCTGTCAGTCTGTCAGTCTGTCAGTCTGTCAGTCTGTCAGTCTGTCAGTCTGTCAGTCTGTCAGTCTGTCAGTCTGTCAGTCTGTCAGTCTGTCAGTCTGTCAGTCTGTCAGTCTGTCAGTCTGTCAGTCTGTCAGTCTGTCAGTCTGTCAGTCTGTCAGTCTGTCAGTCTGTCAGTCTGTCAGTCTGTCAGTCTGTCAGTCTGTCAGTCTGTCAGTCTGTCAGTCTGTCAGTCTGTCAGTCTGTCAGTCTGTCAGTCTGTCAGTCTGTCAGTCTGTCAGTCTGTCAGTCTGTCAGTCTGTCAGTCTGTCAGTCTGTCAGTCTGTCAGTCTGTCAGTCTGTCAGTCTGTCAGTCTGTCAGTCTGTCAGTCTGTCAGTCTGTCAGTCTGTCAGTCTGTCAGTCTGTCAGTCTGTCAGTCTGTCAGTCTGTCAGTCTGTCAGTCTGTCAGTCTGTCAGTCTGTCAGTCTGTCAGTCTGTCAGTCTGTCAGTCTGTCAGTCTGTCAGTCTGTCAGTCTGTCAGTCTGTCAGTCTGTCAGTCTGTCAGTCTGTCAGTCTGTCAGTCTGTCAGTCTGTCAGTCTGTCAGTCTGTCAGTCTGTCAGTCTGTCAGTCTGTCAGTCTGTCAGTCTGTCAGTCTGTCAGTCTGTCAGTCTGTCAGTCTGTCAGTCTGTCAGTCTGTCAGTCTGTCAGTCTGTCAGTCTGTCAGTCTGTCAGTCTGTCAGTCTGTCAGTCTGTCAGTCTGTCAGTCTGTCAGTCTGTCAGTCTGTCAGTCTGTCAGTCTGTCAGTCTGTCAGTCTGTCAGTCTGTCAGTCTGTCAGTCTGTCAGTCTGTCAGTCTGTCAGTCTGTCAGTCTGTCAGTCTGTCAGTCTGTCAGTCTGTCAGTCTGTCAGTCTGTCAGTCTGTCAGTCTGTCAGTCTGTCAGTCTGTCAGTCTGTCAGTCTGTCAGTCTGTCAGTCTGTCAGTCTGTCAGTCTGTCAGTCTGTCAGTCTGTCAGTCTGTCAGTCTGTCAGTCTGTCAGTCTGTCAGTCTGTCAGTCTGTCAGTCTGTCAGTCTGTCAGTCTGTCAGTCTGTCAGTCTGTCAGTCTGTCAGTCTGTCAGTCTGTCAGTCTGTCAGTCTGTCAGTCTGTCAGTCTGTCAGTCTGTCAGTCTGTCAGTCTGTCAGTCTGTCAGTCTGTCAGTCTGTCAGTCTGTCAGTCTGTCAGTCTGTCAGTCTGTCAGTCTGTCAGTCTGTCAGTCTGTCAGTCTGTCAGTCTGTCAGTCTGTCAGTCTGTCAGTCTGTCAGTCTGTCAGTCTGTCAGTCTGTCAGTCTGTCAGTCTGTCAGTCTGTCAGTCTGTCAGTCTGTCAGTCTGTCAGTCTGTCAGTCTGTCAGTCTGTCAGTCTGTCAGTCTGTCAGTCTGTCAGTCTGTCAGTCTGTCAGTCTGTCAGTCTGTCAGTCTGTCAGTCTGTCAGTCTGTCAGTCTGTCAGTCTGTCAGTCTGTCAGTCTGTCAGTCTGTCAGTCTGTCAGTCTGTCAGTCTGTCAGTCTGTCAGTCTGTCAGTCTGTCAGTCTGTCAGTCTGTCAGTCTGTCAGTCTGTCAGTCTGTCAGTCTGTCAGTCTGTCAGTCTGTCAGTCTGTCAGTCTGTCAGTCTGTCAGTCTGTCAGTCTGTCAGTCTGTCAGTCTGTCAGTCTGTCAGTCTGTCAGTCTGTCAGTCTGTCAGTCTGTCAGTCTGTCAGTCTGTCAGTCTGTCAGTCTGTCAGTCTGTCAGTCTGTCAGTCTGTCAGTCTGTCAGTCTGTCAGTCTGTCAGTCTGTCAGTCTGTCAGTCTGTCAGTCTGTCAGTCTGTCAGTCTGTCAGTCTGTCAGTCTGTCAGTCTGTCAGTCTGTCAGTCTGTCAGTCTGTCAGTCTGTCAGTCTGTCAGTCTGTCAGTCTGTCAGTCTGTCAGTCTGTCAGTCTGTCAGTCTGTCAGTCTGTCAGTCTGTCAGTCTGTCAGTCTGTCAGTCTGTCAGTCTGTCAGTCTGTCAGTCTGTCAGTCTGTCAGTCTGTCAGTCTGTCAGTCTGTCAGTCTGTCAGTCTGTCAGTCTGTCAGTCTGTCAGTCTGTCAGTCTGTCAGTCTGTCAGTCTGTCAGTCTGTCAGTCTGTCAGTCTGTCAGTCTGTCAGTCTGTCAGTCTGTCAGTCTGTCAGTCTGTCAGTCTGTCAGTCTGTCAGTCTGTCAGTCTGTCAGTCTGTCAGTCTGTCAGTCTGTCAGTCTGTCAGTCTGTCAGTCTGTCAGTCTGTCAGTCTGTCAGTCTGTCAGTCTGTCAGTCTGTCAGTCTGTCAGTCTGTCAGTCTGTCAGTCTGTCAGTCTGTCAGTCTGTCAGTCTGTCAGTCTGTCAGTCTGTCAGTCTGTCAGTCTGTCAGTCTGTCAGTCTGTCAGTCTGTCAGTCTGTCAGTCTGTCAGTCTGTCAGTCTGTCAGTCTGTCAGTCTGTCAGTCTGTCAGTCTGTCAGTCTGTCAGTCTGTCAGTCTGTCAGTCTGTCAGTCTGTCAGTCTGTCAGTCTGTCAGTCTGTCAGTCTGTCAGTCTGTCAGTCTGTCAGTCTGTCAGTCTGTCAGTCTGTCAGTCTGTCAGTCTGTCAGTCTGTCAGTCTGTCAGTCTGTCAGTCTGTCAGTCTGTCAGTCTGTCAGTCTGTCAGTCTGTCAGTCTGTCAGTCTGTCAGTCTGTCAGTCTGTCAGTCTGTCAGTCTGTCAGTCTGTCAGTCTGTCAGTCTGTCAGTCTGTCAGTCTGTCAGTCTGTCAGTCTGTCAGTCTGTCAGTCTGTCAGTCTGTCAGTCTGTCAGTCTGTCAGTCTGTCAGTCTGTCAGTCTGTCAGTCTGTCAGTCTGTCAGTCTGTCAGTCTGTCAGTCTGTCAGTCTGTCAGTCTGTCAGTCTGTCAGTCTGTCAGTCTGTCAGTCTGTCAGTCTGTCAGTCTGTCAGTCTGTCAGTCTGTCAGTCTGTCAGTCTGTCAGTCTGTCAGTCTGTCAGTCTGTCAGTCTGTCAGTCTGTCAGTCTGTCAGTCTGTCAGTCTGTCAGTCTGTCAGTCTGTCAGTCTGTCAGTCTGTCAGTCTGTCAGTCTGTCAGTCTGTCAGTCTGTCAGTCTGTCAGTCTGTCAGTCTGTCAGTCTGTCAGTCTGTCAGTCTGTCAGTCTGTCAGTCTGTCAGTCTGTCAGTCTGTCAGTCTGTCAGTCTGTCAGTCTGTCAGTCTGTCAGTCTGTCAGTCTGTCAGTCTGTCAGTCTGTCAGTCTGTCAGTCTGTCAGTCTGTCAGTCTGTCAGTCTGTCAGTCTGTCAGTCTGTCAGTCTGTCAGTCTGTCAGTCTGTCAGTCTGTCAGTCTGTCAGTCTGTCAGTCTGTCAGTCTGTCAGTCTGTCAGTCTGTCAGTCTGTCAGTCTGTCAGTCTGTCAGTCTGTCAGTCTGTCAGTCTGTCAGTCTGTCAGTCTGTCAGTCTGTCAGTCTGTCAGTCTGTCAGTCTGTCAGTCTGTCAGTCTGTCAGTCTGTCAGTCTGTCAGTCTGTCAGTCTGTCAGTCTGTCAGTCTGTCAGTCTGTCAGTCTGTCAGTCTGTCAGTCTGTCAGTCTGTCAGTCTGTCAGTCTGTCAGTCTGTCAGTCTGTCAGTCTGTCAGTCTGTCAGTCTGTCAGTCTGTCAGTCTGTCAGTCTGTCAGTCTGTCAGTCTGTCAGTCTGTCAGTCTGTCAGTCTGTCAGTCTGTCAGTCTGTCAGTCTGTCAGTCTGTCAGTCTGTCAGTCTGTCAGTCTGTCAGTCTGTCAGTCTGTCAGTCTGTCAGTCTGTCAGTCTGTCTGTCTCGTCAGTCTGTCAGTCTGTCAGTCTGTCAGTCTGTCAGTCTGTCAGTCTGTCAGTCTGTCAGTCTGTCAGTCTGTCAGTCTGTCAGTCTGTCAGTCTGTCAGTCTGTCAGTCTGTCAGTCTGTCAGTCTGTCAGTCTGTCAGTCTGTCAGTCTGTCAGTCTGTCAGTCTGTCAGTCTGTCAGTCTGTCAGTCTGTCAGTCTGTCAGTCTGTCAGTCTGTCAGTCTGTCAGTCTGTCAGTCTGTCAGTCTGTCAGTCTGTCAGTCTGTCAGTCTGTCAGTCTGTCAGTCTGTCAGTCTGTCAGTCTGTCAGTCTGTCAGTCTGTCAGTCTGTCAGTCTGTCAGTCTGTCAGTCTGTCAGTCTGTCAGTCTGTCAGTCTGTCAGTCTGTCAGTCTGTCAGTCTGTCAGTCTGTCAGTCTGTCAGTCTGTCAGTCTGTCAGTCTGTCAGTCTGTCAGTCTGTCAGTCTGTCAGTCTGTCAGTCTGTCAGTCTGTCAGTCTGTCAGTCTGTCAGTCTGTCAGTCTGTCAGTCTGTCAGTCTGTCAGTCTGTCAGTCTGTCAGTCTGTCAGTCTGTCAGTCTGTCAGTCTGTCAGTCTGTCAGTCTGTCAGTCTGTCAGTCTGTCAGTCTGTCAGTCTGTCAGTCTGTCAGTCTGTCAGTCTGTCAGTCTGTCAGTCTGTCAGTCTGTCAGTCTGTCAGTCTGTCAGTCTGTCAGTCTGTCAGTCTGTCAGTCTGTCAGTCTGTCAGTCTGTCAGTCTGTCAGTCTGTCAGTCTGTCAGTCAGTCTTCTGTCAGTCTGTCAGTCTGTCAGTCTGTCAGTCTGTCAGTCTGTCAGTCTGTCAGTCTGTCAGTCTGTCAGTCTGTCAGTCTGTCAGTCCTGTCAGTCTGTCAGTCTGTCAGTCTGTCAGTCTGTCAGTCTGTCAGTCTGTCAGTCTGTCAGTCTGTCAGTCTGTCAGTCTGTCAGTCTGTCAGTCTGTCAGTCTGTCAGTCTGTCAGTCTGTCAGTCTGTCCAGTCTGTCAGTCTGTCAGTCTGTCAGTCTGTCAGTCTGTCAGTCTGTCAGTCTGTCAGTCTGTCAGTCTGTCAGTCTGTCAGTCTGTCAGTCTGTCAGTCTGTCAGTCTGTCAGTCTGTCAGTCTGTCAGTCTGTCAGTCTGTCAGTCTGTCAGTCTGTCAGTCTGTCAGTCTGTCAGTCTGTCAGTCTGTCAGTCTGTCAGTCTGTCAGTCTGTCAGTCTGTCAGTCTGTCAGTCTGTCAGTCTGTCAGTCTGTCAGTCTGTCAGTCTGTCAGTCTGTCAGTCTGTCAGTCTGTCAGTCTGTCAGTCTGTCAGTCTGTCAGTCTGTCAGTCTGTCAGTCTGTCAGTCTGTCAGTCTGTCAGTCTGTCAGTCTGTCAGTCTGTCAGTCTGTCAGTCTGTCAGTCTGTCAGTCTGTCGTCTGTCAGTCTGTCAGTCTGTCAGTCTGTCAGTCTGTCAGTCTGTCAGTCTGTCAGTCTGTCAGTCTGTCAGTCTGTCAGTCTGTCAGTCTGTCAGTCTGTCAGTCTGTCAGTCTGTCAGTCTGTCAGTCTGTCAGTCTGTCAGTCTGTCAGTCTGTCAGTCTGTCAGTCTGTCAGTCTGTCAGTCTGTCAGTCTGTCAGTCTGTCAGTCTGTCAGTCTGTCAGTCTGTCAGTCTGTCAGTCTGTCAGTCTGTCAGTCTGTCAGTCTGTCAGTCTGTCAGTCTGTCAGTCTGTCAGTCTGTCAGTCTGTCAGTCTGTCAGTCTGTCAGTCTGTCAGTCTGTCAGTCTGTCAGTCTGTCAGTCTGTCAGTCTGTCAGTCTGTCAGTCTGTCAGTCTGTCAGTCTGTCAGTCTGTCAGTCTGTCAGTCTGTCAGTCTGTCAGTCTGTCAGTCTGTCAGTCTGTCAGTCTGTCAGTCTGTCAGTCTGTCAGTCTGTCAGTCTGTCAGTCTGTCAGTCTGTCAGTCTGTCAGTCTGTCAGTCTGTCAGTCTGTCAGTCTGTCAGTCTGTCAGTCTGTCAGTCTGTCAGTCTGTCAGTCTGTCAGTCTGTCAGTCTGTCAGTCTGTCAGTCTGTCAGTCTGTCAGTCTGTCAGTCTGTCAGTCTGTCAGTCTGTCAGTCTGTCAGTCTGTCAGTCTGTCAGTCTGTCAGTCTGTCAGTCTGTCAGTCGTCGTCAGTCTGTCAGTCTGTCAGTCTGTCAGTCTGTCAGTCTGTCAGTCTGTCAGTCTGTCAGTCTGTCAGTCTGTCAGTCTGTCAGTCTGTCAGTCTGTCAGTCTGTCAGTCTGTCAGTCTGTCAGTCTGTCAGTCTGTCAGTCTGTCAGTCTGTCAGTCTGTCAGTCTGTCAGTCTGTCAGTCTGTCAGTCTGTCAGTCTGTCAGTCTGTCAGTCTGTCAGTCTGTCAGTCTGTCAGTCTGTCAGTCTGTCAGTCTGTCAGTCTGTCAGTCTGTCAGTCTGTCAGTCTGTCAGTCTGTCAGTCTGTCAGTCGTCTGTCAGTCTGTCAGTCTGTCAGTCTGTCAGTCTGTCAGTCTGTCAGTCTGTCAGTCTGTCAGTCTGTCAGTCTGTCAGTCTGTCAGTCTGTCAGTCTGTCAGTCCTGTCAGTCTGTCAGTCTGTCAGTCTGTCAGTCTGTCAGTCTGTCAGTCTGTCAGTCTGTCAGTCTGTCAGTCTGTCAGTCTGTCAGTCTGTCAGTCTGTCAGTCTGTCAGTCTGTCAGTCTGTCAGTCTGTCAGTCTGTCAGTCTGTCAGTCTGTCAGTCTGTCAGTCTGTCAGTCTGTCAGTCTGTCAGTCTGTCAGTCTGTCAGTCTGTCAGTCTGTCAGTCTGTCAGTCTGTCAGTCTGTCAGTCTGTCAGTCTGTCAGTCTGTCAGTCTGTCAGTCTCAGTCTGTCAGTCTGTCAGTCTGTCAGTCTGTCAGTCTGTCAGTCTGTCAGTCTGTCAGTCTGTCAGTCTGTCAGTCTGTCAGCGTCACTGTCAGTCGTCAGTCTGTCAGTCTGTCAGTCTGTCAGTCTGTCAGTCTGTCAGTCTGTCAGTCTGTCAGTCTGTCAGTCTGTCAGTCTGTCAGTCTGTCAGTCTGTCAGTCTGTCAGTCTGTCAGTCTGTCAGTCTGTCAGTCTGTCAGTCTGTCAGTCTGTCAGTCTGTCAGTCTGTCAGTCTGTCAGTCTGTCAGTCTGTCAGTCTGTCAGTCTGTCAGTCTGTCAGTCTGTCAGTCTGTCAGTCTGTCAGTCTGTCAGTCTGTCAGTCTGTCAGTCTGTCAGTCTGTCAGTCTGTCAGTCTGTCAGTCTGTCAGTCTGTCAGTCTGTCAGTCTGTCAGTCTGTCAGTCTGTCAGTCTGTCAGTCTGTCAGTCTGTCAGTCTGTCAGTCTGTCAGTCTGTCAGTCTGTCAGTCTGTCAGTCTGTCAGTCTGTCAGTCTGTCAGTCTGTCAGTCTGTCAGTCTGTCAGTCTGTCAGTCTGTCAGTCTGTCAGTCTGTCAGTCTGTCAGTCTGTCAGTCTGTCAGTCTGTCAGTCTGTCAGTCTGCTGTCAGTCTGTCAGTCTGTCAGTCTGTCAGTCTGTCAGTCTGTCAGTCTGTCAGTCTGTCAGTCTGTCAGTCTGTCAGTCTGTCAGTCTGTCAGTCTGTCAGTCTGTCAGTCTGTCAGTCTGTCAGTCTGTCAGTCTGTCAGTCTGTCAGTCTGTCAGTCTGTCAGTCTGTCAGTCTGTCAGTCTGTCAGTCTGTCAGTCTGTCAGTCTGTCAGTCTGTCAGTCTGTCAGTCTGTCAGTCTGTCAGTCTGTCAGTCTGTCAGTCTGTCAGTCTGTCAGTCTGTCAGTCGGTCTGTCAGTCTGTCAGTCAGTCTGTCAGTCTGTCAGTCTGTCAGTCTGTCAGTCTGTCAGTCTGTCAGTCTGTCAGTCTGTCAGTCTGTCAGTCTGTCAGTCTGTCAGTCTGTCAGTCTGTCAGTCTGTCAGTCTGTCAGTCTGTCAGTCTGTCAGTCTGTCAGTCTGTCAGTCTGTCAGTCTGTCAGTCTGTCAGTCTGTGTCTGTCAGTCTGTCAGTCTGTCAGTCTGTCAGTCTGTCAGTCTGTCAGTCTGTCAGTCTGTCAGTCTGTCAGTCTGTCAGTCTGTCAGTCTGTCAGTCTGTCAGTCTGTCAGTCTGTCAGTCTGTCAGTCTGTCAGTCTGTCAGTCTGTCAGTCTGTCAGTCTGTCAGTCTGTCAGTCTGTCAGTCTGTCAGTCTGTCAGTCTGTCAGTCTGTCAGTCTGTCAGTCTGTCAGTCTGTCAGTCTGTCAGTCTGTCAGTCTGTCAGTCTGTCAGTCTGTCAGTCTGTCAGTCTGTCAGTCTGTCAGTCTGTCAGTCTGTCAGTCTGTCAGTCTGTCAGTCTGTCAGTCTGTCAGTCTGTCAGTCTGTCAGTCTGTCAGTCTGTCAGTCTGTCAGTCTGTCAGTCTGTCAGTCTGTCAGTCTGTCAGTCTGTCAGTCTGTCAGTCTGTCAGTCTGTCAGTCTGTCAGTCTGTCAGTCTGTCAGTCTGTCAGTCTGTCAGTCTGTCAGTCTGTCAGTCTGTCAGTCTGTCAGTCTGTCAGTCCTGTCAGTCTGTCAGTCTGTCAGTCTGTCAGTCTGTCAGTCTGTCAGTCTGTCAGTCTGTCAGTCTGTCAGTCTGTCAGTCTGTCAGTCTGTCAGTCTGTCAGTCTGTCAGTCTGTCAGTCTGTCAGTCTGTCAGTCTGTCAGTCTGTCAGTCTGTCAGTCTGTCAGTCTGTCAGTCTGTCAGTCTGTCAGTCTGTCAGTCTGTCAGTCTGTCAGTCTGTCAGTCTGTCAGTCTGTCAGTCTGTCAGTCTGTCAGTCTGTCAGTCTGTCAGTCTGTCAGTCTGTCAGTCTGTCAGTCTGTCAGTCTGTCAGTCTGTCAGTCTGTCAGTCTGTCAGTCTGTCAGTCTGTCAGTCTGTCAGTCTGTCAGTCTGTCAGTCTGTCAGTCTGTCAGTCTGTCAGTCTGTCAGTCTGTCAGTCTGTCAGTCTGTCAGTCTGTCAGTCTGTCAGTCTGTCAGTCTGTCAGTCTGTCAGTCTGTCAGTCTGTCAGTCTGTCAGTCTGTCAGTCTGTCAGTCTGTCAGTCTGTCAGTCTGTCAGTCTGTCAGTCTGTCAGTCTGTCAGTCTGTCAGTCTGTCAGTCTGTCAGTCTGTCAGTCTGTCAGTCTGTCAGTCTGTCAGTCTGTCAGTCTGTCAGTCTGTCAGTCTGTCAGTCTGTCAGTCTGTCAGTCTGTCAGTCTGTCAGTCTGTCAGTCTGTCAGTCTGTCAGTCTGTCAGTCTGTCAGTCTGTCAGTCTGTCAGTCTGTCAGTCTGTCAGTCTGTCAGTCTGTCAGTCTGTCAGTCTGTCAGTCTGTCAGTCTGTCAGTCTGTCAGTCTGTCAGTCTGTCAGTCTGTCAGTCTGTCAGTCTGTCAGTCTGTCAGTCTGTCAGTCTGTCAGTCTGTCAGTCTGTCAGTCTGTCAGTCTGTCAGTCTGTCAGTCTGTCAGTCTGTCAGTCTGTCAGTCTGTCAGTCTGTCAGTCTGTCAGTCTGTCAGTCTGTCAGTCTGTCAGTCTGTCAGTCTGTCAGTCTGTCAGTCTGTCAGTCTGTCAGTCTGTCAGTCTGTCAGTCTGTCAGTCTGTCAGTCTGTCAGTCTGTCAGTCTGTCAGTCTGTCAGTCTGTCAGTCTGTCAGTCTGTCAGTCTGTCAGTCTGTCAGTCTGTCAGTCTGTCAGTCTGTCAGTCTGTCAGTCTGTCAGTCTGTCAGTCTGTCAGTCTGTCAGTCTGTCAGTCTGTCAGTCTGTCAGTCTGTCAGTCTGTCAGTCTGTCAGTCTGTCAGTCTGTCAGTCTGTCAGTCTGTCAGTCTGTCAGTCTGTCAGTCTGTCAGTCTGTCAGTCTGTCAGTCTGTCAGTCTGTCAGTCTGTCAGTCTGTCAGTCTGTCAGTCTGTCAGTCTGTCAGTCTGTCAGTCTGTCAGTCTGTCAGTCTGTCAGTCTGTCAGTCTGTCAGTCTGTCAGTCTGTCAGTCTGTCAGTCTGTCAGTCTGTCAGTCTGTCAGTCTGTCAGTCTGTCAGTCTGTCAGTCTGTCAGTCTGTCAGTCTGTCAGTCTGTCAGTCTGTCAGTCTGTCAGTCTGTCAGTCTGTCAGTCTGTCAGTCTGTCAGTCTGTCAGTCTGTCAGTCTGTCAGTCTGTCAGTCTGTCAGTCTGTCAGTCTGTCAGTCTGTCAGTCTGTCAGTCTGTCAGTCTGTCAGTCTGTCAGTCTGTCAGTCTGTCAGTCTGTCAGTCTGTCAGTCTGTCAGTCTGTCAGTCTGTCAGTCTGTCAGTCTGTCAGTCTGTCAGTCTGTCAGTCTGTCAGTCTGTCAGTCTGTCAGTCTGTCAGTCTGTCAGTCTGTCAGTCTGTCAGTCTGTCAGTCTGTCAGTCTGTCAGTCTGTCAGTCTGTCAGTCTGTCAGTCTGTCAGTCTGTCAGTCTGTCAGTCTGTCAGTCTGTCAGTCTGTCAGTCTGTCAGTCTGTCAGTCTGTCAGTCTGTCAGTCTGTCAGTCTGTCAGTCTGTCAGTCTGTCAGTCTGTCAGTCTGTCAGTCTGTCAGTCTGTCAGTCTGTCAGTCTGTCAGTCTGTCAGTCTGTCAGTCTGTCAGTCTGTCAGTCTGTCAGTCTGTCAGTCTGTCAGTCTGTCAGTCTGTCAGTCTGTCAGTCTGTCAGTCTGTCAGTCTGTCAGTCTGTCAGTCTGTCAGTCTGTCAGTCTGTCAGTCTGTCAGTCTGTCAGTCTGTCAGTCTGTCAGTCTGTCAGTCTGTCAGTCTGTCAGTCTGTCAGTCTGTCAGTCTGTCAGTCTGTCAGTCTGTCAGTCTGTCAGTCTGTCAGTCTGTCAGTCTGTCAGTCTGTCAGTCTGTCAGTCTGTCAGTCTGTCAGTCTGTCAGTCTGTCAGTCTGTCAGTCTGTCAGTCTGTCAGTCTGTCAGTCTGTCAGTCTGTCAGTCTGTCAGTCTGTCAGTCTGTCAGTCTGTCAGTCTGTCAGTCTGTCAGTCTGTCAGTCTGTCAGTCTGTCAGTCTGTCAGTCTGTCAGTCTGTCAGTCTGTCAGTCTGTCAGTCTGTCAGTCTGTCAGTCTGTCAGTCTGTCAGTCTGTCAGTCTGTCAGTCTGTCAGTCTGTCAGTCTGTCAGTCTGTCAGTCTGTCAGTCTGTCAGTCTGTCAGTCTGTCAGTCTGTCAGTCTGTCAGTCTGTCAGTCTGTCAGTCTGTCAGTCTGTCAGTCTGTCAGTCTGTCAGTCTGTCAGTCTGTCAGTCTGTCAGTCTGTCAGTCTGTCAGTCTGTCAGTCTGTCAGTCTGTCAGTCTGTCAGTCTGTCAGTCTGTCAGTCTGTCAGTCTGTCAGTCTGTCAGTCTGTCAGTCTGTCAGTCTGTCAGTCTGTCAGTCTGTCAGTCTGTCAGTCTGTCAGTCTGTCAGTCTGTCAGTCTGTCAGTCTGTCAGTCTGTCAGTCTGTCAGTCTGTCAGTCTGTCAGTCTGTCAGTCTGTCAGTCTGTCAGTCTGTCAGTCTGTCAGTCTGTCAGTCTGTCAGTCTGTCAGTCTGTCAGTCTGTCAGTCTGTCAGTCTGTCAGTCTGTCAGTCTGTCAGTCTGTCAGTCTGTCAGTCTGTCAGTCTGTCAGTCTGTCAGTCTGTCAGTCTGTCAGTCTGTCAGTCTGTCAGTCTGTCAGTCTGTCAGTCTGTCAGTCTGTCAGTCTGTCAGTCTGTCAGTCTGTCAGTCTGTCAGTCTGTCAGTCTGTCAGTCTGTCAGTCTGTCAGTCTGTCAGTCTGTCAGTCTGTCAGTCTGTCAGTCTGTCAGTCTGTCAGTCTGTCAGTCTGTCAGTCTGTCAGTCTGTCAGTCTGTCAGTCTGTCAGTCTGTCAGTCTGTCAGTCTGTCAGTCTGTCAGTCTGTCAGTCTGTCAGTCTGTCAGTCTGTCAGTCTGTCAGTCTGTCAGTCTGTCAGTCTGTCAGTCTGTCAGTCTGTCAGTCTGTCAGTCTGTCAGTCTGTCAGTCTGTCAGTCTGTCAGTCTGTCAGTCTGTCAGTCTGTCAGTCTGTCAGTCTGTCAGTCTGTCAGTCTGTCAGTCTGTCAGTCTGTCAGTCTGTCAGTCTGTCAGTCTGTCAGTCTGTCAGTCTGTCAGTCTGTCAGTCTGTCAGTCTGTCAGTCTGTCAGTCTGTCAGTCTGTCAGTCTGTCAGTCTGTCAGTCTGTCAGTCTGTCAGTCTGTCAGTCTGTCAGTCTGTCAGTCTGTCAGTCTGTCAGTCTGTCAGTCTGTCAGTGTCAGTCTGTCAGTCTGTCAGTCTGTCAGTCTGTCAGTCTGTCAGTCTGTCAGTCTGTCAGTCTGTCAGTCTGTCAGTCTGTCAGTCTGTCAGTCTGTCAGTCTGTCAGTCTGTCAGTCTGTCAGTCTGTCAGTCTGTCAGTCTGTCAGTCTGTCAGTCTGTCAGTCTGTCAGTCTGTCAGTCTGTCAGTCTGTCAGTCTGTCAGTCTGTCAGTCTGTCAGTCTGTCAGTCTGTCAGTCTGTCAGTCTGTCAGTCTGTCAGTCTGTCAGTCTGTCAGTCTGTCAGTCTGTCAGTCTGTCAGTCTGTCAGTCTGTCAGTCTGTCAGTCTGTCAGCTCTGTCAGTCTGTCAGTCTGTCAGTCTGTCAGTCTGTCAGTCTGTCAGTCTGTCAGTCTGTCAGTCTGTCAGTCTGTCAGTCTGTCAGTCTGTCAGTCTGTCAGTCTGTCAGTCTGTCAGTCTGTCAGTCTGTCAGTCTGTCAGTCTGTCAGTCTGTCAGTCTGTCAGTCTGTCAGTCTGTCAGTCTGTCAGTCTGTCAGTCTGTCAGTCTGTCAGTCTGTCAGTCTGTCAGTCTGTCAGTCTGTCAGTCTGTCAGTCTGTCAGTCTGTCAGTCTGTCAGTCTGTCAGTCTGTCAGTCTGTCAGTCTGTCAGTCTGTCAGTCTGTCAGTCTGTCAGTCTGTCAGTCTGTCAGTCTGTCAGTCTGTCAGTCTGTCAGTCTGTCAGTCTGTCAGTCTGTCAGTCTGTCAGTCTGTCAGTCTGTCTGTCTGTCAGACATTCCGACCATCATGAAATAATATCAACTTTAGGCAATAAAAATATTTATATATCAAATAATCCGTGCCGGCTAATTAAATATACATTTTGTGCAATATGCCAAAAATTATTTTGGAAACCAGGGAATAAATAATATTTCTTATACCAATTTGGAAAACAAAATTCTTTACTACTTAACTACGAACCACTTCAAAAATTATGAAATATCCGATTACATATTATCAAATAACTCAGAACTTTCTTTAGATAATATAAACATTTTAAATCCTTTCATTAAAATTAATAATACCAAAATTTCACTTACCGTTATATTATTAATTTTAATCTTTATATATTTGATTTTTTTACTTATTATAAAATACAAAAATGTCATATTATTTTTAACCAAAAAACAACTGCCAGAACCAGAAAAATCTATTAACCAAGAAAATTTTTTAACAGAATTAAGAGATCAATTAAATGAATTTCATATTGAATCGGGACGATCCATTTTAGAAAGGGGAGAGTTATCCAACCCGTGAAACGGTTCCACTTATGGAATTTATAAACAAATTTTTGAATTCAATCTCAGCTATGTTACCCTTGCCTTCAGCGACATTGCCTTTGCCTTTGTTTAAGATTCTGCCCTTGCCTTTGCCATTCACTTCGAGGGCCGCGCTTGACCGTCCTGCTAAGATAAATAAACCAATCGTAAAGTAAACACAAGCTTCCGTTCAAAGCCCAAACTTTTCCGTTCAAAGCCCACAGTATTGCGTTCTAAGTTCAGAACATATTGCGTTCCGATTTTCAATCAAATTGCATCGGTCAGCATAATTTCATTTCACAACGAGATGCGACAGTTTCAGCATAAGCTTTTACTTTAAACAAAACTTAAAGTTCTGGAAGCTTAAGAAAAGGAAAGCTTCTGGCCGAGGTTCATTGAATAATTTTTTAGAATTAAGATTCAGTTCTATTTTATCCGAGACCGCGATCGGTTCACAATTTTTAAAAAGTGTCTTGTATTAATTGGATTTAAGAATAAAGGTTTATCACCCGAGTTTTAAAAATAAAAAATAAATTTTTTTAATTCATCTATTAACGACGAATTTAATTTGCATGTGTCTCTTTTATTGCGCTTGTCTATGAGCGTGCGCCTTCTGGGTTGTGCATGTGTCCTTTTTATTGCGGTCAGGTAATTGACAGATGCGCATGTTCGGGTAGCATTTGCTTGAATCCGTTTTATGACATGTTTATGAACCAATTGAGGAAAGGAGAGATCTTAGAAAATTTACCAGTTAAACGTTCTGAGACGAAAAAAATTTCTGTTTGCAAATATTACACATCTGACAAGTAGGCCGATAGGACCCTTATAGGTCCATTTTGCAGCTCCAGGCGGCGGTGTTGACTTCGTTGCTGTAATTGCGAAGCAGAAATATACTAAGATGCCTTTTGGCTAATATGAACGTTCGAATTTTACCTTCTTTGGGGTCAAGCATAAGCTTGTATTCCTTTGTTCCTAGTCCAGCAACCTTGCCTCCTACTACCCAAGGTTCCTGTACAAGGACTAGGTCGGTTCCGCCTTCGGTCAGACGAAGCAGAAGTGCACATACACCACAGTGACGTCGGCCTCCTCTGTATCGCTGAGATCCACGTCCTCGATAGCCGGTCCGAGCGCTCGCATCTCTCTGCTTAGCGACGAATCTGTAGAGTAGCCGTTCTCCGGCCCACCAGGTTTCCTCCAACTCCTCTGCAAGCACCTCCTCGGCTGGGTTGCCAGCAGAGCTGCTAGCGGCGTTGGAGTCGGCCTTGTACACCTTGATGTGGATCGCAATGAACCCGAAGTTCAGCACTCCTCGAGCAGTCTCGATCGGAGCAACTGACTCTTTGTTTAGGACCAAAACCGCCTGGTTCCCTTCATGCTCCTCCACCTTGACGACTTTCCAGTCCTTCGTGGGGAGGTGCGGCTTGCATTCTTGCAACATGAAGAGGATGTCCTCCGGCGCCTTGATCGCTGCTGGGAGCCGAATCCTGGCTCGGGACCTACTGGGGACATCACACCTGTCTAGTGCTACGATGTTCGCCCCTTCGTAGACCTCACCGAGCTTGCTCGTCGCCTGTTTGTACAAGTTGGCCGACCGCTGACTGTCGCAGGTTTACTGTCAAATTTTGGCGAATAGTAGCACATATTCAGCACATAGAATACAGCAAAGAAAAAAAATATTAACGCGAAGTAATGTTCTTCAGCCAACCATGCAGGTCAAGATGGAAGCTAGGTTCGGCAAACCGAAGAGTATATAACCTTGCAGTTCGTTCCTGTGGAAGAAATGTTCATACAGAGTTTTCTGGTTTTTAGAAAATTTATCAATAATCACATTTAATTAAGATCCTTTGTATTGCTGGTCCTTCTTGTGGTAAATAGAATTAATGTTGAACCCAGAAAATAGTCCAGAAATTTGGTATCAGTGGCCAAGGGCCACTGGAAGATCTTTATTATTCAATTGTCAATGTCGGATGTCATGTAGATATCAAAGTATATGCTCACAAATGTATTTGGCTGATATGGAAACGCGGATTATGGGACAATTAGCATATTAATGAAATTTGTTAGAGTTAGACAAACATCAAGTAATTACAATTGAAAATGAGATACTTACCACTTGCACAAAAAAAATAAACAACATATGTAAACGTTTCACTTTGTACTATGTTACCATAAATAGAGTTACCATAAATACACAAAAAACACTAAAGCACAGACATACTTTTTTCGAAGACTTCGATGTTACGTTTGATATAAAAAACATCAACTTAATACGAACTTATATAAATATGATGCAAAATCATATCAACTAGAAATGTTGAGAACTAGAAAAGGAAGACAAAAAGCTAAGCTGGAACTGAACTACGTGTGGTTTTGTTTCTCTGTAATTTACAAACTTCAGCAAAGTGATCTCACTGCCAGCCAGAATATTATGTTTGTGTGTGTGTAATCTACTTACAGCTCATTGTTGCAAGTTATGTGGCGTCAATATCACTAGTCGGGTAGAGGGTGGGAATCTTCTTGGCCGTAGTAATCCCCACGTGAAAATTGTTTTAACATTTACGACCTGCGCCTTTCCGATAAACTGAAGATGTTGCGCCTTGCCATTTGCAAATATCCAGTGCGTGCCTTGATGATGACTACAGTTATGTGGCGTCAATATCACTAGTCGGGTAGAGGGTGGGAATCTTCTTGGCCGTAGTAATCCCCACGTGAAAATTGTTTTAACATTTACGACCTGCGCCTTTCCGATAAACTGAAGATGTTGCGCCTTGCCATTTGCAAATATCCAGTGCGTGCCTTGATGATGACTACAACGCCGATCATGCTGAATCTGCTGCGGCTGCGAGCTCGACAATGTCGAGTTAATTTTTAATTCTAACTTTCTCAATATAAACCTTAATTCTTAACACTTTGTCTCTTGTAGTCTCCGAGAATACAGCGTTCACATGGACAGACGGACATGGTTTAGATTTTTTCGGCTAGAGATGCTGATCAAGAATGTATATACTTTATGGAGTCGGTGACGGTTCATACTACCTGTTATATACAATATTCCCTTCTACTCTAAGAATAATGGGTATAATGGGTTTTTTCTTTTTGCACTTATTACACACGGTTCACCGAATACAAATATCTCTCTTACTCCATAACTCCATAACTAACGGATAGAAAAAGTATTTTGCTTTCTAAATAGGCGTTAGTGGAAAAGTAATTCTAATTTCACTTTTCTAATTAGTATTCCAGATACCGAGCAAATACATGTCTGTATGCCAAAGCTACGGCTGGAGTTCATATTCCTTCGGAAAGAAATGTTCCTGACAAGAGCCAAGCGAGCAGTACGCAATACACCCGAAGCACTTCTAGTCAGTTCTTATAAAGGCCATCTGAAAGCGATCAGCTCTATAGCATTCACCAACCTCCCAAAAATAATTTTTACGTAACCACTATTAACCACCACCACTATTAACCACTCATTACTTAACTCATTATACTCGTTACTCGTAGAGTAAAAGGTTATACTAGATTCGACGGAAAGTATGTAACAGGCAGAAGGATGCGTTTCCGACCCCATAATGTATGTATATTCTTCATCAGGATCTCGTTACTCGTAGAGTAAAAGGGTACTCTAGATTCGTCGGAAGGTCGTTTCTTGGCCCTGGTTTAAGTGGACTTACTTCGCAGTTGAACTCCACAATTTGTTGCGTTTTGTGCATACATTATAATTACTATAAGCAGCCAAATATTCCCTGGTTTCCAAAATAATTTTTGGCATATTGCACAAAATGTATATTTAATTAGCCGGCACGGATTATTTGATATATAAATATTTTTATTGCCTAAAGTTGATATGATTTCATGATGGTCGGAATGTCTGACAGACAGACAGGCTGACAGACTGACAGACTGACAGACTGACAGACTGACAGACTGACAGACTGACAGACTGACAGACTGACAGACTGACAGACTGACAGACTCCAGACTGACAGACTGACAGACTGACAGACTGACAGACTGACAGACTGACAGACTGACAGACTGACAGACTGACAGACTGACAGACTGACAGACTGACAGACTGACAGACTGACAGACTGACAGACTGACAGACTGACAGACTGACAGACTGACAGACTGACAGACTGACAGACTGACAGACTGACAGACTGACAGACTGACAGACTGACAGACTGACAGACTGACAGACTGACAGACTGACAGACTGACAGACTGACAGACTGACAGACTGACAGACTGACAGACTGACAGACTGACAGACTGACAGACTGACAGACTGACAGACTGACAGACTGACAGACTGACAGACTGACAGACTGACAGACTGACAGACTGACAGACTGACAGACTGACAGACTGACAGACTGACAGACTGACAGACTGACAGACTGACAGACTGACAGACTGACAGACTGACAGACTGACAGACTGACAGACTGACAGACTGACAGACTGACAGACTGACAGACTGACAGACTGACAGACTGACAGACTGACAGACTGACAGACTGACAGACTGACAGACTGACAGACTGACAGACTGACAGACTGACAGACTGACAGACTGACAGACTGACAGACTGACAGACTGACAGACTGACAGACTGACAGACTGACAGACTGACAGACTGACAGACTGACAGACTGACAGACTGACAGACTGACAGACTGACAGACTGACAGACTGACAGACTGACAGACTGACAGACTGACAGACTGACAGACTGACAGACTGACAGACTGACAGACTGACAGACTGACAGACTGACAGACTGACAGACTGACAGACTGACAGACTGACAGACTGACAGACTGACAGACTGACAGACTGACAGACTGACAGACTGACAGACTGACAGACTGACAGACTGACAGACTGACAGACTGACAGACTGACAGACTGACAGACTGACAGACTGACAGACTGACAGACTGACAGACTGACAGACTGACAGACTGACAGACTGACAGACTGACAGACTGACAGACTGACAGACTGACAGACTGACAGACTGACAGACTGACAGACTGACAGACTGACAGACTGACAGACTGACAGACTGACAGACTGACAGACTGACAGACTGACAGACTGACAGACTGACAGACTGACAGACTGACAGACTGACAGACTGACAGACTGACAGACTGACAGACTGACAGACTGACAGACTGACAGACTGACAGACTGACAGACTGACAGACTGACAGACTGACAGACTGACAGACTGACAGACTGACAGACTGACAGACTGACAGACTGACAGACTGACAGACTGACAGACTGACAGACTGACAGACTGACAGACTGACAGACTGACAGACTGACAGACTGACAGACTGACAGACTGACAGACTGACAGACTGACAGACTGACAGACTGACAGACTGACAGACTGACAGACTGACAGACTGACAGACTGACAGACTGACAGACTGACAGACTGACAGACTGACAGACTGACAGACTGACAGACTGACAGACTGACAGACTGACAGACTGACAGACTGACAGACTGACAGACTGACAGACTGACAGACTGACAGACTGACAGACTGACAGACTGACAGACTGACAGACTGACAGACTGACAGACTGACAGACTGACAGACTGACAGACTGACAGACTGACAGACTGACAGACTGACAGACTGACAGACTGACAGACTGACAGACTGACAGACTGACAGACTGACAGACTGACAGACTGACAGACTGACAGACTGACAGACTGACAGACTGACAGACTGACAGACTGACAGACTGACAGACTGACAGACTGACAGACTGACAGACTGACAGACTGACAGACTGACAGACTGACAGACTGACAGACTGACAGACTGACAGACTGACAGACTGACAGACTGACAGACTGACAGACTGACAGACTGACAGACTGACAGACTGACAGACTGACAGACTGACAGACTGACAGACTGACAGACTGACAGACTGACAGACTGACAGACTGACAGACTGACAGACTGACAGACTGACAGACTGACAGACTGACAGACTGACAGACTGACAGACTGACAGACTGACAGACTGACAGACTGACAGACTGACAGACTGACAGACTGACAGACTGACAGACTGACAGACTGACAGACTGACAGACTGACAGACTGACAGACTGACAGACTGACAGACTGACAGACTGACAGACTGACAGACTGACAGACTGACAGACTGACAGACTGACAGACTGACAGACTGACAGACTGACAGACTGACAGACTGACAGACTGACAGACTGACAGACTGACAGACTGACAGACTGACAGACTGACAGACTGACAGACTGACAGACTGACAGACTGACAGACTGACAGACTGACAGACTGACAGACTGACAGACTGACAGACTGACAGACTGACAGACTGACAGACTGACAGACTGACAGACTGACAGACTGACAGACTGACAGACTGACAGACTGACAGACTGACAGACTGACAGACTGACAGACTGACAGACTGACAGACTGACAGACTGACAGACTGACAGACTGACAGACTGACAGACTGACAGACTGACAGACTGACAGACTGACAGACTGACAGACTGACAGACTGACAGACTGACAGACTGACAGACTGACAGACTGACAGACTGACAGACTGACAGACTGACAGACTGACAGACTGACAGACTGACAGACTGACAGACTGACAGACTGACAGACTGACAGACTGACAGACTGACAGACTGACAGACTGACAGACTGACAGACTGACAGACTGACAGACTGACAGACTGACAGACTGACAGACTGACAGACTGACAGACTGACAGACTGACAGACTGACAGACTGACAGACTGACAGACTGACAGACTGACAGACTGACAGACTGACAGACTGACAGACTGACAGACTGACAGACTGACAGTCTGCTCGCTTGGCTCTTGTCAGGAACATTTCTTTCCGAAGGAATATGAACTCCAGCCGTAGCTTTGGCATACAGACATGTATTTGCTCGGTATCTGGAATACTAATTAGAAAAGTGAAATTAGAATTACTTTTCCACTAACGCCTATTTAGAAAGCAAAATACTTTTTCTATCCGTTAGTTATGGAGTTATGGAGTAAGAGAGATATTTGTATTCGGTGAACCGTGTGTAATAAGTGCAAAAAGAAAAAACCCATTATACCCATTATTCTTAGAGTAGAAGGGTATATTGTATATAACAGGTAGTATGAACCGTCACCGACTCCATAAAGTATATACATTCTTGATCAGCATCTCTAGCCGAAAAAATCTAAACCATGTCCGTCTGTCCATGTGAACGCTGTATTCTCGGAGACTACAAGAGACAAAGTGTTAAGAATTAAGGTTTATATTGAGAAAGTTAGAATTAAAAATTAACTCGACATTGTCGAGCTCGCAGCCGCAGCAGATTCAGCATGATCGGCGTTGTAGTCATCATCAAGGCACGCACTGGATATTTGCAAATGGCAAGGCGCAACATCTTCAGTTTATCGGAAAGGCGCAGGTCGTAAATGTTAAAACAATTTTCACGTGGGGATTACTACGGCCAAGAAGATTCCCACCCTCTACCCGACTAGTGATATTGACGCCACATAACTTGCAACAATGAGCTGTAAGTAGATTACACACACACAAACATAATATTCTGGCTGGCAGTGAGATCACTTTGCTGAAGTTTGTAAATTACAGAGAAACAAAACCACACGTAGTTCAGTTCCAGCTTAGCTTTTTGTCTTCCTTTTCTCAACATTTCTAGTTGATATGATTTTGCATCATATTTATATAAGTTCGTATTAAGTTGATGTTTTTTATATCAAACGTAACATCGAAGTCTTCGAAAAAAGTATGTCTGTGCTTTAGTGTTTTTTGTGTATTTATGGTAACTCTATTTATGGTAACATAGTACAAAGTGAAACGTTTACATATGTTGTTTATTTTTTTTGTGCAAGTGGTAAGTATCTCATTTTCAATTGTAATTACTTGATGTTTGTCTAACTCTAACAAATTTCATTAATATGCTAATTGTCCCATAATCCGCGTTTCCATATCAGCCAAATACATTTGTGAGCATATACTTTGATATCTACATGACATCCGACATTGACAATTGAATAATAAAGATCTTCCAGTGGCCCTTGGCCACTGATACCAAATTTCTGGACTATTTTCTGGGTTCAACATTGATTCTATTTACCACAAGAAGGACCAGCAATACAAAGGATCTTAATTAAATGTGATTATTGATAAATTTTCTAAAAACCAGAAAACTCTGTATGAACATTTCTTCCACAGGAACGAACTGCAAGGTTATATACTCTTCGGTTGGCCGAACCTAGCTTCCATCTTGACCTGCATGGTTGGCTGAAGAACATTACTTCGCGTTAATATTTTTTTTCTTTGCTGTATTCTATGTGCTGAATATGTGCTACTATTCGCCAAAATTTGACAGTAAACCTGCGACAGTCAGCGGTCGGCCAACTTGTACAAACAGGCGACGAGCAAGCTCGGTGAGGTCTACGAAGGGGCGAACATCGTAGCACTAGACAGGTGTGATGTCCCCAGTAGGTCCCGAGCCAGGATTCGGCTCCCAGCAGCGATCAAGGCGCCGGAGGACATCCTCTTCATGTTGCAAGAATGCAAGCCGCACCTCCCCACGAAGGACTGGAAAGTCGTCAAGGTGGAGGAGCATGAAGGGAACCAGGCGGTTTTGGTCCTAAACAAAGAGTCAGTTGCTCCGATCGAGACTGCTCGAGGAGTGCTGAACTTCGGGTTCATTGCGATCCACATCAAGGCCGACTCCAACGCCGCTAGCAGCTCTGCTGGCAACCCAGCCGAGGAGGTGCTTGCAGAGGAGTTGGAGGAAACCTGGTGGGCCGGAGAACGGCTACTCTACAGATTCGTCGCTAAGCAGAGAGATGCGAGCGCTCGGACCGGCTATCGAGGACGTGGACCTCAGCGATACAGAGGAGGCCGACGTCACTGTGGTGTATGTGCACTTCTGCTTCGTCTGACCGAAGGCGGAACCGACCTAGTCCTTGTACAGGAACCTTGGGTAGTAGGAGGCAAGGTTGCTGGACTAGGAACAAAGGAATACAAGCTTATGCTTGACCCCAAAGAAGGTAAAATTCGAACGTTCATATTAGCCAAAAGGCATCTTAGTATATTTCTGCTTCGCAATTACAGCAACGAAGTCAACACCGCCGCCTGGAGCTGCAAAATGGACCTATAAGGGTCCTATCGGCCTACTTGTCAGATGTGTAATATTTGCAAACAGAAATTTTTTTCGTCTCAGAACGTTTAACTGGTAAATTTTCTAAGATCTCTCCTTTCCTCAATTGGTTCATAAACATGTCATAAAACGGATTCAAGCAAGAGCTACCCGAACATGCGCATCTGTCAATTACCTGACCGCAATAAAAAGGACACATGCACAACCCAGAAGGCGCACGCTCATAGACAAGCGCAATAAAAGAGACACATGCAAATTAAATTCGTCGTTAATAGATGAATTAAAAAAATTTATTTTTTATTTTTAAAACTCGGGTGATAAACCTTTATTCTTAAATCCAATTAATACAAGACACTTTTTAAAAATTGTGAACCGATCGCGGTCTCGGATAAAATAGAACTGAATCTTAATTCTAAAAAATTATTCAATGAACCTCGGCCAGAAGCTTTCCTTTTCTTAAGCTTCCAGAACTTTAAGTTTTGTTTAAAATAAAAGCTTATGCTGAAACTGTCGCATCTCGTTGTGAAATGAAATTATGCTGACCGATGCAATTTGATTGAAAATCGGAACGCAATATGTTCTGAACTTAGAACGCAATACTGTGGGCTTTGAACGGAAAAGTTTGGGCTTTGAACGGAAGCTTGTGTTTACTTTACGATTGGTTTATTTATCTTAGCAGGACGGTCAAGCGCGGCCCTCGAAGTGAATGGCAAAGGCAAGGGCAGAATCTTAAACAAAGGCAAAGGCAATGTCGCTGAAGGCAAGGGTAACATAGCTGAGATTGAATTCAAAAATTTGTTTATAAATTCCATAAGTGGAACCGTTTTCTAAAATGGATCGTCCCGATTCAATATGAAATTCATTTAATTGATCTCTTAATTCTGTTAAAAAATTTTCTTGGTTAATAGATTTTTCTGGTTCTGGCCGTTGTTTTTTGGTTACAAATAATATGACATTTTTGTATTTTATAATAAGTAAAAAAATCAAATATATAAAAATTAAAATTAATAATATAACGGTAAGTGAAATTTTGGTATTATTAATTTTAAAGAAAGGATTTAAAATGTTTATATTATCTAAAGAAAGTTCTGAGTTATTTGATAATATGTAATCGGATATTTCATAATTTTTTAAGTGGTTCGTAGTTAAGTAGTAAAGAATTTTGTTTTCCAAATTGGTATAAGAAATATTATTTATTTCGGTTGTACCATTAAATGTTATCAAAAATGAACCGTTTAAATGAGAGTTGTTCACAATATTGTTACCATTTATAAGAATGGCACCATCTTGTATAATGTCTATTTTTTTATTTTTCTCTCTTGTTTTTTTACAAGTGCATTTCTCGCCATTTAATAAGCGGGTAAAACAAGTTTTTTCATTATTTAAAGTGCAATAATTATTAAAAAGTTCGTTCTTAAAAATAGATATTTCATAAAACATATTTGCGCATTTTGCGACTTGATTGCTTAATACTAGTTTCCCATCGATTTGGGAAATCCCTCTAGCGTAATATATTTCGCATCTGTTTTTTATTATTGGGTATTTTATATAAGTTATTACAAGTTCTTTATGCAGTGCGATTTTAAAAACAGAGATGTCCATTAAGTCAGCGATAATTACTGGTTTTTGTTCATGTTTTAATATTTCCATGATGTCATCATTGTTTAATATTTTGGTATTAAAAACGTCAATTTTTGCTAGTGTGATTGTGTCAATTAAATTTTGCAGATCAAATGTTAATAATCGAAGCGATGTTTTCGCAGTGGTAAATCTTGATCAATAAAAACATTTTTAAAATCATCAGAAAGAGATTATATTTCTTTAAAAAGTTTGGAATTGATAATAAATTGCTTATTATAATTTTCAATTAATTCATCGATTTTATTCTGTATTTTAATAAAATCATCTTGATCCGGAGTTCCAGCTTACCATTTCCACACAGTGCCTATCTCATTTATCCCCCTTTTTGACCTAGTTGATATTAATTGGGATAAAATTAATTCGATTACTTCTATGTCATATTTAATTTCCCATTGTGACCTTTTATTAGTATCCCTTTTTATATTATCTGATTCCAATTTTATTATTTCTTTATAAAAACTTAAGTTAGTTACGTGGAATAATTCTGCGTATGAATCGTACGTCAATACGTCTTTATTGTCCTTGAATAAAAGATACTCGTGACTTTTACAGTCTAATATTTCTGATTTTGTTAATAAAATAAGGTGTAGTATAAGCACCTGATAAAACATTTTCTGGAAAAGGAAAAAAAAGTAACAAATAAATTTTTAGAATTTTATATTATCTTTGTGAATAATTCTATTTCTATTGTTTATTATTATTTTGTTAGGTAAATTTTCTTTAACTACTTGTTTTTTATATCTAGTTTTAAGTTTATTTCTTTCCCCGTGTTTCTTTTCATAAATTACCTGTCCTACATGATATACTTTTTCTTTTCTGTTTTCATTATGTGTTTCTAACATTTTCTCTTGTGTATTTTTTAAAATTTGAGGAATGTTATCGTGCTCTATTTTATTATATAGTACGTCAAAAGGTTTTTGGTTCGTTGTAGAGTGAATGCTCTGATTATATTCTTGAGCGGCTCTTATTACTATTTCGGAATAGTCGGTTAGATTAAATTCTTCTTTAATGCATCGAGCTAATTCTGTTAGTGTAGAATGTGCCCTTTCAACTTGTCCGTTTGAGGTACTGTGCCTCGGGTCTGCGTAATGTAAAGTTAAACCGCACCTTTGTGCAAAAGATTTAAATTGGGCCGAGGTAAAGCTTGGTTGATTATCGGTCATTATTACTTTGGCTTGTGGAAACTGTTGAAGAAGTTCCATTACTTTGTTTTCGATATTTAATTTATTTTGGATTTCTTTTACTACTAAAAATTTTGAGTAACCGTCAATACAAATTATGAAAGTAAGACTTTGCGCGTAATATATGTCGATGTGTAAATTTTCGCCTTCTTTACTCGGGATTGGGGCTTCTCCAATTGGAATTTTAGTTGGGTGTCTGTTATATTTGTTTTCATTGCAAATTTTACAATTTTTTATATATTCTTTTAATTTTGTAAGTAAGTTTGGCCAATAATACAATCTACCGATTTGTTTATAATTTTCGTCAAGTCCCCTGTGTGCTCTGCAATGTGTTTCTTCGATTATAAGTGCTCTGTCCTCAGGAGTTTCTACATCTTGGACAAATATTTTTGTATACAAAAATTTATTCCCAAAATTATCTTTAAGTGGTTTTTGAATTCTATAAAAGTCCTCTAAAGTACAATGAATACCTACCGTTAAATTAGGAGGAATATATTCTCTTAAGATTGATGTCAAATTTTCGGGAGTGTCAAATTCTATTATATGTCTGGTATTTTCGAATATATTAATCGACTCATGTATTGTATACCTCCCCGTTGCTAATAGTAATTGTTGCTTAAACTGGTTTAAAAGTTTACGGGTTTCTTGTATAGCATTCTCAAAACTACTCTCTGCTGAATGCTGAGTGTTTTGATCTGAGGCCGATTCGTTACTGTCAGTTAAGTTGTTGTTAGTTGTACCTGGCTTATAAATGACTTTAGGAGTGAAACTTTCTATGAAGGAGTACCAGCGTTTCATTTCAATATTAGGATTTTAATCAGAGATTGCGAAGGATAATGGTTGATGATCGGTTTGGATTTCAATTCCAATCACTCCGTATAAGTAGTTTCTTAGATTTTTAAGAGCCCATACTATGGCTAAAAGTTCCTTCTTATTAGTTGCATAAACTTGTTCCGTTTTAGTCAAGGTTTTTGAAATAAAAGTAATTGGTTTACCTTCTTGAGGGTATACTAGATTCGTCGGAAAGTATGTAACAGGCAGAAGGAAGCGTTTCCGACCCCACAAAGTATATATATTCTTGATCAGGATCACTAGCCGAGTCGATCTAGCCATGTCCGTCTGTCCGTCTGTCCGTCTGTCTGTCCGTCCGGATGAACGCTGAGATCTCGGAAACTATGGGAGTTAGGCTATTGAGATTTGGCGTGCAGATTCCTAAGCTTCTTACGCAGCGCAAGTTTGTTTCGGCACAGTGCCACGCCCACTCTAACGCCCACAAACCGCCCAAAACTGTGGCTCCTACAGTTTTGATGCTAGAATAAAAATTTTAACTGAAATGTATTGTTCTCATCAATACCTATCGATTGACCCAAAAAAAGTTTGCCACGCCCACTTTAACGCCCACAAACCGCGAAAACCTGTGACGCCCACAATTTTCATGCTAGATAAAAAATTTTAACTAAAATGTATTGGTCTCGTCGATACCTATCGATTGATCCAAAAAAAAATTTGCCACGCCCACTCTAACGCCCATAACGCTTAAATCTGTATACCGCCGGTAGGTGGCGCTTTGCTGCTTGCATATCTCCATATAGCTGAGTAACGGGTATCTGATAGTCGAGGTACTCAACTATAGCGTTCTTCCTTGTTTATTATAATCCGGTTGAACTAATTCTACTTGAGCAATGAGATTTTCTTTCAGCTCGTTAAATGCTTTAATAGCTGGGTCATCCAGCTGAATTAACATTTTTGTTGACATTCTTTTTGAAATTTTGCCATTATGACCTCCAAGATATTTTGTTAGAGGTTTGGCTATAGAAGCGTAATTTAAAACAAATTTTCTGTAATAGCCCGTAAGGCCTAAGAAACTTCTTAGTTCCCGAATATTTTTTGGAAGCGGATATTTAATTATGGTGTCAATTTTTTCTGGGTCTGTCTTGATGACGTTATAAGATACGATGTATCCTAGAAAACTGGTTTCGCGTTTAAAAAACTTTGATTTTTCTAAAGAGACTTTCATGTTTGCCTTTAATAATATATTTATAATTTTGTTTAAGTCTTTATAATTTTGTTCAATCGAGTTTGAGAATATTATAATGTCGTCCATGTATGCATGACATGTTTTCCCTATTTGTTCTCTTAGGATGTCGTCGATTTAGCGTCGCTTGTGAACGGTTGTGTTTACTCTTGTGCTCTGAATTTTTGTCTATTCTGTGATTTTTTGCGAGTGTTTTGTGTTTGTTTATTAACAAAGCTTAGTCTAACCGCTGGGTTAGTGTGTTTAGTGTTTTTTACTAGATCTCCCAGTGATTATAGTTATTTTAACATTTATATTAGATTTGTTTAATCTCCTAGCTTTGTTAGTGTAATTCTTATACTCACCAAACTTGCTAAAACTCTTTGATTCTCACTTTCTCTCCCGCTCTATATTACAACTGTAACTTAAACTCTCTCTGAACCTGCCAAATTTCTGGTAGACTTTTGGTGTGCTATTCTCTTATCTCTCTCTCTCTCTCTCTCTCTTGCTTGCTTTACATTGTAACTGTTCCTGCGTAAAGTTGTCAGTGTCCCACAAGCAACGCTCAATCGATAGAAGATTTTTTCTCTCGTGCTCTCTTACTTTTAAATTATTACGCGATCTCGCGCTCTTATTTTTTTAGTGTTTTGTGCCTTTGTGGTTTTGGAATTTGATCCCAGTGCCAAATTTACTCGAGGTATTTTTCATATATTATTTTATTTTATTTAATTTCCTTAAAATGGCTCTTGTCTGCTCTAAGAAAAATTGTACTCTTTCGTCTTCAACTAAAGACCCTTTTATTTTCTGCTGGCTCTGCGAGTCGATAATGCACGTTAAATGCGCAGGATTTACTGGTAGAGTCAAAGACTTCATTGATCAGAATTCTGGACTCATGTGGTCATGTGGATCCTGCAAGGAAATGGTTGTTGAGATGAGCGGCCTTATGAAGCAGACTCGAGACAGCCTTTTGAATCTCTCTGGTGCTTTTAAACAGCTCAATGAGGGGTTCAATTCCGTTTGTGCCCAATTTAATAATAAAAAACAAGGGAGAACGCTATAGTCGAGTAGGGTCAATCGATAGGTACTGATGAGAACATTACATTTCAGTTAAAATTTTCTATCTAGCATCAAAACTGTAGGAGCCACAGTTTTGGGCGGTTTGTGGGCGTTAGAGTGGGCGTGGCAGTCTACTGAAACAAACTTGCGCTGCGTAGGAAGCTCAGGAATCTGCACGCCAAATCTCAATAGCCTAGCTCCCATAGTTTCCGAGATCTCAGCGTTCATCCGGACATACGGACAGACGGACATGGCTAGATCGACTCGGCTAGTGATCCTGATCGGTCGGAAACGCTTCCTTCTGCCTGTTACATACTTTCCGACGAATCTAGTATACCCTTTTACTCTACGAGTAACGGGTATAATTACTAACTGAGTCGCCTAAACGTAAAAAAACCAGCTTAGCGGCAGTTAATACGGTCACGGTATCCACCCCAAATCCGAACTTGGTGGCTGCAGCAGTCTCTGTTGACACTGTGGTAAGTGAACCTACTGCGCCTATGGATACTGCTGTTTTAGGTGAAGTCACTGCTTCTCGAAGTCGGGTGGTAAAAAAAACTTCAGTGCCGGCTACGGTGCCGACCGTACCTATAGGTACAGAAGTTACCGTTTCTGGCTCTCAGCTTAGTGAGGTGCAATCTGCTGCTGGGGAACGTAAGACATTATCAGTTGTTCCACATAGAAAACAATTATTTGTTTCGAGATTCACCCCAGATACCACATCTGAGGATGTTTTGGAATTTATTCGTGAAAAATTTCCATCCGAGAATATTTCAGTGGAACAATTTAGATGTGTTTAAGGTACTACTTTCTGAAAGCTTTTGGCCTAATGATGATTTAGTAATAAAAGAATTTGTTCCCAATAAACCGAGAACAAATAACAGACCTTCCACTGCGCCAAAAAACTAAAAAGTTTATTTTTGGCTTATCAAAATGTTAGGGGACTAAATATAAAGCTACCCAAGCTTTATGCTGACTCCTCTGCATTTACTGCTGATATTTTGGCTTTTACGGAAACTTGGCTGAAACCAGAGATATCTGACAATGAAGTTCTGTCAAACAATTTTAATGCCTATAGGACCGATCGCTCCTCACGTAGGGGAGGCGGTGTGCTGATTGCCGTTAGCACTAGCCTAACATCCGAGAGAATTCACTCTGATACTCCTAATGAAATTGAATTTGTTAGTGCGAAAGTTTCCTTTCAATCATTCTCAATATTTGTTACATGTTCCTATATTCCACCTGGCTCTGATTTAATTATTTATGAGCACCACCTGTCTGCGATTAAATCTGTTCTATCCCTTCTTTCTAACAGTGACCTTTTGATTGTTTTGGGTGACTTTAATCTCCCTGATATTTCTTGGTCTCCTCCTACTGACTCACTAGTCGCTGTACCTCTATCCGCCCATGATTTTGTTGGTGGTCTTCTAGAACTATCGTTACAGCAAGTAAGCTTTATACGGAATTCATTAAATAGACAACTAGATCTTGTGTTTGTTTCAGACCCGTCTGAAGTCACGGTATCTAGAATTGACGCTCTTGTTGTACCTGAAGACCGATATCATCCAACAATGGAATTGACAATCTGCCTCCCATGCGTTGATACCCTCTCTCCATTAGTTTCTCAAACTAAAGATGAGATGTTTCCGAAAATGTAACTATAAAAAACTTAACGACATGATTTCTCAATATAATTGGACAGAATTGTACAATTGTATGGATATTGAAAGTGCCACTGAACACTTCTATATAGTGTTAAATACCTTTTTTAATGAATGCGTTCCTGATAGGTTTCCTTCAAAGTCAAACAGGCCACCTTGGTTTACCAATGCGCTTCAAAGACTTAAAAACCTTAAGACAAACACTTATAAAAAGTATAAGAAATCGGGTAAGCCATCTGATTTTGCGAAATATGTGGTGGCTCGATCGGATTTTAATGTTCTCAATAGTCATTGCTATTCTATGTATTTAAGTCGATGTAAATTTGAATTTTCAAATGATCCGAAGCAGTTTTATAACTTTGTCAATGCCAAGCGTAAGTCGTCAGCATTGCCTTCATCGGTACGTTTTAACTCAATGGAGGCATCGACGGATTCTGAAATTGCTGATTTATTTGCCGAGTTTTTCCAAACTATTTATAGTTCGGCTGCTTGGTCAAATTCTAACTACCCTAATCCCTTAAATAAGGCAAATTGTATCTTTACCCCTGAAATTACGGAAATTTCTCTCGTAAGAGACTTAGAAAAAACAACGCCAACTTATTCTCCCGGTCCTGATGGACTCCCCGGGTGTGTGCTTAAGTTTTGTGCGTCAACCATATGTAAACCGATTCTTAAACTTTTTAATTTGTCTATTTCATCGTCAGTTTTTTCTACTATCTGGAAGGACTCTTTTATCATTCCACTTCACAAAAAGGGTGCGAAGGCGGATGCCCAGAATTACAGAGGTATTTCTAAATTGTCGGAAATTCCTAAAGCATTTGAACGTATTATTACTTCTCATTTGCAACATTTATGTTCCTCGCTAATATCACCGTGTCAGCATGGTTTTGTTAAGCGAAGATCGACCACCACCAACCTTCTGGAATTGTCATCTATTGTAATAAATGGATTTAAGAATAAAATGCAGACTGGCGTTATATACACTGATTTTAGTGAGGCCTTTGACTCTGTCAACCACTCTCTTCTCTTATTCAAATTAAATCAGCTTGGGTTTCCATGTAATCTATTAACTTGGATTTCAAGTTATTTGAATGGTAGGACTCAGAGGGTTATATTCAAGAATGCTGCCTCAAAACTGATCTATGTGAAATC
Source organism: Drosophila suzukii (assembly GCF_043229965.1). Lineage (NCBI taxonomy): Eukaryota > Metazoa > Arthropoda > Insecta > Diptera > Drosophilidae > Drosophila > Drosophila suzukii. The sequence continues at coordinate 2,092,014 of NW_027255898.1, read as the reverse complement.
TGGAGTGCCTCAGGGTAGTCATTTGGGACCTTTGCTGTTTACTTTGTTTATTAACGATCTTCCCTCTATAATAACACACTCTCGTGTACTAATGTATGCTGATGATGTTAAGCTTTGTTTATCACATAATGATATAGCGTCGGGTTTCAACTTACAGTCAGATATTGATTGTTTTCAGGGATGGTGTGAGTATAGCCTATTAAATTTGAACTGCCTTAAATGCAACGTTATGACTTTTTATAGGGGTACTCCTACTTTTGTTAGTTACTCTCTTCAAAATACGCCACTCGACCGTATATATTCAGTTAATGACTTAGGCGTTCTTCTGGACCCAAAACTTAAATTTGACTGCCAGTTTGAACTGGGATCAAAACATAAGGCTACCTTCCTATCAGAGTAGATTACTATTGCTTAATTTACCTACCCTTGCAAATCGTAGCACAATGCTTGGTACTATTTTTATGCAAAATCTTATAAGAGGTGATATTGATTCTGTAAAACTTGTAAACCGACTAACTTTCAATGTTCCTGTTAGACTAACACGAAATTATTATCCCCTAAATTTGCCCCGATGTACATCTAATTTTTGTCTGCACGAGCCCTTTCGCGTTCTATGTAATAATTATAACAACCTTTATCATTTAATTTGCACTTCAACTTCTATCCCGGTATTAAAAACTAATATTTTAACTCATTTGCTTCATTCTTAGATGCTTCTTTTATTTTCATTTGTGTCCCGTTTTGTTTTTATTTGTTTTTTGTATCTTCCTCGCGAACTCGTATTTTTTGCCCAAATTGATAAAAGGGCCACAAGCACGTGCTTGGTGTCGTTGGGCCACTTGTTTGTACTGCTCGTAGTGCATCAACGTCCATCATATTGCTCTCTGAAAAATTCTTGGTGCATTTGTTAGTCCGAAGGGCATTCTTAAAAATTCGTATTTTCCATTATTTATTGAAAAGGATGTTTTTTCTACATCAGATTCTTTCATTAATATCTGATGAAAACCTGATTCTAAATCTATTGTTGACAAATATCTTTGTTCGGAGCAGATCGCCAGCGACTAGTCATGCGCGCATAGGTGTACGACGGCACCTGCATCGCTCTCTGCTTATCTTTCGCCTTCGTTCTTATACCCATAAAGCTGTCGCTTATCTATTCAGCAACTACTTTGTAAGCCTGAATATGTCTATATGAAGATCTTGGAGCCAAGCTTTTTACACATTCACAGTCCGTCTGCCGCTCCGAATAAACGCTATACATTTTAATATAACCTATTCGTGCGTTATTAATTATAACAAGGAAGAACGCTATAGTCGAGTACCTCGACTATCAGATACCCGTTACTCAAAGGGAAATGGAGATATGCAAGCAGCAAAGCGAAATTAAAATGCGCCACCTACCGGCGGTAGACAGATTTAAGCGTTATGGGCGTTAGAGTGGGCGTGGCAAATTTATTTTTGGATCAATCGATAGGTATTGACGACACCAATACATTTCAGTTAAAATTTTTTATCTAGCATGCAAATTGTGGGCGTCACAGGTTTTCGCGGTTTGTGGGCGTTTAAATGGGCGTGGCAAACTTTTTTTTAAGTCAATCGATAGGTATTGATGAGAACAATACATTTCAGTTAAATTTGTATGTCTAGCATCAAAACTGTGGGCGCCACAGTTTTTCGCGATTTGTGGGCGTTAGGGTGGGCGTGGCATATTCGCGTAATAAACTTGCGCTGCGTACAAGGCTACGGAATCTAAATCTGAAATCCCAATTCTCTATCTTTGATAGTTTCCGAGATATCTGCGTTCATACTTACGATTTTTTGAAGTTTGTGGGCGGTTTATGGGCGTTAGAGTGGGCGTGGCAAACATTTTTTTGGGTCAATCGATAGATATTGATGAGAACAATACATTTCAATTAAAATTTTTATTCTAGCATCAAAACTGTAGGAGCCACAGTTTTGGGCGGTTTGTGGGCGTTAGAGTGGGCGTGGCACTCTACTGAAACAAACTTGCGCTGCGCAGGAATCTCAGGAATCTGCGTGCCTAATCCCAGTATTGTAACTCTCATAGTTTCCGAGATCTCAGCGTTCATACGGACAGACGGACAGACGGACAGACGGACAGACGGACATGGCTAGATCGACTCGGCTAGTGATCCTGATCAAGAATATATATACTTTATGGGGTCGGAAACGCTTCCTTCTGCCTGTTACATACTTTCCGACGAATCTAGTATACCCTTTTACTCTACGAGTAACGGGTATAACAAGGGAGAACGCTATAGTCGAGTACCTCGACTATCAGATACCCGTTACTCAGCTAAATGGAGATATGCAAGCAGCAAAGCGAGATTAAAATGCGCCACCTACCGGCGGTATACAGATTTAACCGTTATGGGCGTTAGAGTGGGGGTGGCAAAATTTTTTTTGGATCAATCGAAAGGTATTGACGAGACCAATACATTTCAGTTATCTAGCATGAAAATTGTGGGCGTCACAGGGTTTTGCGGTTTGTGGGCGTTAAAGTGGGCGTGGCAAACTTTTTTTTGGGTCAATCGATAGGTATTGATGAGAACATTACATTTCAGTTAAAATGTTCTATCTAGCATCAAAACTGTAGGAGCCACAGTTTTGGGCGGTTTGTGGGCGTTAGAGTGGGCGTGGCAGTCTACTGAAACAAACTTGCGCTGCGTAGGAAGCTCAGGAATCTGCACGCCAAATCTCAATAGCCTAGCTCCCATAGTTTCCGAGATCTCAGCGTTCATCCGGACATACGGACAGACGGACATGGCTAGATCGACTCGGCTAGTGATCCTGATCGGTCGGAAACGCTTCCTTCTGCCTGTTACATACTTTCCGACGAATCTAGTATACCCTTTTACTCTACGAGTAACGGGTATAATTACTAACTGAGTCGCCTAAACGTAAAAAAACCAGCTTAGCGGCAGTTAATACGGTCACGGTATCCACCCCAAATCCGAACTTGGTGGCTGCAGCAGTCTCTGTTGACACTGTGGTAAGTGAACCTACTGCGCCTATGGATACTGCTGTTTTAGGTGAAGTCACTGCTTCTCGAAGTCGGGTGGTAAAAAAAACTTCAGTGCCGGCTACGGTGCCGACCGTACCTATAGGTACAGAAGTTACCGTTTCTGGCTCTCAGCTTAGTGAGGTGCAATCTGCTGCTGGGGAACGTAAGACATTATCAGTTGTTCGACATAGAAAACAATTATTTGTTTCGAGATTCACCCCAGATACCACATCTGAGGATGTTTTGGAATTTATTCGTGAAAAATTTCCATCCGAGAATATTTCAGTGGAACAATTTAGATGTGTTTAAGGTACTACTTTCTGAAAGCTTTTGGCCTAATGATGATTTAGTAATAAAAGAATTTGTTCCCAATAAACCGAGAACAAATAACAGACCTTCCACTGCGCCAAAAAACTAAAAAGTTTATTTTTGGCTTATCAAAATGTTAGGGGACTAAATATGAAGCTACCCAAGCTTTATGCTGACTCCTCTGCATTTACTGCTGATATTTTGGCTTTTACGGAAACTTGGCTGAAACCAGAGATATCTGACAATGAAGTTCTGTCAAACAATTTTAATGCCTATAGGACCGATCGCTCCTCACGTAGGGGAGGCGGTGTGCTGATTGCCGTTAGCACTAGCCTAACATCCGAGAGAATTCACTCTGATACTCCTAATGAAATTGAATTTGTTAGTGCGAAAGTTTCCTTTCAATCATTCTCAATATTTGTTACATGTTCCTATATTCCACCTGGCTCTGATTTAATTATTTATGAGCACCACCTGTCTGCGATTAAATCTGTTCTATCCCTTCTTTCTAACAGTGACCTTTTGATTGTTTTGGGTGACTTTAATCTCCCTGATATTTCTTGGTCTCCTCCTACTGACTCACTAGTCGCTGTACCTCTATCCGCCCATGATTTTGTTGGTGGTCTTCTAGAACTATCGTTACAGCAAGTAAGCTTTATACGGAATTCATTAAATAGACAACTAGATCTTGTGTTTGTTTCAGACCCGTCTGAAGTCACGGTATCTAGAATTGACGCTCTTGTTGTACCTGAAGACCGATATCATCCAACAATGGAATTGACAATCTGCCTCCCATGCGTTGATACCCTCTCTCCATTAGTTTCTCAAACTAAAGATGAGATGTTTCCGAAAATGTAACTATAAAAAACTTAACGACATGATTTCTCAATATAATTGGACAGAATTGTACAATTGTATGGATATTGAAAGTGCCACTGAACACTTCTATATAGTGTTAAATACCTTTTTTAATGAATGCGTTCCTGATAGGTTTCCTTCAAAGTCAAACAGGCCACCTTGGTTTACCAATGCGCTTCAAAGACTTAAAAACCTTAAGACAAACACTTATAAAAAGTATAAGAAATCGGGTAAGCCATCTGATTTTGCGAAATATGTGGTGGCTCGATCGGATTTTAATGTTCTCAATAGTCATTGCTATTCTATGTATTTAAGTCGATGTAAATTTGAATTTTCAAATGATCCGAAGCAGTTTTATAACTTTGTCAATGCCAAGCGTAAGTCGTCAGCATTGCCTTCATCGGTACGTTTTAACTCAATGGAGGCATCGACGGATTCTGAAATTGCTGATTTATTTGCCGAGTTTTTCCAAACTATTTATAGTTCGGCTGCTTGGTCAAATTCTAACTACCCTAATCCCTTAAATAAGGCAAATTGTATCTTTACCCCTGAAATTACGGAAATTTCTCTCGTAAGAGACTTAGAAAAAACAACGCCAACTTATTCTCCCGGTCCTGATGGACTCCCCGGGTGTGTGCTTAAGTTTTGTGCGTCAACCATATGTAAACCGATTCTTAAACTTTTTAATTTGTCTATTTCATCGTCAGTTTTTTCTACTATCTGGAAGGACTCTTTTATCATTCCACTTCACAAAAAGGGTGCGAAGGCGGATGCCCAGAATTACAGAGGTATTTCTAAATTGTCGGAAATTCCTAAAGCATTTGAACGTATTATTACTTCTCATTTGCAACATTTATGTTCCTCGCTAATATCACCGTGTCAGCATGGTTTTGTTAAGCGAAGATCGACCACCACCAACCTTCTGGAATTGTCATCTATTGTAATAAATGGATTTAAGAATAAAATGCAGACTGGCGTTATATACACTGATTTTAGTAAGGCCTTTGACTCTGTCAACCACTCTCTTCTCTTATTCAAATTAAATCAGCTTGGGTTTCCATGTAATCTATTAACTTGGATTTCAAGTTATTTGAATGGTAGGACTCAGAGGGTTATATTCAAGAATGCTGCCTCAAAACTGATCTATGTGACATCTGGAGTGCCTCAGGGTAGTCATTTGGGACCTTTGCTGTTTACTTTGTTTATTAACGATCTTCCCTCTATAATAACACACTCTCGTGTACTAATGTATGCTGATGATGTTAAGCTTTGTTTATCACATAATGATATAGCGTCGGGTTTCAACTTACAGTCAGATATTGATTGTTTTCAGGGATGGTGTGAGTATAGCCTATTAAATTTGAACTGCCTTAAATGCAACGTTATGACTTTTTATAGGGGTACTCCTACTTTTGTTAGTTACTCTCTTCAAAATACGCCACTCGACCGTATATATTCAGTTAATGACTTAGGCGTTCTTCTGGACCCAAAACTTAAATTTGACTGCCACATAATGTCCACTGTCAGCAAGGCCATGAGTGTTCTAGGGTTTATAAAGCGTTGGTAAAAAGAATTTGATGACCCTTATGCAACCAAAGTATTATTTACCTCCCTTGTCCGTCCTATTTTGGAATATTGTTCTTCGGTTTGGAGTCCACAATATCAAGTGCATATTGACCGTATTGAGTCGGTAGTTTCGTAGTTTGAACTGGGATCAAAACATAAGGCTACCTTCCTATCAGAGTAGATTACTATTGCTTAATTTACCTACCCTTGCAAATCGTAGCACAATGCTTGGTACTATTTTTATGCAAAATCTTATAAGAGGTGATATTGATTCTGTAAAACTTGTAAACCGCCTAACTTTCAATGTTCCTGTTAGACTAACACGAAATTATTATCCCCTAAATTTGCCACGATGTACATCTAATTTTTGTCTGCACGAGCCCTTTCGCGTTCTATGTAATAATTATAACAACCTTTATCATTTAATTTGCACTTCAACTTCTATCCCGGTATTAAAAACTAATATTTTAACTCATTTGCTTCATTCTTAGATGCTTCTTTTATTTTCATTTGTGTCCCGTTTTGTTTTTATTTGTTTTTTGTATCTTCCTCGCGAACTCGTATTTTTTGCCCAAATTGATAAAAGGGCCACAAGCACGTGCTTGGTGTCGTTGGGCCACTTGTTTGTACTGCTCGTAGTGCATCAACGTCCATCATATTGCTCTCTGAAAAATTCTTGGTGCATTTGTTAGTCCGAAGGGCATTCTTAAAAATTCGTATTTTCCATTATTTATTGAAAAGGATGTTTTTTCTACATCAGATTCTTTCATTAATATCTGATGAAAACCTGATTCTAAATCTATTGTTGACAAATATCTATGTATTTAAGTCGATGTAAATTTGAATTTTCAAATGATCCGAAGCAGTTTTATAACTTTGTCAATGCCAAGCGTAAGTCGTCAGCATTGCCTTCATCGGTACGTTTTAACTCAATGGAGGCATCGACGGATTCTGAAATTGCTGATTTATTTGCCGAGTTTTTCCAAACTATTTATAGTTCGGCTGCTTGGTCAAATTCTAACTACCCTAATCCCTTAAATAAGGCAAATTGTATCTTTACCCCTGAAATTACGGAAATTTCTCTCGTAAGAGACTTAGAAAAAACAACGCCAACTTATTCTCCCGGTCCTGATGGACTCCCCGGGTGTGTGCTTAAGTTTTGTGCGTCAACCATATGTAAACCGATTCTTAAACTTTTTAATTTGTCTATTTCATCGTCAGTTTTTTCTACTATCTGGAAGGACTCTTTTATCATTCCACTTCACAAAAAGGGTGCGAAGGCGGATGCCCAGAATTACAGAGGTGCATTCTTGGTGCATTTGTTAGTCCGAAGGGCATTCTTAAAAATTCGTATTTTCCATTATTTATTGAAAAGGATGTTTTTTCTACATCAGATTCTTTCATTAATATCTGATGAAAACCTGATTCTAAATCTATTGTTGACAAATATCTTTGTTCGGAGCAGATCGCCAGCGACTAGTCATGCGCGCATAGGTGTACGACGGCACCTGCATCGCTCTCTGCTTATCTTTCGCCTTCGTTCTTATACCCATAAAGCTGTCGCTTATCTATTCAGCAACTACTTTGTAAGCCTGAATATGTCTATATGAAGATCTTGGAGCCAAGCTTTTTACACATTCACAGTCCGTCTGCCGCTCCGAATAAACGCTATACATTTTAATATAACCTATTCGTGCGTTATTAATTATAACAAGGAAGAACGCTATAGTCGAGTACCTCGACTATCAGATACCCGTTACTCAAAGGGAAATGGAGATATGCAAGCAGCAAAGCGAAATTAAAATGCGCCACCTACCGGCGGTAGACAGATTTAAGCGTTATGGGCGTTAGAGTGGGCGTGGCAAATTTATTTTTGGATCAATCGATAGGTATTGACGACACCAATACATTTCAGTTAAAATTTTTTATCTAGCATGCAAATTGTGGGCGTCACAGGTTTTCGCGGTTTGTGGGCGTTTAAATGGGCGTGGCAAACTTTTTTTTAAGTCAATCGATAGGTATTGATGAGAACAATACATTTCAGTTGAATTTGTATGTCTAGCATCAAAACTGTGGGCGCCACAGTTTTTCGCGATTTGTGGGCGTTAGGGTGGGCGTGGCATATTCGCGTAATAAACTTGCGCTGCGTACAAGGCTACGGAATCTAAATCTGAAATCCCAATTCTCTATCTTTGATAGTTTCCGAGATATCTGCGCTCATACTTACGATTTTTTGAAGTTTGTGGGCGGTTTATGGGCGTTAGAGTGGGCGTGGCAAACATTTTTTTGGGTCAATCGATAGGTATTGATGAGAACAATACATTTCAATTAAAATTTTTATTCTAGCATCAAAACTGTAGGAGCCACAGTTTTGGGCGGTTTGTGGGCGTTAGAGTGGGCGTGGCACTCTACTGAAACAAACTTGCGCTGCGCAGGAATCTCAGGAATCTGCGTGCCTAATCCCAGTATTGTAACTCTCATAGTTTCCGAGATCTCAGCGTTCATACGGACAGACGGACAGACGGACAGACGGACATGGCTAGATCGACTCGGCTAGTGATCCTGATCAAGAATATATATACTTTATGGGGTCGGAAACGCTTCCTTCTGCCTGTCACATACTTTCCGACGAATCTAGTATACCCTTTTACTCTACGAGTAACGGGTATAAATATAAGGGTGGCATATTTGTTGTCTTCCCCACAAACATTTGGTGACCCCGACGTGATAGCAGTTTTTATCGGAGTCTGCAGCTCGGTCTCGCGATTGTTTAATATAGTTTAAACAAACGCTTTGTTTCGCTGTCGTTATCGTGCATTCGGGCACAAACATACGAACACACATACATACATAAGTGCATATAAAAGTGCACAGCCGGCCGTTTGATTTTTTGTACATTTTGCGCTGTGAAAAAACACCAAATTTGTGTTGTGCAAATAATTCTTAACAAAGTGAATCGCATTTAATCTTTGTTAATAGCGCATATTACATATATACATGTACACATAGCCATACATACATTCGTTTGCCAGTTACATAATCCGCTGTTGCTAGGCAGGCAATTTATCGGCAAGAACAACAACAACAAAGTTAAAGGTTCCGTTGCATCTCGGCGACGCTTGTTAACCTTCACGTTTTCGCGGTAAAGGGTATACGGTGTTTTGTGCCTCTAACGCGGTCGGACATTTTACTTTACTTCATTTTCATTTCATTTTTTTCTTTCTCGTGATTGAAAAATGTCTGATACGGAAAACTCGGTTCGGGCTCAAAATGAATCCACAAGTGACGTCGACTACTACCGAGTCAAAGCCCAATCTATTTTGCGGCAAATGAGCTCGATGAAATGCTATTTAAACGCTGATGCGGTTAATCAGTTTGACGAATCTGATTTGCTGGCGCGAATGGAATGGATCAATTCCTTAAACCAGGCATTTGATTCTGCGCAGACATCGTTGGAAAGACTGGACTTTGCAGAGATCTCGAGCGACCATCGGATTGAATTTGCTGAAGTCTTCATGGATGTGAAGGCGAAACTAAGCCGAGGCTTGGCGGCTCATCGCAAGTCACAATTGCCGGCTTCAACCGCTGCAAATTCAACATCTATTGACATCACTAATAATGCGGATCTTTCTTTTCGATCTAGAAAGCCTCGGTTGCCAAATTTGGAAATTGCTCGTTTTCATGGATCCTACTCTGAGTGGCCGGAGTTTATTGCGACTTTCACTACGGTCATCGGAAATGATGATGAGCTAAGCGGCATTGGAAAATTACAATATTTGCGTTCGAGTTTGGTCGGCGTGGCTCTGGAAACCATACGCTCGCTCGCACCCTCGAAAGCTAATTATAAAAAGGCTATGAATTTGCTGGTTAATCGATTTGATAATAAAGTTTTACACTTTTACACAGGCACACGTTCAGGCAATATTCGGTTTAAAGGGGGTCGAGAACGGTTCTTCGAAGGGTCTTCGGGAGCTCAGTGATTGCATGAATTCGCATCTGCGGGCAATTCGAAACCTGGCCACTACGCAACAAATTTTGGATGGACTTTTAATTCACATCGTCACTCGGAAACTGGATCAGAGGACGCGGGAAAAATGGGAAGAGGATTTGTCAATCACTGAGCTGTCTACCTGGAATGCTATGGAGTCGTTTTTGGAAAAGAGGTGCAGGATGATGGAAAACTTGGATCAAGCCTTGGTAACTCAAACACCAGGCCAGCAGGTGGGAAAAAACTTGCACAAATATAACCAAAATACACTTATTGCATCTGCTACTAACTCAAATCATTTGACATGCTTATTTTGCGATGCACGGGATCATTATTTGCCAAAGTGTCCTCGATTTTTAAATTTGAGTCCGAATCTTCGATATAGAGAAGCAAAGAAGTTGCACCTTTGCCTCAACTGTTTGCGCAAGGGGCATAGTTTGCAGCAATGCAAGTCGACTCACTGCAAGTATTGTCGCATGAAGCATCATTCATTATTACACATGAACCATGACCCATCCGCAACATCAACCTCATTTTCATCTCAATCATGCGATCCATCCTCGAGCTCTCAGCCATTACCATCTACTTCATCAGCATTAGTATCATGTTCGCATACATCATCGCATCCTGATCATCATTTAGCAAGCCCTCCACCCAAAGCCTTAAATATTTTGCCGATCGACTACGTGTTGCTTCCAACTGCTATTATCTACGTCAGAAATAGAATTGGAGTATTTATGCCTTGCCGAGCAATTTTAGATTCGGCCTCCCAGCTAAACTTCATAACCTCTCGCTTAGCCAGCCAACTAAACTTGAATCACAGAAGATCGCAAACGTCGATTTCTGGGATAGGAGAATCTTCCATGATCTCTGATAAGACTGTCGATATTCTTGTGCAATCACGGGATGCAAGCTATCGAGCGGCATTCACAGCGGTTGTGACTCACAGTATTACTGATTATCAACCCAATTTCAATATAAATGCAACATCGTGGAGGATACCGCAAAAAATTTCACTCGCTGACCCTAATTTCAATCAATCACAACGAATTGACCTTTTACTCGGCGCTGGGTTGTTTTTCGAAATAATTTCTATGGGACAAATTCATTTGGATAGGGCTTTGCCAACTCTTCAGAACACCAAGCTTGGTTGGATAGTCTCTGGAGGGTTATCATCGAACATGCCAACTCATAAGTCGGTTTTACAAGCCAGCATCAAGGACCCAGCTGATGGGATCGATTGGAAGTTCATCCCTCCGCGTGCCCCGCACTTCGGTGGTTTATGGAAGGCCGCTGTGAAGTCAGCTAAATTTCACTTCTACAGAGTCGTCGGTGCATCCATCTTAGCCATCGATGAATTAAGAACTCTTGCATATGAGATTTCTGCCATCCTTAACTCCCGTCCACTCTGTCCAATTTCAGAAAATGCTGAAAGCCTTGAGGTGCTAACACCGGCGCATTTCCTGAAGGGTTCCAGCTACACTAAGTTTCCTGAGCCTGGCATTACTCATCTCCGCGAAGACCGCCTCAGCAGATGGCAGCGGGTTACCCAGATGCAGCAACATTTCTGGAAAAGGTGGAGCAGCGAGTATTTGTCCCTACTTCAAGAGAGGAGCAAGTGGCGCGTCGAAACGTCTAACATCAAGGTTGGACGCATAGTTTTGCTTAAGGAGGACAACGTTCCACCCTTGAGATGGCAGCTTGGGTGCATCCAAGAAGTCATACCCGGCGGGGACGGAGTCATCAGAGTAGCTATGGTCCGTACAGCTACGGGTCTGATCAAGAGAGCCGTCGCCAAGCTAGCCGTTCTGCCCATCGATTCCGAGATAGTTGGAACCTTACCTCTTCCAACGGGGGGAGTATGTTCGGAGCAGATCGCCAGCGCCTAGTCATGCGCGCATAGGTGTACGACGGCACCTGCATCGCTCTCTGCTTATCTTTCGCCTTCGTTCTTATACCCATAAAGCTGTCGCTTATCTATTCAGCAACTACTTTGTAAGCCTGCATATGTCTATATGAAGATCTTGGAGCCAAGCTTTTTACACATTCACAGTCCGTCTGCCGCTCCGAATAAACGCTATACATTTTAATATAACCTATTCGTGCGTTATTAATTATAAATATAAGGGTGGAATATTTGTTGTCTTCCCCATGGGTCTTGCATTGGGTACCTGTCAGGTATGGTATTTTCATTTAATTTTTTATAGTCAATGACGAGTCTTAATTTACGCCTTCCGTCTTGATTTTCTCCTTTCTTTGGTACTACCAGAACTGGTGAATTATAAAAGCTTCGACTAGGCGTTATAATTTCCTCTGCTAACATTCTACTGATTTCGCTGTTCACGAAGTCGGTGACAGAAAAAGCTTACGGATATTGTTTCCCGTATATTGGCCTGTCGTGAATAAGATTTATTTCCCCCTTTATGTCTGTTCTAAAAGGAATTTGATTGCTCTTTTTCAATATAGTAAACTATTTTTTCCTTTAGTCCGTCTAATTGATCAGTACCTATATTGTTTATCTGTTGTTTGTCGGATAACTCAACGACGGCGGGCTTGAAATTTTTATATTTCAAACGGTTTTTATTTATTTGATTTTTGACGGTAATTACTTCGTCGGCACTCTCAGGATGTTGAATTCCCAAGATATTTGTATTTTTATTGACGGTATTTACTTCGTCGGCACTCTCAGGATTTTGAATTCCCAAGATATTTGTATTTTTATTGACGGTATTTACTTCGTCGGCACTCTCAGGATTTTGAATTCCCAAGCTTTTTTCACTGTTTTCCACAAATAATGAATCTGAGTTTTCGCTATTTTTTTCATCAAAATATTTTTATACCCGTTACTCGTAGAGTAAAAGGGTATACTAGATTCGTCGGAAAGTATGTAACAGGCAGAAGGAAGCGTTTCCGACCCCATAAAGTATATATATTCTTGATCAGGATCACTAGCCGAGTCGATCTAGCCATGTCCGTCTGTCCGTCTGTCCGTCTGTCCGTCTGTCCGTCTGTCCGTATGAACGCTGAGATCTCGGAAACTATGAGAGTTACAATACTGGGATTAGGCACGCAGATTCCTGAGATTCCTGCGCAGCGCAAGTTTGTTTCAGTAGAGTGCCACGCCCACTCTAACGCCCACAAACCGCCCAAAACTGTGGCTCATACAGTTTTGATGCTAGATAGAAAATTTTAACTGAAATGTATTGTTCTCATCAATACCTATCGATTAATTAAAAAAAAAGTTTGCCACGCCCACTTTAACGCCCACAAACCGCGAAAACCTGTGTCGCCCACAATTTTCATGCTAGATAAAAAATTTTAACTGAAATGTATTGTTTTCATCAATACCTATCGATTAGTCCAAAAAAAAGTTTTCCAGGCCCACTTTACCGCCCACAAACCGCGAAAACCTGTGACGCCCACAATTTTCATGCTAGATAAACAAATTTAACTGAAATGTATTGGTCTTGTCAATACCTATCGATTGGTCCAAAAAAAAATTTGCCACGCCCACTCTAACGCCCATAACGCTTAAATCTGTATACCGCCGGTAGGTGGCGCATTTTAATCTCGCTTTGCTACTTGCATATCCCTATTTAGCTGAGTAACGGGTATCTGATAGTCGAGGTACTCGACTATAGCGTTCTTCCTTGTTTTATAATAAATTCTTTTAACGGAAGAATATTATTTTCTTTAATTAAACTTATTTCATTTTTTTCCCCATTATCATAATATTTTAACTTTTCTGTTTTCCCTTTATATTCCAAGACTCCCTTTTCTATATTTATTATAGCTCCAATTTTTCTTAATAAATGAAATCCAATTAGCAGATCAGATTCTAATCCTTCGATTTCATAAAATAATTGTCTTGTTTCAAATATATTTATAATATGGTAATAATAGTTGAATACCCATGAACTGTAGTTACCTTTTTGTATATTGATAACTCATTATACCCGTTACTCGTAGAGTAAAAGGGTATACTAGATTCGTCGGAAAGTATGTAACAGGCAGAAGGAAGCGTTTCCGACCCCATAAAGTATATATATTCTTGATCAGGATCACTAGCCGAGTCGATCTAGCCATGTCCGTCTGTCCGTCTGTCCGTCTGTCCGTCTGTCCGTCTGTCTGTCCGGATGAACGCTGAGATCTCGGAAACTATGAGAGCTAGGCTATTGAGATTTGGCGTACAGATTCCTGAGCTTCTTACGCAGCGCAAGTTTGTTTCAGTAGACTGCCACGCCCACTCTAACGCCCACAAACCGCCCAAAACTGTAACTCCTACAGTTTTGATGCTAGATAGAAAATTTTAATTGAAATGTATTGTTCTCATCAAGACCTATCGATTGACCTAAAAAAAGTTTGCCACGCCCACTTAAACGCCCACAAACCGCGAAAACCTGTGACGCCCACAATTTGCATGCTAGATAAAAAATTTTAACTGAAATGTATTGGTGTCGTCAATACCTATCGATTGATCCAAAAATAAATTTTCCACGCCCACTCTAACGCCCTTAACGCTTAAATCTGTCTACCGCCGGTAGGTGGCGCATTTTAATCTCGCTTTGCTGCTTGCATATCTCCATTTCCCTTTGAGTAACGGGTATCTGATAGTCGAGGTACTCGACTATAGCGTTCTTCCTTGTTTTTATTTTCGAAAATTCCCTTTTTTATATAACAAGCAGTGGCTCCTGTACCTATTAAAATCTTTAACTGCTTCTTGGTTTTTCGGTCTGTCCTATTTAAATAAGGCATTCCCCTGTAGGGGTCTGGTCTAAAAAATGATCTTCGTTGATATTGTTTAATCTGGTTATTTTATTAGCTGGCTGATTTACTGTTCCATCTGGTTCCCATTTCTGAGCTTGAGTTTGCTCTTTATTTTGATTAGCGCGATAGTAATTTAATCGATTATTATTTTGATAATAATTGTTATTGTATCTACCTCGATTAGTTTTTGCCTGCCAATTATTATTCGGATATCGATTGTAACTAGGTTTATTCTGGAGTTGAATCGATGGATCAACATCCATTGGCTCGACGGCTTGTTGCTTTTGATTATTATTAAGATTATCGTTTTGCCAAAAATTTCCCTTTTGTGGCCAATTATAATTCTGGTTATTACTCCAATAATTTCCCGTTTTATTAGTATTATTGTTCTGTCTTTTTTGATCAAATCGTAAGTTGTTTCCCTGATATTTATTTTTATTTTTAAATCCATTAAACCTGTTTGCAAATTGAGCACGGAAATTGTTTGATTCTAGTTCTTGGACCTTTGCCAAAGCATTGGGTAAATCTGGTGGATTTAATGAGAAAAGAGTTTCTGAGATAGATCCATTTAGGCCAGATATAAAAATTCGTAAAGCATTGCTCCTTATAGTTTTGTTTGTTTCTTTGGCAATTACGCTGTCCTTTCCGTATGTCATTATGGTTTTGTTTATTAGTAGTGTCATTATACCCGTTACTCGTAGAGTAAAAGGGTATACCAGATTCGTCGGAAAGTATGTAACAGGCAGAAGGAAGCGTTTCCGACCCCACAAAGTATATATATTCTTGATCAGGATCACTAGCCGAGTCGATCTAGCCATGTCCGTCTGTCCGTCTGTCCGTCTGTCTGTCCGTCCGGATGAACGCTGAGATCTCGGAAACTATGGGAGCTAGGCTATTGAGATTTGGCGTGCAGATTCCTGAGCTTCTTACGCAGCGCAAGTTTGTTTCAGCACAGTGCCACGCCCACTCTAACGCCCGCAAACCGCCCAAAACTGTGGCTCCTACAGTTTTGGTGCTAGAATAAAAATTTTAACTGAAATGTATTGTTCTCACCAATACCTATCGATTGACCCAAAAAAAAGTTTGCCACGCCCACTTTAACGCCCACAAACCGCGAAAACCTGTGACGCCCACAATTTTCATGCTAGATAAAAAATTTTAACTGAAATGTATTGGTCTCGTCGATACCTAAGGATTGATCCAAAAAAAAATTTGCCACGCCCACTCTAACGCCCATAACGCTTAAATCTGTATACCTCCGGTAGGTGGCGCATTTTAAACTCGCTTTGCTGCCTGCATATCTCCATATAGCTGAGTAACGGGTATCTGATAGTCGAGGCACTCGACTATAGCGTTCTTCCTTGTTTTTTTATTGACTTCATTATAGTATTCTGTAACTGTCATTCGTCCCTGCCTGAGGACACTTAGTTCTGACTCGAGAATATGTATTGGTCGTTTATCACTATATATAAAGTCCAATCTAGATAAGATTGCTCTAAAGTTTAAAACGGTGCCATGATTGGTAAGAGCATCATGGGCAGCTCCCAAAATTTTATTTCGTAGAATTGTTAAGGCGATAAAATATTGTTCACTTTGAATTTTATAGAGACTCATTACAGTTTCTACGGCTTCCCTCCAACCTACATATTGTGTTGGTTCCCCCGTGAATTTTGGTAAAGATTTTACCACTTCAAGTGTTGTATCGCATTTTATAGTTGGGTCGATTGTTTGTATTTTATAATCCTCCACAGTGCTTGCATCTGTGGCTAACTTTCCTTCCAAACCTTCTATTTATCAATCTATTTATTAATTCCAGCCGCCTGCTGTGGCTATACTACCTTCAGAAAAATTTGGTGCTGAACCTCTGGTTGCCATGGTTAGATTTATTTCACCAAAGCTATTTATTAAATCTTCCAGATTGTTTAATATTTTTTATTAAATCGTGAATCTATCTTACTTTCTATCAATGTTTAAATCTTATATTATTTTTTTTTTTTTTAAATCCCTGATCTTAGATTATAATTTTTAATTTTTTTTTTTATTGAAAATTAATTTTTCACGAGACTGTCCCGATCACGGGTCTTCCTTCTGTGAGGTTGTGGGTTGATCTTCCTTCCTGGATTCAGTAGAAATTATTGGCAATAGAATGCCCTTCCTTCCTTCTTTAATTTTTCCTCTTTCAGCGAGTTGTGATTTTGTTGTTGTTGTTGTAAGAGCTGGTTTGTTTAACTGTTTTTGTTTAGTGCGTTTCTGGTTTTGCTTTATTTTGTGTTCTTGTATTTTTTTTATTTAAGATTTCGGTCCACCTTTTTTTTAAAGTTCACCTTTAAATGGATTATTTCATTTTTTAATTTCCATTTAATTATGTTTAACGACCACTGTCACTTTGTTGTGATGTTTGGTGGATTTTTTAATTTCTCCACTAGAAATGTTGAGTTGTTGGCCGCGCGAGCTCCGTTTATATTTAACTTATTTTTCATTAAATTATTTTTGGAACTTTTTATTTAACGCGGCCCCACGCTGGGCGCCAATTAAATTCGTCGTTAATAGATGAACTAAAAAAATGTATTTTTTATTTTTAAAACTCGGGTGATAAACCTTTATTCTTAAATCCAATTAATACAAGACACTTTTTAAAAATTGTGAACCGATCGCGGTCTCGGATAAAATAGAACTGAATCTTAATTCTAAAAAATTATCCAATGAACCTCGGCCAGAAGCTTTCCTTTTCTTAAGCTTCCAGAACTTTAATTTTTGTTTAAAATAAAAGCTTATGCTGAAACTGTCGCACCTCGTTGTGAAATGAAATTATGCTGACCGATGCAATTTGATTGAAAATCGGAACGCAATATGTTCTGAACTTAGAACGCAATACTGTGGGCTTTGAACGGAAAAGTTTGGGCTTCGAACGGAAGCTTGTGTTTACTTTACGATTGGTTTATTTATATTAGCAGGACGGTCAAGCGCGGCCCTCGAAGTGAATGGCAAAGGCAAAGGCAGAATCTTAAACAAAGGCAAAGGCAATGTCGCTGAAGGCAAGGGTAACATAGCTGAGATTGCATTCAAAAATTTGTTTATAAATTCCATAAGTGGAACCGTTTCACGGGTTGGATAACTTGCACAACCCAGAAGGCGCGCGCTTATTGACAAGATCATGGACCACACGCCAACAACCTTACGTCTGACTGCTAGCTCTAATACGTTCCCATAATAGGGGAAATTTTTTCCATTCTCCGTACTTGTAATTTTATCATTAATTAATTTATTTTGGTATTGCGAAAATTTTTATTGTATATAGAAATTAATTTTCTGCTTTGACTCCGGCGCTTTGCATAGAAGAAGCAGGCGCACGTTTCCGACGTCATTTCTGGATTACAAAATGTAAAGTGTTCACCATAATTCGTAGTTTTGAGATCATGTCCACCTCGATTCATGAACATAGTTTTTGTGTTTAGAAGGTATTGAAAATGCTGACCAATTATCTCTCCTTTAAATTGTTCAATAAATTGGTCAATTTCCTCATGAAACTTAATTTGGTTAATTTTGTTTTCTTGCACATCCTTACACATCTAGTCTCAACTTTAAAATAGCTACTTTTAAAAAATGTCAAAATAATGTATGCATTGTTTAGAGCACAAACCCCGCCCTTAAGGTGTGTTTCACAATAGGGAAACCGGTTTCCTGTAAACCTGTTTAATGACGGACAGCCCATTTCCTCTATATTAATGAGCCGACGACTCCCAAAAAACTTCTGTAGAAATCGTTTCTTTTCCACACCTTTACAAATAATTTGTTTTCCGCTTGTAATTGTCCTTAGATACTTTCGAGTTTGTGGAAAACTATTTTCTCCATCGTTCCAAAAAATTTTGTGATGTGTATTGGTTAACCAAATTGCAGTCTTTCGAGATTTTGTATTTAGCAAAGTAAAATCATATGGTGGTTCTATTAAAAACTATTATTCAAGTTTGGATCTTTTTCGAATACAATTCCAATTTCCTTTAGAATAAAATTATTATTATTATCAAAGAAACCTTGAACATCAATCGAAACAGTATCTTTCAACATTTTTCTAATGTTAAACAACTCGTTGTACTAGTCCGTTTAGTGGGTTATAGTCAAGTAAACGGTCTTGTATGAGGAGACAATAATCTTGGGTATTTTCATGACTTGGTGTCTTTAGTTCTATTGAAATTCTCACATCAATAGGACCAATTTTACTGATTCATTTTCATATGAAAGATCAACCACAATAATAGGGGTCTTCAATTTAAATTCATTTGGGGTCAAAAATGGTTGTGATTCACGATTAACTAGATTGAAATCTTGCATACATTTCATATAGGTGAGCATACTAATTCTTACTAAAATCAACATTCAGATTATCACATGGATATGACTCAGAATTCAAGTGAACTTTCAAGTTTGATAAGTTATTTGTTATAAGTTCTCCATTTATGGCAAATCCAATCATGGCAAGTCTTGGTTTTTCGCGGTTCGCCCACAATTTCACATTCCAGCTATGTTGACTTCCATACCCCAATTTGGGGTTAACATATGAATCCCAACTCCGGAATGCGATTGGTAGGTTTACACCACTTTTAATAATATCGTACATATTAATTTTTGCAAAATCACTCGGAGTTACATGGGGAATTTTCCAGATTATATTTGACATTTCCAGCTTAAAAGTTTGTTCATTTCTGGTCTGTTGAAACACATCACAAAGATTATTAGTTAGCATCAACAGTAGTTCGTGTTTACAATTTAACAAAACTTTTTTATAATCCTCAGCAAATCCCAACAAATTTTTTTAAGGTACAGAAAAGTTAAAGAGCGGACCCGTAGAAATTTCGTCTCCCTGCTCCATCCGGAATTTAATAGATTTTGACTTTGAAGATTATCCAGACATATATAATTTTTAGGGTTGTAGACTTACCGACAAATCGCGTTTTATCAATCTCACATCCATTTATTTCGTACTTAATTTCATCCAAAAGGTAAGCCATACCAATATTTTTAAAGAAAGTGGTAACATTATCAGTTGTAGGTCCATTCGGTGAACCATTTCTAAAAATTCCTTGAAAATTAAGGTTACTTTCGTGAGGAAGCACGTACAAGTCTTGATTTTGGATAGTAATTCTAATTTTATCGTTTGGTTTAAACGCTTGATTATACGATGAATAAGTATGAAACTCTTTCTTCGAAATACTCTCATCTGAGTAAACTTTTTCTCGATTAGTTAAGATTTCGTTCATTGTTTTCCTTTTCACCTTTTTTACTGTACTCGATGCTTCAATCCTAACGACTTTAAAAATATTTTATTTTTCAAAGTAAGTGAGCTTCTTTTTACTGTTGATCCTCTATCTATAGCTTAACAATTAGTAATGCTTGGCTGAGGACTTAAGCTAGGGGTTTTATTATAAATAATCATTCTATTAACCGAATGTGCATGCGAATCGAAACGTTTTCACCACGTAAATTCACCAAACTACGCGTAAAGATAGTGGTCTTATTTCGTCACAGTTGATTGGTAAATAAATAAGGTTATGTGGTGTACTTGTCATTTTTTACCCAGGCGGAACATTAATGCCAAACTCATGTAACGTATGATTCGGTGTATAATCAACATATGAACCGCTGATTATATTACGTTCCAAACGAATTGTATTAATTCTTAATATGTTCACGGTCTGATCTGGTCGATAGGTTTTTGTAGGATGTGGTTCTAGTACTTTTTGATGGAAACCATACAGTTGTCCAACCGATCTTTCCTTATTAAAGTAAACTGACTCTACCATGTGGTAGTTATTTCAACTTGAAGTGTATTATTATTACTTTGAACTTTAAATGTATTTTCAAGGTTTTAGTCTTTTAGTTTATTGTAAATCAAATCGGTGATGTCATTAAATTCATATGATCCAGTTGGAATTGTAATAAGCTTGTCACCGATGTGGAAGAGGTTATTTTTTTCATCAATATTTGGAATCGAATTATACATAAAAAAAATCGATAGGAGCGCACTCATATCGACCATTCAATTCGATAGGTGGAAAGAAGTTTGTATTTATAATGGAACTATTTCCATTCAAGAATAATGCAAGTGATCTAGACATATTAAAATCTCTTGGCATTGTAAGTATCTAACCAAGCTTTACATTGAAATTACTCCTTAAATCATAATAAATTGATCAAATCCTTTTCTGTATCTTCCGTTATCCATTTCGTTATCCTTGCTAACTAATAGGAACCCGTGCTTGTCCCCCCAACATTTTTGACAAATTTTCACAAATGTTTCATAATTCATATCAGTGTTAATATGGTCCCGATATATATGTCGCATATTTAAATCATCTTGCTTAAACATTATAATAAAGTTGGCATTGTCACGAATCATATTTTTAGGTATATGACTATACGTTTGACATAAACAAAAAGAGTCGATATTTTTATGTCGACCCATACAAAAATAAGATCTTATGTTATCTTGTTTTTCACAAGCTACGTCATCGAATATCATAATGGAATTGATATAGCTTTACTGGGGTCTAGTACACCCTCATTATGGGAGAATGTATGACATCCCATTCCTTTTATCGGTTTGAATAATCTCTCCAAGTACTCATATTTGGGTTGATATAAACTAAATATATAAACATTTTCGAATTTTAATCCATTAATACTCTCTATTAGACTTAACATAATATTAGTTTTACCACATTTCGAAGGCCCAACAAATAGAGCCCTTATTGTGTTATATAAAAAATAATGAAGAATAAAATGAAGAAGACAAACCTTTCGACTGTTATTAATCTTGCTACTAAGACTTTAAAAATACAAAAACCATTAGACATTTTGAGTGAAATTAAAGTTGCACGTAAATCAATTCATCAATCAATGGGTTCTAAGAGAAATGTTAAAGTACCTCTTGTAGTTAATGTACCCAATATAGGAGGTTTTCTACCAATCGTGCCAACAATTAACAATGCGAGAATTTAGCCATCTAAAGAAGATATGGAGGAGAAAAACGTCACAACAGGAAAATAGAAAGTGTTGCTGTAGGAGAAGACAAACCTTTCGACTGTTATTAATGTTGCTACTAAGACTTTAAAAAAACAAAAACCATTAGACATTTTGAGTGCAATTAAAGTTGCACGTAAATCAATTCATCAATCAATGGGTTCTAAGAAAAATGTTAAAGTACCTCTTGTAGTTAATGTACCCAAAATAGGAGGTTTTCTACCAATCGTGCCGATCTTGACAGCCCTCAGCGCTCTTGGTAGTTAGGAAAGCGGTACTGCAGCAATTGCAAAAACAATTAACAATGCGAGAATGGCTAAAGAAAATATGGAGGAGAAAAACGTCACAACAGGAAAATAGAAAGTGTTGCTGTATGAGAAGGATTATATCTCAAGCCCTATAGAAAGGGTTACGGTTTCTTTCTTAAGCTCTATAGTAAGGGGAAAGGAATTTAGAAGCAAAAAAACTAATTTCTCTGCTACCCAATAGACCACCATAAAATATCGATATTATAAAAGGTGCTAAGAAACATATCCCAAATTTTAGAGGGGTGTTTATGAGATATCTACTCCCAGAAACACCAAAAAGTCGGGAGTGTGGTTTAGTAAACCTAGACAATTCACGATCAAGTGGTACACATTGGGTTGCATATAATAAAAAAAACAATAATATACAATACTTCGATAGTCTTGGAAATCTTCAGCCACCTAGAGAAGTTGTAAAATACTAGGGACATAGAATACAATACAATTACGATAGAGTTCAAGACTATGATACATACAACTGTGGACACCTGTCCCTCGCTACTTTGTTTAGAAGATGTGGAGTCAAAACCGGTATATTTAAATGGTTATTTTACATTTGGGGGGTTGAAATTCAATGTGTGGGTACGTGTGTGTGTGAACTCTTTATAGTATAAAAAGTGGACCTGCACGCGTTCAAATTCACAGTCTAAGTTTTTACTTCACATCGAACGTCATCTATAGGACAAGAATTTTGGATCATTCTTAACAAAAAAAACTATACCAGCTCATAACAGCTCAAAACAACTGGTAACAACTAGTTGACAGCTACTAAACAGATAGTAACCATCTAATAACAGCTATTAACCAGCTAAAACAACTGGTAAGCAACTACGAAACACGTACTGAACAATTGTTTATCTGAACATCAAAATACAGCTAAATACAACGTGTAACAACTGTACCAAGTCCAAAAACCATCATGAATCAGGAAAAACAGATGAACAATGTAATTAAAGAGTTCATTAAATTTAATAAAAAGACAAGAATGCCTGAAAATGTAAGATCCCCGATCCTCAAGGCGGAGCGCAAAACAACAAAGGTTGGAGAATCTATTGCTCTCGAGTTGGAGGAGCACATCCTGTACATGCCGGAAAGGTACTCCTCTCTCCAGGATGATGCCATCAATGAAATGGTTGATGGAAAATTTAGTATTCATAAAAGTAATGACAATTTGTATTTAGAAATAAGTCAGTAATCATTAAAAAGATTGAGATTTTAAGAAAATAAAAAAAAATTCACTTTTTAAATATAATGAAGAAAATGTATCGAATCTTTTTTATTTGGAAATGGTATGTAAATGTTACATATTACTAAATTTGCTTTGAAGCGAAAATTCGATGATCTTAAACAAGTCAAAAATCATACGAATTTACAATTGGAGGAAATTTTTGAACCTGTTACTGAACCCTTACATGAACTTGTTAAGTAAAATAATAAACAAAAGATTTATAATTTAAAAGATAGTATAAAAGAAATGCGTGAAATGAAGCAAATTAAAAAATACGATGATGATGAGAGAGAGCTTGACGATTTCTACTTTACAACTAATGAGAAAAATCTGCAGTCTAATCGAAACATAACTCCACCAACATCTTTTGATGATAGTGACTCCTATAATCAATTCTTTTCACAGACGAATATAGAGGAAGATATAGAAGATGAGAAAAAGGAGACGGAAAATAGTAAAGAAGAAGGCACAAAGCCTTTACCAATGTATACAGGAGTGGCCGATAAGGGTGTGCATGCAGAGCTAGAAGATAATAACGCTGGTTATAAATATGATTTAAATATCAGTAACTTGACCACAGGAAATGTGTTGGACAAAGGTTATGGACCTAAAAAAAGTGCAAACAATTCATTAACATTGGGAGATATAGAACTAAAAATTAAAGATAATAAAATAACATTTTCTAGTGGACCTGAAAACTATGATGATCAAGACTTGAAAATGTATAAAAAATTATATTATTATTATTATTATTATATTATTATTATTATATAGAAACGAATATACATAGAGTAGGCTTTAAACCCAATAACAGAATCAAACCTAATAACAGAATACAAAGATAGACAAAGATTTCAGTCCTACAACGTCTACTCCACTTCGTCGAACGATTGGAAATTTTAGTAGCATCAAAAGGAGCGGGTAACACCAGCCACAATAACGAAATTTTTTCAACATTAGATGAATTGCGTGAAGAAAGGATTATATTTTAATGGGTATAAATAGGAAGGACAAATAAGTTTTACATTTATAAACATCATGTCTGTCGACAAGTTTGGACATTTTTCTGTTGATAAGGAGCGATTAGAAAATTGGAAGACGTGTTAATTCTACTGAGGGATTATTCATCGATGAGGACGGTAATCTAAATGCTCAAAATAAACGTATCAAAAACGGATCTAAGCCTTTAGACAACAATGACCTAGCAACGAAATAATATTCTGATGGGATCCTCGGAAAGTTGGGAGAAGATTTAAGAAAAATTATAACTCAAAATGTTAATTGTCGACTCACCAAAATTTTAAGCTTACAAAATAAAATTGAATTGAATAATAAGAGGGCAGACAGCGCTGACCAAATTTTTGCCAAAATTCTGGAAAAGATTAAAACCATTGAGGACTATATATTTAAATATGTAACAAAACCGATATCATTACCAAAAAAAAAAAACAATTGAGTTAGAAGGTGTCGCTTTTCAGCCTATTAGAAGAATATGATTAAGCGAGAAGTCGTAAATGAGTTGCACGGACCATCTCGAAAAAACTTTTAACAAAGACGAGTTATTACAAGTGGTATAAACGATCTCTGGCAAGTAGGGTTCCGATGCTCGTTGACTGTTATAGACAAATTTTCGAATATACAACTGAAATTTTTCAAATTAGAAAGGTGAAGAATACATACCCTAAAACATACTTACTTGAAGATTTAGATGGTAGTCTGATCCAGGCCGGATTCTACAAAGTAGAACTCAATAGTTGAACGTTTCAATAGAACTCTTAAAGAATTAATGTGGCGTGAGTTTAGTTTTAATTAATTAATAAATATACTAATAGAGTGCATTGAACAATAAAAATTAGTCCAAGAAAAGTCAATTCTTCCAATGAAACGAAAATTTTACAAAAATAGTATATATATTTGTTGCAAGTAATCTCCGTAAGGGGGACCACGTTCGTATCAGTAAATATAAACATGTCTTTTGTTATGTTTGTCGCAATTTTTTTATTTACTTTGACTGTAGTTATTTTGTGTGCTTTTGATCTAAACATTGTTCTATTACCATATAGTGAGGCCCCAGATAATAAAACGTTTTTATAGTGTTCAATAGTAAGATTTCGTGAACTCACTCCCTTTGCTTTATTATGTGAAAACTCAACTTGACCTATTCTATAACCATAAACCTTTGAGCACTGACCTACAAATTCTGTCATGAGTTTACCGTTAAGCTCATCTTTAAAAAATCATAAGCTTTTTTTGTTAACTCTTTTGAAAATATATTGATTAATTCTTTCATCTCAATAGTCCGATGTATCAAATTTTGCTTCAAGATCATTACGAATATCTTTATAAAAATCCTCAGTTTTTATTGTATAGATAAATGAATCAGTATCCATATAATTTAAGAGTAACTTTTCCTGCAACTTTGGCTTCATATATTGATAGTGATATCGATAAGTCTAATACTGCAAATCCCAAATACGTTGGCTTATTAAATGAACGGTTAACCTTTTCATTTGAATTGCATAGAAATTATTATTAATTTTAGTTGCACTATGAAAATTGGATTTTGAAATTAAAGTTCTGGCACAATGTGCTTTTAGTCCAGTCTTTGTGCTATCCGGAGCTTCCCATGTACTAATAAGCTTAATATCGACCATGCGCTCTCGATCTGCCATTGTTTTTCCGTATACCGAATTATTAATTAATTAAAAAAATCTTTTTCAAATTTATTTTTTGTATTTTGCCTATGTAAAGTATTTAGATCAATGTAATTCTTTAACCAAGGATTTTGTAAGAACTTAACTCCTCTATGGATCGTTTTCAGTACTAACTTATTCTGTATACATTATTGCAAATTCCGATAATGTATTACATAATTGTTCTTATTTCCCAGGTCAGCAATTAATTTTTTTACCGTATGCTCTTTTGAGGCCAGACAATTTGACGGACAAAATGGAAGTCCACTTCCAAAAAATAACCGTATTTTCTATCAAATGGAATATTATGAATATCAAAATTGTCTGTGTGTCTTTTTATGGTAAAGGTTGTGACTTTGCCCAACCATACAAGTTATTCGCATCCACATACATTAAAAATGAAGACTCCTTCGAGGAATCATAATCTGACAAATATTTATTATTTGCTTTTGTATATCTATGACAACATTGAACTAAGCCACCTCGAATGCTACTTTGAATAAATGTTTACATATCTATGTCTGTCAGTAATTCAAGTTGAATATTTGTAGTTTTCAACATTGCCTCCCAAGGGGCATACTGAGCTGGGTCAAGTGAATAAATTTGCATACAAATTTTTCGGACGTTTTTAAAAATGTCAGTTAAAAGGAATACATCAGTTTTCAAATATAGTTCTAAATAATCTTCAAGAGTGAAACATGAGAAATGGGACCAAACTTTAAGAGCGTAATCATAATCTTCCAGAGAGAATTCCCTTTCCGTTAAATTACTATAGAATGATTCCCTTGGTGGGAGGGAAATTTCCTCGTGAATACTAGCGGAATCTAAATATTCAAAGGGAAATATACCCTTCTTACGCATTAGTGGAAATTCAATATCATAACTAAAAAATTACTTTACAGTATTCATTTGATCATCAACTAAATTAAAAGCTAGGGTATCCAAACTTGATGGCATAAATCTATATGTATCGAGAAAACAGATTTCAAAACTATTTCCACTTAAACTTTTCATGTTTTTTGAGACAGAAAAATAGTTTTCCTTATTTATTAATATTACGGACGTTTCTTTCACAACTCTTGAATAAATAAATGACAGTCGTATATCAAAAAATTATGAAAAAATTCTGGTAAGAATTTGTTAACTTTATAATCCGAGTTACATTAAGAGTGGGCTGCACCTCTAAAGCAACCTGTGAAATGACAATGATCTCTAACCCTATCAGTCTTTAAAACTTTCTGACAAATAGAACAATTTAATGAATTATCAAATATTTGCTGGTCATTCAAAGGCATTTTTATAGGAACATTTTTATGTAAGTAGTCATCACTCAATTTAGTTAAAATTTTGTATCAAGGAATTTACAAAACTTATTCCTGAATTTTTTCCTGTTTCTAAAACAAATTGTTCTAGTTTAGAATCAAAAGCACACTTTGTATAATACGCATATGATATTGGAATGTGTTCATTAATATTAAATAACTTGGGGCTCACTTCGAGATTTTTTGGTTCCAGAATGCATTCAAAACCCGCGTCGCGTTAGTGCGTCGTACTTTTCCCACAACGCCGGATTTCGTATCGACATTGGCACGTACAACTTCCATCACGTAGTCCGGGTACTTCTGCTGCTGGGTCCTTATATTTTCGCCCATGTCCTTGATCCAGCTGCACCATCCTGAAGCTACGGCCTCCGTCGCCTCCTTTACCACGTCTCTGGTAGTGGTTGTCTTGACAAGGCGTCGGACACCACGATTAGCTGACCCTTTCTGTAAAATATTTCGAAGTCGTACTGCTTTAACTCCAGAGCCCATCTGGCGATCCTTCCTGAAGGGCTTTCGTTGCTGTCGAGCCATCTCAGAGCCTTGTGGTCGGTTACAACTTTTAGGTGGTAACCTTTTAGACACGACTCGAGCTTCGGTTCGCCCAGACTACTGCTAAGCACTCCATTTCCGTTTTAGAATAGTTATTCTCTGCGCCGTTCAACGTTCGGCTTGTCGGTGTCCTGGGTCAGTAGGTAGGAGATTACTTTTTCGCCATTGTCGGTGTCCTGGGTCAGTATTGCTTCGATGCCGTCGTCGCTGCCATCTGTTTGTAGGGTGAAAGTGCAGGCGTTTTAGTACCGGGTCTGACCTGAGTCCTGCCTTTACTGTATCAAACACCGTCTGGTGCCAGACTCATGGTCAGTTCTTTGTTGCCGAATTTGCCACATCTTCCGTCTGCCAGCCTAACTTCTTCGTCCTTGTAATCCTCCATAGAGTAGCGAGATTGTCCGCCAGTTCTTTGCTAACGAGGCTTGCCGTTTCCCTTGATCGATTGTGGCTTTGTAGCTGTTCCCACCAATCATTACCGCTGCGGACAAGTGCCGTTTTCCTTGATAATTTTTAAGCATTCTCTCGGCGAATAACTAGCCCTGTTTTCGTTGACTGAATTGAGCCGCCAGCCTAGTGGAAAGGTCTCTCGGTCTCTCTCGAAAATAGGTGAGGAAGCTTTCTTAACACTTCAAAGCCCTTTTCTTAAGCAGTTCCGGCATTGCTAGTGTCTGGGAGGGTTTCGAGGTCAGCGATGATTTTCTACCCTGGCTTAACTCTCTCATATGGGCCTCATTTAGCAGGTTGATAATGCTCAGACTTGCCACTAGGTTGTCTCCTTCTGCATTTGCTAAAGTGATACTCGGGATGGGTACGCCGTGTTATGCTGCTTCCAGCTCGACCGAGATAACGACGAGTTGTGGGTCGTTCTCGGCCTCTGAATAGTATTCCGATAATGCCTTCCTTATGTCGTCCAATCTGCCATCCATGTTAATATTGAGCCTGTGTGCGACATGAGCAATCACGTTGGGCGCCATATATATCGCACTGATTTTGTTTTAGTACACAGTGGGTCACGGATTCACAATAAATGTTCCTTCCAAAGGAACCAAATCAAATGTGACCGTATATTTAATTTTCCGTCATGGCATTAGCATAATCGGCTTCAGCCCAATTTATGGTCACAACTGACTGTCTACCCCATCCTTATCTTCCTGTTAAATCGACCATTTCATCTCCTTGTTGCAAGGTTAGGTTAGGTAGGAGTGGTTGGAGATTAGATACTAATCCCCTCACTTAGGCCACAATGGGCCCCTTGTGATACCACATGATCTCTGAAAGATCCGTTTCCCTAGCTCATGGGCTATCTGCTTTCGCGAAGTATTCTGTTCTTCTTAAGAAACAAGAGTTTTTGGATGCTTACGTCCTGAATGGCCGCAAGGTTCGGAAGTGTGTAGCTACCTAGGGTTTGAAAGCGCTTTAGGCTATGCGCTGGACAGAAGCGAAGGAGGTGTTCGATGCTCTCCTCTTCGTCTACCTGTTTGCAGTTGGGGCAGAAGTCGTGGTTACTTATTCTCAGCCTTAGCGCATGAGTCCCTATAAGACAGTGGCCCGTGAGGGCATTTAGGAGAGTGGAGATGTCCTCCCTGCTACATTGTAGGAGAGTTTTTGTTCTTTTCGAGTTATAGTTGTCGGCGGTTGTCCCCTGTCTTGCTATCTCGTCTGCTATGCAGTTGCCCTCAATATTGCGGTGTCCAGGCACCCAGATGAGGTTGATTCTCACATGAGTGGCCATCTCGTTAAGAGATTTGTGGCATTCAGAGATGGTTTTTGAGTTCGTTGTGTAGGTGTCGAGGGACCTGTGAGAAAACAAAGGGGTTCAAATGGTAACAGTGGGATTTATTCTCTTGGTATTAGTACAGCGGGTGTGTGGCTGGGCTGGCTTCGGTATCTCCTGGCTCTTGTTCCGCCGGCTGATGGCGCTCCTCTTTCTGGCTCCTCGACGCGTTGACTCGTCTTCCTCTGGATCCTGGGTCTCGGGACGCTCGTAGTGGCCGCCTCTGCTAGCTTGCCGACGCGCTGCCTCGGGGTCGCTTGTTGCGCCTTAGACCCGCAGAGAGTTCGGCCTTGTGGGCTTAGGGAAGCGTCACCGCTTTCAGACTAGGGTGAACAAGCCTTGCTCTCCAGGCCGACGCCTTTCGAGGCAATACCTGTCCCTTGCTCTGTCCCGGACGGTCCCGCTAGGTTCTTGCTCAGTTCGCGCTGACAGTCAAGGCTGCCGCCAGGAAGCTGTCTAGCGGTTTACTTCGCTTTACGCCTAGCGCAGACGAACGTTCCACCTGGCTTCACCCTAATGCGTGACGTCCGCGACGCTCCTGCGCTCCCCAGTGAGCTCCGCGCGGCGATGGTGACGTGGCTGCCGGAAATGTCTGCTGGTGTCGCTGTCGATGTCCTCTGCGCTGTCTTCTGACCAGTATCTCATCCTTCTGGCACTCGGGGAGTTGGGCGATTGCTGTTCGGGAACTTCGCCGGTAATGGCAGGGCTCTCCAGGCGGCCGCCTCTTGAAACCACAAATCGATCTACCGCTCGTCCGTCACGCCAGGTCCTGCTTGGTCGGGCAAGGTACGCTGGGTCGCAGACAACTTTCCTCCCCAAGCTGACGGTTCTTCGTCGTAGGACTCTTTTGCTTGTCTCTGACAGACCCGCCGGGCGACTCGCCAGGGTGTGGTCGTGCCAAAGTTGGAAAACAAAGGCCTTGACTTAGCCGCGTGACGCCTTCCAGAACTCAGCCACCTGTGTCTCAATTCGGAGATTCCTGATGTCCCAATCCCGTACGTCTCGACGTGGCAATCTTGCTCCTTGTGTGCTTCCCACAGCGCTGCTTCCGACGACTCGCTTGGTTGTAGCTCCCTCGTAGATTACTTGCTTGTATGACTGTTTACTTGGTACTTTAACTGACCTTGAAGGTTTGACACCTCGTGATCGACTGATCCAGCTGCCAGCGCTCTGCGGCCTTATATAGGGCCTCCAAGCACCGTTATTTCCCTTTTGCGCACGGCCCGTTGGATCTCTCCACTCTGGGTCCAAAGTTCGTGCCTCCTGGATGACCCACTTGTCCTTCACGTACCGCTTCCAATCGATGCTTTGCCCACTGCTGCCATCCCGCTGATTCCCGTGATGTTTGTGGCACGCCTGTGTGCCGCTCCACTGCCGAGATGTGGCACTTCCTCTCCTGGTCCAAAGTTCACGGGAGAGTCCAAAGTCCGGATTCGCCGCGTGACTGGTAAGCGGCCGGCCATCTGCTGCTGCTTCTATTTGTGGGGAGTTATTCAACTCCTCACATTCCCCCCTTACTTCGGGAAACATTTAGAACTTGTTTCTACTCTCCGGCGTTTCCTTGCATGTCCTAGCCTTCGAGTCCTTGTGATTCCCGCGGCGCTCCCTCGTTGCTCCCTCGTTGCTCCCTCGATGCTCCCTCGACGCTATTAACTCCCTTGAGTTTCTACAGCACTGGTCATTCTCCTCGTAGCAACTTTAAATCTCCCGCGCCGATATTTCCCGTATTTCTACTGGGACATCGATACTGATGGGCTATCGATCCCCAGCTCGCTGCTCATTGCTACGTTCTACTCCTTTTATTGGTTCCTCCGCCTGGTCACACCAATCGTGCGTGATCGATGTTTATTCGCATATCGATACCGACGGTGCGGCGTTGCCACCTGCTCGTTGCGATACTTCCACCTTGGCCGATGTTTCCATTTTCGTGTGCCCATAAATCGCACTATCGTCCAGTGCCAATCGATCGCCTGTCGAGGCGCCCCCTTCCCTGGCTCGTGGTGATTTTGCAATTTTCATAGGTAAGTTTTCTGCATTTCCTTTACTCCTTTTCATCTTATCCTTTTCGTCCCCTCTCGCCCTTCACTCGTCCTCTGTTGGCAGCATCTGACTCCATAGTGGCAGCTTTCGAGAGCGGGTGCGGAGAGGACTTCGCATTCACTTTGCAACCAGGACAGCAGGTAAGTGTTTATGATGTCCGTTTCTGCTTCCTGCATTAAGCCCCCTTTAAATTTCAGGTTGCTGGTGCGGCCCATACATGCCCCGTTCTTCTTCTTGTTTTTAGTTAACTGTTGGTGTGGTGCGTGTTTCTGTCTTTTGTGACCAGCTGGCTACGGTGTAGATCTGATTCTGCACCGTCCTCCCCTTTTCCTCGGGTAACAACTAGACGAGCTCGTCCGGCGCATTCCGTATAGACTTTCCGGATGTTGCGGTGTATGTCTGGACTGCGCGACTTGTGTTGCTTGTCTCCCTCCACGCATACTCTCTTCTACGTGGCGTAATCGGTTGACTCTGGCACGCGCCCGACGCTGAAACCTGTTGCCTTGCGGTTGGATCCCTACACGTTACCCGTGTCCTTGGGCCGTTTTGTAAGTGTCCCTTCCGCCTGGCGTTATCGCGGATGACTCTGGCAACTGCCCGACGCTGAATCCTGAATCCACGTCCTTGTGCCCTACCCTTATGGATGACCTTTCTGCGTGGCGTGTGGATGACTCTCGCTTCGGCCTGACGCCTAATCCTATGGCCTCGCAGTCTGGATCAACATGAGATCCTTATCTATGTCCTTGTTCTACCCTGATTGTCCTTTCCGTGTGGCGTACGGATGACTCTCGCTTCGGTAATCCTGTCGCCTCGTACCTGTTGTTAGACATGTGACGTTTCTGTTGTCTGCTCGTTTTGTTGTTGCTTGAGCTCGCCAACGTGAACTGTCTTTTCTTTCTTCGACTGTGTGTGGCGAATCTTGCAGATCACTGGAGAGACAAAATCTACAACCTGGTAAGGGCCATCGTACCTCGGGGCTATTTTTGCAGCCGCTTTAGACAGGTGATGTTCCTTGGCTTACACTATGTCGCCCACCGCTGGTGACCATTGCCTCCTTCTCAGATTGTAATGTCTGGCTTGGTCCTGGGACGCCTTTTCCATATTTCGCCGCACGATCTCTAATACCTCTCTTAGTTTGTTGGCATTTTCCTCAGGGGTCTCCGTAGCTCGTCCAGTGCCTAGGGTTTCCTTATCATATAGGCTGCTGGGTAGACGTGGTTCCCTTCCCTGGGTAAGAAACGCCGATGTATGGCCGGTGGATTCCGATGTGCTCGTGTTCACTGCTAGCATAATCTCCGGCCACTTCTCGTCCCAGTTTCTCTGGTCCTGCCCTGCGAACTGCGCAATCATGGTCTTGACCGTTCTGTTTCCTCGTTCGGTCGGATTCTCTTGTGGTGTGTATGGCGCGGTGAATTGTTGACTGATACCCATCTCAGCCAGGAAATTTTTAAAGATGCGGCCTGCAAACTGTACTCCATTGTCCGTTATGACAACCTTCGGGACCCCGTACCTTGCGATTATGCGCTCCCTAAACGCCTTCTTGAGCGACTCTGCTGTCGCACTGCGCAGGGGCACCAGTTCCGTCCATTTCGAAAATCTGTCTATCATGACCAGCAGCATTTGATTCCCTTGCTTAGATCTTGGTAGGGGTCCAACGAAGTCTGCACATACCGTGGCACATGGTTCCCCGCAGACGGTGCGTCGTGGTTTTCCCTCAACACTGTTTCTAGTAGCGACTTTGGGACGCACATCTTCCATGACGCGACGTCTTCACTGTCTCACCATCCATAACATATTCCGGGTACTTCTGCGGTTGGGTGCTCATCTTTTCGCCCATGTCCTTGATCCAGCTGCACCCTCCTGATGTTATTGTTGCCGATGCCTCTTTTAATCCTCGTAGCGTCTCTGGTAGTGGCTGTCTTGATAATGCGTCGGCCACCACGTTTAACTGACCCTTTCTGTACGCTATCTCAAAGTCGTATTGTTGTAGCTCCAGGGCCCATCTGGCGATCCTTCCTGAAGGGCTTTCGATGCTGTTGAGCCACTTCAGGGCCATGTGGTCGGTTACTACCTTAAAGTGGTAACCTTCCAGATATGGCCTGAGCTTCCGGATCGCCCAGACGATCGCCAAGCACTCCTTCTCCGTTGTTGAATAGTTCTTCTCCGCGCAGTTCAGTGTTCGGCTCGAATAGGATATTACTCTTTCGCCCTTTTCGGTGTCCTGGGTCAGTATTGCTCCGATGCCGTACTCGCTGGCGTCTGTTTGCAGGATGAAAGTTCTACTGAAGTCCGGGCAGGCTAGCACCAGATCTGCCACGAGTCTTGCCTTTACTTCCTCAAACGCCATCTGGTGCTCTGGTGTCCACTCCCACATACTGCCTTTGCGCAGCAGGTCATTCAGGGGTTTGACGATTCTGGAAAAATCTGGTACAAATCGGCGGTACCACGACGCTACTCCTAGGTATTGCCGGAGTTCTTTGACGGTCGATGGCGGTTCCAGTTCGGCGATGGCGGCTACTTTTTCTGGATCTGTTCCTATTCCCTCGCTTGTCACTCGATGTCCCAGGTACAGCAGTTCCTTTTTAAAGAATTGGAATTTTTCTGGATTGAGCCTCAGGTTTGCCTGCTCTAGACGCCGGAACACTTCTTTCAGGTTTCTTTTGTGTTCTTCCAGTGTGCGACCGATCACTATTATGTCATCCTGGTAAGCGAATGCGTGAGGTGACATCTCGGGGCCAATTACTTGGTCCAAAACTCGCTGAAACGTTGCCGACGCCGAGTGAAGTCCGAATGGCATTACCTTCCACTGAAACAGACCTTTGCCTGCGACGTATACTGCCTCCTACTCTCTTCCAGTGGGATTTGTCAGTATCATTCCTTCAGCCCTTTCGACAGGCCTCCTGCGGGTCTGTGATATGGGTGGCATCTTGTGGCCTCTGTGTGTTGCTTGGCGGCCTCCACAAGGTATTGTTTGGCTGTCTCTGTTGCTGTGGGGGTGGTGTCCAATGGCCTCCGCGTGGTGCGTCTGTTGCCTGCTGTCGTCTGGCTTGGTGTGGTGGTGACCATAGGTCATTTCCTCGTGTGTCCTGGTTATCTGTCTCCTCGAATCTTCTGCATGTAGCCTGCGTTGGTGACGCCGACTTGGTCTTTGAGAACTTGTTCTCCTGTGCGAAAACTTCCCGTTCCTTTTCAAGTTCTTCGTACTCATCGGCTAGGATCATTAACGTGTCCAGGTCCGACACTTTGTATGCTCTTAAGAAAATCCGTAGACTTGGTGTGCAGTTCTCTTTAATGACCCTTAACGTTTCTTTCGTAGAGTAGCTAAGTGGCCTCACCATCGTCTGCATGTCGATCATGTAGTCATTGAACGACTCGCTGAATCCTTGCTTCCGTTGCCGGACCTGGTCCGCTAGCCTGGTGAAGAAATCTCTTGGCAGAAAATAGGTGTGGAAGCTTTCTATGAACTCTGCCCAGGTTCTCCATTGCTTGTTGTTGTCGATGAACCATTCAACGCCCTTCCTTTAAGCAACTCCGGCATCGCTCGAGGGATCATATCAAGGTCCAAGCCGTACGTGTTGGCGGACCATTCTACCTGCTCCAGGAACTCAAATGGTTTTTCCGCCCCGTCGAGCCTGAACGACCATTCCCGGACCTGTTTAGCGACCTTTGCATAGTCCGACTGGCTCGGTCTCGGGGTCAGCGCTGTTGTTTTCTTATCCTGGTTTGACTCTCTCCTGTGGGCCTCTCTTTGCATGTGGTCAAAGCTCAGGCTTGCCCTAGGTTGTCCCCTTCAGCGTTTGTTAACGTAATGCTTGGGCCGGCTCTGTCGTGGTATGTTGCTTCCAGCTCGTCCCAGATGGCGACGAGTTGTGGGTCGTTCTCTGTTTCTGAGTAGTATTCCGACAGTGCCTTCCTCATGTCTTCTAGCCTGCCCTCCAGGGCGACATTAAGCCTCTGTGCGACATGGGCGAAGTCTTCCTTCTTGAGGCGGTAAATCCACTTCTTTCCCATTTTTATTGTGCTGTTCTCACTGTTGGGACAATCACGTTGGGCGCCAGATGTAACGAACTGATTTTGGGTGTCTGCTCGCTACGAGATTCGTGCGGCTAGCTCAGAAGATTGTGTGTTCGTCCCACCAAATTTATATGACGTGATTGCCCGTAGATCAGTGAGAAAACAAAGGGGTCCAAATGGTAACAGTGGGATTTATTCTCGTGGTATTAGTACAGCGGGTGTGTGGCTGGGCTGGCTTCGGTATCTCCTAGCTCTTGTTCCGCCGGCTGATGGCGCTCCTCTTTCTGGCTCCTCGACGCGTTGACTCGTCTTCCTCTGGATCCTGGGTCTCGGGACGCTCGTAGTGGCCGCCTCTGCTAGCTTGCCGACGCGCTGCCTCGGTGTCGCTTGTTGCGCCTTAGACCCGCAGAGAGTTCGGCCTTGTGGGCTTAGGGAAGCGTCACCGTTCTCAGACTAGGGTGAACAAGCCTTGCTCTCCAGGCCGACGCCTTTCGAGGCAATACCTGTCCCTTGCTCTGTCC
Organism: Drosophila suzukii; assembly: GCF_043229965.1. Taxonomy (NCBI): domain Eukaryota; kingdom Metazoa; phylum Arthropoda; class Insecta; order Diptera; family Drosophilidae; genus Drosophila; species Drosophila suzukii. Next base: position 2,056,038 of record NW_027255898.1, on the reverse strand, counting down.
CGGACGGTCCCGCTAGGTTCTTGCTCAGTTCGCGCTGACAGTCAAGGCTGCCGCCAGGAAGCTGTCTAGCGGTTCACTTCGCTTTACGCCTAGCGCTGTCGATGTCCTCTGCGCTGTCTTCTGACCAGTATCTCGTCCTTCTGGCACTCGGGGAGTTGGACGATTGCTGTTCGGGAACTTCGCCGGTAATCGCAGGGCTCTCCAGGCGGCCGCCTCTTGAAACCACAAATCGATCTACCGCTCGTCCGTCACGCCAGGTCCTGCTTGGTCGGGCAAGGTACGCTGGGTCTCCATTCTCTCTCGTTCTCCATGCTTGGTCTCCAAACTCTCTCGCTCTCCGTCCTTGGTCTCCCAACTCTCTCGATCTCCATCCTTGGTCTCCAAACTCTCTCGTTCTCCATCCAAGTCTCCAAACTCTCTCGTTCTTCATCCAAGTCTCCAAGCTCTCCTCGCCGCGCCGTTACTACGCGAACTCGCCGCGTGACTGGTAAGCGGCCGGCCATCTGCTGCTGCTTCTATTTGTGGGGAGGTGTTCAGGTGGGTAATGCCTTACTGAATTGCCATGACTTCCGCTTGGAAAACACTGCAGTGGTCTGGTAGGCGGAATGAGACATTTATGTCTAGTTCGGGGGAAAAGACTCCCCCACCTGTTTGGCAGTTTAGCTTGGAGCCGTCTGTGTATATGTTGACGGCGTTTACGAATTGATGTGGGAGGTTGTCCCAGTCTGTACGGGTGGGTATATAGATCTTGTATCTTCTTTCTGTATTACGTGGTAGGGGTGAATGTTTTGATATGATATTGGAGTGACCCGTAGAGCCTGTTGTCCATGCCGCTGCTTCGCGGAGCCTCTGCGCTGTTGCAGATGCCCAGCTTTTGCCGAGTAGGTCCAGGGGTTGGAGATCGAGAATTGTGTTTAGTGCCTCAGTGGCGGTAGTGCGAAGCGCCCCACTGATGCAGAGCTGTGCGCTTCTTTGGATCTTGTGATGGATCCGGAGGTTGCAGTTCTTATCTAGAGAAGGCCACCATACGATATTTCCGTAGAGGAGAATGGGCCTGACTATTGCAGTGTATAGCCAGTAAACTATCATGGGGGAGAAACCCCACTTCCTCCCTATGGCTTTTTTACAAGCAAAGAGGGCTATGACCGCTTTGCGTGTGCGATCTAGGATGTTATCCGTCCAGAGGAGCTTTTTGTCAAGGATGACACCTAGGTACTTTGCTTGGTTGCTAAAGGTTAGGAGCGTTTGATGTAGTTTTGGGGGAACTAGAATTAGTACCTTATACTTCCTTGTAAAGAGAACTCGTCCGGTCTTTTCTGGGTTAACTCCCAGTCCACAGCCAGCCGTCCACCGGGAGAGGGTGGATAAGGCTGTCTCCATTAGATTGCAAAGGGCTTGCGGGAATTTGCCCTGCAGTCGGATAACCACGTCGTCCGCGTAGGCTACCACTTTTGTGCCCGCCTCTTCTAGAAGTGATAGCAGTTTGTTGACCACTCAAACCCATAGAAGAGGTGAGAGTACGCCCCCTTGTGGGGAGAAACCCCACTTCTTTCCTATGGCTTTTTTACAAGCGAAGAGAGCTATGGCCGCTTTGCATGTGCGATCTATGATGTTGTCTGTCCAGAGGAGCTTTTTGTCAAGGATGACACCTAAGTACTTTCCTTGATTGCTAAGGTGTAGGCGCGTTTGGTGTTGTTTTCGGAGAGTTAGTTTTGGTATCTTATACTTCCTTGTAAAAAGAACTAGTTCGGTCTTTTCTGGGTTGAAAGGGTGGATAGGGCTGTCTCCATTAGATTGCAAAGAGTTTGCGGGAATTTACCCTGCAGTACCCCTGGATAACCACGTCATCCGCGTTGGCTACCACTTTAGTGCCCGCCTCTTCTTTAAGAGATAGTATTGTTGACCACTATAACCCATAGAACACCCGTACGTGCGTCGGTGGAGCTTGTAAGTTCCTATTAAGGAGATTTTTATAGTATCCACAAAAGGAGGTATTCGTAGAGTAACTCACCCCTTACATTTGTGCTTGTACTTCCCCATTGCGTGTGGTGTTAGTTAGTGTAATATCTAAGACTTCCTTCCTATTTCTAGTGGTGAAAGTTGCCTTTGATGCAGATGAATAGATTCGATTAAAGGAGATAGTCGTAGAGTAACTAACCCCTTTCATTTGTGTTTGTACCTTCCCATTGCGTGTGGTGTGAGTTACCGTCCCCACCCAGGATGAGTTCCTTAGATGAGTGTGCATGTATGAGTTATTGTATTGTTGTGTTTGGTTATGGCCCGTCATAGTCGTGAGCAAGATAGAATGATGCTATGGTGTGATGAGTGTGTTCGTTTAGCTGCAGTCTGACCGTGGTGAGGTCGCCGAGTTGAATAACTCCCCACAAATAGAAGCAGCAGCAGATGGCCGGCCGCTTACCAGATACGCGGCGAATTCGCGTAGTAACGGCGCGGCGAGGAGAACGAGAGAGTTTGGAGACCAAGGGTGGAGATCGAGAGAGTTTGGAGACCAACGAAGGAGAGCGAGAGAGTTTGGAGACCAATGAAGGAGAGCGAGAGAGATTGGAGACCAAGGATGGAGATCGAGAGAGAATGGAGACTTCGCGGGCAGAGCAAGAGTGCCGTCTGCAAAAGGGGATAACGGAACTCCACAGGACTTTGGACTCTCCCGTGAACTTTGGACCGGGAGAGAAAGTGCCACATCGCGGCAGTGGAGCGGCACACAGGCGTGCCACAAGCGGCACGGGGATCAGCGGGACTGCAGCAGTGGGCGGAGCATCTATTGGAAGCGGTACGTGAAGGACAAGTGGGTCATCCAGGAGGCACGAACTTTGGACCCAGAGTGGAGAGATCCAGCGGGCCGTGCGCAAAAGGGAAATAACGGTGCTTGGAGGCCCTATATAAGGCCGCAGAGCGCTGGCAGCTGGATCAGTCGATCACGAGGAGTCAAACCTTCAAGATCAGTTAAAGTACCAAATAAACAATCAGTCAAGCAAATAATCTACGAGGGAGCTACAACCAAGCGAGTCGTCGGAAGCAGCGCCGTGGGAAGCATAGAAGGAGCAAGATCGCCACGTCGAGACGTTCGGGATTAGGACATCAGGAATCTCCGAATTGAGACACAGGTGGCTGAGTTCTGGAAGGCATCACGCGGCTAAGTCAAGGCGTTTGTTTTCTAACTTTGTCACGACCAAGCCCTGGCGAATCGCCCGGCGGGTCTGTCAGAGACAAGCAAAAGAGTCCTACGACGAAGAACCGTCAGCTTGGGGAGGAAAGTTGTCTGCGACCCAGCGTACCTTGCCCGACCAAGCAGGACCTGGCGTGACGGACGAGCGGTAGATCGATTTGCGGTTTCAAGAGGCGGCAGCCTGGAGAGCCCTGCGATTACCGGCGAAGTTCCCGAGCAGCGACCGCCCAGCTCCCCGAGCGCCAGAACAACGAGATACTGGTCAGAAGACAGCGCAGAGGACATCGACAGCGACGCCAGCAGACATTTCCGGCAGCCACGTTACCATCGCCGCGCGGAGCTCATTGGGGAGCGCAGGAGCGTCGTGGACGTCACGCATTAGGGTGAAGCCGGGTGGAACGTTCGTCTGCGCTAGGCGTAAAGCGAAGTGAACCGCTAGACAGCCTCCTGGCGGCAGCCTTGACTGTCAGCGCGAACTGAGCAAGAACCTAGCGGGACCGTCCGGGACAGAGCAAGGGACAGGTATTGCCTCGAAAGGCGTCGGCCTGGAGAGCAAGGCTTGTTCACCCTAGTCTGAGAACGGTGACGCTTCCCTAAGCCCACAAGGCCGAACTCTCTGCGGGTCTAAGGCGCAACAAGCGACCCCGAGGCAACGCGTTGGCAAGCAAGCAGAGGCGGCCACTACGAGCGTCCCGAGACCCAGGATCCAGAGGAGGACGAGTCATCGCGTCGAGGAGCCAGAAAGAGAAGCGCCAGCAGCCGGCGGAACCAGAGCCAAGAGATACCGAAGCCAGCCCAGCCACACACCCGCTGTACTAATACCACGAGAATAAAGCCCACTGTTACCATTTGAACCCTTTATTTCTCACTGATCTACGGGCAATCACGTCATATAAATTTGGTGGGACGAACGCACAATCTTCTGAGCTAGCCGCACGAATCTCGTAGCGAGCAGACACACAAAAATCAGTTCGTTACATCTGGCGCCCAACGTGATTGTCCCAACAGTGAGAACAGCACAGTAAGAATGGGAAAGAAGTGGATTTACCGCCTCAAGAAGGAAGACTTCGCCCATGTCGGGAAATTGCCAGCGATCTCAGCCGCAGAGAGGCGAGCGGGGATCGCACAATGCCACCTCTCCAAACTAACGGGCAAGCTAATCGAGGAGGAGCAGCAGTTGTCCGCAGCTGTGATGATTGGTGGGAACAGCTACAAAGCCACAATCGACACCGGAGCAACGGCAAGCTTCGTTAGCGAAGAATTGGCGAACAATATTGCTGCTCTAAGAAAGATTACCAGGACGAGACGGCAAGTTAGGTTGGCAGATGGAAGGTGCGGCGGAATTAATGCGCAGCTCGAGGTGGAGGTCAAATTTGGCAACAAACAAGTGACCATAAGCCTGTTGATTTTACCCGGTGTAGTGGATCCATTAGTGTTGGGATGGAACTTTCTGAAACAAGTCGGAACCGAGATAAGGTGTGCTGGACACGAGATAATAATACCAGCCAGGAACCGACACAATGGATGGCTCGAGGAGATGCTATCAGTAGCAGTCGTTCAACAAGTAAACGAGTTGGACGATACTACAGCGTTCCTTGAAGCAGAGCTGGCAGACTTCAGCACAATGTCGGGAACATCGAATATGGCAGAACACCAGATCAAAATGAATGACGACAAGCCAATAAAGCAGAGATACTACCCAAAGAACCCAAAAATTCAAGGGGAAATCAACGCAAAGGTAGACGAGCTTCTCCAAATGGGTTCATAGAGCATTCAAAAAGCCCATACAGCTCCCCCATCGTGATAGTGAAAACGAAGACAGGCAAGTGGAGACTGTGTGTCGACTTCAGGCAGATCAACGCGAAGTCAGTGAAGGATGCCTACCCAATGCCCCGCATAAACTACATCCTAAATCAACTAAGGGAAGCGCGGTACATCAGCAGTTTGGACCTGAAGGATGGATACTGGCAGATCCCACTGAAAGAGAGTAGCAGGCAATATACGGCGTTTACGGTACCAGGCAAAGGTATGTTTCAGTGGAGGGTAATGCCGTTCGGACTTCACTCGGCGTCGGCAACGTTTCAGCGAGTCTTGGACCAAGTAATTGGCCCCGAGATGTCACCTCACGCATTCCCTTACCAGGATGACATAATAGTGATCGGTCGCACGCTGGAAGAACATAAAAGAAACCTGAGGGAAGTGTTCCGGCGTCTAAAGGAGGCAAACCTGAGGCTGAATTCAGAAAAATGCCAATTCTTTAAAAAGGAACTACTGTACCTGGGACATCGAGTGACAAGCGAGGGAATAGGAACAGATCCAGAAAAAGCAGCCGCCATAGCCGAACTGGAACCGCCATCGACCGTCAAAGAACTTCTGCAATACCTAGGAGTAGCGTCAAACCCCTGAATGACCTGCTGCGCAAAGGCAGTAAGTGGGAGTGGACACCAGAGCACCAGATGGCGTTTGAGGAGGTTAAGGCAAGACTCGTGGCAGATCCAGTGCTAGCATGCCCGGACTTCAGTAAAACTTTCATCCTGCAAACAGACGCCAGCGACTACGGCATCGGAGCGATACTGTCCCAGGACACCGAAAAGGGCGAAAGAGTAATCTCTTACTCAAGCCGAACACTGAACGGCGCGGAAAAGAACTACTCGACAACGGAGAAGGAGTGTTTGGCGATCGTCTGGGCGATCCGGAAGCTCAGGCCATATCTGGAAGGTTACCACTTTAAGGTAGTAACCGACCACATGGCCCAGAAGTGGCTCAACAGCACAGAAAGCCCTTCAGGAAGGATCGCCAGATGGGCCCTGGAGCTACAACAGTACGACTTTGAGATAGCGTACAGAAAGGGTCAGCTAAACGTGGTGGCCGACGCATTATCAAGACAACCACTACCGGAAACGCTACGAGGTTTAAAAGAGGCATCGGCAACTACAGCTTCAGGAGGGTGCAGCTGGATCAAGGACATGGCCGAAAAGATAAGGATTCAACCGCAGAAGTACCCGGACTATGTTATGGATGGTGAGACACTGTACAGAAACATACCTCACCGAGCAGGCAGTGAAGACGTCGCGTCATGGAAGATGTGCGTCCCAAAGTCGCTACGAGAAGCAGTGTTGAGGGAGAACCACGACGCACCGTCTGCGGGACACGTAGGAAGCCGAAGGACAATTGCACGGTTGGCAGCCCGATACTACTGGCCAGGCATGCATAGAGACGCCCGAGCCCACGTACGAAAATGCGAGATTTGCATGCGGTTTAAGCCCAATCAGATGCAGGCGGCTGGGAAGATGTTGACCCAAGTGCCGGAGGAACCATGGGCCACGGTATGTGCAGACTTCGTTGGACCCCTACCAAGATCTAAGCACGGGAACCAAATGCTGCTGGTCATGATAGACAGGTTTTCGAAATGGACGGAACTGGTGCCCCTACGCAGTGCGGCAGCAGAGTCGCTAAAGAAGGCGTTTAGGGAGCGCATAATCGCAAGGTACGGGGTCCCGAAGGTGGTCATAACGGACAATAGAGTACAGTTTGCAAGCCGCATACTTAAAAATTTCCTGGCTGAGATGGGTATCAGTCAACAATTCACCGCGCCATACACACCACATGAGAATCCGACCGAACGAGCAAACAGAACGGTCAAGACCATGATTGCGCAGTTCGCAGGGCAGGACCAGAGAAACTGGGACGAGAAGTGGCCGGAGATTATGCTAGCAGCGGCCGAAGGATTCGCTGCAAAACTAGCCCCGAGGTACGATGGCCCTTACCAGGTTGTAGATTTCGTCTCTCCAGTGATCTGCAAAATTCGCCACACACAGTCGAAGAAAGAAAAGACAGTTCACGTTGGCGAGCTCAAGCAACAAGTAAACGAGCAGACAGCAGAAACATCAGATGTCTAACAACGGGTACGAGGCGACAGGATTAGGCGTCAGGCCGAAGCGAGAGTCATCCATACGCCACACGGAAAGGACAATCAGGATAGAACAAGGACATGGATAAGGATCACACGTTGATCCAGACTGCGAGGCCACAGGATTAGGCGTCAAGCCGAAGCGAGAGTCATCCACACGCCACGCAGAAAGGTCAACAATAAGGGTAGGGCACAAGGACGTGGATAGGGGTGGATGGTGATCCCGACCGCAAGGCAACAGGATTCAGCGTCGGGCAGTTGCCAGAGTCATCCGCGATACCGCCAGGCGGAAGGGACACTTACAAAACGGCACAAGGATACGGGTAACGAAGAAGAGAGTATGCGCGGAAGGAGACAAGCAACACAAGACGCGCAGTCCAGACATACACCGCAGCATCCGGAGATTCTATACGGAATGCGCCGGACGAGCTCGTCTTGTTGTTACCCGAGGAAAAGGGGAGGACGGTGCAGAATCAGATCTACACCGTAGCCAGCTGGTCACAAAAAAAAAAAAACAGAGACACGCACCACACGAACAGTTGACTAAAAACAAGAAAAGGAACGGGACATGCATGGGCCGCACCAGCAACCTGAAATTTAAAGGGGGCTTAATGCAGGAAGCAGAAACGGACATCATAAACACTTACATGCTGTCCTGGTTGCGAAGCGAATGCGAAGTCCTCTCCGCAACCGCTCTCAAAAGCTGCCAATGTGGAGTCAGATGCTGCCAACAGAGGACGAGTGAAGGGCGAGAGAGGTCGAAAGGATGAGATGAAAAGGAGTGAAGGAAATGCAAAAGAAATGAATTTCATAGTATGAAAGTTGCAAAATCACAACGAGCCAGGGAAGGGGGCGCCTCGATAGGCGATCGATTGGCACTGGACGATAGTGCGATCGATGGGCACACGACAATGGAAATATCGGCCAAGGTGGAAATATCGCAAACGAGCAGGTGGCAACGCCGCACCGTCGGTATCGATATGCGAATAAATATCGATCACGCACGAATGGTGTGACCAGGCGGAGGAAACATGGAAAGGAGTGAGACGCAGCAACGAGCGCCGAGCTGGGGTCGATAGCCCATGAGTATCGATGTCCCAGTGGAAAAACGGGAAATATCGGCGCGGGAGATTTAAAGTTGCTACGAGGAGGATGACCAGCGCTGTGGAAACTCAAGGGAGTTAAGAGCGTCGGGGGAGGATCGAGGGAGCAACGAGGGAGCGCCGCGGGAATCACAAGGACTCGAAGGCTGGGATAAGCAAGGAATCGCCGGAGAGTAGGAACCAGTCTTAAATGTTTCCCGAAGTAAGGGGGGAATGTGAGGAGTTGAATAACTCCCCACAAATAGAAGCAGCAGCAGATGGCCGGCCGCTTACCAGATACGCGGCGAATTCGCGTAGTAACGGCGCGGCGAGGAGAACGAGAGAGTTTGGAGACCAAGGGTGGAGATCGAGAGAGTTTGGAGACCAACGAAGGAGAGCGAGAGAGTTTGGAGACCAATGAAGGAGAGCGAGAGAGATTGGAGACCAAGGATGGAGATCGAGAGAGAATGGAGACTTCGCGGGCAGAGCAAGAGTGCCGTCTGCAAAAGGGGATAACGGAACTCCACAGGACTTTGGACTCTCCCGTGAACTTTGGACCGGGAGAGAAAGTGCCACATCGCGGCAGTGGAGCGGCACACAGGCGTGCCACAAGCGGCACGGGGATCAGCGGGACTGCAGCAGTGGGCGGAGCATCTATTGGAAGCGGTACGTGAAGGACAAGTGGGTCATCCAGGAGGCACGAACTTTGGACCCAGAGTGGAGAGATCCAGCGGGCCGTGCGCAAAAGGGAAATAACGGTGCTTGGAGGCCCTATATAAGGCCGCAGAGCGCTGGCAGCTGGATCAGTCGATCACGAGGAGTCAAACCTTCAAGATCAGTTAAAGTACCAAATAAACAATCAGTCAAGCAAATAATCTACGAGGGAGCTACAACCAAGCGAGTCGTCGGAAGCAGCGCCGTGGGAAGCATACAAGGAGCAAGATCGCCACGTCGAGACGTTCGGGATTAGGACATCAGGAATCTCCGAATTGAGACACAGGTGGCTGAGTTCTGGAAGGCATCACGCGGCTAAGTCAAGGCGTTTGTTTTCTAACTTTGTCACGACCAAACCCTGGCGAATCGCCCGGCGGGTCTGTCAGAGACAAGCAAAAGAGTCCTACGACGAAGAACCGTCAGCTTGGGGAGGAAAGTTGTCTGCGACCCAGCGTACCTTGCCCGACCAAGCAGGACCTGGCGTGACGGACGAGCGGTAGATCGATTTGCGGTTTCAAGAGGCGGCAGCCTGGAGAGCCCTGCGATTACCGGCGAAGTTCCCGAGCAGCGACCGCCCAGCTCCCCGAGCGCCAGAACAACGAGATACTGGTCAGAAGACAGCGCAGAGGACATCGACAGCGACGTCAGCAGACATTTCCGGCAGCCACGTTACCATCGCCGCGCGGAGCTCATTGGGGAGCGCAGGAGCGTCGTGGACGTCACGCATTAGGGTGAAGCCGGGTGGAACGTTCGTCTGCGCTAGGCGTAAAGCGAAGTGAACCGCTAGACAGCCTCCTGGCGGCAGCCTTGACTGTCAGCGCGAACTGAGCAAGAACCTAGCGGGACCGTCCGGGACAGAGCAAGGGACAGGTATTGCCTTGGAAAGCGTCGGCCTGGATAGCAAGGCTTGTTCACCCTAGTCTGAGAACGGTGACGCTTCCCTAAGCCCACAAGGCCGAACTCTCTGCGGGTCTAAGGCGCAACCAGCGACCCCGAGGCAACGCGTCGGCAAGCAAGCAGAGGCGGCCACTACGAGCGTCCCGAGACCCAGGATCCAGAGGAGGACGAGTCATCGCGTCGAGGAGCCAGAAAGAGAAGCGCCAGCAGCCGGCGGAACCAGAGCCAAGAGATACCGAAGCCAGCCAAGCCACACACCCGCTGTACTAATACCACGAGAATAAAGCCCACTGTTATCATTTGAACCCTTTGTTTTCTCACTGATCTACGGGCAATCACGTCATATAAATTTGGTGGGACGAACGCACAATCTTCTGAGCTAGCCGCACGAATCTCGTAGCGAGCAGACACACAAAAATCAGTTCGTTACAGAGTTAATGTAAGAATGCAGGTTTTGGTTTTACTCTTACTCTTGGTTTGAAGTACCTTGTATTGGGGTTACTCAATATTACTCTGATATTAATTAACAATGAATAAATAAATACTGTAATAATATTATAACAAAGTCGAAATTCCTACGTGGCTCGGTCTTGATTCCTTTTTGACTGAGCGCCATTGAGGCTGTCGATAGCTTCCGATCTGCCAATTCCCTCCACGTCCCGTCCAAAGTCACAAATCGAATGGTAGAATTTCCAAAAATAAATTTGCTCCAAATGTATAATAAATTCCTGGATTGCACTAGCGCTCACAACTGATTGACTTGCAAACATCGGCATCATGCATTGTTGCATTCAAGAATCTTTTTACAATAACTTCGATTCCATCCGAATTGTCAGCTCTGGACTACATATAAAAGGTTACTCCTACAAATAATTTTTCCGACTATTGAGTTCAATATCCCGCCTTGGATGGCAGACGTTTCCGAGGTACTTTATCCTACCAAAGCCGAGTCGGCGAAAAGATCCAATCTACACGGAAGTGCCACTAATTTCTTCTTCGACTTAGCGCCCAGAACGGCTCCAGAAAGTACAGATCCACAAATAATGTTCCAATTGCTTCGCTCACAATCAACAATCAAAAGACTCCTGCCATCACACATTCTGGATTCTTACCCCGGGTGTCCTCGCAAGGAGGGAGGAGAATTTTCATGCCCGTTATGTTTACAAGCATGGCAGCCCTATTCCTTGGCCCAGGTCACCCTGTGGATAGAGTGTGGCGATGTCGATATCTTGTTGACTACCGTACTCATATTCCCATCTCAAACTTTGCTTTGACTCTTAAGTTTGTGCATAATGCGAAAACCATAAAATGTATTAATTTAAACAATAAAGGGCATATCATTTGGTGTCAGAAGTGAGTCAACATGGCTAAGGGAAACCTGGATCTAAACAGCTTAATTGCTTCCATCAGTGCTGCAATAACACAAGCAGCCATAAATGCTAACCAGGCTAGCAGTTCTTCAATGACACCGCCGTTTTCAATGGAAATCTACAAGGCGAGCGAGGACACTTCGGTACGAGAATGCTTCAATTGGGCTCTTCGAATGGGCACTGCAACTTAGCAAAATTCCCACCGCTTACTATCAAAACTACACAAGAGTTCACATTGGTCCAGAACATAATTCCGCGCTGAGAATTTTAATAGGGCCACGAAATCCGGAACGAAATCGCGCTCAGAACATCGCCTGCGTATCACGCTCTCTCGTTGTCTCCTCTTTGCTCCTCTTTTCGTTGGACAAATCGCCGCTGGACTTATCGTTCTACTTCTCTGTAATCTGATCTCGCCGCTTGCTCCATTATCAAACATCAATTACTGTTACTGAAATTTCTGTCCTTTGCTGCGCCAAGAAATGCGAATTAAGCGGCACCATATTAGGAGATAATCTCTTGATGTTCTGACTGTGTGATAACTGCTCATATATTAAATGTGGTGGCTGCGGTCATAACGGCATAATCGGTTATATTATTGCGAAACGCAGCCAATTATACTGGGCTTGTTCAGAAATTATAACTTTAATGAGGCAAACGAGATCTGGGTTCCAAAAGGTTCGGTCTCAATTTAATATCCTCGCTGACATATTTTGTTCCGTCGAATCTACATTACTGGGCCTCAAACTTCTTAGCGAATCCCCCAGACGGAAAATATCCAATAAACAACTCAACATTGATTTCATTGCCGACGATGCACGACCCTCCAAGCCGTTAAACATCTCCGCTCCGCCGACCTCAAGCAATACATCTGAACCAGTATATGACCCAGATACCGCTCATATAACTAATGCTAACGTTCTTGAAACCGATGACGCCGATCGTTCTCCACTGAATTCAGCTCCCCCACATACCGAAGTGTCCGATGCTGCTCCTAGCACCCCATTTACGGAAGATTCATCTTGTCCCCGTCTGGAACTGTTGGTAGTACCAATGCTTCTGAAAATGTTCTGAATCGCGATGAGTTGCCGGTCACGTCTGTTGGTCGCACATCTGAATTACCATTGCGCTTAGTCAAATTTCGGAAAGCTATCTGTGTTTCGCTTGTCACCTGATAATTTTATTATTAACAAATTTAGTTTAAACCACTCGCGTAAAATTTCCTCATTTAAAATATTTCTTCCAGACCGTTTCCTATCAGAAGCTTTGAATCCTTCATAATTTCTGCCAAAAGACTCGAAGCAGACTCCCATTATAACCGGTTCAAAAAACTAGGTTGCTTCAATACCATTAATTATCAAAACGAATGCTGTTTTATGGCAAACTCAACCGCGTCTTTTGATTTTGATGCTATGGTACAATATTCCTCCAACGTCTAATGACTTAGTATATTTAAACCACCTAGGTCATGCAGACTAAATAATAGTAATGGGCGACTCCCACAAATTTCTTGGATTCCCTGTGATGACTCTTATCTTTTGCTACTTAACATTTGTCATGATTTTATCGATGGGATATCAGATATGTCCCTCGCTCAAATCAACTCTGTTAAAAATAATCGGAAAATTGGCAAAAATCTATTACCATTACGATACCAAAGACCGGAAAAGACCACACAATTCCGTCAACCTACAGACCAATTAGTTTATTATCGTGTCTGTCTAAGTTGTTCGAAAAATGCCTTCTAACTCGCATAATACCATATCTAGGAGCACACAATGTTATCCCTGCTCATCAATTTTGCTTTCGTCAAAACCATGGAACAATCGAACAAGTAAACAATAACATCAGAAATACGCACAGCTTTTTAGCATCGGGAATACTGCAGCGCAATATTCCTCGATGTATCTCAAGCCTTCGATCGAGTATGGCTAGATGGCCTCATGCACAAAATCAAAACACACTTGCCTGATTACACTCACAATCACAACACAACAACATTCCGCCGTGGGCCTTACCATCTGGATGGTCTGTGCGGTAGAAAGTGCAGCCTCTTAAGTGGAAGTTGTGTTTGTTTGTGAGGTGCGTCTCTACAAGTAGCATAATGTAGATATGATTATCATTTAGGAACTGCCTTACTTCAATGTTGTGCAGAGAAACGCCATTGGCGTTCCACATTGTTATTTTTAGATTTGCCATCTGTTATTTAGACTGCTTACCTGCAAGGAGCTGTAACACCATGTTCTGGTTTTGAACCAGTGTTTGCATGGTCGTTTTCATGAATGACATGAATTCCATCATACTTTGCTGCATGGTGACCATCATAGACTCCAGAGTGCTGTAACGAACTGATTTTGTATGTCTGCTCGCTACGAGATTCGTGCGGCTAGCTCAGAAGATTGTGTGTTCGTCCCACCAAATTTATATGACGTGATTGCCCGTAGATCAGTGAGAAAACAAAGTGTTCAAATGGTAACAGTGGGATTTATTCTCGTGGTATTGGTACAGCGGGTGTGTGGCTATGCTGGTTTCTGTGTCTCCTTGTTCTGGTTCCGCCGGCTGCTGGTGCTCCTCCTTCTGGCTTCTCGACGCGTTGACTCGTCCTCCTCTGGATCCTGGGTCTCGGGACGCTCGTGGTGGCCGCCTCTGCTTGCTTGCCGACGCGTTGCCTCGGGGTCGCTTGTCGCGCCTTAGACCCGCAGAGAATTCGGCCTTGTGGGCTTAGGGAAGCGTCACCGTTCTCAGACTAGGGTGAACAAGCCTTGCTCTCCAGGCTGACGCCTTTCGAGGCAATACTGTCCCTTGCTCTGTCCCGGACGGTCCCGCTAGGTTCTTGCTCAGTTCGCGCTGACAGTCAAGACTGCCTAGCGGTTCACTTCGCTTTACGCCTAGCGCAGACGAACGTTCCACCCGGCTTCACCCTAATGCGTGACGTCCGCGACGCTCCGGCGCTCCCCAATGAGCTCCGCGCGGCGATGGTAACGTGGCTGCCGGAAATGTCTGCTGGCGTCGCTGTCGATGTCCTCTGCGCTGTCTTCTGGCCAGTATCTCGTTGTTCTGGCGCTCGGGGAGCTGTGCGGTCGCTGCTCGGGAACTTCGCCGGTAATCGCAGGGCTCTCCAGGCTGACGCCTTTCGAAACCACAAATCGATCTACCGCTCGACCGTCACGCCAGGTCCTGCTTGGTCAGGCAAGGTACGCTGGGTCGCAGACAACTTTCCTCCCCAAGCTGACGGCTCTTCGTCGTAGGACTCTTTTGCTTGTCTCTGACAGACCCGCCGGGCGACTCGCCAGGGTGTGACAAAGTTAGAAAACAAACGCCTTGACTTAGCCGCGTGATGCCTTTCAGAACTCAGCCACCTGTGTCTCAATTCGGAGATTCCTGATGTCCTAATCCCGAACGTCTCGACGTGGCGATCTTGCTCCTTCTATGCTTCCCACGGCGCTGCTTCCGACGACTCGCTTGGTTGTAGCTCCCTCGTAGATTACTTGCTTGGCTGATTGCTCACTTGGTACTTTGACTGATCTTGAAGGCTTGACTCCTCTTGATCGACTGATCCAGCTGCCAGCGCTCTGCGGCCTTATATAGGGCCTCCAAGCACCGTTATTTCCCTTTTGCGCACGGCCCGCTGGATCTCTCCACTCTGGGTCCAAAGTTCGTGCCTCCTGGATGACCCACTTGTCCTTTATGTACAGCTTCCAATAGATGTTCCGCCCACTGCTGCCGTTCCGCTGATTCCCGTGCCGCTTGTGGCACGCCTGTGTGCCGCTCCACTGCCGAGATGTGGCACTTCCTCTCCCGGTCCAAAGTTCACGGGAGAGTCCAAAGTCCAGTGGAGTTCCGTTATCCTCTTCTGCATACGGCACTCTTGCTCTGCCCGCGAAGTCTCCATTCTCTCTCGAT
Source organism: Drosophila suzukii (assembly GCF_043229965.1). Taxonomy (NCBI): domain Eukaryota; kingdom Metazoa; phylum Arthropoda; class Insecta; order Diptera; family Drosophilidae; genus Drosophila; species Drosophila suzukii. Next base: position 2,040,978 of record NW_027255898.1, on the reverse strand, counting down.
CTCCATCCTTGGTCTCCAATCTCTCTCGCTCTCCTTCATTGGTCTCCAAACTCTCTCGCTCTCCATCCTTGGTCTCCAATCTCTCTCGCTCTCCTTCATTGGTCTCCAAACTCTCTCGCTCTCCTTCGTTGGTCTCCAAACTCTCTCGATCTCCACCCTTGGTCTCCAAACTCTCTCGTTCTCCCCGCCGCGCCGTTACTACGCGAATTCGCCACGTATCTGGTAAGCGGCCGGCCATCTGCTGCTGCTTCTATTTGTGGGTAATTCTACTCCTCACATTCCCCCCTTACTTCGGGAAACATTTAAGACTGGTTCCTACTCTCCGGCGTTTCCTTGCTTATCCTAGCCTTTGAGTCCTTGTGATTCCCGCGGCGCTCCCTCGTTGCTCCCTCGATGCTCCCTCGACGCTCTTAACTCCTTTGAGTTTCTACAGCGGGGGTCATCCTCCTCGTAGCAACTTTAAATCTCCCGCGCCGATATTTCCTGTGTTCCCACTGGGACATCGATACTCCTGGGCTATCGATCCCCAGCTCGCTGCTCATTGCTGCGTCTCACTCCTTTCCATGTTTCCTCCGCCTGGTCACACCATTCGTGCGTGATCGATATTTGTTCGCATATCGATACCGACGGTGCGGCGTTGCCACCTGCTCGTTTGCGATATTTCCACCTTGGCCGATATTTCCATTGTCGTGTGCCCATCGATCGCACTATCGTCCAGTGCCAATCGATCGCCTATCGAGGCGCCCCCTTCCCTGGCTCGTGGTGATTTTGCAATTTTTCATGGGTAAGTTCCTTTTACATTTCCTCTACTCCTTCTCATCTTATCCTTCTCTCTCCTTTCGTCCTCTCTCGCCCTTCACTCGTCCTCTATCGGCTGCATCGGACTCCATTTTGGCAGCTCTCGAGAGCGGGTGCGGAGAGGACTTCGCATTCACTTTGCAACCGGGACAGCAGGTAAGTAATTGGCGTTCATTTCTTCTTCCTGGACTAAGACCATTCGACTTACAGGTTGCTGGAGTGGCCCATGCATGCCCCGTTCTTCTTCCAGCCACCCCAATCAAACTCTGGGCCCCGTACCCCTTCTCTTGTTGTTTTGGAAAACCCTTGTGTTGTTTTGTGATTTTTTTTTTTATTTATTGTGCGAAAACCCGGATGCCCGCGACTCCGAGCCTCACCCGGTATCTCCTCCCGCCATCGCAGACCAGGACGCACCGCCTGCCGCCCTTCCGCCGTGCCGTCGCGACCGCGGGTGCTTCCTCAATGCCCGCCGGCCACTCGCTCCTGGCGACCTCGCGCCAACCGCCTTCCTCCGGCGCCGATACCTGCCGCATGAACTGCGGCCGCGGGCGCGTTGATCCGGGCGTCGAACTTTGTCGTTGTAGTGGAGGCCTTTGGGTGGCCGGCGGCTCGGGCCACACCCATGGTCCTTTCTCCGGTGACTCCGCCTCCCCCGTCGTTGCCGTCGTCGCCGGTGTTGGCGGGCCCGTGCTTGGTGTCGGCGGGACCCATGCATCCTGTCGGCTCCTCGTCCGGGGGTCTCGAGGGTTCACCTTCGGTGCCCCTTCTTCCCATATCCTGGGCACCTCCGTCGTCGGTCCTGTCGCGGGCCCCTCGGGCCACGTCCACGTCACCGTCTGCTGCCGCCACCGCATACCCTCGGCCTCGAACGCCCGTGTGCTGTGGCTCACGTGCGCGGCCGGCACCTCCGTCCGCACCACCGACGGCTCGTCCGCCCTTGCCTGGTGGACGTCCTCCTCCTCCGGTTGCGGCATCGGCTGCGCGGTCGACTCCTCGCTCGGCGTCTGCTCCTCAGGTCGTCGTGGCTCCGCGTATCGCGGCGTGGGTGGCCGGGCCGGCCTCCACGGCGGCGTGGCCAACGGTGCTCCATCGTCGCCGTCCGTAAGCCACTCCCCCTCGTAGCGGGGAGTGGGTGGCACCTCGGGTAACCACCGCGGAGGGGATGGCGCGCGTGGTTTGTCCTCGTCCTCGTCCCTCGGGCTGCGTTCCTCGGCCGCGTATCTGGGAGTGAGTGGCACCTCCCACGCGTCCTCCACCTGTGCCTCCCACAGCCGCCGCTCTTCTTCTTCCGCCTCTCGCAAGCGGGCATGCCACCGCGCCGCCGCCGCCTCGTGGTCCTGCCGCAGCCGCGCCTGCCTTCTCGCCTCCTCCTCCGTCGACCGTTGCTGCTCCTCGTCCGACGGCTCCCGGTCTCGGAACCGCTTCCGAGACTCCTCGGTGGCCCGACAGACCGCCTCCGAGTGGCTCCTCGGGAGTTCCTCTCCTCCGACGTCCGTCGTCCCGCGCGGTATGTGACCGCCCGCCGCCGCCTTCCGGAGTCGCCACTCTCTCTCCTCGACGGCGGGATCGCCGATCACCTCCACGTCGCTGTCGTCGCTCACCGTGGGTTCCGGTGCGGAGTCCTCGCCTCGAGTCCGCTCCAGGGCCCGCCGCGGAGCTCGGGTAGGCCGGGTCTCCGACCATCCTTGCCCCGGGCGAGGTTCCTGGAGGGCCGCCATCCTCCTGCGTGTTTCGGCTCTGGTGACGCGTGTGCTCATGATGATGTTCTGAATTTTAGTGCTCGACCGTCGCCAGGCTCCCCATACATGAAACCTCGGTTGCGCGCCTTCCTTTTGCCCGATACCGTTATGTCCTTTCTTTGGGCGCTCGCTCTCTTACGGTACAGCTCTCTTTGCTGTACCGTCTTCCCCCTTTCTTCGTAAACCACATGTTGTATTCCCTCAGATCACCGTGGCCCTCTGGATGCTGCGGTGCGTTGTACCTCCCGGTTCCGTAATTGACTTGATCACCTTTGGTGAGTATTCTTGGAAGTTGTCCTTGGGCCTACACCTTGCTTCGGGGCGTTCCTGGTTGGTATCCTTGGTGTCCTTGGGTTATTATTGGGGTATCCTTGAGGTGTCTTTCGAGTCCTATTGGGGTATCCTTAGGTATCCTTGGGGGTCGTTGGGCTATCCCTAGTTTATCCTTTGGGTGTCCTTTGGGTACACTTAGAGGTATTGTTGGGGCGTCCTTCGGGTATAGTTTGGGAACACTTAGGGTATCCTTCGGGTATAGTTTGGGCACACTTAGGGTATCCTTCGGGTGTCCTTTGGGTATCCTTTAGAGGTGTTGTTGGGGTGTTCTTTGGGTATATTTCGGTCACACTTAGGGTATCCTTCGGGGTCCTTTGGGTACGTGATGTGCTTTCGCTACTGTTTTGTCGACCTTGTCCGTTTCCTTCCCGCTTGGCCTAAACCCGGATGACTCTGGCAACTGCCCGACGCTGAATCCTGATGCCTTGCGGTTGGATCCCCATCCATCCTTATCCACGTCCTTGTGACCTATCCTTGTAGTTATCCTTTCTGCGTGGCGTGTGGATGACTCTCGCTTAGGCCTGACGCTGAATCCTGATGCCTTGTGGTTGGATCCCCATCCATCCTTATCCACGTCCTTGTGACCTATCCTTGTAATTGTCCTTTCTGCGTGGCGTGTGGATGACTCTCGCTTAGGCCTGACGCTGAATCCTGATGCCTCGCGGTTGGATCCCCATCCATCCTTATCCACGTCCTTGTGACCTATCCTTGTAATTGTCCTTTCTGCGTGGCGTGTGGATGACTCTCGCTTAGGCCTGACGCTGAATCCTGATGCCTCGCGGTTGGATCCCCATTCATCCTTATCCACGTCCTTGTGACCTATCCTTGTAATTGTCCTTTCTGCGTGGCGTGTGGATGACTCTCGCTTAGGCCTGACGCTGAAACCTGATGCCTCGCGGTTGGATCCCCATTCATCCTTATCCACGTCCTTGTGACCTATCCTTGTAATTGTCCTTTCTGCGTGGCGTGTGGATGACTCTCGCTTAGGCCTGACGCTGAATCCTGATGCCTTGTAGACTGGATCAAAGTGACATCCTTATCCATGTCCTTGCGACCTATCCTTATGGTTGATCTATCTGCGTGGCTTGTGGATGACTCTCGCTTAGGCCTGACGCATAATCCTGTAGCCTCGCAGTCTGGATCGACGTGAAATCCTTATCCATGTCCTTGCGACCTATCCTTATGGTTGATCTTTCTGTGTGGCTTGTGGATGACTCTCGCTTAGGCCTGACGCATAATCCTGTAGCCTCGCAGTCTGGATCAACGTGAAATCCTTCTCCATGTCCTTGTGCTACGCTGACTGTCCTTTTCGTGTGGCGTATTGGTGACTCTCGTTTCGGCCTGACGCCTAATCCTGTCGCCTCGTACCTGACGTTTCTGCTGTCTGCTCGTTTTGTTGTTGCTTGAGCTCGCCAACGTGAACTGTCCTTTCTTTTTTCGACTGTGTGTGGCGAATTTTGCAGATCACTGGAGAGACGAAATCTAGCACCTGGTAAGGGCCATCGTACCTCGGGGCTAGTTTTGCGGCGAATCCTTCGGCCGCTTTGGACAGGTGATGTTCCTTGGCCCACACTATGTCGCCCACCGCTGGTGACCATTGCCTCCTTCTCAGATTGTAGTGTCTGGCTTGGTCCTGGGACGCCTTTTCCATATTTCGCCGCACGATCTCGAATACCTCTTTTAGTTTGTTGGCATTTTCCTCAGGGGTCTCCGTAGCTCGTCCAGTGCCTAGGGTTTCCTTATCATATAGGCTGCTGGGTAGACGTGGTTCCCTTCCCTGGGTAAGAAACGCCGGTGTATGGCCAGTGGATTCCGATGTGCTCGTGTTCACTGCTAGCATAATCTCCGGCCACTTCTCGTCCCAGTTTCTCTGGTCCTGCCCTGCGAACTGGGCAATCATGGTCTTGACCGTTCTGTTTGCTCGTTCGGTTGGATTCTCTTGTGGTGTGTATGGCGCGGTGAATTGTTGACTGATACCCATCTCAGCCAGGAAATTTTTAAATATGCGGCTTGCAAACTGTACTCCATTGTCCGTTATGACCACCTTCGGGACCCCGTACCTTGCGATTATGCGCTCCCTAAATGCCCTTTTGAGCGACTCTGCCGTCGCACTGCGTAGGGGCACCAGTTCCGTCCATTTCGAAAACCTGTCTATCAGGACCAGCAGCATTTGATTCCCGTGCTTAGATCTTGGTAGGGGTCCAATGAAGTCTGCACATACCGTGGCCCATGGTTCCTCCGGCACTTGGGTCAACATCTTCCCAGCCGCCTGCATCTGATTGGGCTTAAACCGCATGCAAATCTCGCATTTTCGTACGTGGGCTCGGGCGTCTCTATGCATGCCTGGCCAGTAGTATCGGGCTGCCAACCGTGCAATTGTCCTTCGGCTTCCTACGTGTCCCGCGGACGGTGCGTCGTGGTTTTCCCTCAACACTGTTTCTCGTAGTGACTTCGGGACGCACATCTTCCATGACGCGACGTCTTCACTGCCTGCTCGGTGAGGTATGTTTCTGTACAGTGTCTCACCATCCATAACATAGTCCGGGTACTTCTGCGGTTGGGTCCTTATCTTTTCGCCCATGTCCTTGATCCAGCTGCACTCTCCTGAGGTTATTGTTGCCGATGCCTCTTTTACTCCTCGTAGCGTCTCTGGTAGTGGTTGTCTTGATAATGCGTCGGCCACCACGTTTAGCTGACCCTTTCTGTACGCTATCTCAAAGTCGTACTGTTGTAGCTCCAGGGCCCATCTGGCGATCCTTCCTGAAGGGCTTTCGATGCTGTTGAGCCACTTCAGGGCCATGTGGTCGGTTACTACCTTAAAGTGGTAACCTTCCAGATATGGCCTGAGCTTCCGGATCGCCCAGACGATCGCCAAGCACTCCTTCTCCGTTGTCGAGTAGTTCTTTTCCGCGCCGTTCAGTGTTCGGCTCGAGTAGGAGATTACTCTTTCGCCCTTTTCGGTGTCCTGGGTCAGTATCGCTCCGATGCCGTAGTCGCTGGCGTCTGTTTGCAGGGTGAAAGTTCTACTGAAGTCCGGGCATGCTAGCACTGGATCTGCCACAAGTCTTGCCTTAACCTCCTCAAACGCCATCTGGTGCTCTGGTGTCCACTCCCACTTACTGCCTTTGCGCAGCAGGTCGTTCAGGGGTTTGACGATTCTGGAAAAATCTGGTACAAACCGGCGGTACCACGACGCTACTCCTAGGTATTGCCGGAGCTCTTTGACAGTCGATGGCGGTTCTAGTTCGGCGATGGCGGCTACTTTTTCTGGATCTGTTCCTATTCCCTCGCTAGTCACTCGATGACCCAGGTACAGCAGCTCCTTTTTGAAGAATTGGCATTTTTCTGGATTCAGCCTCAGATTTGCCTCCTTTAGACGCCGGAACACTTCCTTCAGGTTTCTTTTGTGTTCTTCCAGCGTGCGACCGATCACTATTATGTCATCCTGGTAAGCGAATGCGTGAGGTGACATCTCGGGGCCAATTACTTGGTCCAAGACTCGCTGAAACGTTGCCGACGCCGAGTGAAGTCCGAACGGCATTACCCTCCACTGAAACAGACCTTTGCCTGGTACCGTAAATGCTGTATATTGCCTGCTACTTTCTTCTAGTGGGATCTGCCAGTATCCATCCTTCAGGTCCAAACTGCTGATGTACCGCGCTTCTCTTAGTTGATCTAGGATGTAGTTTATGCGGGGCATTGGGTAGGCATCCTTCACTGACTTCGCGTTGATCTGCCTGAAGTCGACACACAGTCTCCACTTGCCTGTCTTCTTTTTCACCATCACGATGGGGGAGCTGTATGGGCTCTTTGAATGCTCTATGAACCCCATTTGGAGAAGCTCGTCCACCTTTGCGTTGATTTCCCCTTGAATTTTTGGGTTCTTTGGGTAGTATCTCTGCTTGATTGGCTTGTCGTCCTTCATTGTGATCTGGTGTTCTGCCATATTCGATGTTCCCGACATTGTGCTGAAGTCTGCCAGCTCTGTTTCAAGGAACGCTGTAGTATCGTCCAACTCGTTTACTTGTTGAACGACTGCTACTGATAGCTTTTCCTCGAGCCATCCATTGTGTCGGTTCCTGGCTGGTATTATTATTTCGTGTCCAGCACACCTTATCTCGGTTCCGACTTGTTTCAGGAAGTTCCATCCCAACACTAATGGATCCACTACCCCGGGTAAAATCAACAGGCTCATGGTCACTTGTTTGTTGCCGAATTTGACCTCCACCTCGAGCTGCGCATTAATTCCGCCGCACCTTCCATCTGCCAACCTAACTTGCCGTCTCGTCCTTGTAATCTTTCCTAGAGCAGCAATATTGTCCGCCAATTCTTCGCTAACGAAGCTTGCCGTTGCTCCGGTGTCGATTGTGGCTTTGTAGCTTTTCCCACCAATCATCACAGCTGCGGACAACTGCTGCTCCTCCTCGATTAGCTCGCCCGTTAGTTTGGAGAGGTGGCATTGTGCGATCCCCGCTCGCCTCTCTGCGGCTGAGATCGCTGGCCATTTCCCGATCGTTGGCAGCAATCGACGCTCCTAACACCCACCTTGCCGCATATCCAGCAAAACAGCAGCCGCTGGTTACGACATCCTCTAGCCCAGTGTCCGTTCCCACCGCATTTCCGACAGGCCTCCTGCGGGTCTGTGATATGGGTGGCATCTTGTGGCCTCTGTGTGTTGCTTGGTGGCCTCCACAAGGTATTGTTTGGCTGTCTCTGTTGCTGTGGGGGTGGTGCCCAATGGCCTCCGCGTGGTGCGTCTGTTGCCTGCTGTCGTCTGGCTTGGTGTGGTGGTGACCATTGGTCGTTTCCTCGTGTGTCCTGGTTATCTTCCTCCTCGCATCTCCTGCATGTCACCTGTGTTGGTGACGCCGACTTGGTCTTTGAGAACTTGTTCTCCTGTGCGAAGACTTCCCGTTCCTTTTCCAGTTCTTCGTACTCATCGGCTAGGATCATTAGCGTGTCCAGGTCCGACACTTTGTATGCCCTTAGGAAGATCCTTAGACTAGGGGTGCAGTTTTCCTTGATGGTCCTTAGGGTCTCTTTAGGGGAGTAATTAAGTGGCCTCACCATCGTCTGCATGTCGATCATGTAGTCCTTGAACGACTCGCTGAAGCCTTGCTTCCTTTGCCGGACCTGGTCCGCCAGCCTGGTGAAGAAATCTCTTGGCAGGAAATATGTGTGGAAACTTTCAATGAATTCTGCCCAAGTTCTCCACTGCTTATTGTTGGCGATGAACCATTTCAAAGCCCTTCCTTTTAGCAACTCCGGCATCGCTCGAGGGATCATATCGAGCTCCAAACCGTACGTGTTGGCGGACCATTCTACCTGCTCCAGGAACTCGAATGGTTTTTTTCGCCCCGTCGAACCTGAACGACCATTCGCGGACCTGCTTAGCGACCTTTGCATAGTCCGACTGGCTTGGTCTCGGGATCAGCGCTGCTGCTTTCTTTTCTTGGCTTGACTCTCTCCTGTGGGCCTCTTTCTGTATGTTGTCAACGCTCAGGCTTGCCACCAGGTTGTCCCCTTCAGCGTTCGTTAACGTAATGCTTGGGCCGGCTCTGTCGTAGTATGTCGCCTCTAGCTCGGCCCAGATGTCGACGAGTTGTGGATCGTTCTCTGTTTCGGAGTAGTATTCCGATAGTGCCTTCCTCATGTCGTCTAGCCTGCCCTCCAGGGCGACGTTGAGCCTCTGTGCGACATGGGCGAAGTCTTCCTTCTTGAGGCGGTAAATCCACTTCTTTCCCATTTTTACTGTGCTGTTCTCACTGTTGGGACAATCACGTTGGGCGCCAGATGTAACGAACTGATTTTGTATGTCTGCTCGCTACGAGATTCGTGCGGCTAGCTCAGAAGATTGTGTGTTCGTCCCACCAAATTTATATGACGTGATTGCCCGTAGATCAGTGAGAAAACAAAGTGTTCAAATGGTAACAGTGGGATTTATTCTCGTGGTATTGGTACAGCGGGTGTGTGGCTATGCTGGTTTCTGTGTCTCCTTGTTCTGGTTCCGCCGGCTGCTGGTGCTCCTCCTTCTGGCTTCTCGACGCGTTGACTCGTCCTCCTCTGGATCCTGGGTCTCGGGACGCTCGTGGTGGCCGCCTCTGCTTGCTTGCCGACGCGTTGCCTCGGGGTCGCTTGTCGCGCCTTAGACCCGCAGATAATTCGGCCTTGTGGGCTTAGGGAAGCGTCACCGTTCTCAGACTAGGGTGAACAAGCCTTGCTCTCCAGGCTGACGCCTTTCGAGGCAATACTGTCCCTTGCTCTGTCCCGGACGGTCCCGCTAGGTTCTTGCTCAGTTCGCGCTGACAGTCAAGACTGCCTAGCGGTTCACTTCGCTTTACGCCTAGCGCAGACGAACGTTCCACCCGGCTTCACCCTAATGCGTGACGTCCGCGACGCTCCGGCGCTCCCCAATGAGCTCCGCGCGGCGATGGTAACGTGGCTGCCGGAAATGTCTGCTGGCGTCGCTGTCGATGTCCTCTGCGCTGTCTTCTGGCCAGTATCTCGTTGTTCTGGCGCTCGGGGAGCTGTGCGGTCGCTGCTCGGGAACTTCGCCGGTAATCGCAGGGCTCTCCAGGCTGACGCCTTTCGAAACCACAAATCGATCTACCGCTCGTCCGTCACGCCAGGTCCTGCTTGGTCGGGCAAGGTACGCTGGGTCGCAGACAACTTTCCTCCCCAAGCTGACGGCTCTTCGTCGTAGGACTCTTTTGCTTGTCTCTGACAGACCCGCCGGGCGACTCGCCAGGGTGTGACAAAGTTAGAAAACAAACGCCTTGACTTAGCCGCGTGATGCCTTTCAGAACTCAGCCACCTGTGTCTCAATTCGGAGATTCCTGATGTCCTAATCCCGAACGTCTCGACGTGGCGATCTTGCTCCTTCTATGCTTCCCACGGCGCTGCTTCCGACGACTCGCTTGGTTGTAGCTCCCTCGTAGATTACTTGCTTGGCTGATTGCTCACTTGGTACTTTGACTGATCTTGAAGGCTTGACTCCTCTTGATCGACTGATCCAGCTGCCAGCGCTCTGCGGCCTTAAATAGGGCCTCCAAGCACCGTTATTTCCCTTTTGCGCACGGCCCGCTGGATCTCTCCACTCTGGGTCCAAAGTTCGTGCCTCCTGGATGACCCACTTGTCCTTTATGTACAGCTTCCAATAGATGTTCCGCCCACTGCTGCCGTTCCGCTGATTCCCGTGCCGCTTGTGGCACGCCTGTGTGCCGCTCCACTGCCGAGATGTGGCACTTCCTCTCCCGGTCCAAAGTTCACGGGAGAGTCCAAAGTCCAGTGGAGTTCCGTTATCCTCTTCTGCATACGGCACTCTTGCTCTGCCCGCGAAGTCTCCATTCTCTCTCGATCTCCATCCTTGGTCTCCAATCTCTCTCGCTCTCCTTCATTGGTCTCCAAACTCTCTCGCTCTCCATCCTTGGTCTCCAATCTCTCTCGCTCTCCTTCATTGGTCTCCAAACTCTCTCGCTCTCCTTCGTTGGTCTCCAAACTCTCTCGATCTCCACCCTTGGTCTCCAAACTCTCTCGTTCTCCCCGCCGCGCCGTTACTACGCGAATTCGCCGCGTATCTGGTAAGCGGCCGGCCATCTGCTGCTGCTTCTATTTGTGGGGAGTTATTCAACTCCTCACAGTGCTTTGCGACTGTACTTGGATCTGCTGAGCGTTTCCTAGATTAGACTGGAGTGGGTTTTCCGTCCCTGATCGAAGGGCATCGGCGTATGAGAAGCCTATCTGGGTGTTTAGTTGACCAGATGAGGATCTTGCAGGCGTGCCGAAAAATACTTCCGGCGTCGTACGCGAGTAAGTGTACGCATTTTGGGTATTCTGATGACGCGTTGCTGTCACTTCGGAGTGGGGGTAGCCATAAATAAGCATTGTGAGCAAGATCGTGCTCTTTGGCTATCGACCGACCGTAGGTTCGCTTTTTGCACTTCGCTATCACGCGTTGAGACATACGAAAAGTAACCGTCTCTTCGGCTCGCGGAGCTTAGTCGCTCTTTATTTTGTTCGTAGCTCATTGAGCTTTTATTAGCGTGGCACTTATTTAGTATTATAAGATAAAATAATTATGTGCTAGTTTAAGTCATTAGACCGATTTTGTGAGTTAAAACATAAGTTGGAGTAAACCAGTTTAGTTTGCATTTAGTTTATCAACTTTCTTGCACTTTTCGCGGAGCTCGGACGAGACACGTCCGCTCTCTTCAGAGAATAATTGGGTTTCCGCTGAACGGCGCTAAAAATAACTAATCAACAACAGAGGAAGATTGCTTGGCAATTGTCTGAGCGATCAGGAAGCTCAAACCGTATCTGGAAGGTTACCACCTTAAAGTAGTGGGCTAACAGTATCGAAAGCCCTTTAGAAAGAATCGTCAGATTGCCCCTGGAGTAAACGTGCCGCAGAAGTATCCGGACTGTGATGAAAGGCGAGAACTTGCTTAGAAATATATCACACAGAGCGGGCAGCGAAGTCGTCGCATTATGAAAGATGTGCGTCCCAAACACAGTGTTGAGGAAATACCACGACCACCATCGGAGGGACACCAGGGAAGCCGACGGACAATTGCACGGTTGGCAGGCCAATACTACTGGCCACGCATGCGACGAATGTTTGAAATTTAAAACAAATTAAATGCCAGAGAAACCGGGGGCCACGGTATGCGCAGATTTCGTCGGACCCCTACCACGGTCTAAGCAGGGTAACCAAATGCTGCTGGTTCTGATATATAAAGTCGCTAAAAAAGCATTCAGGGAGCGCATACTCGCAAGGTAGGATGTTTCAAAGGTGGCTTAACAGAGTGCAGTTTGCGAGACGCATCTTCAAAATTTTCCTGGCTGGGATGGGTATCAGACATGAATTTACCGCTCCCTACACTCCACAAGAAAATCCGACAGAACGAGCGAATAGAACGTTCAATACCATGTTTCACTTTCCACTGTCAAGAAGAAGAGTTTAGGGTTTCCACCCAAAATTATCGCCTAACTATCGCATAAAATAGTCCGTCAAGTTTGGGTGGGGAACTAACTGGGAAATTTTCGGAACGGCAAAACATTATGGACCATCCGTTTAACGGATGGTAGATGGTGGATAGATCCCTATGGGAAGACCCTATAAGGCATCGTTTGTCATTTCGGGTTTTTTATTTCTTAATATTGATATGGCAGAACAAAACTTTTACCTATTTCTGCTGATACTCTCCAGCTGTCGTATTTTTCTTCCTCACCTCCATATTCCCCAACCGTTTAACGATCATATAATATTAGGATCGATACCTCTATCCAATAGTCTTTAACCTTTTGATATCCGTTGCTCGTGGAGTAAAAGGGTATACTAGATTCGTCGGAAAGTATGTAAAGTAAGTATGAAAGTAAGCGTTTCCAATTCCACAAAGAATATATATATTCTTTATCAGGATCACTAGCCGAATCGATCTAGCCATGTCCGCCTGTCCGTCTGTCTTTCAGCCCGTACGCTGAGTCTCTGACATGTAGATTCCCGAGTTCCCGAATTCCCGCCCACAAGGCGCCCAAAACTGTGGCTTCTACTGTTTCCTTTGTATAATAAAAATGCCACGGGAAGCCATTTCTTTAATTTTGAATTCCCGCTTTGAACCTTTTTTAACCAACTCGTTTTTCAACAAATGATACTCAACGTTTTAGAGAACGTTTCGCGAAAATGAATCTTTGCAGTTCATTTCAATACGTAATGGAAGCCAAGTCTTCGAAATCGGAAACCCAATCCTCAACTTCAAGGGAGTCATTTCCACTGAATGTTAGAATACAATCTTCTACATCGCGGAAGTTTACTAAAAATCTCGGCGAATACAAAACTTTTTAAAAATGTGGATTCGTTATTATTGGACGACACTGTGACAGCCGTTTCGTTCTTGTTGTTCTGCTTCCCAGCGTTGTTTCCTACAGAGCGAAACTCGTCGACTTCATCGTTCGAACTTTTCTCGTCGTTATCTAAGCCATTCTCTTCTCTTTCGTCTTTTTTATTATCTTCTGAGTCATCTTCATTAGCATCTTCCTGCGCGCAAATTTGGAATATGTAAGGCATAACATCATTTTTTTCGTGTTACATTTGGCAAGGTCCTTTTTTGGCAAATTTTATGCAACGTAAGACACTTTCTGGTGGTGATGAACTTCACTTTTTAAAAAATCAAAGTATTCAAAACCACTCACTCGCATTTGGTTGTGCCGATCACCGTTATACCTGTAGACAAAACTTGTGTAGAAAGTCAACGATCTTATTTTTCAGATTTTAATGCCTGCAAAACCGACCCAAAATCAGCAAGACTGGATATGGTTGCGTACAATTTTTATGGAACTGCTTAAATAAACATAGGCATGTCCTAGGGTTCATCAGCGCTCAAAAAAAAGCACCCCCTAAGTGCTTTTTTGTGCACTCCTTTGAGCGCTTTTTTGAGTAGCAGAAAAAGCACACTTCAGCACATGTTGAGCACTCGATTAAGCAGCGGAAAAAGAACACATTCAGCAAATATAATTTCAGTTGTAATTTTTTTTAATTTTATTTATTTATTTTAAAATTTAAGCTCGAGGGTTCCATGTTTAGGGGCTGGCGTTGTCATTTTTTGTGAAACTCAAGTTATTAACGCACCGCAATGCCTTCTGTAGCGCCTTTTCGGGAGGCTCCGAAGCCTCCACCAGACATATTGCATCTAGTGTTAGAAGAACAATTAGTTTTGAAAATAGAATAAGACAAGAATAAAAACGAGTGCCCGAAAGTAATCGATATTTGTAAGTTTGTAAGTTTTATTTATAACAAGGAAAATGTTATCTTTGGCATTTAAAAAAAATCACAGAACTCTTTTAAAAATTAAACTTACAAATATACTTAAGCTCAAATTTGAAAAAACAAGAGAGGAAGTTCTGATCACTTGATTTTTTATTCTTTTTTGTAAAAAATTATATTATTAAATTATGTTATTATTATTATATTTGTTACACTAACAAGCTTTTTTTTTAGTTATTGCCAAATTAAAATACGAATTTCAGGTTGCTTTAGGCTTGTTAACAATTTATTAGCGAGAGAGAGTACAGCAGGCGAGACGTGAATGCATTTGATGTCGAGATCAGAATTCGTACTGATTTTACAAAGGGACAGCCAGCCGAATGCTGGGCCCAAAAATGCAAGTACACAAAAACGAGAGAGCTGGATAGAGAGAGCTACCTTTCGCGATGCAATTAATATAAGAGATCGAAATAAGTTAATTAGATGCTGCGTCTGCGTGACCCAACATACTCCCCCCGTTGGAAGCCTGGGTTTCAACAATATCCTTAAGGGGAAGCAGACACAGTTTGTTTACTGCTTGCTATGTCACTCCTGATGCTGTCTTCACAAGGCAACTCGAGCAACCCCATCTCCACCGAACAAAAGCTCGATCACTCTGGCGAGGGGCCACTTCATGGGAGGCAAGTTTTCGTCCTTCACCAGAACTAAGTCATCGACAACCAAGCCAGGTTTTGGGGTGCGCCCCTTGGAGCGCTGCTGTAGTAATGTTAGGTATTCTTCCTTCCATCGGGACCAAAAGATCTGCTGCAAGTAAGCTACGCGTTGCCCTCCATCCAAGCGATTGAAGTTAAGACTGGTCTTATCCGGCTCGACGAAAGAAGAAGGCGGACCACCATTCAAAAAATGTACTGGGGTTAATACATCCAGATCAGCTGGGTTTTCTGAAATCGAGACTAATGGTCGAGAATTAACAACCGCCGAAATGTGACACACCAGGTTCCGCAACTCCTCAAAGGCTAAAACAGCAATGCCAACAGCGCGGTAGAAATGATGCTTAGCGATCTTCACAGCCGCTTCCTAAAGACCGCCAAAGTGTGGCGACCTAGGAGGAATGAAACACCAATCAATAGCCTTCTCTAGGCAAAAGTCCAACGTAGTTCTCTGGTGATCACTGCTGAGGAATAGGCGCCTTAGTTCGAGCAGCTTATTGCGAGCGCCAACAAAGTTGGTTGCATTATCAGACCAAATCTGCCGCGGCCTTCTTCTTGTGCATATAAATCGTTTGAGGCCATGTAGAAACGATACCGTAGAGAGATCCATGATTAAATTGACTCCAAATGAATAGCCTTCGGGGCGAAACAAATGAAGACACAAACGTAGCATTTTACTGGAGGCTTGCTTCGCGCCTCTGACTTGTAGAAAAATGGCCCGCAAAAATCAATGCCAGTGACTTCGAACGCATGTGGTAAACATAGAATTTGCATAACCTCCAGCGAATTTTGGAAGCTCCAGTGGGGGCAGCAATGCTGCTCTATGTCGAGGCTGACGCTGCTGGGGGCCGAAAACTTCCGGAGTGATGCCGTCAGCAAAGGTTGAATGCGAAAGAAGCTGTGAGGCGCGCTTTGAAATGTCGGATCGAGAATGTCATCAAATTTCTCAATTAAATCTCTTTCAATTTCCTCTAAATCAAACTCTTCGAGCTCACCGAGCGCCTTTTTAAATGACTCTTGAAGCTCATCGATCAACTCCAACCTCAAATGAAGAACTTGATAGGGAATCCACTAAACGCTCCACTCTATTAAATAAAGCCGTTGCCTTGTGCCTTAAAAATATTGCCCTGTTTGCATCAGCGGTAACATCTCCAAAAGTTCCCGTAGGCATGGCTACAACAAAAACAGCAGACGAAATGCCCGAAATTCGGCTCTAGCTGGAGGATGAGCGCAAAGCAAACGAGGGAGTAACAGCCCGTTACTTGGCTATGATCGAAATAAGTTAATTAGCTGCTGCGGCTGCGTGACCCTACATACTCCCCCCGGTGGAAGCCTGGGTTTCAACATCATTCTTAAGGGAAAGCAGACAAAGCTTGTTTACTGCTCGCTTTGTCACTCCTGATGCTGTCTTCAGAACGGCAACAGAGGCTCGATCACTCTGGCGAGGGGCCACTTCATGGGAGGCAAGTTTTCGTCCTTCACCAGAACAAAGTCATCGACAACCAAGCCAGGTTTTGGGGTGCGCCCCTTGGAGCGCTGCTGTAGTAATGTTAGGTATTCTTCCTTCCATCGGGACCAAAAGATCTGCTGCAAGTAAGCTATGCGTTGCCCTCCATCCAAGCGATTGAAGATAGGACTGGTCTTATCCGGCTCGACGAAAGAAGAAGGCGGACCACCGTTCAAAAAATGTGCTGGGGTTAATACATCCAGATCAGCTGGGTTTTCTGAAATCGAGACTAATGGTCGAGAATTAACAACCGCTGAAATGTGACACACCAGGGTCCGCAACTCCTCAAAGGCTAAAACAGCAGTGCCAACAGCGCGGTAGAAATGATGCTTAGCGATCTTCACAGCCGCTTCCCAAAGACCGCCAAAGTGTGGCGACCTAGGAGGAATGAAACACCAATCAGTAGCCTCAGCTAGGCAAAAGTCCAACGTAGCTCTCTGATGATCACTGCTGAGGAAAAGACGCCTTAGTTCGAGCAGCTCATTGCGAGCTCCAACAAAGTTGGTTGCATTATCAGACCAAATCTGCCGCGGCCTTCTTCTAGTGCATATAAATCGTTTAAGGCCATGTAGAAACGATACCGTAGAGAGATCCTTGACCAACTCCAGATGAATAGCCTTCGTGGCGAAGCAAATGAAGACACAAACGTAGCATTTTACTGGAGGCTTGCTTCGCGCCTCTGACTTGTAGAAAAAAGGCCCGCAAAAATCAATGCCAGTGACTTCGAACGCATGAAATCCATCAAGTCGCTCCTTTGGAAGATCCGCCATGATATGCTCCACTACTCGAGGCTTCATTCCAAAGCATCTAATACATTTGTTTACCGCCTTCACAACAGTCTTCCTCCCCCCAATAGGCCAATATTGGGATCGAATTATGGCGAGTAATGCCCGTGGCCGTGTGCAGATTGCGTTCATGAAAGTGAGTAATAATGGCAATAGTGACCGAATGACTCCGTGGTAATATAATTGGATAACGCCCATTAAAATCCAGAGAAGAATTCCTTAGCCGGCCATCCACTCTAAGAAGCCCAAATTGGTCAATGAATGGCGAAAGAGATGCGAGCGAGCTGGAGGAGTGCACCATTCCCTTTGACTGCAATGGTTTGATGTCATCCCATAAGACGAAGCAACAGCAGCGTACCGCCTTGAAGGTCAGACACCGTGAGCGTAGGGCGATGGATGCGATTACTAAACTTATAGACGTATCCAAAAACTCTTTGAAGGGCAGCAAAGGAATTGGCAAATTTGGAACTGGCCACTATGTCTTCGTATGGAGATTTTGTTAGTAGAATCCTCCGGCGAACTTCAAGCGTTGTCTTTTCAGCAGTGATTGGGATAGGCCAGTCAGCTTTGGGGCCACAGAGGAATTTTGGTCCGTGTGCCCAGAGAGGAGACTCGTTGAGCTCAGCAGGAAAAGCACCTCGGGAGAGAATGTCAGCTGGATTTAAAGAAGTTGGAACATATCGCCACTCCACTGACTCAGTCAGCTCTTGAATGGCATCTACTCGGTTCGCTACAAAAATATTGAATCTGGACGGCTCGTCTTGGATCCATGAAAGCGCAACAGCAGAGTCGCTCCAGCAGTAAAACTTTCCATCAAATGCACTCGTCCTAGCCACTTCTGCGATGAGCCTAGACAGGAGTTCCGCCCCACATAGCTCCAGCTTGGGCACAGTGAGTGTTTTCAAGGGGGCTACCCTTGACTTTGAGCAAAGTAATTCAGATCGACCGTTGCAAACGATGTAGACACACGCACCATATGCTTCTATGCTGGCATCACAAAATCCATGAATTTCACTCTCAGAGTTTGGAGAACGAACCAGCCGAGGAAATGTCTAATCTGCCCAAAACTAGTACATATAGCACTCCATTCTGTATTCTGTGATTCAGGAAGGCTTTCATCCCAGGATAACTTCTCCTTGCACAGTTGTTGAAGGAAAATTTTCGATTTTGTGATCACAGGTCCAACCAACCCGAGAGGATCGTAAAATCGCGCTATTGCAGACAGGACAGATCGCCTGCAGGGGCTTGATGTTGACTGTAAGACCGAAAAGGAAAACAATAGTTGGTCAGAAACTGGATCCCAAGCGAGACCTAAGGTTTTTGCAAAATCAGTGCCATCATCAAACTTCAAATAGGACTCCTTATCCTTGTCTGCAACTCCATCCAAAACAGCTGACACATTTGAGCACCACTTTCTAAGCTTAAATTTTCCCTTGGCTAGAAGTTTTGATGCCTGATCCATAATGATGACTGCCTCTTCCTTGGACTTGGCTCCAGATATCAAATCATCCACATAAAAATCGCGACGTATGACCTCAGCCCCAAGCGGAAACGCTGTATGCTCGTCTGCTGCCAACTGATGCATAGCTCGCACAGCCAGAAATGATGCTGGCTTCGTGCCATATGTAACGGTGTCTAGCTTAAACACCCGCAATTGATCCTGGGGAGAATCCCTCCACAAAATGCATTGCAAATGGCTGTCCTCAGGCTGAACCCTAACACAAGTAAATTTTGCAAATGTCTCCTGTGATTGCTACTGGGTGTGAACGAAACCGTAGAAGAATCTGGAACAGCTTAGGCTGAATAACAGGGCCTGCCATAAGAACATCGTTGAGAGAATAGCCTGAGGAACTGGCCGCCGATCCATCAAAAAATACGCGAAGCTTTGTATGACGCAATGATGAGGCAAGAAGTATCGGCACAACCCGATGTCAGCGGCAGAAACTGATGACATATGTCCTAGATCGAGGTAATCTTTTATGAATGCTGCATATTGAGCCTTCAAGGCTGGCTGACGATTCAACTTTTTCTCTAGGGACAAGAATCTTCGATAAGCTTGCTGGTAGGACTCTCCCAAAAGATCTAGATTGAACTTGGCAGGCAGACGAACAGAATAATCACCAGCTGGCAAACGAACGACGTGTCTTACGAAATGTGGTTCACAGTCGAATTCTTCCTTAGTAGCGCGTATAATTGGCTCGGCGCAGCTTTCCACTTCCCAAAATCGTCAAAGAAGATCATCTAACCGATCAAAACTATTCTCTCTACTATCGAGAAGTACATCTTGAGACGACATTAAAGCCAAGCCATTGAAAAGGCCATAGAAAAAAAAATTTTAGTTAATATTTTTGTTCTATCATTAAATCTGCAGGAGCCACACTTTTGGGCGTGGCACACTGACGAAACAAACTTGCGCTGCGCAGGAATCTCAGGAATCTGCATGCCTAATCCCAGTAATGTAGTTTTTATAGTTTCCGAGATCACAGCGTTTATTCGGACAGACGTACATGGCTAGATCGACTCGGCTAGCGATCCTGATCAAGAATATACCCTTTATAGGGTCGGAAACGCGTCCCTCAACATGTTACATACTTTCCGACGAATGTAGTATACCCTTTTACTCTACTGGTAACGGGTATATTAACGAATTGACCTTGGAGGTGGAGTTTTAATTGCAGTTGACCCAGAATTAACGTCTGAAGTAATAACGTCGAACGACATAAATGACATCGAATTTCTGTGTATAAAACTTTCCCTTCCGGGTATTTCTATATACATAACATGTTCATATAAGTTAATTTCCAAATAATTAAAACTTCAAAAATTGGATTAAGATGTCTTATTTATTAGAGATTCAAATCGGAACTACTCTACTCTACATAGCGATCCCTATTTAAAGCTGTGGGTTGGGGCAGCGACGTTGGCTTCGGCGGCAGCGGCGCTGGCAGCGGCGTTGGTAGCGTTGACAAAATTGCTTGGTTGCAGAATCTGGAGGGTCTGCAGAATTCGTATTCCGTACTTAGTTGCGGCTGACAGGATGCTCGTGTTTATGTTATTGAACTTTATGTTATTGAACTTGGGCTGCAACTTTGTGCTTGACAATGTTGCAAAATGTTCGGAGGAAAATATCCGGAAATATTGCTGTTGTTAACTCTCCCTCCTCAAAATCCTTCTTGTCCTAAAGAGGAGTTAGAAATATGGAATGTTATTGAATTTAGGTATTATTGTTTTAGTGGTTGATATGGTGTTGGTCTTGTTATTTAGAACTTTTGGAAGTGTTTCCTGAACTTGTAAAATTACTTTTTCTTTTCTTTGGAAAGAGGTTCTAAATGTGATTAATACAAGAACAATGACACATGCTAAAGTGATAATTGTGACTCGGTTTAGGGTCGTATCGCTTTCTAATATTTGTAGGTGTCTCTTATTTTTTATGTGTAGGGCTTTTAAGGCTTCTAAGGACAGAATTTGTAGACGCTCGTCTTCTATTGGTGTTATCTGGATTCGTGGTATTTCAGATCTTGTTATTGTTCTTTCCTTATTGGTGTAGTTCTTTCCGTTTATATTTATGGTATCGTTGAAAAAATGAATTATGAAGGTGCCTTTTAGATTGCGAGTAGTGTTGTCTGCTATTCCATTTCCGTCAAAGTCGTTGAGTTCTTCTATTGGCTCTAAGTGGTCCGAGTTACTATAGTCACACAGCGATTCCTTTCCGTGAACTAATTTACTGGTCTATTCTCTTAGGTCTATTGTGTTTTATTGCTTACAAATTTTTATGAGTGCTGGGGCGGTGCGGCTTGATCGGTGAAATAGTTGAAGCCCCAAGATTGAGTGGTACCCAAAAAACACGCGAGTACTTTTGGGGTTTTTACGCGACGTGCGTAGGTGTTTATTAGTACACTTTGAAACATGAACTGCTTAAGCCTAACTTAACTATAGCGCTCCAAAGCAGAGCGGAGAGATGGAGAGCGGACGGCAGTGCGAGCGCGCGAGATGTAGAAATCTGGATAAAACTGCCGCTCGACACTGCCTCCTGAAATTAAACGCCCTTTTGGCGTGAACAATGAGGTTGGATGCTTTACAATTTTTGGGTTAGGCTAATATTTTATTGTTTCATACAAAAATTTCGTTAATATCTAAATGTACTACTGATTGGTTCTTAATAACAGGTTTAATTACAAAATTTTCGTAGTTGCATAGTTCAAGTTCGGGAATTTTGATCATGTAAATAATAGTTGTTTTATTTTGTAAGACAGACACATCAACAAATTCTAACATTTCTTCAACGGAAAAGGAGGAGATATTATTTCTTTGGAATACCTTGTTTATTTCAATTAACTCGAATTCATTTAATAATAGGGTATTTATTACGTTAATTTTGGCCCATTGTATTGCGAATTTAATGTTTCCTTTTCTTCTTTTATTAGTCTAACTTGATTTTGTAAATTTAATGCAATTTCATTACTAAAACGATTGTCATTCTGAATAGTGTTTGCTAACATGTTCGAAATTGTGGTTAAGTTATTAATTCTGTCCTGAAGTGGGTTATTAGTTATTATTTGCTCATTGTTATTTATTGCTAGGTTGTTCAAACTTTCTTCTATCATTACTAAATCTTCATGATCTGGACTACCTGCGATGTATTTCCAGGCTGAGCCGATCATATTTATTGTTCTGGTTTGGCGTTTTTTTGGTTCTATTGTAAGTGTACTAAGTGCTGTGAGTGATTGTGTTATTTCGTGTGTTGGAGTATGGTAGTGATAACTATTTTTTAATCTGGTTTGTGTGTGTTCCCTTATTTGAAGTAAATCATTTTCGATTTGGCTTAGATTAATTAAATGGATAATTGATGATATTTGTAGTTTCCCTATTCCTTTGTAGATTGTTATGGTATGAGCGTCAGTATAGTTTGTTATGCCGGTGGTCGCGGTTACCAATGGTAATAATATTGTTAGGAACAACATCCTGTAATAAAAAAAAAAATTTCCATTAAACATCGGTTTTTTTAGGGTTATGGTCCGATCCCTCGCGAACGGACTGATAACCCCAAGCGGACAACATCTTTAGAGTTATGGGTAATGGCTTTTTTTTTTTTTAATTTCGGACAAAGATGGACAAAAAATTTCCCTACGGAGTGTCGGACCTAATCTCCTTTAATATTACTTTTGTGAACAATCCTTCCTGCTTCAGTAACTACGGTTGTATTTCTATTTTCTTTGACAATTTCTTTTTTAAAGCGTGGAGATAGTTTTGATCCTAATCTTGTATTTTGTTTAACAAAAATTTCTTGCCCTGGTAAATAAGTTTTTATTTCTTTTCTTTTTTTGTTGTGGTTTTCGAGGTAAATTTTTTGTTTTTGTTCGAGGTTTTCTATATTATCGCGTCTGCTTTTTTCATATTGTTCTGGATCAGTAGTAACGTTTCTTCCAAAAAATATTTCTAACGGTCGTTTTTTTGT
Organism: Drosophila suzukii; assembly: GCF_043229965.1. NCBI lineage: Eukaryota > Metazoa > Arthropoda > Insecta > Diptera > Drosophilidae > Drosophila > Drosophila suzukii. The sequence goes on along the minus strand of NW_027255898.1, from coordinate 2,018,889 downwards.
AACGGAGTGGATTGTGTAATTATATTCGTAAACGGATCTATTTAATAGTTCTTCAAAAGTATTGTAAATTTGTTTTGTCTTAATGCATCGCATTATTTCAGAAAGAGTGGAATAAAACCTTTCTATCTGACCGTTAACTGAACTTTTATAAGGTGGGGCTCTAAAAATGGTAATATTTAATTGATCTTTCATCATTAAATTAATGGTTGCTGAGTTAAAAGATTTTTCATTATCCATTAAAACGTATTTCGATACACCGTAGTAAAATAGAATATCGTGTAGCTGTTTTTAATGTCTTCTGTTGATTTAGATTTTATAATTTTTGCCTGTGCTAATTTTGAAAATTTGTCTATTGCGGTCAAAACTAATTTTCTTTCTGTGGAAAAATGTTAATGTGAATTACATGTCCTGGGTATTCAGGAAATGGAGTTTCTGTAATTTCTGGGTTAGGTGGGTGGTTTAACTAAATTTGTTACTTTTTGTTTCATTTTAGGAAAGTAATATTTTTCTGCAAGCTGAATTTTATTTTCTTCTGAATTTCTGTGGGCTCTGTTATGGGTTTCTAATATGATTTCTTCTTGTTCACTTTCGTTTCTTACGTCTTCTACTTTATTCTGTGTGAACCTGATTTTAAAAGATCTAAAATGTTCCGGATAAATTCTTTGTATTTCTCCCATTATTTCTTCCGTTGTAAATGTTCCATTTATGACTGAAGGATTTAGATATTTTTTTAGTAATTCTATAAGAGTGTTTTTTGGAAGGTTTGGTTGAGTGATAATGTGCCGATGAAATGTTGGGAATGGAATAGTGAATTTATAGTTAGGGGGATTTTCTTTATGAATGAATATTTGATTTTTAAATGCCTCTACGTTGTAAATAAGATTGTGGCCTGAACTCTGAGCGCTATGTTGTGTTATGGTTAATGAATTAATTTCGTTGGTTTTTGGGATTCTGGATAAGGCATCAGCCACTACGTTTTCTTTTCCGGGTTTGTAAAGTAATTCTTTGTTGTATTCGTCAAGGTATGATTTCCATCTCTTTATTGCGATTCCTCCTTTCCAGTTACAATCGTGTGTAAGTGGTTCGTTATCGGTGTAAATTTTAACTTTGGTTCCACCGTAAAGGTATCCTCTAAGCGATTTTACTGCCCAAGAGATGGCTAACATTTCTTTTTTATAGAACTCGCACTTGTCTAGTTGGCATTTGTTGGCATTTCTAAGTTTTTGGAATGGGTTTCAGCGTCCGGACTAAATACAATTATATCGTCGATATAAATGCAGGGTCCTCTTTTTAGAAAAGATAACGCTGACTTATATAGTATGATGATATGCTTTATTCACATTCGACTGATTAACTTAGGTTTTACAAAATATACGTGTGCTATTAAACTGTACTCTTCGAGATTCTGGCAGCGCGTGAGTATGGCGGTGCGTTGCCACTTTGCACTCACGTTGCAACTGGGTATCGAATATTACTTAAGAATATCGAGTGTTACTTAGGAATATCGAGTACAGAAAGGGAAAGATATTAGATCAGTAGGTGAGACCGCTTCTAGTGGTCCTTGTCTCTCCAGTACCGCATCCCACAATCGGCCCTCCTGACGCAGGATTCGTCCCGAATGCCTTCATGTACTCTGCGACGGTTGATGTCTTATAAGGCCCATCCCCTTCTCCTACCCTTTCAACTTCGTATCTTCCATGGTTTCCTACTTTAACTACTTTATACGGCCCTAGGTACTTTCCTTTCAATTTCAAACCAGTACCATACTGGGTGCGTTTAATGGCTACCAAATCGTTTAACTGGAATTTCTTCTCGACCTTTCTTTTTGCATCAAAAGCTTTCTTGTTTTCCGCTTGGATATCCTGAATGTTCTCCCTTGCTTCCTTCCTTAGTTTGTCTCGTTCATCATCTAACTCTGCAATCAAACAATCCTGTATCAACGACTTGAGCTGGACATCTCCTGAGATACGCATATCTAGTCCTGTTAGCAGTTTGAATGGTGAAACTTTGGTACTCCTTGGCTCAGTGTTGTTTATGATCTGCTGTACCTTACCTACATGCTTATACCAGCACCCTGGGCTTTCAAGGGTTAGTTTTGAGAGCATCGGAACAACTATTTTATGCATGCGTTCTACTTGTCCGTTTCCCCTTGGTACGCCTGTTGCAATCAGCAAATGTTGGATCTTCTCCCTATCGCAGTACTCTTTGAACAGGTGGGATGTGAATGCAGCTCCACGATCTGACACTATCCTATACGGATTTCCAAAACAAACAGCCTGGCGCTCCAAACAAATCACTACTTCTTCAACCCCTGTGCTTCGTGTAGGATACAACCATACGTACTTGGAAAAGGCATCTACAATCACGAAGATGTGATTATATCGTTTTTTGGTTAACTCCATCGGACCAACATGATCGACATGGTATGTGACGAGCGGCTTGTCTCCCTTGTCTATTGGTGTAAGGAACCCTTCTTGCCTACCAGCCTTCGCATTCACAAGGATGCACTCTACGCAGCTATCGACCACTCGCGCTACTTTCTCTTTTAGCTTCGGAATGTAGTACGACTTCTCAATCAAATCCTGAGTTTTCTTGGATGAGAAGTGTCCTTGCTTGTGACTGTTCTGGATGATTTCGGTTTCCATGAGTGAAGGAACTACGAGCAACTCTTTGTTAGGATCCTTGAACAGAACTTCGTTCACGATGTAGAAGTCTTCATAGCCCTTGGTCTCAACGACACTTTTGAGCACCTTCGTCCACTCATCTAACAGCTGTGCTTCCCGCAAACGAAGAAACAAACTGTCAGTCAACGTATAACATGACACCCTACTCAACGCATCGACATGTCTCATCTTCGAACCTGACCTGTGCTCTATTTCGTAATCGAAATCTTGTAGGTACATCGCCCATCTAGACACTCTGAGCGGAATCTCTTTCTTCTTCATGGTCATGGTAAAAGCGTTACAGTCCGTAATAATTTTAAACTTCTTCCCTAGAACGTACACCCGCCACTTTACCAAGGCTCCGATAACTGCAAGTACTTCCAATTCATAGGAATGATACTTTTCTTCACATGGCTTGGTTTTACGGCTCATGTAGAAAACTGGATGCCACAAGTTATCACAGGGATCTCGTTGAAGCAAAACGGCTCCAAATCCGAACTTGGATGCATCGGTATGAATTTCTGTGTCAAGCGAATGATTATAGAGCTTCAGAACTGGTCCACTGATCAACGCTTCTTTAAGCTTTTTGAATGCTGCTAATTGCTGGTCTTGAAACTCGAATCTCACCTCCTTGCGCAACATGTCGGACAACGGCTTGGCAATTACTGCGTATCCTTCCACAAACCTACGGAAGTATGACGTCAATCCTAAGAATCTTTGGACTCCTTTCTTGTCGCGCGGAATCGGAAAATCAGCAACTGCTTGAGTTTTCTCATTACCTGGCTTGATGGTACCGTTTTCAACGACATAGCCTAAGAAGTGAACTTTGCGCTTCAACACCTGACATTTACTCCAATTTATGCGCAAACCATTTCCTTGTGCCACTTCCAAAACTCGTTTCAACTTCTGCACGCCCTCATCGATACTCTTGCTCGAAATGATCACATCGTCCATGTATACAAGCGCATCCTCGTTCTTAATTGAATCACGCATAACTGCCATGATAAACCTGGTAAACACTGCTGGAGAGTTTGTTATACCGAAGGGTACAAACAGGAACTCATACTGACCACTCTGAGTTACGAATGATGTATACTTTTGGGATTCTGGCGAAACAGGAACGTGAAAGAAACCATTAGTCAAATCTAGAGTTGTAAAAACTTGTCCACCTTGTAGCTTTTCGATCACACAGTCCATTTGAGCTGTTGGGAAGTTATCTCGAACAATCTTTTCATTTAACTTTCTATAATCGCAACACAAGCGCTTCTTCCCGTTCTTCTTATCTACAAGCACCACTGGCGAAGCAAACTCGGATGTACTAGGCTTGATTATCCCTTCCTCTAGCCATTCTTGAACCTGGTCATCGACAATTTTCTGATCGCAATAAGCTAATCGTCTCGGATGTTGGAAAACAGGCAACTCGTCTGTCAATAAGATCTTCATCTCGACTGGTGAAGTGAGATTTCTTTTTGGCTTGTAACTTTCGATCAATGACTCCACTTCAGAAGCTACTTCCTGACTCAAGTGCTCTAATTCTACTGCTGAGACTGTCTTAGAGTCTTTCGTGCTGATCATGCACAGACTTTCGAATTCACTAATTAGCTGCATACAAGTACTTTGCCCTGCCTGGTTATCGTCTGATCCTGTCATTGGTCTTTGCTGAACACTTTGAACTCTTGGCGAAAATATAGTGCCAGACTTGGTTACCATCATGTCTATGCTGTTTAAGATTGTTGTGCCTAAGATTGCGTCAAACTTCATATCGTCATCTGGTATGACATGAAACTCGACCGACATGTCGATTCCATCGATAACGACCTCTGTAACGAAGCTTCCGAATGTTAGCACCTGACTTTCACCGATACCTGTCAAAACTCTCTGACGACCCATCAGACTGCCTACTCCTACGCCTAGCTTCAAGAACACACGCCTACGCATCAAACACAATTCAGCACCTGTGTCCACAAGTCCTTTGAATTCTGAATTCCTACACATCACAGATTTCAATTCCAAGCTTGAAGAAAAGGACTCACGCGATGGTTGTGAAACGACTTTATCGTCCTGGACGACATTGGTTGCTCTCTCTGTTTTGACCTGTACATCTGCTTTGCATTGCGCTGCTCGGTGTCCTGGTTGATCGCATTTAAAACATTTCTCCTTCACGGGACAGTCTTTCTTCATGTGCGACGAATCTCCGCACCGAAAACATTTCCTAACTGATCCACCTACCGCATCTTGTTTTGTGTCGTGCACAGCCTTGCTACCCTGTAAACCATACTTGTTAACTGGTTTGGATGATCCACGTGATTTTTGATACGCGTCGATTTGTAGCTTTAGATCCTTGAGGTTTCTGGCCTGGTATAGCATTGCTTTATTTGATCTAGCATCTGGGATACCCTCAACGAAATACTCGATCAAACTTTCTTCCTCCAAACAAATGGGCTTTGCAATTTCCATAAGTGCATAAAGGAACTCGTGCAAGGATTCACCCTTATGCTGCTGCCGTTTTCCCAACCTGCGATGAACTTCTGCTGAGGATAACTTGATTCCAAACTCCTCCAACAAAGCCGATTTCAAACTTGCCCAGTCTTTGATATTTCTCTGGCTACGCACAAACATCTTTGCTGCTCCACTAAGCAACTGTTTTGCATACACAAACAACTGTAAAGGGTTCCACTCAACTGTAGCTGCACAATCCTCCAACTCTTCTATCCATTGGTTTATATCTGGGGAACTCGAACCAGAAAACTGCGAAACACTGCCCTCTACATCTTTCAACGTGAACCATGATCTACCCTGCCTTTCGTTTCCTAGTCCTTGATGCCAACCTGCTGCGTTTGGCCGATTTATAGTGGTTTCTGCGGACGTTACTGATAGACCATCTTCACCATTATCCTCCGTTTCCGACTCACCGTCATTGTTTAGACCGTAGTAGGTCAACAACCTGTCTTGCAATTCCGCTTTCAATCCAGTCGTACCCAATTGCAACTCCGACAACTTCCGACGCAACTCTTCAACTCGCAGTGCCAAGATCTCGTTTTTCTCCATTTTACAACTTGGTCCTGTAGATTATTAAGATTAAACAATGTTTTCTTAAATTTAGTATCAAAAGCAAATTGTAAATAGATTAACCACCCTGTCTCTGGAACTGCTTGATTTCAATGTTACCCCACTACTTTACAAACGACTTGAAATAAACTTTCCGGCAACACTCCTCCAAAAGTTCAGCCACTCGCTCAATGATGTCGCTTTTGGTCGTCGTCGTATTTCTTTGCCACGCTTCCCGCTTTTGTAGCGTCACACATACAATGAAGACTTCCAAACTCAACTGGAACTTTCTGGATGTTTTCGTCTGCTGCCAAGATCTGTGCCCCAGCCTTCCGCTTGCACAATCCTGCACGCACGCTCCGATGACCACACCAGATCCAATGTCTTGCTCGTTGTATCTCCACTGCTTCCAGCCCGTGTCTGCTGCTTCTCCTATGTCTCCAGCCACGATCCGCTGCCTCCTTATCCTTCCAGCACTTCGTCCGCTCGTTCTCCAAGTTCTTGCCTTTGCAAAAGCCACCAACTGTGTCTGCTTTCTGCGCCAGCCTTCTTTGTCACACTCCAGCCAAATTGCTTATGACGATTTGAAGATATCTAGCCGATTTGCTCAATTTCTCCAGCTCTCTGCTCGCACTCCACGTGTTTTTTTGCCAAGGTGAAAGTTCTGTCGAATGGTAGGCTATATCTCGGTTGAGCCCCCAAAAATTGCAGGGTCCTCTTTTTAGAAAAGATAACGCTGACTTATATAGTATGATGATATGCTTTATTCACATTCGACTGATTAACTTACGTTTTACAAAATATACGTGTGCTATTAAACTGTACTCTTCGAGATTCTGGCAGCGCGTGAGTATGGCGGTGCGTTGCCACTTTGCACTCACGTTGCAACTGGGTATCGAATATTACTTAAGAATATCGAGTGTTACTTAGGAATATCGAGTACAGAAAGGGAAAGATATTAGATCAGTAGGTGAGACCGCTTCTAGTGGTCCTTGTCTCTCCAGTACCGCATCCCACATAAATGTAACAGATTTTACCTATGTATTCCCTAAGGATGTCGTCTAATGCTCTTTGAAATATGGATGGCACGTTTTTTAGCCCAAATGGAAGTCTTGTGAACTCATATTTTCCGTTGTTCACGGAAAAGGCAGTTTTTTCCACATCAGTTTCTTTTAAAGGAATTTGATGGAACCCGCTCTTGAGATCTAACACAGAAAACATTTTATTATTTCCTAATTGTGCTAAAACTCGATTAATATCTGGTATGGGGTATCTGTCTGCTATTGTTACACTATTTAATTTCCTGTAGTCTATTACCATTCTGTATTTTTTTATGTTGGAACTATCTGGTTTTTTTGGAACTATCCAGACTGGTGAGTTGTAAGGTGATCTTGAGGGTCGTATTATATTGTTTTCTAAAAGTTCTTCTATCTGTCGGTCTATTTCGTCTTTAAGTGCCATAGGATATTGGTAAAATTTTGAGTAAACTGGAGTGTCAGTGTTTGTATGAACTTCAGCTTTCACATTTGTGGTGTAGGTCAGTTTTTAGTCGGGTTCAGCAAAGAGTTTTGGGTATTTTCGGAGGAATTGGTTAAGTTCTATTTTTTGTGTCTTTTTAAGATGGTCTGTCCGAGGAATAATTAGGTTGACTGTTTCTATTTTTTCTTCTTTTATAGCTATGACTCTGCCGGATTTTAATGACATGCTTTTATTGTTGGTATCGATTATTGCTCCTAACTCTTTTAAACTGTCATTTCCCAATATGGCATCAAATGTATTTAATGTTGGTAACAAAAAGAATTTGAATTTCGTATTGGTGTCGTCGAATAGGTTTGCTATTTTATGGTGTGTGACTTTGATTTTTCCGCCAACCGATATGGCATCGAATGAGGATATGTTTTTTACTGGATTTTTTATGAATTTATGTAGGATGTAATTTTTATTTGAACCGGTATCAATAAGAATTTTTAGTGTTTCTCCACTCCTCAATTTACTTTCAAAATATGGTAATGAGAAGTTGGTTATTCTAAAAAATTAAGGTATGGTGTAGTCATATGGGTATTCCTGGTCTGCCTGCTCTATTGTGTCACAAAAATCGGAAAGAGTTTCATGGAATTCGGTCGGGGTTTCCTCTTGAGTTTTTAGAGTTTGCTCGTAATCTTCGAGTGATGGTGATTCTTCTCTTACTTCCGTGGAAGTACCCGTAGCTGATTGAATATTAAAGTTCCTAGATTTTTTTGCTGTCTCGTTAATTGGATTTGGTGGTCTTTTGCCAGTGTCAAAGCGTCCTGGTTTATTCATATAATTTATCTGTTTGGTTTGTAGAGTCCTGTCTATGTCCATTGGTTCAGGTCGTGGTTGTGGCTTTGCGGCCAAAGGTCGAGGGGGTGGTTGGCTTCCTGAAGGCCGGGCCGTTACATATGGGGCCACTTGTAAGTTCTGGTTGCCATTGAATGGTTGTCGGTGTAGAATATAATGTTGTCTATTTGAGTTGGGTTGTGCAAAGGGAGTCTGGAACTGGGCGTTCCCTGTGGGGATTGACCATTGTGGCCAAATTGGTACAGCTGATTGCATTTGTGGCATGAACCGTGAAGGTGCATTCTTGAAGGATGATTGTTGCCCTCTGTTGGTAGCGTGGTTAGCGCGGAATGCCTGATTCTCAAGCTTTAAGCATAGGTGCAATGCTGCCGGAAGGTCAGCAGGTTCTTTCATACCAAGTAGGCGAGATAAGTCGCCACGAAGTCCGCGTACAAAAGTGTCTAATGCTTTGTCCCTATACATTTTGGTCATCAGTTGTTCTGCTTCAGGTCCTAATTCCATACAGCCAATTTTATTAAGTATCAGAGACAGATGTAGACCGCCTGATGGAACTTTTCTACAGTCTGATTAGTGCCCTGGCTAATCGTCGTCATTTGGTAGTCAAGGGTTCCTATATCCCGTTTATCTGCGTAGTGGAGGGTTAGACATTTCGAGATAGCATTCCAATTTAATGGAATGTTGTAGGATTCCAATGCAGTGTCTGCATTTCCCGTTATTTTGTTACGAATAGTGTGTAAAATACCAAAATATTTAGCCGTTCCTACAGTGTTTTCATATGTTCTTAGCACTCTATCGACTCCTTTTTTGGAAGAACTAAATTCCGCTGGATTTCCTGAAAATTCTCGCAGACCTTTTTGTCTGGTACCCTGTCTAGACCTTCGAGATTACCTCTATTTTCTAGAAAAATTTCTTGATTTGAGGCACATGCGAAATCAATCCCTGGATTTTGTGCTTGTCTTAATAAACTGGTAATTGCTCTGCAAGTATTTGCCTGACGGCTGCCTGTAATTCTTCTGCTGCCATGTTATTCCTGTGTTGTTGTTGTTAAATTTCTAGTCTCTGAAGTTGCTGAACTGAATGAATTTGGTTTGGATTTACTTGCTGTTCTAAAACTGCGTTGGGTTCTTCTGGATTATTTGGTCCTGCTGGCTGTTGTTGTTCAAAACTAATAATGGGGGTCTTATGAGATTTCGCTGATTGGCCATTTGTTTTTTTAAAGAAGGGGAATATTCATGGGTGTGTCTTACGCATTAAAGTAGTTTTCATTTCAAACATAATAATATTAATGTGAAATTAGATGGTAAAGGTAAAATTGTTGGGGGAAAAAATGTTTCAAATTCTTAATATAATTTCTTAAATTGTAGTTTAAAATTAAAATTTTTTTTTTTAATTTTAATTTGGTGCAATATTATTTAATTTTAATTTTGTGCAATATTATTTATGTTTGATTTTATTTGTATTTCATTTATAAATTTAATTTTAATTTAATAATTCGAGTTTGATAATTTTTAGATTCAAATTTTAATTTAAACTTTACGCCTTATATTGATTTGTAACTGGTTGCAAAAATTTTTTATTTAGATTTTTGATTTAGTTTGGTTTCTTATTTGTTTCACTTAATCACTATTTTCACTTAACTTAACTTTGATGTGGCTACTTCTCCTGGTGGTCCGGATGTCTTCCTGTTTGTTGCCTACTGAGGATCCTGCAACGCACACGAATAGAGAATGTCCTGCGGGCTTGCCTGACGGTACTTGTAGTCCACCGATGGATCAGCAATTATTTTGCCGACCGGTTGTCGTCCTCAGCTTCAATTTTATTATGAAGGAGTTCCTCTGATTCTGACCTGAGTGGGCCACTTAATAATTTTCCGCACGGATCGAACTTAATCAGATGTCCCCGCGTTGCACTTTAAAGTCAACGGAGTTGCACGGATTTATTAGCACTGATCGAACTTAATCGGATTTACTCGCGCTGTCCCTGTTCGGGCGCCAGTTAATTTCCATATAATTAAAACTTCAAAAATTGGATTAAGATGTCTTATTTATTCGAGATACAAATCGGAACTACTCTACTCTACATAGCTATTTAAAGCTGTGGGTTGGGTCAGCGACGTTGGCTTCGGCGGCAGCGGCGCTGGCAGCGGCGTTGGTAGCGTTGACAAAATTGCTTGGTTGCAGAATCTGCAGGGTCTGCAGAATTCGTATTCCGTACTTAGTTGCGGCTGACCGGATGCTCGTGTTTATGTTATTGAACTTTATGTTATTGAACTTTATGTTATTGAACTTGGGCTGCAACTTTGTGCTTGACAATGTTGCGATATTTTCGGAGAAAAATATGCGGAAATATTGCTGTTGCTAACTTATATTCCACCTTCATCTGAATTCCCAATATATGCCAATCATCTGTCCGCTATTCAGGTTACTTAAAGTAAACTATCAGATAGTGTTCAGGTAATAGTTTTAGGGGACTGTTCGTACCTAAGGGTGCTCAACATAACCAGCACCCAACAAATCAAGTAGTAGCCAAGTTGGAAACAGAGCCAGGCGGTTAGTAGCACCCACTGCAGATGAGAATTGCTGATCATTGCGGTGACCGTCTCACCGTCACAACGGTACACTGACCCGCCAATGCAGTCAGCACAGTTTGCAGTGTCAGCCGAGCCAACTACGCAAACTGCTACCATAATCAAAATTCCCTGATCTACTTTAGAATATAACTTATTTCACTAATCTTTACACTAAACTTCCGTATTCCAAGTAATATATGAACATGTATCAAATAAAGAATAAATCAGTTATCAACGCATCTCATAACTCCGTGGTTCTACTTCCTACCTCTGGAAATAGGGCTCGTAATACACAATCTCAACTAGCAGCTAACCACGTTAGCTTAACCTCATCGCAGTTCCCGCTTCGCCTGTGGTCCGGCATTACAGTAACCATCGATACCATTGCCGCGACGCCATCGTCATGCAAGTGTCTTTTTAGGTTGGGCACAAACATTGGTGACTTCGACGTGATCCTTTACCAACAAAGGATCACACTCAAGCTTCCCACGAAAGGCTTAAGCTCTGACTTGTAAAAAGACTCGTTAAGTTCACTACATCCACTCGCCCTAGAAACCATAGCTCATCCAGCTTCACAGGATACGCTTCCTCATCTAGCGTCACAGGATCGTCAGCTTAATCCAGCTTCACAGGATACACAGCTTCATCAAGCTTCACAGAATACGCTTCTTCATTCAGCGTCACAGGATCGTCAGCTTAATCCAGCTTCACAGGATACTCAGCTTCATCCAGCTTCACAGGATACGCATCTTCATCCAGCGTCACAGGATCGGCAGCTTCATCCAGCTTCACAGGACTCACAGCTTCATCCAGCTTCACAGGATAATAATACCATAATAATAAAATTCAACAGCTCATTAAGAATTATGGCAAGGATTCTGCCGACTGACGCCACAGAGACGGCTATTATTCCGGTAAGCTTAATCAATTAAACGATCTCTGGCAGCAGTTTTGCGACCTAGACTAAAAAGTCCAGCAAGCGGTATTACCCACTGGAAGTGAGTACTCTTTACGACTAGTCACCCCAGCCTTGCAAAGGCACCTAAATCTCCAATGGGCGTTACTGAGGCAAGCGCATGACGAATTGGGCCGCAGCTCTGGCAGAAGCAGAGGTAGCCCAATTCCACACATTATACGAGGAATAAGAAATGAACCTGCTACGAGAAAACGAAGAGACAATGAGCCTAAACTTGGCACTTCCGCCAAAGAGCATTCCGGAGTTCATCGGCGAGTATCTAGACTGGTCACGATTCCATGATCTCTTTGTGGAGTTGGTACATAATAACCATATTCGGCCAGTCAAAAACTACATATTCCAAAGAGTTCGCTTCGTGGTGAAGCGAAGAACGTCTTGACAGACACAGCCTTCTCACAGGGTGGCTATGACGACACCTGGTTACGATTAAAGGCCTGGTGCCAGAGCGTAAAAATACTAGTATTCGCCGCCATAGCAGTATTTATTGACCATAAGCCTATAGACGGCTCCTCGCGCCAACTAAGGACCTTACATGACACTATCAAAAACTCAATGAGTACTCCTAAAAACCTAGATGTCAGCATAAAATCCTGGGATCCAATCCTGTGTTTTCTTATCAGAAGAAAACTAGACCAGCAGTCTCTAGCTGCTCTGGAATAAAACGCTTTTGCATCCCTAACCCGAGTTACGTCCGGTGTACCACAAGAAAGTGATCATGGTCTGCTCCTGCTTACATTGTTTATAAATGACCATCCCTAGTCTTAAAATTGGGCCTGCAATATAATGAAACCGAACAAAGTTTAGCTTTACAATCCGATCTTAATGCATTTCAAGCATGATGCATTGATTATGAATTAAATTTAAATGGTTCTACGTGTAAACTAATGACCTTTTTTTCACTATTCAACTTATAGTTTGAGTGGTTGTGTGTTAGAATCGCATGCTGACGACCTGTGTCTATATGGATCCTAAACTTAAATTTTGTTATCACATTACTACCATAATAAATAAAGGTAGGGGCGTGCTTGCATTTATCAAAAGGTGGTCGAATTAATTCGATGTTAGAAATCTTATTAATGGTGATGTGGGGAGTCCCGAGTTACTTGTCGCCTGCATTTTAATGTGCCAAATAGATTCACTAGAAACTATATTCCTTTAGTAATAAATCATTGTATCTTTAATTACGCAATGTATGAACCTTTTAGAGTACTTTGCAATGATTATAATAGACCATATCACCTAATATCTACTACCGACTCATATTATTTTCCCACTAATTTTCCGATCGGTTCTATGGCAGCTATATGATATATTACATCTCAATAAAGACTTAAATGAAACTATTTATATTTAAGAACATCTTTCGTATTCTTGTAAAGGAAATTATAATTTTTATAATCCATTATTTCTGATTTGGTTGTAGCTACCAGCAATAATAAGTACATTTTTGAAATTATTATCTTGAATGAGACTAAAAATTTAATACCATCTTTATGCATTGTAAGGTTCCTGCTTTTTATACTAACATTGTTAGGAAGATTCTCCTTAACTATTTCTTTGTATATCTAGAATTAGTCTTGTTACTTTCCTCGTATTTCTTATACGATTTAGAATTTTGAAAGAGAATGTATAAAAGAGTCCAATCCAATGTCTTGTATTTCCAAATATATTAATCGACTCATGTACTGTAGGCCTCCCCGTTGCTATTAGCAATTAGACTAGTTTAAGGGATTTCGGGTTTCTTGTATAATATTCTAAAAACTAGTCTCTGCACAATGCTGAGTGTTTCGATCTGAGACTACTTCGAAACTTTTCGTTATGTTATTAATTTTGTATTAATGAGAAAAAAATTTCAGGTAAAATAAATTAAAATAATTTTCATGCGGGCACTTTTAATAGACTCATTATATTTCTGTCTAGTGTCTGTACTTCAATTAAAATAAGTATAGCCTAAGACATCAGTCTCTAGGCCCAAAGATGTCAGTATTATTCATCAGCTGATTAAACTTCTCAATGTTTGATATGCCACTCGCCTAATCTATGTCATGATCAAAAGGTGTAATGAAACTTCCCTGTACTCTTGTGTTTCTTTATCATTATTTAAACGGACACAGAGTGGGTTGGCCAAAGCCTGCTTTTAATCAGCGGAGCGCTATGGATACCGTTAAAAGCAATAGTTTACTTCAAGAAAAAAATATTTTCTTTAATCGGTCGACAATATTTTATACCTGCCAAATAAAGGCAAAGGCGAATATCACAGTTCTTATTCAAAAGTTTTTCCCCCGCGAGCATCCTCTTTACGGAAACGGAATGTTCACCCTAACGATGAGGAGATGAGGGTTGCACTGCTGCTCCATGTACAATGTGTACTCTGTTGCCTTGACCGAGGATGGGATCCATATGCGTGCTCGGGGTCTACTGCGGAGTCGTTGGCTGCCGGGTTTCTGTCACCCGACATCCCCTATATGGGTTGGGTTGGGTCGTCTTTTTGTCGTTCATGTTTTTTTGCTGTAATTTATTTTTTTGAGGTCAACGAGTTGCGGGGAGGTATCCGGGGAGCCCGGGTACGGCGGTATATAGAAGGTATACAGAGTCTTCATCTCCCTGAGCTCACTGTTCGACACTCGGCTATTTCTTGGTACGGGCCCGAAGCCTTGGCACCATTTGAATTACACCTTTTTAAATGTTGTTTTGGGAGGAAGATATTTGGATTTTGTAGTGTGTGTTGGATAGTGTTTTTGTGTAGAGCAAACAGCTGGCAACAGCCAGCATCGGTATGTATTCCTTGCAAGATATCCCCTGGTTATCCGGGACTGTTTATTTGCTGGCACTTCCGTCCACCACCCGCTTACTCACAATTTCTTAATATTTTGTAATTATTTTTTAGTTTTCTACTAAATTGGGAAGCTCTTTATATACTTTGCTCCCATAAGAGTGACTTGCAAGGGTAGAAAAACTTCGGCTTCCCGAAAATAGCTTACTCTTGTTAATGGTTATGTTAATGTGTTTCTAGTTTCGTTTGATTCGGCCGAACGTCGTCGTGAAGGTTCTTTATATTGAACGAAGAACCTCTAATGACGACCATGCCCTCTATCGGTATCGGCTTTCCGAAGTTATTTTTCTCTTGTTAATGGTTATCTATGTTTATATCATATTATGTGACTTTATTACTTTATTTTAAGTATTATCAAGTTCTATGGATACAATTTTACTATAGCGGTCTGACTATTGTTATGATTCATGACTTGAACTTTTTCCTAAGTCCACGTCACAGCGTGTTTTCGCTGTGCATGTGTTTCTTGTTTCGTTTGTTTCGGCCGAACGTCGACGTGACGGTTCCTTTATGTTCAACGATGAACCACTAATGTCGACTTTGCCCTCTACAGGTATATAATGATGCAAATAGTTCTCAGTCTGCACGCGACCAACCACAGCAGGCGTCGGAAGGCGCTCCAACATTTCTGTAGAATGAACCTTTAGTTGCGTGAAAACCGCAATATAGCTTTGACTGGTGTCTAGTTCAATATGCTGGTCCAAAACCGAACGACCAGGCATCTCGAAATGCTTTCCCAAAATTGGTTCCTTAATAGGCCTGTCAAGAAGTTTTCTCAAGTCAGTTACGTCCTCCGCTTGAGCGTTTTCTTCCTCCCGAACTTCAACTGTCTTTCCGTCCGACCTCTTCATGCTTCTTTCGGCTTGTGTTCCCGAAACTACCTTTAAAGTCGTAGAACTGGCAACCTTCTTTATATCTGGTGGCATTCGGTATAAATGACTATCATTTCCAGCTCGATCAAACGGTGTAAGCCTAGACCACGGCAAGACCGTGCCAAGAGTTCCCAAGTATCGTCCTCCTTGTGTCCACAGACGGCAGGAATAATCATGGCTACCCCTATGAGGGTTAAAAAAACATTATTAATGAAAAACGTGTGAAGTAATGAGTGGTTAATAGCTTTAATATATACTCTCTTACGTAAAAATTATTTTTGGGAGGTTGATGAATGCTATTGAGTTGATCGCTTTCAGGTGGCCTTTGTAAGAACTGACTAGAAGTGGCTCGGGTTGATTGCGTACCGCTCGCTTGGCTCTTGTCAGGAATATTTCTTTCCGAAGGAATATGAACTCCAGCCGTAGCTTTGGCATACAGACATGTATTTGCTCGGTATCTGGAACACTAATTAGAAAAGTGAAATTAGAAATACTTCTCCACTAAAGCATATTTAGAAAGGAAAATACTTTTTCTACCCGTTAGTCATGGAGTAAGAAAGATAACGGCAATCGGTGAATTGTATCTAATAAGTGCAAAAAGAAAAAACCCATTATACCCATTATTCTTAGAGTAGAAGGGTATATTGTACATAACAGGTAGTATGAACCGTCTCCGACTCTATAAAGTATATACATTCTTGATCAGCATCACTATCCGAATCGATCTAAACCATGTCCGTCTGTCCGTGTGAGCGCTGTGATCTCGGAGACTACAAGAGACAAAGTGTTAAGAATTAAGGTATATATTCCATTATTCTTAGAGTAGAAGGGTATATTGTACATAACAGGTAGTTTGAACCGTCTCCGACTCTATAAAGTATATACATTCTTGATCAGCATCACTATCCGAATCGATCTAAACCATGTCCGTCTGTCCGTGTGAGCGCTGTGATCTCGGAGACTACAAGAGACAAAGTGTTAAGAATTAAGATATATATTCCTTATTTTCGAACGTAGCACAAGTTTGTTACCTGAACATACCACGCCCACCCTAACGCCCGCAAACCGCCTGTTGAGAAGGTTAGAACTAAGTTTAAGTGTTAATAGATTCTACCGTTACACAAGAAGTTAGTGTTTTTACGAGCGTTGGTATTCCTGTTAACGACAGAAGCGCGAAGGCGTCGACTTTAGTTTTTGACATATTTTTTCTCTCTCGATTTTGATCGAGCGCTTAAGTTAAGTTAGGCTTATGCAGTTCTAATTTGTCAGTGTCACAATGTTTCAGCGATCAAGCTACCCCGCTTCAACAATTTTTATAACGTCTAAAAAAGAAATTATTATTTTTTGAGCTCTGTCTTGCAAAATATAAATGTAAACATAATTTAGCGACCATGACAGGACCCAGACTAATATTAATACAAGTCGCAAAAGCCGAGGACCAACCCGACATTGTCGAGCTGGCAACCGCAGCAGATTCAGCGTAATCGGCGTTGTAGTCATCATCAAGGCACGCACTGGATACCTGCAAATGGCAACTGCGCCTTGCGCATCTTTAGTGTATCGGAAAGGCGCAGGTCGCAAATGTTAAAACCATTTCACGTGGGGGCTACTACGGCCAAGAAGATTCCCACCCTCAACCCGACTAGTGATATTGACGTTTGCCAATCAAACGCGCATAGGCCGTTTAACGCAAAGCACGATCCAGTCCTTCACAGGGATCACTAGTTAGCATTTTTGGTAGAATTCCGTTGCGGCTTGAAAGGATGTGGGGGTCGTCAGCACTCGCGACCTATCCGGGAAGATGATACGTGGCTGTACCCATTCCCGTCCGCGTCTTTGTAATCTGCCGATTTTCTGTATGAATATATCACCAACACTCCTGCACTCTTTTGAGTTTGCTAATTATTTATTTTTGTTTGGCTATAACTATTTAATGAATGGTCTGATTTTAATAATTTGGTATTGATAATCAGAACAAAATCTCATTTTAACTTTTACTACAAATTAAAATATGTGCCTTAACAAACTTGAGCTGCGCGGGAAGCCCAAGAACCTAAATGCCAAGTCTCAACATTCTAGCTCATATAGTTTCCGAGATTTTGTCCCTTTGCATAAAAGAAGATCTCATCCAAATCGTTGGCTTGATAAGTCATTTGGACAAAAGTATTGGGTACTTAAATCAATTTAAATCAGATTATTAGGCGTCTTATGATTCTTTAATCGCGTCCTTCTAAATATGCATATATTTTTTTGTGTTTTTTTTATGATTCTTTAATCGCATCGGTCTTTAACTGTATCCTTTTCGCACGTCTTTCTTCTAAGTATCTATCGTTATAAGTGATCAAGAAATACTGTTATTTGGGCTGACGGGGATGCCACACCTATTCCCACAACTCGGCCATCGTACTAAACATTCGTCCCGAATGTATCCTCGGCGTTGGAGTGGGCATGGCAAACTTTTTTTTTTAATCAATCTGTAGGTATTGACGAGACTAATACATATCCATTACAATTTTTTGTCTAGCATAAAAATTGTGGGCGCCACAGGTTTGGGCGGTTTGTGTGCGTTAGAGTGGGCGTGGGATACTTTTTGGGGTCAATTGAAAGCTATGGATGAGAACAATACATTTCAGTTTACATTTTTATTCTAGCACCAAAACTGTAGGAGCCACAGTTTTGGGCGGTTTGTGGGCGTTAGAGTGCGCTGCGCAAGAAGCTCAGGAATGTGCATGCCAAATAGCCTAGCCTAGCTCTTATAGTTTCCGAGATCTCAGCGTTCATACGGACAGACGGACATGGCTAGATCGACTCGGGTAGTGATCCTGATCAAGAATATATATATACATTATGGGGTCCGAAACGCTTTCTTCTGCCTGTTACATACTTTCCGACGAATATAGTAAACCCCCTTACTCTACGAGTGACGGGTATAAAGACAGTAATATTAAGCGGTTACAACAAAGGAATCACAAATATAATAAAATATGAAATATAAAAGTGTGTTAGACAAACCGCCGATTGCTGGGAGGCCGCTCCCTACAACATTGTGGGAAAAATGTGCTCCCGCTGAACAAAGGGATGCACCGAGGCTACAAGAAGCTCTAATGCCTTGGCCCTTCACAATAGCTGGGTAAGGGGTTCGTCAAGAAAAGACTAAAACTGTGAAGAGAAAAAAGAAGGGACAATGGACCAAGCTTCTTCAGCACCCCCTCTAGAAAATGAACCCTTCGGGAAGGAACTGTAACTCAAGACGTCGCGCGAAAGCTCTGCTTGAAAAACACTAACCACTGTTAGGCTTTTATTATAACCATAACACTGGTATTGATTTATATCGAGCATACTATTATAAACGCGTTACATGTAAGCTAACATCATACTTTTAAAATGTTCGTTTAACATATTTCAAAAAAATAATTTTCGGCCAATGCCGTAAGTGATGTTAAGATAGTAGACCAAACTGCCAAGCAGTAAAGCCATCTGAAGACTGTCTTATAGATAGGCCAAGTAATTTAAGATTTCCAATTTATGTTCCAGTAACATTCAGTTCTGGCATTAACTCAATAATTCTGCTGGCAAGATCCCAAGTTGTCCGAAAAATAAAAATATATTCAGTAAAAAACAGTGTATTGATTCCGAAAGGATAATCATGTAATAAGGAAAAAACAAGGAAGAACGCTATAGTCGAGTACCTCGACTATCAGATACCCGTTACTCAGCTAAATGGAGATATGCAAGCAGCAAAGCGAGATTAAAATGCGCCACCTACCGGCGGTAGACAGATTTAAGCGTTATAGGCGTTAGAGTGGGCGTGGCAAATTTATTTTTGGATAAATCGATAGGTATTGACGACACCAATACATTTCAGTTAAAATTTTTTATGTAGCATGCAAATTGTGGGCGTCACAGGTTTTCGCGGTTTGTGGGCGTTTAAGTGGGCGTGGCAAACTTTTTTTTAGGTCAATCGATAGGTATTGATGAGAACAATACATTTCAGTTAAAATTTTTTATCTAGCATCAAAACTGTTGGAGTTACAGTTTTGGGCGGTTTGTGGGCGTTAGAGTGGGCGTGGCAGTCTACTGAAACAAACTTGCGCTGCGTAAGAAGCTCAGGAATCTGTACGCCAAATCTCAATAGCCTAGCTCTCATAGTTTCCGAGATCTCAGCGTTCATCCGGACAGACAGACGGACAGACGGACAGACGGACATGGCTAGATCGACTCGGCTAGTGATCCTGATCAAGAATATATATACTTTATGGGGTCGGAAACGCTTCCTTCTGCCTGTTACATACTTTCCGACGAATCTAGTATAGCCTTTTACTCTACGAGTAACGGGTATAAAAATGGGTCAAACTTAAAGAAAATAACCGATTGTAGGATGTGAATAGATGTTGCATCTAGCGAAACGATTCGATATTCTTAAAACAAACAAGGAAGAACGCTCTAGTCGAGTACCTCGACTATCAGATACCCGTTACTCAGCTAATGGGACCAAAGGGAAATGGAGATATGCAAGCAGCAAAGCGAGATTGAAATACGCCACCTTCCGGCGGTAGACAGATCCAAGCGTTATGGGCGTTAGAGTGGGCGTGGCAAACTTTTTTTTGGGTCAATCGATAGGTATTGACGAGACCAATACATTTCAGTTAAAAGTTACTCTAACGCCCACAAAACGCGCAAAACTGTGGCTCCTACAGTTTTGATGCTAGAATAAAAATTTTAACTGAAATGTATTGTTCTCATCAATACCTGTCGATTGACCCAAAAAAAGGTTTGCCACGCCCACTTTAACGCCCGCAAACCGCCCAATCCTGTGACGCCCACAATTTTCATGCTAGATAAAACATTTTAACTGAAATGTATTGGTCTCGTCAATACCTATCGATTGATCAAGAAAAATTTACCACGCCCATAACGCTTTAATCTGTTTACCGCCGGTAGGTGGCGCATTTTAATCTCGCTTTGCTGCTTGCATATCTCCATTTCCCTTTGGTCACTTTAGCTAAGTAACGGGTATCTGATAGTCTAGGTACTCGACTATAGCGTTCTTCCTTGTTTATAGATACCCTTCTGCTTATTTCAGTAACACACCTAGCCTACAGTGCCACCTATCTTCTTCTTCTGTAGCGCCAACGAGCCTTTAGCGCCCTTAGCGGATTGGTGGCGTATTAGTGAAAACAGCTAGTATTCCGCTTGTGGTGTGCAATCTCGATTGAATTGAAAAATATGGATTATAATTTGGTTATAACTTTTTAATTAATGGTCACATTTAAAAAATTTTTGGCATGTAGATGGGTAATGATAACAACAAAGTCTCATTATATTTTTTTCAAAATGCTAAAAAATGTGTGCGCTAATCGGGTTCTAGCGTTATGGGCGATTGTGGGCGTTCGAGTTGGCGTGACACCCTGATAAAACAAACTATCGCTGCACAGGAAGCCCAAGAATCTACATGCAAAATCCCAACATTATAGCTGTTATAGTTTCCAAGATCTCAGCGTTCATACTGACAGACGGACATGGCTAGATCGACTCGGCTAGTGATACTGATCAAGAATATCTGGGGTCGGAAACGCTTCCTTCCTCCTAACATCAATCAAACTCGCGTGCCAGGAAAAGTTTCTTATTTACCTATTTCTTATCTTATTTCGTCTATGGTTTGCATTTAAGAAGTAGACAGGGTTTCCGCATTCAATTAACTTCACTACTTAAGCCAATGTTTTTGTTAATTTATCTGTAAGCCGTTTCTTTTCCTCCCTTCCCTTCTCTGTTATTGGCCAACATGTCGAAAAAATGTTTTATTCCATGTTGAGTAAATGTGAATGGTGAAAAGAAGCTGAAATATGCTTTGTTCGCATGCATTCCCACTTCCTCAGACGGCCTACCTGCCCGGCATCTCATGAACTGGACTCACCGGATATAAAGCTGATCTCCGACAGCATTATCTAGGCATTTATATTTAAAGCTAATAGGAAGGGCAGAAACGGAGTGCAAGGCAGCATCTCTTCGAAACATTGGTGACCCCGACGAGATCGCTTTCTCGGGTTCTAGTGATAATCACATTTTCGGCGCAAGCCTTTGCCATCTGGTTAACACATCACCCTTACATGTAGACCAAGCCTTCGCGTATTCGAACGAGTTCGCGGCCCTTGCATTCGCAGATTACAAACGGATTCTGCAATCTCAATTCACATTATATGGCAGATCACTTAATATAACCAAACCGTGCTGCACATATCAATGAATTTTGGTACAGCCAAGGGAGCCTCGATCAGCACCTTTGATTAAGCACACGCTCTACGTTTCCATTTCCTATTAAAACAACATCAGTTTTCTCTCCCAGTTAAACAAGCGTAAGACTCGGCTACTGGAATTACTCTTTCCCAGGCTCACCAGCAGCTACGAGTATTGGCAAGATATCTTCTGCCATGAACAGCACCTGCGTGCAAGTCATCCAGGTCATGATCCCAGCCTCCTTACCCAATTTATAAACAAAATCTTTATATACAATTCATAGCTGAGAACGCCTTCCAGCTCAAGTGCCCGGCTTACCCAAGTCGTAAACAATTTCCAATAAAGAATTCTTAGCTGGGAACCCCTTACTCAACTTTCTCACAGAATGCCAATTAGTTCCCCCTCTTCAGTTGAAGTTAATTATTAAGATTTAATTGCGCCGCGGTCTTTCTAACATAAACTAAGCTGGGTCCAGCTAATGTAAACACAAGCATCCGGTCAACACTCGGCGAGCCTAAAAACTGCAGAGTAATCCGTTTAGCAATCGAGCAGAGAATTTGACCACCGAATTTCCAGACTCTCTTGAGTCCAACTCTTGTCCAACTCTTAATGAGTTCCCCAATTCTCTGAAACCGAGGATTACTTATCAGATAAACGGCCCTTGGCCAGGCAGTCCGTTTTTGGCTCCGAGAAGATCGGTTCAATCAAATAATAATTGTAAACAGTAATATAAAAGTCGTTATTAAGGAAAGGTTGTAACTTAGTGAATAAAAAATAAAAATAAATTTTTTTAAATTATGCACCAGTGAAGTAATTAACTGGCGTCCAACTTGGGGCCACTCTTAATGGGTTCTAACTAAAGCCTTAGAATAAATAACTAACGGTTTTAAAGTAAACAAGGAAGAACGCTATAGTCGAGTGCCTCGACTAATACTTTAAGGAATGAGATCGTGAGTCTACAAGCACAACTAAATCAAAATATAACAAAGGTTAAAGATTTTCAAGTAGAAGTCGTTTACCCAAATATTATATGTGAAACTTCATTTGAAACAAGGAAGAAGGCTATAGTCGAGTACCTCGACTATCAGATACCCGTTACTCAGATAACAAACTTTAAAATAAGTTAGCCGCGCACTTTGTTCTCTCTCCCTTGCTCTCATTTCTCGGCTCTGGTTTTGTTTCAGCCAGCGCCAAGAATGAGAAACCAACACATAAAATAGACAAAAAACATTTGTATTTATGTATGCTTGCTAAACATACACAATTTTAAGGCACATTCTGTATTTCAAAATATTTGGTTGAATAGCTTCGTTTGAAAGAATTCTATTTGCCGCGGATATTAGATTGCAATTTTTTACATCCACACATGAATAAACACATACATGTATGTATGTATGTATGCTTGTCCTAACTACTTTGGTTTGAGAGCATTGGACTGAAAACGGAAAAGTTTTTTTGGGACAATCTATAGGTATTTATTAAGCTAATTCATATTCTTTGAAAGAGATAAATAAAGATGTACAGATCTTTAAAGGTTTTTGCCCGTCAATGGGACAAATGGATAAAGGGTTCATTATTCAATAGAATAAGTTAGCCGCGCACTTTGCTCTCTCTGAGCGCCGGCAGGGCTTTTTTCTTTGCCGCTAAGTTCGGCCGGCAACTATTTACATACACACACATACACGCGTAAAAACATTTCGCATTGTCTGGCTCTGACGTCATAGTTTTTTTCGATAGGTATTGACAAGACTAATACATTTCAGTTAAAATTTTCTATCTAGCATCAAAACTGTAGGAGTTACATTTTGGGGCGGTTTGTGGGCGTTAGAGTGGGCGTGGCAGTCTACTGAAACAAACTTGCGCTGCGTAAGAAGCTCAGGAATCTGTACGCCAAATCTCAATAGCCTAGCTCTCATAGTTTCCGAGATCTCAGCGTTCATCCGGACAGACGGACAGACGGACAGACGGACATGGCTAGATCGACTCGGCTAGTGATCCTGATCAAGAATATATATACTTTATGGGGTCGGAACGCTTCCTTCTGCCTGTTACATACTTTCCGTCGAATCTAGTATACCCTTTTACTCTACGAGTAACGGGTATAATTATCAAATCAGTCAGGGAATTTAAAGAAGAAGACAAATATGTGAGTTGAAGGGGAATCAGCAGAAATAGCCATGGGACAATATGCTAGAGGTAGCGAAAGGTTCTTTTCTGCATTATCGATTTTTAGGAACAAAATAACTGGCACAGCAAACGATGCCCTAACACACAATGGAACGGTACTAAATTTTGACGCCATAATGGCAAGGTTGGACTTTGTTTTTAGCGACAAACGTCCAATCCATATAATTGAGCAAGACTTAGGAGTACTAAGTCAAGGGAAACTGTCCATAATGAAATATTAAATATTGTTGGGGCGGTGCGGCTTGATCGTTGGAAATAGTTGAAGCCCCAAGATTGAGTGGTACCCAAAAAACACGGGAGTACTTTTGGGTTTTTACGCGACGTGCGTAGGTGTTTATTAGTATACTTTGAAACATGAACAATTGGAGCAGTACTTCTGGATATGTACTTCCTGAATCCGATTCTGGGGGCTTAGCCGTAGAAAGTGGTGGCACTTCCGTAGAGGATGGATCTTTTGGCGGACTCGGCATTGGTAGGATTTAATACCTCGAGTACGTCTGCCATCCAAGGCGGGGTATGGAACCCAATATTCGGATGGAGTATTCTTAGGAGTCATTTTTTGTACGGTGTGGAACTGAGGCGGACAATGGCCTTGGAGGGTCGGATGGAATCGGCGAAGTAGTAGGACCGCTGTTTCGATGCAACAATGTGTGATGCCGATCTTGGCAAGTGAGACAGTTGTGAGCGCTTGTGCAATCCCGGAATTGATGGCTACTTCCAAAGCAATTGGAGCACAACGGCTTCCTTTGGATATAGGCTAAGCGATCTTCTACCGTCATCTGTAGGAAGCGTGAACATATACGCACGGGGTGGTTCTTTTTCGAACACAGATCGCAGCCTTTGGTTATCGGAACTAACCTTGTGTTGAAGGAATTTATTTTTGGAAATTCTGCCACTCGATTTGTGTCTTTGGACTGGACGTGGTGGAAATTGGCAGATCGGAAGCTATCAACGGCTTCAAGAGTAAGATGGCGCTCCGTCAATTAGGAATCAAGCTCAAGCCACGTAGGAATTTCGGCTTTATTTTGGATGGACTGCTCCCATAATGCGCGAGTGAGCTTTGGTAGTTTTGTCGAGCACATATAAACCAGGATAGGGTCCCAATTCTCAATATTAACACAGGAAAATTTTAAGGAAGTTAAGCAACCATGAAAAGTGCGTTGAAGTTCCTTTAAGGCTGCTCGCGACTCCTGTGCTATGGATTGCACATTGAAAAGTGTTTTCAGGTGACTGTTCACCTGCAATCGCTTATTTTCGAAACGCTCAGTTAGGTTATTCCAGGCTGAGCGAAAGCCATCATTGGTGAGTGGGGATCTTGAAACTATGGAATGAGCTTCGCCACTTGTTTTTGAATTTAAGTGGAATAATTTTTCAACGGGCGTTAGACTCGGATTGTCTATGTATATTGCCGTGAAAAGGTCCCGGAAAGTCGGCCAGCGAAGATAATCGCCAGAGAAAACCTCTGTGTCGATAGGAGGGAGCCGACAGCCTTAAGACGTGGAATTTTGGAACGGAGTTACTGGAGGTTGGGTGTTTGGGAGGAGCCCTTTTGGATTTGTTCCATCAGCTGCGCCGCAAATATTTCGTAAGTGGAGTACGTTTGGTAATACTTGGACTTTAGTATGGATTTTGTGTCTCCGGCGCTCTCGCCTGCAGCTATAATGCAGTCGGAGCATATGTCGTATGCTGCCTTTACCGTTTGCCATAAGGAATTGAGGTGATCTCGACGGATTTTATAGGCAGATAACGTTGGGGAGTGAGCACCTGGAGCGTTCACAGTGGCCTCAAAGTGGATCAGACAGTCAACTGTGGCTGTTCGGAGCAGATCGCCAGCGCCTAGTTATGCGCGCATAGGTGTACGACGGCACCTGCAGCGCTCTCTGCTTACCTTTCGCCTTCTTTCTTATACCACTAAAGCTGTCGCTTATCTATTCAGTAACTACTTTGTAAGCCTGCATATGTCTATATGAAGATCTTGGAGCCAAGCTTTTTACACATTCAAAGTCCGTCTGCCGCTCCGAATAAACGCTATACATTTTAATATAACCTATTCGTGCGTTATTAATTATAAATATAGGGGTGGCATATTTGTTGTCTTCCCCACAAACAGTGGCCATAAATCGGGTTAAAGCGGACTTTACTGATGTTGCCATGACGTAAAATAATTTAGAATTTTAATTCAGTAAGGAAACGGGCTTAAATCCAATTGGAATTTAGGAACCAATCAAGATTGTAAATATATACGGTCACACTGTTGGATAGGCAAAGTCAATAAATATTTATTATATCGAATGGTCGGACTTATGTAAAGAATTACGGACTTAAATATTGTAGTTTTGGAAGAAACATTTATTGTGAGCTCTTGGCCCACTGTGCACTGGCGAAAATATCGATATACGTATGTATGTACACTGTACGTTTGTATATATGTGGGGTGCGAATAGCAGAATAACGTAGAGGGAATGGGAGACTTCGCATCTGTTTGTATGTCGGTGCGTTTGTTTGTCACCTGCACAACTAAATTTCAGACGAATTTCTGGAGTATATTAGTGGATATTGTAACTTTCTTTTTAATTTTAGAAATAATTTAGCCGTATTTGAATGTCGAGAAAAGTAGTTGGAGTGGACTGTATTAGAAAGAGTAGTTGGAGTGGACTATTTAGAATATTTATGTAAATATACACACGCAGCTGGAACACACTAAAAAATAAAGAGTGCAAATCTTAAGGAAAAATGTTATGACCGGGAATTTTTAACTGCGGCTGAGTTATATTTTACACACGATTGGAATTGAAAATATATTTGACAAATATTTTAGTTGAATAGTAGCACTGAAATATTTACTGGAATTGTTTCAAGTGTGCAACTGTGGGCAAATGAAACTGGAATATTGTCGGGCACAAGTAACGGAATTGAACTACATATATTAAATGCCGTTGCGTCGGATTAATCACTTTTGGATTTAGACAATATATCATACAGAAAGTTAGTCGAAATAGGGTTCGAAAAACTGGCTGTATGACCGGCAATTATAGTAAGCGGAACTTATCTGGAGTGTTTCAAGCCTGCTGGGACAAAATCAAAGGAA
This sequence comes from Drosophila suzukii, assembly GCF_043229965.1. Lineage (NCBI taxonomy): Eukaryota > Metazoa > Arthropoda > Insecta > Diptera > Drosophilidae > Drosophila > Drosophila suzukii. Next base: position 1,992,100 of record NW_027255898.1, on the reverse strand, counting down.
ACTCCAGGAGAGGAAAGTCCAAAGATTTTGAAATCCGGCTTCGACTGGACCAAAATGTTGGGGCGGTGCGGCTTGATCGTTGGAAATAGTTGAAGCCCCAAGATTCAGTGGTACCCAAAAAACACGGGAGTACTTTTGGGTTTTTACGCGACGTGCGTAGGTGTTTATTAGTACACTTTGAAACATGAACTGCTTAAGCCTAACTTAACTTAAGCGCTCCAGAGCAGAGCGGAGACTTAGGGGAGAGATGGAGAGGGAGAGCGGACGGCAGTGCGAGCGCGCGAGATGTAGACATCTGGATAAAACTGCCGCTCGACACTGCCTCCTGAAATTAAACGCCCTTTTGACGTGAACAAATATTATTAAATAGGTAATAAATAGGTAAATTTGGTAAACCTGTAACTTGTGAAGTGAAGTGTGAAGTACTGAAGCTACAGGCTTATGCTATATGTCTTAAAAAGGTATTTAGAAATACCATTTACGCCTTTTTAAACCCGATTTGTCTAAATACCACCGTTAATAAATGATGGGTTAGGGTTTTTTTTGTTTAGAATTTTTATCCTTTTTATATAGCCCTTGAGATTTCTCAACTTTTTTTTTTTGTACAAAAACACGTTTTAAAGTTATTAATTAACAAAAATGACAACATCTACCAGTTCAGAGCACCCTTTACTGCCTGAGCATTGACCGTTTTTGTGCGAATCCAAAAATTATTTGAATTTCCTGGAAATTTAAGATGATGCTAAACAGCTTAATATACCATTTTAGTACCTCGACTATCAGATACCCGTTACTCAGCTAAAGGGACCAATGGGAAATGGAGATATGCTTCGAGATTTAAAAAGGAAGAACGCTATAGTCGAGTACCTCGACTATCAGATACCCGTTACTCAGCTAAATAGAGATATGCAAGTAGCAAAGCGAGATTAAAATGCGCCACCTACCGGCGGTATACAGATTTAAGCGTTATGGGCGTTAGAGTGGGCATGGCAAACTTTCTGTAGGTATTGACGAGACCAATACATTTCAGTTAAAATTTTTTATATAGCATAAAAATTGTGGGCGTTACAGGTTTTCGCGGTTTGTGGGCGTTAGAGTGGGCGTGGCATATTCGCGTAACAAACTTGCGCTGCGTATAAGGCTACGGAATCTAAATCCGAAATCCCAATTCTCTATCTTTGATAGTTTCCGAGATATCCATGTTCATACTTACGATTTTTTTAAGGTTGTGGGCGGTTTATGGGCGTTAGGGTGGGCGTGGAATCGTGGTATCAATCGATAGGTATTGATGAGAACATTACAATTCAGTTAAAGTTTTTATTCTAGCATCAAAACTGTAGGAGCCACAGTTTTGGGCGGTTTGTGGGCGTTAGAGTGGGCGTGGCACTCTACTGAAAAAAACTTGCGCTGCGTAAGAAGCTCAGGAATCTGCACGCCAAATCTCAGTAGCCTAGCTCTCATAGTTTCCGAAATCTCAGCGTTCATCCGGATGGACAGACAGACGGACAGACGGACATGGCTAGATCGACTCGGCTAGTGATCCTGATCAAGAATATATATACTTTATGGGGTCGGAAAAGCTTCCTTCTGCTTGTTACATACTTTCCGACGAATCTAGTATACCCTTTTACTTTACGAGTAACGGGTATAATAAAACAAGGAAGAACGCTATAGTCGAGTACCTCGACTATCAGATACCCGTTACTCAGCTATATGGAGATATGCAAGCAGCAAAGCGAGATTAAAATGCGCCACCTACCGGAGGTATACAGATTTAAGCGTTATGGGCGTTAGAGTGGGCGTGGCAAATTTTTTTTTGGATCAATCGATAGGTATCGACGAGACCAATACATTTCAGTTAAAATTTTTTATCTAGCATGAAAATTGTGGGCGTCACAGGTTTTCGCGGTTTGTGGGCGTTAAAGTGGGCGTGGCAAACTTTTTTTTGGGTCAATCGATTGGTATTGGTGAGAACAATGCATTTCAGTTAAAATTTGTATTCTAGCATCAAAACTGTAGGAGCCACAGTTTTGGGCGGTTTGTGGGCGTTAGAGTGGGCGTGGCAGTCTACTGAAACAAACTTGCGCTGCTTAAGAAGCTCAGGAATCTGCACTCCAAATCTCAATAGCCTAGCTCCCATAGTTTCCGAGATCTCAGCGTTCATCCGGACGGACAGACAGACGGACAGACGGACATGGCTAGATCGACTCGGCTAGTGATCCTGATCAAGAATATATATACTTTGTGGGGTCGGAAACGCTTCCTCCTGCCTGTTACATACTTTCCGACGAATCTAGTATACCCTTTTACTCTACGAGTAACGGGTATAAAAAGAACTCGCGTGGTCTAATAAAAACCAAATCAACCGACAAAAAGCTCGCGTTGAAAACAAAGGAGAAAATTAATAAATGAAATAACCCCACATCTACCAGTTCAGAGCATCCTTTACTGCATGAGCATTGACCTTTTTTGTGCGAATCCAAAATTTATTTGAAGGTCCTGGAAATTTAAGATGATGCTAAACAGCTTAATATACCATTTTAGTACCTCGACTATCAGATACCCGTTACTCAGCTAAAGGGAAATGGAGATATGCATCGAGATTTAACAAGGAAGAACGCTATAGTCGAGTACCTCGACTATCAGATACCCGTTACTCAGCTAAATAGAGATATGCAAGTAGCAAAGCGAGATTAAAATGCGCCACGTACCAGATTTAAGCGTTATGGGCGTTAGAGTGGGATTGGCAAACTTTTTTTTTAATCAATCTGTAGGTATTGACGAGACCAATACATTTCAGTTAAAATTGTCTATCTAGCATAAAAATTGTGGGCGTCACAGGTTTTCGCGGTTTGTGGGCGTTAGAGTGGGCGTGGCATATTCGCGTTACAAACTTGCGCTGCGTATAGGGCTACGGAATCTAAATCTGAAATCCCAATTCTCTATCTTTGATAGTTTCCGAGATATCCACGTTCATATTTACGATTTTTTGAAGTTTGTGGACGGTTTATGGGCGTTAGGGTGGCGTGGCAAACTTTTTTTTGGGTCAATCGATAGGTATTGATAAGAACATTACATTTCAGTTATAATTTGTATTCTAGCATCAAAACTGTAGGAGCCACAGTTTTGGGCGGTTTGTGGGCGTTAGAGTGGGCGTGGCACTCTACTGAAACAAACTCTCGCTGCGTAAGAAGCTCAGGAATCTGCACGCCAAATCTCAATAGCCTAGCTGTCGTAGTTTCCGAGATCTCACCGTTCATCCGGACGGACAGACAGACGGACAGACGGACATGGCTAGATCGACTCGGCTAGTGATCCTGATCAAGAATATATATACTTTATGGGGTCGGAAACGGTTCCTTCTGCCTGTTACATACTTTCCGACGAATCTAGTATTCCCTTTTACTCTACGAGTAACGGGTATAATAACAGTAACGCGAAATAGCGACCTAATAGCGACCTAACCGGGATAGTGATACGTGGCTGTACCCATACCGGCCGCGTCTGCTGTCTTCGATTTGGTTCACCTGAATTAATAGCCCCCCTTATCATAGATGCCACAGGCTATCAAATACCCGTTAATCAGCAAAAAGAATTGGAACTGCAAATGTTTGCAAAATTGGAAACACTGGCTCTGGAAAACTATATCCTATTGCTCCCAAATGAATAATCAAACAATTAATTCAGATCAAGAAGGAAGCTAGGTTCGGCAAACCGAAGAATTATATAAGCTTGCAGGTCGTTCCTGTGGAAGAAATGTTCATACAGAGATTTCCGATTTTTAGAAAATTTAACAATAGTCACATTTATTTTATATCCTTCCTTCAGCGGCTAGTGATATAGTAACCCTGTTTTAATTAAATTTAATTCGTAGCTATGAAATATTAAAAAAAGTTTATATTCCGAAATCGAAGAGAATGACAAAAACAAGAGACTGCCTCGACTACCATATACCCCTAACTCAGGTAAAAAAAAAAAGCGCCACCTATTGTTCATTACTATTGGTAGTAGAACTTTGTAATCTGGCCATTTTCTGTATGAGTATATCACCAACCCTCCCGCACTCTTTTGAGTTTGCTAATTATATATTTTTGTTTGGCTATAACTATTTAATGAATGGTCTGATTTTAATAATTTGGTATTGATAATAAGAACAACATCTCATTTAAATTTTTACTTCAATTTAAAATATGTGGGCGCTACGGTTTCTTTAGCGGTATGGACGTGGCACCCTGCCTTAACAAACTTGAGCTGCGCGGGAAGCCCAAGAACCTACATGCCAAGTCTCAACATTCTAGCTCATATAGTTTCCGAGATTTTGTCTTTTTGCATAAAAGCAGATCGTTGGCTTGATAAGTAATTTGAACAAAAGTATTAGGTACTTAAATCAATTTAAATCAGATTATTAAGCGACTTATGATTCTTAAATCGCGTCCTTCTATATATGCATAGCTATTTTTCATCGTGGTTTATGCTTTTCACATAAAATAAACATCTTCAATAAATAGATTCAAGTTTAGCTGTTTAATATTTAATATTCATTATTATATTTATTAATTTATTGTGAGGAGTTGAATAACTCCCCACAAATAGAAGCAGCAGCAGATGGCCGGCCGCTTACCAGATACGCGGCGAATTTGCGTAGTAACGGCGCGGCGGGGAGAACGAGAGAGTTTGGAGACCAAGGGTGGAGATCGAGAGAGTTTGGAGACCAACGAAGGAGAGCGAGAGAGTTTGGAGACCAATAAAGGAGAGCGAGAGAGATTGGAGACCAAGGATGGAGAGCGAGAGAGAATGGAGACTTCGCGGGCAGAGCAAGAGTGCCGTATGCAGAAGAGGATAACGGAACTCCACGGGACTTTGGACTCTCCCGTGAACTTTGGACCGGGAGAGGAAGTGCCACATCTCGGCAGTGGAGCGGCACACAGGCGTGCCACAAGCGGCACGGGAATCAGCGGAACGGCAGCAATGGGCAGAACATCTATTGGAAGCGGTACATAAAGGACAAGTGGGTCATCCAGGAGGCACGAACTTTGGACCCAGAGTGGAGAGATCCAGCGGGCCGTGCGCAAAAGGGAAATAACGGTGCTTGGAGGCCCTATATAAGGCCGCAGAGCGCTGGCAGCTGGATCAGTCGATCAAGAGGAGTCAAGCCTTCAAGATCAGTCAAAGTACCAAGTGAGCAAACAGTCAAGCAAGTAATCTACGAGGGAGCTACAACCAAGCGTCGGAAGCAGCGCCGTGGGAAGCATAGAAGGAGCAAGATCGCCACGTCGAGACGTTCGGGATTAGGACATCAGGAATCTCCGAATTGAGACACAGGTGGCTGAGTTCTGAAAGGCATCACGCGGCTAAGTCAAGGCGTTTGTTTTCTAACTTTGTCACGACCACACCCTGGCGAGTCGCCCGGCGGGTCTGTCAGAGACAAGCAAAAGAGTCCTACGACGAAGAGCCGTCAGTTTGGGGAGGAAAGTTGTCTGCGACCCAGCGTACCTTGCCCGACCAAGCAGGACCTGGCGTGACGGACGAGCGGTAGATCGATTTGTGGTTTCGAAAGGCGTCAGCCTGGAGAGCCCTGCGATTACCGGCGAAGTTCCCGAGCAGCGACCGCACAGCTCCCCGAGCGCCAGAACAACGAGATACTAGCCAGAAGACAGCGCAGAGGACATCGACAGCGACGCCAGCAGACATTTCCGGCAGCCACGTTACCATCGCCGCGCGGAGCTCATTGGGGAGCGCAGGAGCGTCGCGGACGTCACGCATTAGGGTGAAGCCGGGTGGAACGTTCGTCTGCGCTAGGCGTAAAGCGAAGTGAACCGCTAGACAGCCTCCGGGCGGCAGCCTTGACTGTCAGCGCGAACTGAGCAAGAACCTAGCGGGACCGTCCGGTACAGAGCAAGGGACAGTATTGCCTCGAAAGGCGTCAGCCTGGAGAGCAAGGCTTGTTCACCCTAGTCTGAGAACGGTGACGCTTCCCTAAGCCCACAAGGCCGAATTCTCTGCGGGTCTAAGGCGCAACAAGCGACCCCGAGGCAACGCGTCGGCAAGCAAGCAGAGGCGGCCACTACGAGCGTCCCGAGACCCAGGATCCAGAGGAGGACGAGTCAACGCGTCGAGAAGCCAGAAGGAGGAGCACCAGCAGCCGGCGGAACCAGAACAAGGAGATACAGAAACCAGCATAGCCACACACCCGCTGTACCAATACCACGAGAATAAATCCCACTGTTACCATTTGAACACTTTGTTTTCTCACTGATCTACGGGCAATCACGTCATATAAATTTGGTGGGACGAACACACAATCTTCTGAGCTAGCCGCACGAATCTCGTAGCGAGCAGACATACAAAATCAGTTCGTTACATCTGGCGCCCAACGTGATTGTCCCAACAGTGAGAACAGCACAGTAAAAATGGGAAAGAAGTGGATTTACCGCCTCAAGAAGGAAGACTTCGCCCATGTCGCACAGAGGCTCAACGTCGCCCTGGAGGGCAGGCTAGATGACATGAGGAAGGCACTATCGGAATACTACTCCGAAACAGAGAACGATCCACAACTCGTCGACATCTGGGCCGAGCTAGAGGCGACATACTACGACAGAGCCGGCCCAAGCATTACGTTAACGAACGCTGAAGGGGACAACCTGGTGGCAAGCCTGAGCGTTGACAACATACAGAAAGAGGCCCACAGGAGAGAGTCAAGCCAAGAAAAGAAAGAAGCAGCGCTGATCCCGAGACCAAGCCAGTCGGACTATGCAAAGGTCGCTAAGCAGGTCCGCGAATGGTCGTTCAGGTTCGACGGGGCGGAAAAACCATTCGAGTTCCTGGAGCAGGTAGAATGGTCCGCCAACACGTACGGTTTGGAGCTCGATATGATCCCTCGAGCGATGCCGGAGTTGCTAAAAGGAAGGGCTTTGAAATGGTTCATCGCCAACAACAAGCAGTGGAGAACTTGGGCAGAATTCATTGAAAGTTTCCACACATATTTCCTGCCAAGAGATTTCTTCACCAGGCTGGCGGACCAGGTCCGGCAAAGGAAGCAAGGCTTCAGCGAGTCGTTCAAGGACTACATGATCGACATGCAGACGATGGTGAGGCCACTTAATTACTCCGCTAAAGAGACCCTAAGGACCATCAAGGAAAACTGCACCCCTAGTCTAAGGATCTTCCTAAGGGCATACAAAGTGTCGGACCTGGACACGCTAATGATCCTAGCCGATGAGTACGAAGAACTGGAAAAGGAACGGGAAGTCTTCGCACAGGAGAACAAGTTCTCAAAGACAAAGTCGGCGTCACCAACACAGGTGACATGCAGGAGATGCGAGGAGGAAGATAACCAGGACACACGAGGAAACGACCAATGGTCACCACCACACCAAGCCAGACGACAGCAGGCAACAGACGCACCACGCGGAAGCCATTGGGCACCACCCCCACAGCAACAGAGACAGCCAAACAATACCTTGTGGAGGCCACCAAGCAACACACAGAGGCCACAAGATGCCACCCATATCACAGACCCGCAGGAGGCCTGTCGGAAATGCGGTGGGAACGGACACTGGGCTAGAGGATGTCGTAACCAGCGGCTGCTGTTTTGCTGGATATGCGGCAAGGTGGGTGTTAGGAGCGTCGATTGCTGCCAACGATCGGGAAATGGCCAGCGATCTCAGCCGCAGAGAGGCGAGCGGGGATCGCACAATGCCACCTCTCCAAACTAACGGGCGAGCTAATCGAGGAGGAGCAGCAGTTGTCCGCAGCTGTGATGATTGGTGGGAAAAGCTACAAAGCCACAATCGACACCGGAGCAACGGCAAGCTTCGTTAGCGAAGAATTGGCGGACAATATTGCTGCTCTAGGAAAGATTACCAGGACGAGACGGCAAGTTAGGTTGGCAGATGGAAGGTGCGGCGGAATTACTGCGCAGCTCGAGGTGGAGGTCAAATTCGGCAACAAACAAGTGACCATGAGCCTGTTGATTTTACCCGGGGTAGTGGATCCATTAGTGTTGGGATGGAACTTCCTGAAACAAGTCGGAACCGAGATAAGGTGTGCTGGACACGAAATAATAATACCAGCCAGGAACCGACACAATGGATGGCTCGAGGAGAAGCTATCAGTAGCAGTCGTTCAACAAGTAAACGAGTTGGACGATACTACAGCGTTCCTTGAAACAGAGCTGGCAGACTTCAGCACAATGTCGGGAACATCGAATATGGCAGAACACCAGATCAAAATGAAGGACGACAAGCCAATCAAGCAGAGATACTACCCAAAGAACCCAAAAATTCAAGGGGAAATCAACGCAAAGGTGGACGAGCTTCTCCAAATGGGGTTCATAGAGCATTCAAAGAGCCCATACAGCTCCCCCATCGTGATGGTGAAAAAGAAGACAGGCAAGTGGAGACTGTGTGTCGACTTCAGGCAGATCAACGCGAAGTCAGTGAAGGATGCCTACCCAATGCCCCGCATAAACTACATCCTAGATCAACTAAGAGAAGCGCGGTACATCAGCAGTTTGGACCTGAAGGATGGATACTGGCAGATCCCACTAGAAGAAAGTAGCAGGCAATATACAGCATTTACGGTACCAGGCAAAGGTCTGTTTCAGTGGAGGGTAATGCCGTTCGGACTTCACTCGGCGTCGGCAACGTTTCAGCGAGTCTTGGACCAAGTAATCGGCCCCGAGATGTCACCTCACGCATTCGCTTACCAGGATGACATAATAGTGATCGGTCGCACGCTGGAAGAACACAAAAGAAACCTGAAGGAAGTGTTCCGGCGTCTAAAGGAGGCAAATCTGAGGCTGAATCCAGAAAAATGCCAATTCTTCAAAAAGGAGCTGCTGTACCTAGGTCACCGAGTGACTAGCGAGGGAATAGGAACAGATCCAGAAAAAGTAGCCGCCATCGCCGAACTAGAACCGCCATCGACTGTCAAAGAGCTCCGGCAATACCTAGGAGTAGCGTCGTGGTACCGCCGGTTTGTACCAGATTTTTCAAGAATCGTCAAACCCCTGAACGACCTGCTGCGCAAAGGCAGTAAGTGGGAGTGGACACCAGAGCACCAGATGGCGTTTGAGGAGGTTAAGGCAAGACTCGTGGCAGATCCAGTGCTAGCATGCCCGGACTTCAGTAGAACTTTCATCCTGCAAACAGACGCCAGCGACTACGGCATCGGAGCGATACTGACCCAGGACACCGAAAAGGGCGAAAGAGTAATCTCCTACTCGAGCCGAACACTGAACGGCGCGGAGAAGAACTACTCGACAACGGAGAAGGAGTGCTTGGCGATCGTCTGGGCGATCCGGAAGCTCAGGCCATATCTGGAAGGTTACCACTTTAAGGTAGTAACCGACCACATGGCCCTGAAGTGGCTCAACAGCATCGAAAGCCCTTCAGGAAGGATCGCCAGATGGGCCCTGGAGCTACAACAGTACGACTTTGAGATAGCGTACAGAAAGGGCCAACTAAACGTGGTGGCCGACGCATTATCAAGACAACCACTACCAGAGACGCTTCGAGGAGTAAAAGAGGCATCGGCAACAATAACCTCAGGAGAGTGCAGCTGGATCAAGGACATGGGCGAAAAGATAAGGACCCAACCGCAGAAGTACCCGGACTATGTTATGGATGGTGAGACCCTGTACAGAAACATACCTCACCGAGCAGGCAGTGAAGACGTCGCGTCATGGAAGATGTGCGTCCCGAAGTCACTACGAGAAACAGTGTTGAGGGAAAACCACGACGCACCGTCCGCGGGACACGTAGGAAGGACAATTGCACGGTTGGCAGCCCGATACTACTGGCCAGGCATGCATAGAGACGCCCGAGCCCACGTACGAAAATGCGAGATTTGCATGCGGTTTAAGCCCAATCAGATGCAGGCGGCTGGGAAGATGTTGACCCAAGTGCCGGAGGAACCATGGGCCACGGTATGTGCAGACTTCGTTGGACCCCTACCAAGATCTAAGCACGGGAACCAAATGCTGCTGGTCATGATAGACAGGTTTTCGAAATGGACGGAACTGGTGCCCCTACGCAGTGCGACAGCAGAGTCGCTCAAGAAGGCGTTTAGGGAGCGCATAATCGCAAGGTACGGGGTCCCGAAGGTGGTCATAACGGACAACGGAGTGCAGTTTACAAGCCGTATCTTCAAGAGTTTTCTGGCCGAGATGGGTATCAGACAACAGTTCACTGCACCATACACACCACAAGAAAATCCGACCGAACGAGCGAACAGAACGGTCAAGACCATGATTGCGCAGTTCGCAGGGCAGGACCAGAGAAACTGGGACGAGAAGTGGCCGGAGATTATGCTAGCAGTGAACACGAGCACATCGGAATCCACTGGCCATACACCGGCGTTTCTTACCCAGGGAAGGGAACCACGTCTACCCAGCAGCCTATATGATAAGGAAACCCTAGGCACTGGACGAGCTACGGAGACCCCTGAGGAAAAGGCCAACAAACTAAAAGAGGTATTCGAGATCGTGCGGCGAAATATGGAAAAGGCGTCCCAGGACCAAGCCAGACACTACAATCTGAGAAGGAGGCAATGGTCACCAGCGGTGGGCGACATAGTGTGGGCCAAGGAACATCACCTGTCCAAAGCGGCCGAAGGATTCGCTGCAAAACTAGCCCCGAGGTACGATGGCCCTTACCAGGTTGTAGATTTCGTCTCTCCAGTGATCTGCAAAATTCGCCACACACAGTCGAAGAAAGAAAAGACAGTTCACGTTGGCGAGCTCAAGCAACAAGTAAACGAGCAGACAGCAGAAACATCAGATGTCTAACAACGGGTACGAGGCGGCAGGATTAGGCGTCAGGCCGAAGCGAGAGTCATCCATACGCCACACGGAAAGGACAATCAGGATAGAACAAGGACATGGATAAGGATCACACGTTGATCCAGACTGCGAGGCCACAGGATTAGGCGTCAGGCCGAAGCGAGAGTCATCCACACGCCACGCAGAAAGGTCAACCATAAGGGTAGGGCACAAGGACGTGGATAGGGATGGATGGTCATCCCGACCGCAAGGCAACAGGATTCAGCGTCGGGCAGTTGCCAGAGTCATCCGCGATAACGCCAGGCGGAAGGGACACTTACAAAACGGCACAAGGATACGGGTAAAGTAGAAGAGAGTATGCGCGGAAGGAGACAAGCAACACAAGACGCGCAGTCCAGACATACACCGCAGCATCCGGAGATTCTATACGGAATGCGCCGGACGAGCTCGACTAGTTGTTACCCGAGGAAAAGGGGAGGACGGTGCAGAATCAGATCTACACCGTAACCAGCTGGTCACAAAAAAAAAAAACAGAAACACGCACCACACCAACAGTTGACTAAAAACAAGAAAAGGAACGGGGCATGCATAGGCCGCACCAGCAACCTGAAATTTAAAGGGGGCCTAATGCAGGAAGCAGAAAGACATCATAAATACTTACCGGCTGTCCTGGTTGCGAAGCGAATGCGAAGTCCTCTCCGCAACCGCTCTCAAAAGCTGCCAATGTGGAGTCAGATGCTGCCAACAGAGGACGAGTGAAGGGCGAGAGAGGACGAAAGGATGAGATGAAAAGGAGTGAAGGAAATGCAAAAGAAACTTACCTATGAATTTCATAGTATGAAAGTTGCAAAATCACCACGAGCCAGGGAAGGGGGCGCCTCGATAGGCGATCGATTGGCACTGGACGATAGTGCGATCGATGGGCACACGACAATGGAAATATCGGCCAAGGTGGAAATATCGCAAACGAGCAGGTGGCAACGCCGCACCGTCGGTATCGATATGCGAATAAATATCGATCACGCACGAATGGTGTGACCAGGCGGAGGAAACATGGAAAGGAGTGAGACGCAGCAATGAGCAGCAAGCTGGGGATCGATAGCCCAGGAGTATCGATGTCCCAGTGGGAACACAGGAAATATCGGCGCGGGAGATTTAAAGTTGCTACGAGGAGGATGACCCCGCTGTAGAAACTCAAGGGAGTTAAGAGCGTCGAGGGAGCATCGAGGGAGCAACGAGGGAGCGCCGCGGGAATCACAAGGACTCAAAGGCTAGGATAAGCAAGGAAACGCCGGAGAGTAGGAACCAGTCTTAAATGTTTCCCGAAGTAAGGGGGGAATGTGAGGAGTTGAATAACTCCCCACAAATAGAAGCAGCAGCAGATGGCCGGCCGCTTACCAGATACGCGGCGAATTTGCGTAGTAACGGCGCGGCGGGGAGAACGAGAGAGTTTGGAGACCAAGGGTGGAGATCGAGAGAGTTTGGAGACCAACGAAGGAGAGCGAGAGAGTTTGGAGACCAATAAAGGAGAGCGAGAGAGATTGGAGACCAAGGATGGAGAGCGAGAGAGAATGGAGACTTCGCGGGCAGAGCAAGAGTGCCGTATGCAGAAGAGGATAACGGAACTCCACGGGACTTTGGACTCTCCCGTGAACTTTGGACCGGGAGAGGAAGTGCCACATCTCGGCAGTGGAGCGGCACACAGGCGTGCCACAAGCGGCACGGGAATCAGCGGAACGGCAGCAATGGGCAGAACATCTATTGGAAGCGGTACATAAAGGACAAGTGGGTCATCCAGGAGGCACGAACTTTGGACCCAGAGTGGAGAGATCCAGCGGGCCGTGCGCAAAAGGGAAATAACGGTGCTTGGAGGCCCTATATAAGGCCGCAGAGCGCTGGCAGCTGGATCAGTCGACCAAGAGGAGTCAAGATCAGTCAAAGTACCAAGTGAGCAAACAGTCAAGCAAGTAATCTACGAGGGAGGTACAACCAAGCGTCGGAAGCAGCGCCGTGGGAAGCATAGAAGGAGCAAGATCGCCACGTCGAGACGTTCGGGATTAGGACATCAGGAATCTCCGAATTGAGACACAGGTGGCTGAGTTCTGAAAGGCATCACGCGGCTAAGTCAAGGCGTTTGTTTTCTAACTTTGTCACGACCACACCCTGGCGAGTCGCCCGGCGGGTCTGTCAGAGACAAGCAAAAGAGTCCTACGACGAAGAGCCGTCAGTTTGGGGAGGAAAGTTGTCTGCGACCCAGCGTACCTTGCCCGACCAAGCAGGACCTGGCGTGACGGACGAGCGGTAGATCGATTTGTGGTTTCGAAAGGCGTCAGCCTGGAGAGCCCTGCGATTACCGGCGAAGTTCCCGAGCAGCGACCGCACAGCTCCCCGAGCGCCAGAACAACGAGATACTAGCCAGAAGACAGCGCAGAGGACATCGACAGCGACGCCAGCAGACATTTCCGGCAGCCACGTTACCATCGCCGCGCGGAGCTCATTGGGGAGCGCAGGAGCGTCGCGGACGTCACGCATTAGGGTGAAGCCGGGTGGAACGTTCGTCTGCGCTAGGCGTAAAGCGAAGTGAACCGCTAGACAGCCTCCGGGCGGCAGCCTTGACTGTCAGCGCGAACTGAGCAAGAACCTAGCGGGACCGTCCGGTACAGAGCAAGGGACTGTATTGCCTCGAAAGGCGTCAGCCTGGAGAGCAAGGCTTGTTCACCCTAGTCTGAGAACGGTGACGCTTCCCTAAGCCCACAAGGCCGAATTCTCTGCGGGTCTAAGGCGCAACAAGCGACCCCGAGGCAACGCGTCGGCAAGCAAGCAGAGGCGGCCACTACGAGCGTCCCGAGACCCAGGATCCAGAGGAGGACGAGTCAACGCGTCGAGAAGCCAGAAGGAGGAGCACCAGCAGCCGGCGGAACCAGAACAAGGAGATACAGAAACCAGCATAGCCACACACCCGCTGTACCAATACCACGAGAATAAATCCCACTGTTACCATTTGAACACTTTGTTTTCTCACTGATCTACGGGCAATCACGTCATATAAATTTGGTGGGACGAACACACAATCTTCTGAGCTAGCCGCACGAATCTCGTAGCGAGCAGACATACAAAATCAGTTCGTTACATTATGGCAAAGAATAATTAGCTTTTTTCTGAATAAACATTTGCCTAGTTCTCAAGGAAGATCGCTATAGTCGAGTACCTCAACTATCAGATACCCGTTACACAGCTGAAGGCAGCAAAAGGAAATGGAGGTACGGAAGCAGCAAAGCGAGATTGATATGCGCCCCTACCCGCGATCCCAATATATGGTTATGTTGGCGGTAGAGAGATTTAAGTATTATGGGCGTTAGAGTGCGCATGGCAAACTTTAATCAATCTGTAGGTATTGACGAGACTAATACATATCAATTACAATTTTTTGTCTAGCATAAAAATGGTGGGCGTCACAGGTTTGGGCGGTTTGTGTGTGTTAGAGTAGGCGTGGCATACTTTTTGTTTGCAAATTATAATTATAATAATAATTACTAAATCGATAGCTATTGATGAGAACAATACATTCCAGTTTACATTTTTATTCTAGCACCAAAACTGTAGGAGCCAAAGTTGGGCGGTTTGTGGGCGTTAGAGTGGGCTGCGCAAGAAGCTCAGGAATCTGCATGTCAAATCTCAATAGCCTAGCTCTTATAGTTTCCGAGATCTCAGCGTTCATACGGACAGACGGACAGACGGAATGGCTAGATCGACTCGGGTAGTAATCCTGATCAAGAATATATATAGTGACATATCCATAGTACCACATACTCCTATGTACATGTTCACACACCCACACACACATACATACACACATTACGCGGTCACCCTCAAGACACCCTTTTTAAGTAATAAGAATCCAGATTTAATTGTCAACAAGCTAATGGAAAATTACCGAACTAAAGGCAAGCCAGAGGAAATTTCCATGAAACAAAAAACCAAACTTGATAGACTAAACAATTGGAACGAGCCGCTGTTCAGACTATCGGCACGTTCCCACGAATCAGGATACTCAGATTTCGGGACCCAAGTCTGGAGTCCAAAGTCTAAATTTAAAGAATCACTCAATTGCAATAGATCCCACTCACAGAAAGCTCTAAAGCTTAAAACCGAGGTATGATCGTAAGTGAAGTAGGAGTTAGAGAATGAGTTCAGTTTCAGTATCCAAAAAGGATATCTCAACACTTTCTAACTTAAAAGAATCAGCAATGATTTTAGGTCATTGGGATTCAGACCCTTTTGATAATTATAAACCAAAACGTTATGATAACCGAAGGAATTCGGGAAATAACCTTTCGCATCAGAATCATTATTACCAAAAATATAATTCTCAGACACATAATTACCCAAGAAATAGTTACAATAACAACATGAACAACTCAACAAATCCTCAAACCAGGGAAATTATCAGGAGTTTAGGAGAAACTTAGATCAAGGCAGGGCCCAAAATCCCTTAAATTTCCAGGCATCCACGTCAAATAATTCTCCAAATGCACCTGTCAAAAGACAGAGGGAAAACGAGAGTACACAGAACAGAATGGACGTAAATTTTCAGCAAACTGCCTCGGATTCAGAAGATGTTGCCCATATGTAAGGGTGATGATTAAGGGAAAGATCCTTAGAGCAATGGTAGATACCGGGTCATCTATCAACCTAATGACAGAAAATTTTGGAGATAATAAAGAACAAATAGAAAAATTAAAAGTATTCACAATAAATGGTTCAATGGAAATAAATAAAAGCATAACATTGGATCCCTCCAAAATTTGTCCGTCTAAGCAAAAATTTTATTTACATAAATTTTCCAACAGCTACGACATCCTAATAGGTAGAGACTATTTAAGGGACAGAAAAGCAAAAATAGACTACGAAAAAGAAACAGTCACGTTAGGAAACACGCTACTTTATATAAGATATGGCCAAAATGACATAGTAAAGGACAAGATTGAAGAGGATAAGACCGCATCAGAATGCCTTAATCCGCCCTTATCAAAGGACCAATCTTTTTACTTTGCTATTAATAACGAATTAAAGGAATGCAATGAATACAGACTAGAACATTTAAATGAAGAAGAGAAAGAAAACTTAAAAAGGGTTTTGTTCGAATACAATGATATTCAGTACAAGGAAGGTGAAAATTTGACTTTCACAAGTACCATCAGACATTCGATACAAACGAAACACGAAGACCCTATATATAGGAAACCGTACAAATACCCTCAAACTTTTGATGAAGAGGTGAATAAACAAATAAATGAAATGATCGAACAAGGAATAGTTCGCAAGTCAAAATCTCCCTATTGCTCACCAATTTGGATAGTTCCAAAAAAAAGTGATGCATCGGGTAAACCAAAATTCAGATTAGTTGTAGATTACAGAAATCTAAACGAAATCACAATTAACGACAAATTCCCAATACCTAGAATGGATGAAATATTGGACAAGTTAGGAAGATGTCAGTATTTCACTACCATCGATCTAGCTAAAGGATTCCATCAAATTCAAATGGAACCTGAGTCAATAGCAAAAACAGCATTTTCACCCAAACATGGCCATTACGAGTACACCCGAATGCCATTTGGCCTTAAAAACGCCCCCGCTACTTTCCAAAGATGTATGAACAATCTATTAGAGGACTTAATCTATAAAGATTGTTTAGTATATCTAGATGATATTATAATTTTTTCCACTTCATTGGAGGAACACATTTTATCATTAAAAAAGGTTTTCCAAAAACTTCGAGAAGCGAACTTAAAACAAGGAAGAACGCTATAGTCGAGTGCCTCGACTATCAGATACCCGTTACTCAGCTATATGGAGATATGCAAGCAGCAAAGAGAGATTAAAATGCGCCACCTACCGGCGGTATACAGATTTAAGCGTTATGGGCGTTAGAGTGGGCGTGGCAAATTTTTTTTGGATCAATCGATAGGTATCGACGAGACCAATACATTTCAGTTAAAATTTTTTATCTAGCATGAAAATTGTGGGCGTCACAGGTTTTCGCGGTTTGTGGGCGTTAAAGTGGGCGTGGCAAACTTTTTTTTGGGTCAATCGATAGGTATTGATGAGAACAATACATTTCAGTTAAAATTTTTATTCTAGCATCAAAACTGTAGGAGCCACAGTTTTGGGCGGTTTGTGGGCGTTAGAGTGGGCGTGGCACTGTGCTGAAACAAACTTGCGCTGCGTAAGAAGCTCAGGAATCTGCACGCCAAATCTCAATAGCCTAGCTCCCATAGTTTCCGAGATCTCAGCGTTCATCCGGACAGACGGACAGACGGACAGACGGACAGACGGACAGACGGACAGACGGACAGACGGACATGGCTAGATCGACTCGGCTAGTGATCCTGATCAAGAATATATATACTTTGTGGGGTCGGAAACGCTTCCTTCTGCCTGTTACATACTTTCCGACGAATCTAGTATACCCTTTTACTCTACGAGTAACGGGTATAACAAGGGAGAACGCTATAGTCGAGTACCTCGACTATCAGATACCCGTTACTCAGCTAAATGGAGATATGCAAGCAGCAAAGCGAGATTAAAATGCGCCACCTACCGGCGGTATACAGATTTAACCGTTATGGGCGTTAGAGTGGGGGTGGCAAAATTTTTTTTGGATCAATCGAAAGGTATTGACGAGACCAATACATTTCAGTTAAAATTTTTTATCTAGCATGAAAATTGTGGGCGTCACAGGGTTTTGCGGTTTGTGGGCGTTAAAGTGGGCGTGGCACTTAAATCAATTTAAATCAGATTATTAAGCGACTTATGATTCTTAAATCGCGTCCTTCTATATATGCATAGCTATTTTTCATCGTGGTTTATGCTTTTCACATAAAATAAACATCTTCAATAAATAGATTCAAGGTTAGCTGTTTAATATTTAATATTCATTATTATATTTATTAATTTATGGCAAAGAATAATTAGCTTTTTTCTGAATAAACATTTGCCTAGTTCTCAAGGAAGATCGCTATAGTCGAGTACCTCAACTATCAGATACCCGTTACACAGCTGAAGGCAGCAAAAGGAAATGGAGGTACGGAAGCAGCAAAGCGAGATTGATATGCGTCCCTACCCGCGATCCCAATATATGGTTATGTTGGCGGTAGAGAGATTTAAGTATTATGGGCGTTAGAGTGCGCATGGCAAACTTTAATCAATCTGTAGGTATTGACGAGACTAATACATATCAATTACAATTTTTTGTCTAGCACAAAAATGGTGGGCGTCACAGGTTTGGGCGGTTTGTGTGTGTTAGAGTAGGCGTGGCATACTTTTTGTTTGCAAATTATAATTATAATAATAATTACTAAATCGATAGCTATTGATGAGAACAATACATTCCAGTTTACATTTTTATTCTAGCACCAAAACTGTAGGAGCCAAAGTTGGGCGGTTTGTGGGCGTTAGAGTGGGCTGCGCAAGAAGCTCAGGAATCTGCATGTCAAATCTCAATAGCCTAGCTCTTATAGTTTCCGAGATCTCAGCGTTCATACGGACAGACGGACAGACGGAATGGCTAGATCGACTCGGGTAGTAATCCTGATCAAGAATATATATAGTGACATATCCATAGTACCACATACTCCTATGTACATGTCCACACACCCACACACACATACATACACACATTACGCGGTCACCCTCAAGACACCCTTTTTAAGTAATAAGAATCCAGATTTAATTGTCAACAAGCTAATGGAAAATTACCGAACTAAAGGCAAGCCAGAGGAAATTTCCATGAAACAAAAAACCAAACTTGATAGACTAAACAATTGGAACGAGCCGCTGTTCAGACTATCGGCACGTTCCCACGAATCAGGATACTCATATTTCGGGACCCAAGTCTGGAGTCCAAAGTCTAAATTTAAAGAATCACTCAATTGCAATAGATCCCACTCACAGAAAGCTCTAAAGCTTAAAACCGAGGTATGATCGTAAGTGAAGTAGGAGTTAGAGAATGAGTTCAGTTTGAGACTTATAAACAGTAGGTCGGTGTTCTTCCAAAATATTGTAACCAGTGTAAAAGTAAAATTAAATAAAGATTTTTTTTAATACACTTATGGTGCAAATCTTTAATTGGCGCAGTCGGTAGGATCTCAAAAGTCCTTTTGAAAAGTCACCGGTACTGATCCACTACAAGGATAATACTAAACAACTAGTTTATCCGGATCAGCGAATAATCAGTGAACAAATAAAAGACAATCACCGAGATCCGCATAAGAATCTATGTGCAAATTTCGCACGAAGAACTTACAACAACAAAATCCAAATCGGTCAATGTGCGCTTAAAAACCTAAAAAAATAAAAAGTGCCAATATTGAAAAACAAAAGAGTCTATGTGTAATTTATACAGCCAACAGACTAAAAATAAAATCCAAATCGGTCAATACGCGCTAAAGAAAACTTAAAGTGCAAATATTGAAAAGAACAACAAAAATGGCAAACCCTTCACCGTTACCTCAGTTGACCGAGATTCATTTGAATCAATTAACCGGCCAAATTAAGGAATTGCCATATTTCGATGGAAACCCATCGGAACTAAGTCGATATATAGCCAGAGTGGAGTACCTTTTACAACTATACCCTACTCAAGACGTCCGACAAACTCACATCATATACGGAGCCATAGAGAGGACCATTGTCGATTCAGCCCAGAGAGTCATCGAAGATTAGAAATCTAATACATGGATAACAACTAAAGCAGCCCTAATCAAGGCCTTCAAGGATCATAGACCATACGAGGACATTATACAACATGTGCGGGACACCCAGTATCAAGGAAGCATAAGTAAGTTCGTTAATGAACTACAGTTTAGGTCTTCAAAAGTAAATAATAAGTTAGAGTTAGAATCGGATCCAATGGAAAGATCCATTTATACAAATTTTTTAAACAAAACAATTAAAGATTGTATTGAGAGAAAACTTCCCGACAGATTATATAATTCCCTATCCAAAAAGGATATCTCAACACTTTCTAACTTAAAAGAATCAGCAATGATTTTAGGTCATTGGGATTCAGACCCTTTTGATAATTATAAACCAAAACGTTATGATAACCGAAGGAATTCGGGAAATAACCTTTCGCATCAGAATCATTATTACCAAAAATATAATTCTCAGACACATAATTACCCAAGAAATAGTTACAATAACAACATGAACAACTCAACAAATCCTCAAACCAGGGAAATTATCAGGAGTTTAGGAGAAACTTAGATCAAGGCAGGGCCCAAAATCCCTTAAATTTCCAGGCATCCACGTCAAATAATTCTCCAAATGCACCTGTCAAAAGACAGAGGGAAAACGAGAGTACACAGAACAGAATGGACGTAAATTTTCAGCAAACTGCCTCGGATTCAGAAGATGTTGCCCATATGTAAGGGTGATGATTAAGGGAAAGATCCTTAGAGCAATGGTAGATACCGGGTCATCTATCAACCTAATGACAGAAAATTTTGGAGATAATAAAGAACAAATAGAAAAATTAAAAGTATTCACAATAAATGGTTCAATGGAAATAAATAAAAGCATAACATTGGATCCCTCCAAAATTTGTCCGTCTAAGCAAAAATTTTATTTACATAAATTTTCCAACAGCTACGACATCCTAATAGGTAGAGACTATTTAAGGGACAGAAAAGCAAAAATAGACTACGAAAAAGAAACAGTCACGTTAGGAAACACGCTACTTTATATAAGATATGGCCAAAATGACATAGTAAAGGACAAGATTGAAGAGGATAAGACCGCATCAGAATGCCTTAATCCGCCCTTATCAAAGGACCAATCTTTTTACTTTGCTATTAATAACGAATTAAAGGAATGCAATGATATTCAGTACAAGGAAGGTGAAAATTTGACTTTCACAAGTACCATCAGACATTCGATACAAACGAAACACGAAGACCCTATATATAGGAAACCGTACAAATACCCTCAAACTTTTGATGAAGAGGTGAATAAACAAATAAATGAAATGATCGAACAAGGAATAGTTCGCAAGTCAAAATCTCCCTATTGCTCACCAATTTGGATAGTTCCAAAAAAAAGTGATGCATCGGGTAAACCAAAATTCAGATTAGTTGTAGATTACAGAAATCTAAACGAAATCACAATTAACGACAAATTCCCAATACCTAGAATGGATGAAATATTGGACAAGTTAGGAAGATGTCAGTATTTCACTACCATCGATCTAGCTAAAGGATTCCATCAAATTCAAATGGAACCTGAGTCAATAGCAAAAACAGCATTTTCACCCAAACATGGCCATTACGAGTACACCCGAATGCCATTTGGCCTTAAAAACGCCCCCGCTACTTTCCAAAGATGTATGAACAATCTATTAGAGGACTTAATCTATAAAGATTGTTTAGTATATCTAGATGATATTATAATTTTTTCCACTTCATTGGAGGAACACATTTTATCATTAAAAAAGGTTTTCCAAAAACTTCGAGAAGCGAACTTAAAACAAGGGAGAACGCTATAGTCGAGTACCTCGACTATCAGATACCCGTTACTCAGCTAAATGGAGATATGCAAGCAGCAAAGCGAGATTAAAATGCGCCACCTACCGGCGGTATACAGATTTAACCGTTATGGGCGTTAGAGTGGGGGTGGCAAAATTTTTTTTGGATCAATCGAAAGGTATTGACGAGACCAATACATTTCAGTTAAAATTTTTTATCTAGCATGAAAATTGTGGGCGTCACAGGGTTTTGCGGTTTGTGGGCGTTAAAGTGGGCGTGGCAAACTTTTTTTTGGGTCAATCGATAGGTATTGATGAGAACATTACATTTCAGTTAAAATTTTCTATCTAGCATCAAAACTGTAGGAGCCACAGTTTTGGGCGGTTTGTGGGCGTTAGAGTGGGCGTGGCAGTCTACTGAAACAAACTTGCGCTGCGTAGGAAGCTCAGGAATCTGCACGCCAAATCTCAATAGCCTAGCTCCCATAGTTTCCGAGATCTCAGCGTTCATCCGGACATACGGACAGACGGACATGGCTAGATCGACTCGGCTAGTGATCCTGATCGGTCGGAAACGCTTCCTTCTGCCTGTTACATACTTTCCGACGAATCTAGTATACCCTTTTACTCTACAAGTAACGGGTATAATTACTAACTGAGTCGCCTAAACGTAAAAAAACCAGCTTAGCGGCAGTTAATACGGTCACGGTATCCACCCCAAATCCGAACTTGGTGGCTGCAGCAGTCTCTGTTGACACTGTGGTAAGTGAACCTACTGCGCCTATGGATACTGCTGTTTTAGGTGAAGTCACTGCTTCTCGAAGTCGGGTGGTAAAAAAAACTTCAGTGCCGGCTACGGTGCCGACCGTACCTATAGGTACAGAAGTTACCGTTTCTGGCTCTCAGCTTAGTGAGGTGCAATCTGCTGCTGGGGAACGTAAGACATTATCAGTTGTTCCACATAGAAAACAATTACTTGTTTCGAGATTCACCCCAGATACCACATCTGAGGATGTTTTGGAATTTATTCGTGAAAAATTTCCATCCGAGAATATTTCAGTGGAACAATTTAGATGTGTTTAAGGTACTACTTTCTGAAAGCTTTTGGCTTAATGATGATTTAGTAATAAAAGAATTTGTTCCCAATAAACCGAGAACAAATAACAGACCTTCCACTGCGCCAAAAAACTAAAAAGTTTATTTTTGGCTTATCAAAATGTTAGGGGACTAAATATGAAGCTACCCAAGCTTTATGCTGACTCCTCTGCATTTACTGCTGATATTTTGGCTTTTACGGAAACTTGGCTGAAACCAGAGATATCTGACAATGAAGTTCTGTCAAACAATTTTAATGCCTATAGGACCGAACGCTCCTCACGTAGGGGAGGCGGTGTGCTGATTGCCGTTAGCACTAGCCTAACATCCGAGAGAATTCACTCTGATACTCCTAATGAAATTGAATTTGTTAGTGCGAAAGTTTCCTTTCAATCATTCTCAATATTTGTTACATGTTCCTATATTCCACCTGGCTCTGATTTAATTATTTATGAGCACCACCTGTCTGCGATTAAATCTGTTCTATCCCTTCTTTCTAACAGTGACCTTTTGATTGTTTTGGGTGACTTTAATCTCCCTGATATTTCTTGGTCTCCTCCTACTGACTCACTAGTCGCTGTACCTCTATCCGCCCATGATTTTGTTGGTGGTCTTCTAGAACTATCGTTACAGCAAGTAAGCTTTATACGGATTGCATTAAATAGACAACTAGATCTTGTGTTTGTTTCAGACCCGTCTGAAGTCACGGTATCTAGAATTGACGCTCTTGTTGTACCTGAAGACCGATATCATCCAACAATGGAATTGACAATCTGCCTCCCATGCGTTGATACCCTCTCTCCTTTAGTTTCTCAAACTAAAGATGAGATGTTTCCGAAAATGTAACTATAAAAAACTTAACGACATGATTTCTCAATATAATTGGACAGAATTGTACAATTGTATGGATATTGAAAGTGCCACTGAACACTTCTATATAGTGTTAAATACCTTTTTTAATGAATGCGTTCCTGATAGGTTTCCTTCAAAGTCAAACAGGCCACCTTGGTTTACCAATGCGCTTCAAAGACTTAAAAACCTTAAGACAAACACTTATAAAAAGTATAAGAAATCGGGTAAGCTATCTGATTTTGCGAAATATGTGGTGGCTCGATCGGATTTTAATGTTCTCAATAGTCATTGCTATTCTATGTATTTAAGTCGATGTAAATTTGAATTTTCAAATGATCCGAAGCAGTTTTATAACTTTGTCAATGCCAAGCGTAAGTCGTCAGCATTGCCTTCATCGGTACGTTTTAACTCAATGGAGGCATCGACGGATTCTGAAATTGCTGATTTATTTGCCGAGTTTTTCCAAACTATTTATAGTTCGGCTGCTTGGTCAAATTCTAACTACCCTAATCCCTTAAATAAGGCAAATTGTATCTTTACCCCTGAAATTACGGAAATTTCTCTCGTAAGAGACTTAGAAAAAACAACGCCAACTTATTCTCCCGGTCCTGATGGACTCCCCGGGTGTGTGCTTAAGTTTTGTGCGTCAACCATATGTAAACCGATTCTTAAACTTTTTAATTTGTCTATTTCATCGTCAGTTTTTTCTACTATCTGGAAGGACTCTTTTATCATTCCACTTCACAAAAAGGGTGCGAAGGCGGATGCCCAGAATTACAGAGGTATTTCTAAATTGTCGGAAATTCCTAAAGCATTTGAACGTATTATTACTTCTCATTTGCAACATTTATGTTCCTCGCTAATATCACCGTGTCAGCATGGTTTTGTTAAGCGAAGATCGACCACCACCAACCTTCTGGAATTGTCATCTATTGTAATAAATGGATTTAAGAATAAAATGCAGACTGGCGTTACATACACTGATTTTAGTAAGGCCTTTGACTCTGTCAACCACTCTCTTCTCTTATTCAAATTAAATCAGCTTGGGTTTCCATGTAATCTATTAACTTGGATTTCAAGTTATTTGAATGGTAGGACTCAGAGGGTTATATTCAAGAATGCTGCCTCAAAACTGATCTATGTGACATCTGGAGTGCCTCAGGGTAGTCATTTGGGACCTTTGCTGTTTACTTTGTTTATTAACGATCTTCCCTCTATAATAACACACTCTCGTGTACTAATGTATGCTGATGATGTTAAGCTTTGTTTATCACATAATGATATAGCGTCGGGTTTCAACTTACAGTCAGATATTGATTGTTTTCAGGGATGGTGTGAGTATAGCCTATTAAATTTGAACTGCCTTAAATGCAACGTTATGACTTTTTATAGGGGTACTCCTACTTTTGTTAGTTACTCTCTTTAAAATACGCCACTCGACCGTATATATTCAGTTAATGACTTAGGCGTTCTTCTGGACCCAAAACTTAAATTTGACTGCCACATAATGTCCACTGTCAGCAAGGCCATGAGTGTTCTAGGGTTTATAAAGCGTTGGTAAAAAGAATTTGATGACCCTTATACAACCAAAGTATTATTTACCTCCCTTGTCCGTCCTATTTTGGAATATTGTTCTTCGGTTTGGAGTCCACAATATCAAGTGCATATTGACCGTATTGAGTCGGTACAAAAAAAATTTCTTCTTTTTGCCCTTCGTAGTTTGAACTGGGATCAAAACATAAGGCTACCTTCCTATCAGAGTAGATTACTATTGCTTAATTTACCTACCCTTGCAAATCGTAGCACAATGCTTGGTACTATTTTTATGCAAAATCTTATAAGAGGTGATATTGATTCTGTAAAACTTGTAAACCGCCTAACTTTCAATGTTCCTGTTAGACTAACACGAAATTATTATCCCCTAAATTTGCCACGATGTACATCTAATTTTTGTCTGCACGAGCCCTTTCGCGTTCTATGTAATAATTATAACAACCTTTATCATTTAATTTGCACTTCAACTTCTATCCCGGTATTAAAAACTAATATTTTAACTCATTTGCTTCATTCTTAGATGCTTCTTTTATTTTCATTTGTGTCCCGTTTTGTTTTTATTTGTTTTTTGTATCTTCCTCGTGAACTCGTATTTTTTGCCCAAATTGATAAAAGGGCCACAAGCACGTGCTTGGTGTCGTTGGGCCACTTGTTTGTACTGCTCGTAGTGCATCAACGTCCATCATATTGCTCTCTTAAAAATTCGTATTTTCCATTATTTATTGAAAAGGATGTTTTTTCTACATCAGATTCTTTCATAAATATCTGATGAAAACCTGATTCTAAATCTATTGTTGACAAATATCTTTGTTCGGAGCAGATCGCCAGGGACTAGTCATGCGCGCATAGGTGTACGACGGCACCTGCATCGCTCTCTGCTTATCTTTCGCCTTCGTTCTTATACCCATAAAGCTGTCGCTTATCTATTCAGCAAATACTTTGTAAGCCTGCATATGTCTATATGAAGATCTTGGAGCCAAGCTTTTTACACATTCACAGTCCGTCTGCCGCTCCGAATAAACGCTATACATTTTAATATAACCTATTCGTGCGTTATTAATTATAACAAGGAAGAACGCTATAGTCGAGTACCTCGACTATCAGATACCCGTTACTCAAAGGGAAATGGAGATATGCAAGCAGCAAAGCGAAATTAAAATGCGCCACCTACCGGCGGTAGACAGATTTAAGCGTTATGGGCGTTAGAGTGGGCGTGGCAAATTTATTTTTGGATCAATCGATAGGTATTGACGACACCAATACATTTCAGTTAAAATTTTTTATCTAGCATGCAAATTGTGGGCGTCACAGGTTTTCGCGGTTTGTGGGCGTTTAAATGGGCGTGGCAAACTTTTTTTTTAGTCAATCGATAGGTATTGATGAGAACAATACATTTCAGTTAAATTTGTATGTCTAGCATCAAAACTGTGGGCGCCACAGTTTTTCGCGATTTGTGGGCGTTAGGGTGGGCGTGGCATATTCGCGTAATAAACTTGCGCTGCGTACAAGGCTACGGAATCTAAATCTGAAATCCCAATTCTCTATCTTTGATAGTTTCCGAGATATCTGCGTTCATACTTACGATTTTTTGAAGTTTGTGGGCGGTTTATGGGCGTTAGAGTGGGCGTGGCAAACATTTTTTTGGGTCAATCGATAGGTATTGATGGGAACAAAACATTTCAATTAAAATTTTTATTCTAGCATCAAAACTGTAGGAGCCACAGTTTTGGGCGGTTTGTGGGCGTTAGAGTGGGCGTGGCACTCTACTGAAACAAACTTGCGCTGCGCAGGAATCTCAGGAATCTGCGTGCCTAATCCCAGTATTGTAGCTCTCATAGTTTCCGAGATCTCAGCGTTCATACGGACAGACGGACAGACGGACAGACGGACATGGCTAGATCGACTCGGCTAGTGATCCTGATCAAGAATATATATACTTTATGGGGTCGGAAACGCTTCCTTCTGCCTGTTACATACTTTCCGACGAATCTAGTATACCCTTTTACTCTACGAGTAACGGGTATAACTACAATTGGATAAATGCGAATTTATGAAAAAAGAAACAGAGTTCCTAGGTCATATAGTAACAACGACAGGCATAAAACCAAACCCGAAAAAAATAAGTGCTATTATAAATTTCCCGATACCAAAAACTCCAAAGGAGATAAAATCATTTCTAGGATTATGCGGATTTTATAGGAAATTCATACCAAATTTTGCAAATATTGTAAAACCCATGACAATAAAACTAAAGAAAGGAGCAACAATTAACATTAAAGACAAACCATACATAGAAGCATTCGAAAAAATGAAAATCTTGATTACATCCGATCCCATTCTAATTTACCCCGACTTTAATAAGTCATTCTCTTTGACAACAGACGCAAGCAACATGGCGATAGGAGCAGTATTATTTCAAAATCATAAACCCATTTGTTATGCCAGCAGAACCCTTAACGAACACGAAATAAATTATTCCACCATAGAAAAAGAACTCTTAGCAATTGTATGGGCCACCAAATACTTCAGGTCATATTTATTCGGCAGACCTTTTGAAATATTAAGTGATCACAAACCTTTAGTTTGGTTAAACAATATTAAAGAACCGAATATGAAATTACAAAGATGGAAGATAAAACTAAATGAATACGATTATCAAATAAAATATTTGCCAGGGAAAGAGAATTATGTAGCCGACGCAATATCTAGAACCAAAATAGAAGAAATTATGTACACAGAAAATTCTGAAGAAAACGTACCAGAAGAGACTGCTAGTAACGCAGACGCAACAGCGCATAGTGCCCAAGAAGATAACCAAAACTACATTTCTATAACTGAAAGACCATTTAACTACTTCTCCCGACAGATCGAACTAATTAAAGGAAATGAAGATACAACAGAAATAACACACTATTTCCATAAATTAAAAATCAAAATTATTTATAAAGAAATGACGGAAACATCAGCGAAGGAAATAATTAAAGAATATTTATGCACAAAAAAGAGCGCAGTTTATTTCCATAATGACTCAGATTTCCTCACATTCCAAAAAGCCTACGTAGAAATCATAAATACAAACCATTTAACAAAATTAGTAAGATGTACAGCTAGACTCGAAGACATATTGACATATACAGACTTTAAAGAAACAATTTTGAAAAAACATAAAGAACTATTACATACAGGAATCGAAAAAACTACCAAGTGGTTTAGAGAAAAATATTATTTCCCTGATTATCAAAAGTTAATTCAAAATATAATAAATGAATGTGAAATTTGTAACATCGCTAAAACAGAACATAGAAATACTAAACTGACATTTGAACTTACCCCAGAAATTCAAAATATAAGAGAAAAATTTGTTATGGATTTTTACATGGTAGGTAACCAACAATTTTTATCATGTATCGATGTATATTCAAAGTTTGCTACCCTAGTAGAAGTCAAAGGTAGAGACTGGTTAGAAGCCAAAAGAGCTATTATGAAAGTATTCAATGAAATGGGAAAACCACAAGAAATCAAAGCAGATAAAGATTCAGCATTCATGTGTGTAGCCTTACACAACTGGTTAAACTCAGAAGGAGTACAAATTCAAGTAACAACAAGTAAAAACGGTATTTCAGACATAGAAAGATTTCATAAAACAGTAAATGAAAAATTAAGAATTATAGGAAGCGAATCAGACATTGAAAACAGATACACTAAGTTCGAATTAATCCTTTTCATTTACAATCACAAAACAAAACATAATGCTACAAATCAAATACCAGCTGACATATTTATGTATGCAGGAACTCCTGATTACGATACACAAGAAAAGAAAATGAATAGATTCGAAAAATTAAACGAGAAACGTCAGGACCATGAAATAGATCCAAAATACAAACAAGCTCCTCTAGTGAAATCCAAGACTACAAATCCATTTAAAAAGACAGGAACCTTGAAGAAGGTAGATGAAAAACATTTTGAAGAAACGAATAGAGGAAGAAAGATTGTTCATTATAAATCAAAATTCAAAAAGAAGAAGAAAATTAATAAAAGTAAATATGATGATAATTCCAGGCAAACAGAAGGAAATGAACGGACTCAGGAACAACTCGGTGAAAACAATAATTTTCTCTATAATATTAGCAACTGTAATTCAACTGACAATTGGACAAAGTATTGAAATAAATCCCATAAAGGCACAAAATGGATATCTTGTATTTAAAACAGGATCAATCGAAATCCCAACTAATTATGAATACCATTACTTAAGCGTAAATATAACAAAAACCGAACAAACATTTGAAGAGCTTTTAAAAGAAGCCGACGAGTTCAATGATGTTATCCAAATCAGATATTTAGTAGAAAAACTTAAAAGAGAAATCAATGGAATTACAATAGCAAAACGTAGTAAGAGAGGTCTATTCAATATCGTAGGAACAGTTTACAAATATTTATTTGGAACCTTAGATCAGGACGATAAAGATAATATGGAACAGAAAATCAATAATTTAGTAGTTACTAGTGTTCAAAATACAGATTTAAATATGATTATCGATGTCATAAATAACGGAATCGAAATAATTAACAAGTTAAAAGAAAAAGGAGAAAGAGAACAGCAAGTCAACGTTTTAATATTTAACTTACAACACTTTACAGAATATGTAGAAGATATCGAATTAGGAATGCAAATGACAAGATTGGGACTATTTAATCCAAAATTACTAAAACACGATTATTTGAAAAACATGAACCCTGAGAAATTGTTGAGAATCAAAACATCAACTTGGCTTAAAACAGACACAAATGAAATTTTGATTATTTCCCATATTCCTTCAGAGATAGTCA
This sequence comes from Drosophila suzukii, assembly GCF_043229965.1. Classification (NCBI taxonomy): domain Eukaryota; kingdom Metazoa; phylum Arthropoda; class Insecta; order Diptera; family Drosophilidae; genus Drosophila; species Drosophila suzukii. The sequence goes on along the minus strand of NW_027255898.1, from coordinate 1,962,458 downwards.
AATCTCCCGTTTTTGAAATTATTCCTTATTCCGATGAAAATAACAATATTTTAACAGGAAAAATAGTAACTGATGATTGTATAAATGGAATAATTAGACAGGAAAACACTGAATGCAAATATACGAAAACTTACAAAAATTTCCAAATTAATTTTGTTGAACCCAATATTTTATTGACATGGAATATCCCTAAAACATTGCTGAATCAAAATTGCATTAATAAAGAAATTTCTATAGTCGGAAGTAACCTCATCAAAATCCTTAATTGTTCAATACAATTAGATGAATACACTCTTTCAAATTCAATGTTAGATTATACACAGAGTGTTTACGTAAGCAATAATGTAACAAAATTAGAACCATTGTCTTATATTCAAACAAAAGAGATAATAGAATCACATACAAAATATTATAATGTATTTCAAACTATTACTTTAACAACCTTTGTAATCATTATTATAAGCATTTTATTGTATTTATGGTATAAATTTAAGAATATACCAAGAAAACTTATTGTAAAATATATAAAACCAAAGGAAGAAACACCAAAAAGCACAGAAATTGTAAACGATCTACCCAACCAAATCAACATAGAAGAAAATATAATGTTATACCCAAGATTATCGACCTGAGGACAGGCCAAATTCAACGGATGGGGGAGTGACATATCCATAGTACCACATACTCCTATGTACATGTCCACACACCCACACACACATACATACACACATTACGCGGTCACCCTCAAGACACCCTTTTTAAGTAATAAAAATCCAGATTTAATTGTCAACAAGCTAATGGAAAATTACCGAACTAAAGGCAAGCCAGAGGAAATTTCCATGAAACAAAAAACCAAACTTGATAGACTAAACAATTGGAACGAGCCGCTGTTCAGACTATCGGCACGTTCCCACGAATCAGGATACTCAGATTTCGGGACCCAAGTCTGGAGTCCAAAGTCTAAATTTAAAGAATCACTCAATTGCAATAGATCCCACTCACAGAAAGCTCTAAAGCTTAAAACCGAGGTATGATCGTAAGTGAAGTAGGAGTTAGAGAATGAGTTCAGTTTGAGACTTATAAACAGTAGGTCGGTGTTCTTCCAAAATATTGTAACCAGTGTAAAAGTAAAATTAAATAAAGGTTTTTTTTTAATACACTTATGGTGCAAATCTTTAATTATATACTTTTTCATCCGGACAGACAGACGGACAGACGGACATGGCTAGATCGACTTAGCTAGTGATGTTGATCAAGAATATATACACTTTATGGGGTCCGAAACGCTTTCTTCTGCCTGTTACATACTTTTCGACAAATATAGTAAACCCTCTTACTTTACGAGTAACGGGTATAAAAACACAGTAATATTAAGCGCTTACAACAAAGGAATCACATATATAATAAAAGATCTGCAGCAGAAATCGACAAAAATGGGAGGCATTGCCAACTACGTGGGAAATATAAGTGTGTTAGACAAACCGCCGATTGCTAGCAGGCCGCTCCCTACAACATCGTGGGAAAATGTGCTCCCGCTGAACAAAGGGATGCACCGAGGCTACAAGAAGCTCTAAGGCCCCGCCCCATCACAATAGGTGGGTAAGGGGCACGTCAGGAAAAGACTAAAACTGTGAAGAGAAACAGGAGTGGACAATGGACCAAGCTTCTTCAGCAACTCCTCTAGAAAAAGAACCCGTCGGGAAGGAACTTTGCAAACGAGCAAAATAAGGCAACAAAAACTGCATTTATGTCAAAGGCTAAGTTGCCAATAATTAAAAAAACTGTAACTCAAACCGTCGCGCGAAAGCTCTGCTTGAAAAACACTAACCACTGTTAGGCTTTTATTATAACCATGTTACTGGTATATATTTATATCGATTCGTTTAACCTATTTCAATTGTGTGATTACTTACAAATACTAAAATAAATATAATATTCGGCCAATGCCGTAAGTGATGTTAAGATAGTAGACCAAACTGCTAGCAGTAAAGACTGTCTTATAGATAGGCCAAGTAATTTAAGATTTTTAATTTATGTTCCAATAACATTCAGTTCTGGCATTAACTCAATAATTCTGCTGGCAAGATCCCAAGTTGTCCGAAAAATGGAAATATATTCAGTAAAAAACAGTGTATTGATTCCGAAAGGGTAATCATGTAATGAGGAGAAAACAACCTTCAAGGTTGAGATCTGTATAAAAACTGACCTTTATTTTTTTAAGTCTTCGCATACGTAACTAACATGAAATTCTTATAATATGCTTATCAATGGTATATGCAAAGACCGCCCTTTTTTGCTTGAGCAGGAGCCTTATCAACGGTTTCCCGCTAAGCCTCCCTTTGTGCAGTGTGCATGGTCAGGCTAAAGTGCCCTGTACTTAAGACTACAATTGTTCGGCACTGCACCCTTGTAGGTTATAAGTTACAGATCGTTATTTAAGACTCTAGAGCTTATAAAACCTTAAATTTAAGACAATTAGTGTTCTTCTTGAAAAGATTAAAAATAAAAAAATGGGATAGTAGCAAATACCATAGAAACATCCCTTTTCGCAGCAGAACGCCCAAATCTTTATATCAAAACTGTAACATAAAGATTCGCTGAAAGCTGCATGCCATCTGCGCCGCGCTAACAGCACCATGCTAACAACATAAAAACAAATCGCAAACGAATACTGTACAACACTTTTTATGCCATTCTCTCTTACGCTACAACTTTGAAAACTACACAAACTCTAAAAATGGAAAGCTAGGCATTTATATTTAAAGCTAATAGAAAGGGCAGAAGTAGGGTGCAAAGCAGCATCTCTTCGAAACATTGGTGACCCCGACGAGATCGCTTTCTCGGGTTCTAGTGATAATCACATTTTCGTCGCATGTAGACCAAGCCTTCGCATATTCGAACGAGTTCGCGGCCCTTGCATTCGCAGATTACAAACGGATTCTGCAATATCAATTCACATTATATGGCAGATCACTTAATATAACCAAACCGTGCTGCACATATCAATGAATTATGGTACAGCCAAGGGAGCCTCGATCGGCACCTTTGATTAAACACACGCTCTACGTTTCCATTTCCTATTAAAACAACATCAGTTTTCTCTCCCATTTAAACAAGCGTAAGTCTCGGCTACTAGAATTACTCTTTCCCAGGTTCAGCAGCAGCTACGAGGATTGGCAAGATATCTTCTGCCATGAACAGCACCTGTGTGCAAGTCATCCAGGTCATGTCCCAGCCTCCTTACCCAATTTATAAACAAACTCTTTATATACAATTCATAGCTGAGAACGCCTTCCAGCTCAAGTGCCCGGCTTACCCAAGTCGTAAACAATTTCGTATAAAGAATTTTTAACTGGGAACCCCTTACTCAGCTTTTTCACAGAATGCCAATTAGTTCCCCCACTTCAGTTTAAGTTAATCATTAAGATTTAATTGCGCCGCGGTCTTTCTAACATAAACTAAGCTGGGTCCAGCTAATGTAAACACAAGCATCCGGTCAACACTCGGCGAGCCTAAAAACTGCAGAGTAATCCGTTTAGCAATCGAGCAGAGAATTTGATCACCCAATTTCCAGACTCTCTTGAGTCCAACTCTTGTCCAACTCTTAATGAGTTCCCCAACTCTCTTAAACCGAGGATTACTTATCAGATAAACGGCCCTTGGCCAGGCAGTCCGTTTTTGCCTCCGAGAAGATCGGTTCAATCAAATAATAATTGTAAACAGTAATATAAAAGTCGTTATTAAGGAAAGGTTGTAACTTAGTGAATAAAAAATAAAAATAGATTTTTTTAAATTATTCACCAGTGAAGTAATTAATTGGCGCCCAACGTGGGACCACTCTTAAAGCCTTAGAATAAATAACTAACGGTTTTAAAGTAAACAAGGAAGAACGCTATAGTCGAGTGCCTCGACTATCAGATACCCGTTACTCAGCTAAAGGGATCAAAGGGAAATGGAAATATGCAAGCAGCAAAGCTAGATTAAAATTCGCCACCTACCGGCGGTAGACAGATTTAAGCGTTATGGGCGTTTGAGTGGGCGTGGCAAACTTTTTTTTGGGTCAATCGATAGGTATTGATGAGGATAATACACTTCAGTTAAAATTTTTATTCTAATATCAAAACTGTAGGAGCCACAGTTTTGGGCGGTTTGTGGGCGTTAGAGTGGGCGTGGCACATTGCTGAAACAAACTTGCGCTGCGTAAGAAGCTCAGGAATCTTCACGCCAAATCTCAATAGCCTAGCTCTTATAGTTTCCGAGATCTCAGCGTTCATCCGGACGGACAGACAGACGGACAGACGGACAGACGGACATGGCTAGATCGACTCGGCTAGTGATCCTGATCAAGAATATATATACTTTATGGGGTCGGAAACGCTTCCTTTTGCCTGTTACATACTTTCCGACGAATCTAGTATACCCTTTTACTCTACGAGTAACGGGTATAAAAAGAACTCGCGTGGTCTAATAAAAACCAAATCAACCGACAAAAAGTTCGCGTTGAAAACAATGGAGGAAATAAATAAATGAAATAATCCCCTTTACTTACAAAAATCCGCTAATTGATAATCGATATAACAAACTTCCTGTTTAACAAAAAACTAGACGGACAAAATTAAACAAAAAATTTAAAAACTGTGAAAGACCTTTGGCTGATACAAAAAAATACCAACGAATTCAATTACAATTACAAATTAAAAAAAAAATTCAACAAGAAGGAAGAGTTGAGGGCAATCCCTCCTTAAAGAGTTAAGATCACAAAATAAATCGAAAGAAGAGCTGAGGGCAATCCCTCGCTAAAACTTTTTCAACTACAAAATAAATCGAAGGAAGAGCCGAGAGCCATCCCTCGCTAAAACAACCAAGAAGGACGACCCCAGCAGGGTCATCAAAGGAAGACGGAAGACATCCATTAAACCAACGAAAAAAAGAAGACAATTATAATAATTATAATTATTATAAGCAAACAAATTTAAATAAAATCAAACAAGGTGGAAGACTTAATCAACGATTTTGAAAGAATTCTCACCATGCCTCTAACCACAACCTGCACATTTTGTCAATAATGAGTTAAATACTTTAAGGAATGAGATCGTGAGTCTAAAAGCACAACTAAATCAAAATATAAAAAAGTTTGAAGATTTTCAAGTAGAAGTCGTTTACCCAAATATTAAATGTGGAAATTCATTTGAAATTATCAAATCAGTCAGGGAATTTAAAAGAGAAGAAGACAAATATTTGAGTTGGAGGGAATCAGCAGAAATAGCCATGGGACAATATGCTAGAGGTAGCGAAAGGTTCTTTTCTGCATTATCGATCTTGAGGAACAAAATAACTGGCACAGCAATCGATGCCCTAACACACAATGGAACGGTACTCAATTTTGACGCCATAATGGCAAGGTTGGACTTTGTTTTTAGCGACAAACGTCCAATCCATATAATTGAGCAAGACTTAGGAGTACTAAGTCAAGGGAAACTGTCCATAATGAAATATTAAATATTGTTGGGGCGGTGCGGCTTGATCGTTGGAAATAGTTGAAGCCCCAAGATTGAGTGGTACCCAAAAAACACGGGAGTACTTTTGGGTTTTTACGCGACGTACGTAGGTGTTTATTAGTATACTTTGAAACATGTGTAACGAACTGATTTTGTATGTCTGCTCGCTACGAGATTCGTGCGGCTAGCTCAGAAGATTGTGTGTTCGACCCACCAAATTTATATGACGTGACTGCCCCGTAGATCAGTGAGAAAACAATGGGTTCAAATGGCAACAGTGGGATTTATTCTCGTGGTATTGGTACAGCGGGTGTGTGGCTATGCTGGCTTCTGTATCTCCTTGTTCTGGTTCCGCCGGCTGCTGGTGCTCCTCCTTCTGGCTTGTCGACGCGTTGACTCGGCTTCCGCTTGGCTCCTGGGTCTCGGGGCGCTCGTGGTGGCCGCCTCTGCTCACTCGCCGACGCGCTGCCTCGGGGTCGCTTGTTGCGCCTTAGACTCGCAGAGAGTTCGGCCTTGTGGGCTTAGGGAAGCGTCACCGTTCTCAGACTAGGGTGAACAAGCCTTGCTCTCCAGGCTGACGCCTTTCGAGGCAATACCTGTCCCTTGCTCTGTCCCGGACGGTCCCGCTAGGTTCTTGCTCAGTTCGCGCTGACAGTCAAGGCTGCCGCCCGGAGGCTGTCTAGCGGTTCACTTCGCTTTACGCCTAGCGCAGACGAACGTTCCACCCGGCTTCACCCTAATGCGTGACGTCCGCGACGCTCCTGCGCTCCCCAATGAGCTCCGCGCGGCGATGGTAACGTGGCTGCCGGAAATGTCTGCTGGCGTCGCTGTCGATGTCCTCTGCGCTGTCTTCTGACCAGTATCTCGTTGTTCTGGCGCTCGGGGAGCTGGGCGGTCGCTGCTCGGGAACTTCGCCGGTAATCGCAGGGCTCTCCAGGCTGCCGCCTCTTGAAACCGCAAATCGATCTACCGCTCGTCCGTCACGCCAGGTCCTGCTTGGTCGGGCAAGGTACGCTGGGTCGCAGACAACTTTCCTCCCCAAGCTGACGGTTCTTCGTCGTAGGACTCTTTTGCTTGTCTCTGACAGACCCGCCGGGCGATTCGCCAGGGTTTGGTCGTGACAAAGTTAGAAAACAAACGCCTTGACTTAGCCGCGTGATGCCTTCCAGAACTCAGCCACCTGTGTCTCAATTCGGAGATTCCTGATGTCCTAATCCCGAACGTCTCGACGTGGCGATCTTGCTCCTTGTATGCTTCCCACGGCGCTGCTTCCGACGACTCGCTTGGTTGTAGCTCCCTCGTAGATTACTTGCTTGACTGATTGCTCACTTGGTACTTTGACTGATCTTGAAGGCTTGACTCCTCGTGATCGACTGATCCAGCTGCCAGCGCTCTGCGGCCTTATATAGGGCCTCCAAGCACCGTTATTTCCCTTTTGCGCACGGCCCGCTGTATCTCTCCACTCTGGGTCCAAAGTCCGTGCCTCCTGGATGACCCACTTCTCCTTCACGTACCGCTTTCAATCGATGCTCCGCCCACTGCTGCAGTCCCGCTGATTCCCGGGCCGCTTGTGGCACGCCTGTGTGCCGCTCCACTGCCGAGATGTGGCACTTCCTCTCCCGGTCCAAAGTTCACGGGAGAGTCCAAAGTCCGGTGGAGTTCCGTTATCCCCTTTTGCATACGGCACTCTTGCTCTGCCCGCGAAGTCTCCATTCTCTCTCGATCTCCATCCTTGGTCTCCAATCTCTCTCGCTCTCCGTCCTTGGTCTCCAATCTCTCTCGATCTCCGTCCTTGGTCTCCAAACTCTCTCGATCTCCATCCTTGGTCTCCAAACTCTCTCGTTCTCCATCCCAGTCTCCAAAATCTCCTCTCCGCGCCGTTACTACGCGAATTCGCCGCGTATCTGGTAAGCGGCCGGCCACCTGCTGCTGCTTCTATTTGTGGGGAGTTATTCAAATCCTCACACATGAACTGCTTAAGCCTTACTTAACTTAAGCGCTCCAGAGCAGAGCGGAGACTTAGGGGAGAGATGGGGAGGGAGATCGGAGAGCGGAGAGCGCGAGATGTAGACGTCTGGATAAAACTGCCGCTCGACACTGCCTCCTGAAATTAAACGCCCTTTTGACGTGAACATTCTCCCCCCCTTGCGAGGACACCCGTAGCAAGAACCTCAGGATAGTAGGCTCAGGAATATGTTGGAAGTGTAGATCGGTCGTCCGTATGTAGGAGAGTGTGGTGGGCCTTTCCACACTTGTGGCAGTGATGACCACTGCGGCAGGAGTCCTTGGAATGATTGTGAGCCAAGCAATTGGAGCAGTACTTCTGGATATGTACTTCCTGAAGCCGATTCTGGGGGCTTAGCCGTAGAAAGTGGTGGCACTTCCGTAGAGGATGGATCTTTTGGCGGACTCGGCATTGGTAGGATTTAATACCTCGAGTACGTCTGCCATCCAAGGCGGGGTATGGAACCCAATATTCGGATGGAGTATTCTTAGGAGGGACTTTTTGTACGGTGTGGAACTGAGGCGGACACTGGCCTTGGAGGGTCGGATGGAATCGGCGAAGTAGTAGGACCGCTGTTTCGATGCAACAATGTGTGATGCCGATCTTGGCAAGTGAGACAGTTGTGAGCGCTTGTGCAATCCCGGAATTGATGGCTACTTGCAAAGCAATTGGAGCACAACGGCTTCCTTTGGATATAGGCTAAGCGATCTTCTACCGTCATCTGTAGGAAGCGTGAACATATACGCACGGGGTGGTTCTTCTTCGAGCACAGATCGCAGCCTTTGGTTATCGGAACTAACCTTGTGTTGAAGGAATTTATTTTTGGATATTCTGCCACTCGATTTGTGTCTTTGGACTTGACGTGGTGGAAATTGGCAGATCGGAAGCTATCAACGGCTTCAAGAGTTAGATGGCGCTCCGTCAAATAGGAATCCAGCTCAAGCCACGTAGGAATTTCGGCTTTATTTTGGATGGATTGCTCCCATAATGAGCGAGTGAGCTTTGGTAATTTTGTCGAGCACATATAAACCAGGATAGGGTCCCAATTCTCAATATTAACACCGGAAAATTTTAAGGAAGTTAAGCAACCTTGAAAAGTGCGTTGAAGTTCCTTTAAGGCTGCTCCCGACTCCTGTGCTATGGATTGCACATTGAAAAGTGTTTTCAGGTGACTGTTCACCTGCAATCGCTTATTTTCGAAACGCTCAGTTAGGTTATTCCAGGCTGAGCGAAAGCCATCATTGGTGAGTGGGGATCTTGAAACTATGGAATGAGCTTCGCCACTTGTTTTTGAATTTAATTGGAATATTTTTTTAACGGGCGTTAGACTCGGATTGTCTATGTATATTGCCGTGAAAAGGTCCCGGAAAGTCGGCCAGCGAAGATAATCGCCAGAGAAAACCTCTGTGTCGATAGGAGGGAACCGACAGCCATAAGACGTGGAATTTTGGAACGGAGTTACTGGAGCTTGAGGTATTTGGGAGGAGCCCTTTTGGATTTGTTCCATCAGCTGCGCGGCAAATATTTCGTAAGTGGAGTACGTTTGGTAATACTTGGACTTTAGTATGGATTTTGTGTCTGCGGCGCTCTCGCCTGCAGCTATAATGCAGTCGAAGCATATGTCGTATGCTGCCTTTACCGTTTGCCATAAGGAATTGAGGTGATCGCGACGGATTTTATAGGCAGATAACGTTGGGGTGTGAGCACCTGGAGCGTTCACAGTGGCCTCAAAGTGGATCAGACAGTCAACTGTGGCTGTTCGGAGCAGATCGCCAGCGCCTAGTTATGCGCGCATAGGTGTACGACGGCACCTGCAGCGCTCTCTGCTTATCTTTCGCCTTCTTTCTTATACCACTAAAGCTGTCGCTTATCTATTCAGCAACTACTTTGTAAGCCTGCATATGTCTATATGAAGATCTTGGAGCAATTACAATTAGATGAATACACTCTTTCAAATTCAATGTTAGATACACAGAGTGTTTACGTAAGCAATAATGTAACAAAATTAGAACCATTGTCTTATATTCAAACAAAAGAGATAATAGAATCACATACAAAATATTATAATGTATTTCAAACTATTACTTTAACAACCTTTGTAATCATTATTATAAGCATTTTATTGTATTTATGGTATAAATTTAAGAATATACCAAGAAAACTTATTGTAAAATATATAAAACCAAAGGAAGAAACACCAAAAAGCACAGAAATTGTAAACGATCTACCCAACCAAATCAACATAGAAGAAAATATAATGTTATACCCAAGATTATCGACCTGAGGACAGGCCAAATTCAACGGATGGGGGAGTGACATATCCATAGTACCACATACTCCTATGTACATGTCCACACACCCACACACACATACATACACACATTACGCGGTCACCCTCAAGACACCCTTTTTAAGTAATAAGAATCCAGATTTAATTGTCAACAAGCTAATGGAAAATTACCGAACTAAAGGCAAGCCAGAGGAAATTTCCATGAAACAAAAAACCAAACTTGATAGACTAAACAATTGGAACGAGCCGCTGTTCAGACTATCGGCACGTTCCCACGAATCAGGATACTCAGATTTCGGGACCCAAGTCTGGAGTCCAAAGTCTAAATTTAAAGAATCACTCAATTGCAATAGATCCCACTCACAGAAAGCTCTAAAGCTTAAAACCGAGGTATGATCGTAAGTGAAGTAGGAGTTAGAGAATGAGTTCAGTTTGAGACTTATAAACAGTAGGTCGGTGTTCTTCCAAAATATTGTAACCAGTGTAAAAGTAAAATTAAATAAAGGTTTTTTTTTAATACACTTATGGTGCAAATCTTTAATTATATACTTTTTCATCCGGACAGACAGACAGACGGACAGACGGACATGGCTAGATCGACTTAGCTAGTGATGTTGATCAAGAATATATACACTTTATGGGGTCCGAAACGCTTTCTTCTGCCTGTTACATACTTTTCGACAAATATAGTAAACCCTCTTACTTTACGAGTAACGGGTATAAAAACACAGTAATATTAAGCGCTTACAACAAAGGAATCACATATATAATAAAAGATCTGCAGCAGAAATCGACAAAAATGGGAGGCATTGCCAACTACGTGGGAAATATAAGTGTGTTAGACAAACCGCCGATTGCTAGCAGGCCGCTCCCTACAACATCGTGGGAAAATGTGCTCCCGCTGAACAAAGGGATGCACCGAGGCTACAAGAAGCTCTAAGGCCCCGCCCCATCACAATAGGTGGGTAAGGGGCACGTCAGGAAAAGACTAAAACTGTGAAGAGAAACAGGAGTGGACAATGGACCAAGCTTCTTCAGCAACTCCTCTAGAAAAAGAACCCGTCGGGAAGGAACTTTGCAAACGAGCAAAATAAGGCAACAAAAACTGCATTTATGTCAAAGGCTAAGTTGCCAATAATTAAAAAAACTGTAACTCAAACCGTCGCGCGAAAGCTCTGCTTGAAAAACACTAACCACTGTTAGGCTTTTATTATAACCATGTTACTGGTATATATTTATATCGATTCGTTTAACCTATTTCAATTGTGTGATTACTTACAAATACTAAAATAAATATAATATTCGGCCAATGCCGTAAGTGATGTTAAGATAGTAGACCAAACTGCTAGCAGTAAAGACTGTCTTATAGATAGGCCAAGTAATTTAAGATTTTTAATTTATGTTCCAATAACATTCAGTTCTGGCATTAACTCAATAATTCTGCTGGCAAGATCCCAAGTTGTCCGAAAAATGGAAATATATTCAGTAAAAAACAGTGTATTGATTCCGAAAGGGTAATCATGTAATGAGGAGAAAACAACCTTCAAGGTTGAGATCTCTATAAAAACTGACCTTTATTTTTTTAAGTCTTCGCATACGTAACTAACATGAAATTCTTATAATATGCTTATCAATGGTATATGCAAAGACCGCCCTTTTTTGCTTGAGCAGGAGCCTTATCAACGGTTTCCCGCTAAGCCTCCCTTTGTGCAGTGTGCATGGTCAGGCTAAAGTGCCCTGTACTTAAGACTACAATTGTTCGGCACTGCACCCTTGTAGGTTATAAGTTACAGATCGTTATTTAAGACTCTAGAGCTTATAAAACCTTAAATTTAAGACAATTAGTGTTCTTCTTGAAAAGATTAAAAATAAAAAAATGGGATAGTAGCAAATACCATAGAAACATCCCTGTTCGCAGCAGAACGCCCAAATCTTTATATCAAAACTGTAACAAAAAGATTCGCTGAAAGCTGCATGCCATCTGCGCCGCGCTAACAGCACCATGCTAACAACATAAAAACAAATCGCAAACGAATACTGTACAACACTTTTTATGCCATTCTTCCTTACGCTACAACTTTGAAAACTACACAAACTCTAAAAATGGAAAGCTAGGCATTTATATTTAAAGCTAATAGAAAGGGCAGAAGTAGGGTGCAAAGCAGCATCTCTTCGAAACATTGGTGACCCCGACGAGATCGCTTTCTCGGGTTCTAGTGATAATCACATTTTCGTCGCAAGCTTTTGCCATCTGGTAAACACATCACCCTTACATGTAGACCAAGCCTTCGCATATTCGAACGAGTTCGCGGCCCTTGCATTCGCAGATTACAAACGGATTCTGCAATATCAATTCACATTATATGGCAGATCACTTAATATAACCAAACCGTGCTGCACATATCAATGAATTATGGTACAGCCAAGGGAGCCTCGATCGGCACCTTTGATTAAACACACGCTCTACGTTTCCATTTCCTATTAAAACAACATCAGTTTTCTCTCCCATTTAAACAAGCGTAAGTCTCGGCTACTAGAATTACTCTTTCCAAGGTTCAGCAGCAGCTACGAGGATTGGCAAGATATCTTCTGCCATGAACAGCACCTGTGTGCAAGTCATCCAGGTCATGTCCCAGCCTCCTTACCCAATTTATAAACAAACTCTTTATATACAATTCATAGCTGAGAACGCCTTCCAGCTCAAGTGCCCGGCTTACCCAAGTCGTAAACAATTTCGTATAAAGAATTTTTAACTGGGAACCCCTTACTCAGCTTTTTCACAGAATGCCAATTAGTTCCCCCACTTCAGTTTAAGTTAATCATTAAGATTTAATTGCGCCGCGGTCTTTCTAACATAAACTAAGCTGGGTCCAGCTAATGTAAACACAAGCATCCGGTCAACACTCGGCGAGCCTAAAAACTGCAGAGTAATCCGTTTAGCAATCGAGCAGAGAATTTGATCACCCAATTTCCAGACTCTCTTGAGTCCAACTCTTGTCCAACTCTTAATGAGTTCCCCAACTCTCTTAAACCGAGGATTACTTATCAGATAAACGGCCCTTGGCCAGGCAGTCCGTTTTTGCCTCCGAGAAGATCGGTTAAATCAAATAATAATTGTAAACAGTAATATAAAAGTCGTTATTAAGGAAAGGTTGTAACTTAGTGAATAAAAAATAAAAATAGATTTTTTTAAATTATTCACCAGTGAAGTAATTAATTGGCGCCCAACGTGGGACCACTCTTAAAGCCTTAGAATAAATAACTAACGGTTTTAAAGTAAACAAGGAAGAACGCTATAGTCGAGTGCCTCGACTATCAGATACCCGTTACTCAGCTAAAGGGATCAAAGGGAAATGGAAATATGCAAGCAGCAAAGCTAGATTAAAATTCGCCACCTACCGGCGGTAGACAGATTTAAGCGTTATGGGCGTTTGAGTGGGCGTGGCAAACTTTTTTTTGGGTCAATCGATAGGTATTGATGAGGATAATACACTTCAGTTAAAATTTTTATTCTAATATCAAAACTGTAGGAGCCACAGTTTTGGGCGGTTTGTGGGCGTTAGAGTGGGCGTGGCACATTGCTGAAACAAACTTGCGCTGCGTAAGAAGCTCAGGAATCTTCACGCCAAATCTCAATAGCCTAGCTCTTATAGTTTCCGAGATCTCAGCGTTCATCCGGACGGACAGACAGACGGACAGACGGACAGACGGACATGGCTAGATCGACTCGGCTAGTGATCCTGATCAAGAATATATATACTTTATGGGGTCGGAAACGCTTCCTTTTGCCTGTTACATACTTTCCGACGAATCTAGTATACCCTTTTACTCTACGAGTAACGGGTATAAAAAGAACTCGCGTGGTCTAATAAAAACCAAATCAACCGACAAAAAGTTCGCGTTGAAAACAATGGAGGAAATAAATAAATGAAATAATCCCCTTTACTTACAAAAATCCGCTAATTGATAATCGATATAACAAACTTCCTGTTTAACAAAAAACTAGACGGACAAAATTAAACAAAAAATTTAAAAACTGTGAAAGACCTTTGGCTGATACAAAAAAATACCAACGAATTCAATTACAATTACAAATTAAAACAAGGAAGAACGCTATAGTCGAGTACCTCGACTATCAGATACCCGTTACTCAAAGGGAAATGGAGATATGCAAGCAACAAAGCGAGATTAAAATGCGCCACCTACCGGCGGTAGACAGATTTAAGCGTTATGGGCATTGGAGTGGGCGTGGCAAATTTATTTTTGGATCAATCGATAGGTATTGACGACACCAATACATTTCAGTTAAAATTTTTTATCTAGAATGCAAATTGTGGGCGTCACAGGCTTTCGCGGTTTGTGGGCGTTTAAGTGGGCGTGGCAAACTTTTTTTTGGGTCAATCGATAGGTATTGATAAAAACAATACATTTCAGTTAAAATTTTCTATCTAGCATCAAAACTGTAGGAGTTACAGTTTTTGGCGGTTTGTGGGCGTTAGAGTGGGCGTGGCAGTCTACTGAAACAAACTTGCGCTGCGTAAGAAGCTCAGGAATCTGTACGCCAAATTTCAATAGCCTAGCTCTCATAGTTTCCGAGATCTCAGCGTTCATCCGGACAGACAGACGGACAGACGGACAGACGGACAGACGGACATGGCTAGATCGACTCGGCTAGTGATCCTGATCAAGAATATATATACTTTATGGGGTCGGAAACGCTTCCTTCTGCCTGTTACATACTTTCCGACGAATCTAGTATACCCTTTTACTCTACGAGTAACGGGTATAAAAAAAATTCAACAAGAAGGAAGAGTTGAGGGCAATCCCTCCTTAAAGAGTTAAGATCACAAAATAAATCGAAAGAAGAGCTGAGGGCAATCCCTCGCTAAAACTTTTTCAACTACAAAATAAATCGAAGGAAGAGCCGAGAGCCATCCCTCGCTAAAACAACCAAGAAGGACGACCCCAGCAGGTTCATCAAAGGAAGACGGAAGACATCCATTAAACCAACGAAAAAAAGAAGACAATTATAATAATTATAATTATTATAAGCAAACAAATTTAAATAAAATCAAACAAGGTGGAAGACTTAATCAACGATTTTGAAAGAATTCTCACCATGCCTCTAACCACAACCTGCACATTTTGTCAATAATGAGTTAAATACTTTAAGGAATGAGATCGTGAGTCTAAAAGCACAACTAAATCAAAATATAAAAAAGTTTGAAGATTTTCAAGTAGAAGTCGTTTACCCAAATATTAAATGTGGAAATTCATTTGAAATTATCAAATCAGTCAGGGAATTTAAAAGAGAAGAAGACAAATATATGAGTTGGAGGGAATCAGCAGAAATAGCCATGGGACAATATGCTAGAGGTAGCGAAAGGTTCTTTTCTGCATTATCGATCTTGAGGAACAAAATAACTGGCACAGCAATCGATGCCCTAACACACAATGGAACGGTACTCAATTTTGACGCCATAATGGCAAGGTTGGACTTTGTTTTTAGCGACAAACGTCCAATCCATATAATTGAGCAAGACTTAGGAGTACTAAGTCAAGGGAAACTGTCCATAATGAAATATTAAATATTGTTGGGGCGGTGCGGCTTGATCGTTGGAAATAGTTGAAGCCCCAAGATTGAGTGGTACCCAAAAAACACGGGAGTACTTTTGGGTTTTTACGCGACGTGCGTAGGTGTTTATTAGTATACTTTGAAACATGTGTAACGAACTGATTTTGTATGTCTGCTCGCTACGAGATTCGTGCGGCTAGCTCAGAAGATTGTGTGTTCGACCCACCAAATTTATATGACGTGACTGCCCCGTAGATCAGTGAGAAAACAATGGGTTCAAATGGCAACAGTGGGATTTATTCTCGTGGTATTGGTACAGCGGGTGTGTGGCTATGCTGGCTTCTGTATCTCCTTGTTCTGGTTCCGCCGGCTGCTGGTGCTCCTCCTTCTGGCTTGTCGACGCGTTGACTCGGCTTCCGCTTGGCTCCTGGGTCTCGGGGCGCTCGTGGTGGCCGCCTCTGTTCACTCGCCGACGCGCTGCCTCGGGGTCGCTTGTTGCGCCTTAGACTCGCAGAGAGTTCGGCCTTGTGGGCTTAGGGAAGCGTCACCGTTCTCAGACTAGGGTGAACAAGCCTTGCTCTCCAGGCTGACGCCTTTCGAGGCAATACCTGTCCCTTGCTCTGTCCCGGACGGTCCCACTAGGTTCTTGCTCAGTTCGCGCTGACAGTCAAGGCTGCCGCCCGGAGGCTGTCTAGCGGTTCACTTCGCTTTACGCCTAGCGCAGACGAACGTTCCACCCGGCTTCACCCTAATGCGTGACGTCCGCGACGCTCCTGCGCTCCCCAATGAGCTCCGCGCGGCGATGGTAACGTGGCTGCCGGAAATGTCTGCTGGCGTCGCTGTCGATGTCCTCTGCGCTGTCTTCTGACCAGTATCTCGTTGTTCTGGCGCTCGGGGAGCTGGGCGGTCGCTGCTCGGGAACTTCGCCGGTAATCGCAGGGCTCTCCAGGCTGCCGCCTCTTGAAACCGCAAATCGATCTACCGCTCGTCCGTCACGCCAGGTCCTGCTTGGTCGGGCAAGGTACGCTGGGTCGCAGACAACTTTCCTCCCCAAGCTGACGGTTCTTCGTCGTAGGACTCTTTTGCTTGTCTCTGACAGACCCGCCGGGCGATTCGCCAGGGTTTGGTCGTGACAAAGTTAGAAAACAAACGCCTTGACTTAGCCGCGTGATGCCTTCCAGAACTCAGCCACCTGTGTCTCAATTCGGAGATTCCTGATGTCCTAATCCCGAACGTCTCGACGTGGCGATCTTGCTCCTTGTATGCTTCCCACGGCGCTGCTTCCGACGACTCGCTTGGTTGTAGCTCCCTCGTAGATTACTTGCTTGACTGATTGCTCACTTGGTACTTTGACTGATCTTGAAGGCTTGACTCCTCGTGATCGACTGATCCAGCTGCCAGCGCTCTGCGGCCTTATATAGGGCCTCCAAGCACCGTTATTTCCCTTTTGCGCACGGCCCGCTGGATCTCTCCACTCTGGGTCCAAAGTCCGTGCCTCCTGGATGACCCACTTCTCCTTCACGTACCGCTTTCAATCGATGCTCCGCCCACTGCTGCAGTCCCGCTGATTCCCGGGCCGCTTGTGGCACGCCTGTGTGCCGCTCCACTGCCGAGATGTGGCACTTCCTCTCCCGGTCCAAAGTTCACGGGAGAGTCCAAAGTCCGGTGGAGTTCCGTTATCCCCTTTTGCATACGGCACTCTTGCTCTGCCCGCGAAGTCTCCATTCTCTCTCGATCTCCATCCTTGGTCTCCAATCTCTCTCGCTCTCCGTCCTTGGTCTCCAATCTCTCTCGATCTCCGTCCTTGGTCTCCAAACTCTCTCGATCTCCATCCTTGGTCTCCAAACTCTCTCGTTCTCCATCCCAGTCTCCAAAATCTCCTCTCCGCGCCGTTACTACGCGAATTCGCCGCGTATCTGGTAAGCGGCCGGCCACCTGCTGCTGCTTCTATTTGTGGGGAGTTATTCAAATCCTCACACATGAACTGCTTAAGCCTAAGCCTTAAGCCAGAGCAGAGCGGAGACTTAGGGGAGAGATGGGGAGGGAGATCGGAGAGCGGAGAGCGCGAGATGTAGACGTCTGGATAAAACTGCCGCTCGACACTGCCTCCTGAAATTAAACGCCCTTTTGACGTGAACATTCTCCCCCCCTTGCGAGGACACCCGTAGCAAGAACCTCAGGATAGTAGGCTCAGGAATATGTTGGAAGTGTAGATCGGTCGTCCGTATGTAGGAGAGTGTGGTGGGCCTTTCCACACTTGTGGCAGTGATGACCACTGCGGCAGGAGTCCTTGGAATGATTGTGAGCCAAGCAATTGGAGCAGTACTTCTGGATATGTACTTCCTGAAGCCGATTCTGGGGGCTTAGCCGTAGAAAGTGGTGGCACTTCCGTAGAGGATGGATCTTTTGGCGGACTCGGCATTGGTAGGATTTAATACCTCGAGTACGTCTGCCATCCAAGGCGGGGTATGGAACCCAATATTCGGATGGAGTATTCTTAGGAGGGACTTTTTGTACGGTGTGGAACTGAGGCGGACACTGGCCTTGGAGGGTCGGATGGAATCGGCGAAGTAGTAGGACCGCTGTTTCGATGCAACAATGTGTGATGCCGATCTTGGCAAGTGAGACAGTTGTGAGCGCTTGTGCAATCCCGGAATTGATGGCTACTTGCGAAGCAATTGGAGCACAACGGCTTCCTTTGGATATAGGCTAAGCGATCTTCTACCGTCATCTGTAGGAAGCGTGAACATATACGCACGGGGTGGTTCTTCCTCGAGCACAGATCGCAACCTTTGGTTATCGGAACTAACCTTGTGTTGAAGGAATTTATTTTTGGATATTCTGCCACTCGATTTGTGTCTTTGGACTTGACGTGGTGGAAATTGGCAGATCGGAAGCTATCAACGGCTTCAAGAGTTAGATGGCGCTCCGTCAAATAGGAATCCAGCTCAAGCCACGTAGGAATTTCGGCTTTATTTTGGATGGATTGCTCCCATAATGAGCGAGTGAGCTTTGGTAATTTTGTCGAGCACATATAAACCAGGATAGGGTCCCAATTCTCAATATTAACACCGGAAAATTTTAAGGAAGTTAAGCAACCTTGAAAAGTGCGTTGAAGTTCCTTTAAGGCTGCTCCCGACTCCTGTGCTATGGATTGCACATTGAAAAGTGTTTTCAGGTGACTGTTCACCTGCAATCGCTTATTTTCGAAACGCTCAGTTAGGTTATTCCAGGCTGAGCGAAAGCCATCATTGGTGAGTGGGGATCTTGAAACTATGGAATGAGCTTCGCCACTTGTTTTTGAATTTAATTGGAATATTTTTTTAACGGGCGTTAGACTCGGATTGTCTATGTATATTGCCGTGAAAAGGTCCCGGAAAGTCGGCCAGCGAAGATAATCGCCAGAGAAAACCTCTGTGTCGATAGGAGGGAACCGACAGCCATAAGACGTGGAATTTTGGAACGGAGTTACTGGAGCTTGAGGTATTTGGGAGGAGCCCTTTTGGATTTGTTCCATCAGCTGCGCGGCAAATATTTCGTAAGTGGAGTACGTTTGGTAATACTTGGACTTTAGTATGGATTTTGTGTCTGCGGCGCTCTCGCCTGCAGCTATAATGCAGTCGGAGCATATGTCGTATGCTGCCTTTACCGTTTGCCATAAGGAATTGAGGTGATCGCGACGGATTTTATAGGCAGATAACGTTGGGGTGTGAGCACCTGGAGCGTTCACAGTGGCCTCAAAGTGGATCAGACAGTCAACTGTGGCTGTTCGGAGCAGATCGCCAGCGCCTAGTTATGCGCGCATAGGTGTACGACGGCACCTGCAGCGCTCTCTGCTTATCTTTCGCCTTCTTTCTTATACCACTAAAGCTGTCGCTTATCTATTCAGCAACTACTTTGTAAGCCTGCATATGTCTATATGAAGATCTTGGAGCCAAGCTTTTTACACGTTCAAAGTCCGTCTGCCGCTCCGAATAAACGCTATACATTTTAATATAACCTATTCGTGCGTTATTAATTATAAATATAGGGGTGGCATATTTGTTGTCTTCCCCACAAACATTTGGTGACCCCGACGTGATCGCAGTTTTTCTCGGAGTCTGCAACTCGGTCTCGCGATTGTTTATTATAGTTTGAACAAACGCTTTGTTTCGCTGTCGTTATCGTGCATTCGGTCACAAACATACGAACATACATATGTGCATATAAAAGTGCACAGCCGGCCGTTGGATTTTTTGTACATTTTGCGCTGTGAAAAAACACCAAAACTGTGTTGTGCAAACAATTCTTAACAAAGTGAATCGCATTTAATCTTTGTTAATAGCGCATATTACATATATATATGTACATTTAGCCATACATACATTCGTTTGCCAGTTACATAATCCGCTGTTGCTAGGCAGGCAATTTATCGGCAAGAACAACAACAACCAAGTTAAAGGTTCCGTTGCATCTCGGCGACGCTTGTTAACCTTCACGTTTTCGCGGCAAAGGGTATACGGTGCTGTGCCCCTAACGCGGTCGGACATTTTATTTTATTTCATTTTCATTTCGTTTTTTTTCCTTTCTCGTGATTGAAAAATGTCTGATACGGAAAACTCGGTTCGGGCTCAAAATGAATCCACAAGTGACGTCGACTACTACCGAGTCAAAGCCCAATCTATTTTGCGGCAAATAAGCTCGATGAAATGCTATTTAAACGCTGATGCGGTTAATCAGTTTGACGAATCTGATTTGCTGGCGCGAATGGAATGGATCAATTCCTTAAACCAGGCATTTGATTCTGCGCAGACATCGTTGGAAAGACTGGACTTTGCAGAGATCTCGAGCGACCATCGGATTGAATTTGCTGAAGTCTTCATGGATGTGAAGGCGAAACTAAGCCGAGGCTTGGCGGCTCATCGCAAGTCACAATTGCCGGCTTCAACCGCTGCAAATTCAACATCTATTGACATCACTAATAATGCGGATCTTTCTTTTCGATCTAGAAAGCCTCGGTTGCCAAATTTGGAAATTGCTCGTTTTCATGGATCCTACTCTGAGTGGCCGGAGTTTATTGCGACTTTCACTACGGTCATCGGAAATGATGATGAGCTAAGCGGTTATAGACTATAAAAAACTAAATGAAAACACCATTCCGGACAGATATCTAATGCAAGATCCTTCGGTGATTTTACCAAACCTTGGGAAAGCTAAATACTTTTCCACGATCGACGTTCCATCTTTCCAAAAAACGTTCGAGAGCTTAGAAGCTTCCTAGGCCTTACCGGCTATTACAGAAAATTTGTGCAAAGCTACGCAAAAATTGCAAAACCTCAGACAAAATATTTGGAAGGTCAAAATGGTAAAGTATCCAAAAAAATGTCCCGTAAAACTTCCATACAATTAGATGATTCAGCTGTAAGAGCTTTTAACGAGCTCAAAGATAATTTAATTGCACAAATCAAACTGGTACAACCAGATTATAATATAAAATTCACTTTAACGACCGTTGAGTCCGATCTAGCTATTGGTGCTGTTCTTTCTCAGGAAGGAAAGCCAATAACCTTTATTTCAAAAACTCTAACTAAAGCCGAACAAATATATGCAACCAATAAGAAAGAACTTTTAGCAATAGTTAAGGCTTTTAAAAATTTGCGAAACTATTTATACGGCGTAAACAACATAGAAATCTATACAGATCACCAACCAATGTCTTTCTCGATCTCTCAAAAAAATACAAACATCGAGATGAAAAGATGGTATTCATTCATTGAAAGTTACTCTCCCAAAATAATTTATAAGCCAAAATCTACCAATGTAGTCGCTGACGCCTTATCAAGAATTCAAATTAACAACCTAACGTACAGTAACGAGACGGTCTCAGATCAAAACACTCAACATTCATCAGAGAGTAGTTTTGAGAATGTTATACAAGAAACTCAAAAAACCTTAAACCAGTTTAAGCAACAATTGCTATTAGCAACGGGGAGGTATACAATACATGAGTCGATTAATATACTCGAAAATACCAGACATATAATAGAATTTGACACTCCCGAAAATTTGATATCAATTTTAAGAGAATATATTCCTCCTAATTTAACGGTAGGGATTCATTGTACTTTAGAGGACTTTTATAGAATTAAAAAACCACTTCAAGATAATTTTGTGAATAAATTTTGGTGTACAAAAATATTTGTCCAAGATGTAGAAACTCCTGAGGACAGAGCACTTATAACCGAAGAAACACATTGCAGAGCACACAGGGGACTTGACGAAAATTATAATCAAATCAGTAGATTGTATTATTGGCCAAACTTACTTACAAAATTAAAAGAATATATAAAAAATTGTAAAATTTGCAATGAAAACAAATATAACAGACACCCAACTAAAATTCCAATTGGAGAAGTATCCCAAGTAATCCCAAGTAAAGAAGGCGAAAATTTACACATCGACATATGTTACGCGCAAAGTCTTACTTGCATAACTTGTATTGACGCTTACTCAAAATTTTTAGTAGTAAAAGAAATCCAAAATAAATTAAATATCGAAAACAAAGTAATGGAACTTCTTCAACAATTTCCACAAGCCAAAGTAATAATGACCGATAATGAACCAAGCTTTACCTCGGCCCAATTTAAATCTTTTGCACAAAGGTGCGGTTTAACTTTACATTACGCAGACCCGAGGCACAGTAGCTCAAACGGACAAGTTGAAAGGGCACATTCTACACTAACAGAATTAGCTCGATGCATTAAAGAAGAATTTAATCTAACCGTCTATTCCGAAATAGTAATAAGAGCCGCTCAAGAATATAATCACAGCATTCATTCTACAACGAACCAAAAACCTTTTGACGTACTATATAATAAAATAGAGCACGATAACATTCCTCAAATTTGAGAAAATACACAAGAGAAAATGTTAGAAACACATAATGAAAACAGAAAAGAAAAAGTATATCATGTAGGACAGGTAATTTATGAAAAAAAACACGGGGAAAGAAATAAACTTAAAACTAGATATAAAAAACAAGTAGTTAAAGAAAATGTACCTAACAAAATAATAATCAACAATAGAAATAGAATTATTCACAAAGATACTATAAAATTCTAAAAATTTATGTTTTTTTTTTTCCTTTTCCAGAAAATATTTTATCAGGTGCTCATACTACACCTTATTTTATTAAAAAAATCAGAAATAATTGACTATACAAGTTACGAGTATCTTTTATTCAAGGACAATAAAGACGTATTGACGTACGATTCATACGCAGAATTTTTCCATGTAACTAACTTAAGTTTTTATAAAGAAATAATAAAATTGGAATCAGATTATATAAATATGGATACTAATAAAAGGTCACAATGGGAAATTAAAAATGACATAGAAGTAATCGAATTAATTTTATCCCAATTAATATCAACTAGGTCAAAAAGGGGGATAAATGAGATAGGCACTGTGTGGAAATGGTTAGCTGGAACTCCGGATCATGATGATTTTATTAAAATACAGAATAAAATCGATGAATTAATTGAAAATAATAATAAGCATTTTATTATCAATTCCAAACTGTTTAAAGAAACAGAATCTCTTTCTGATGATTTTAAAAATGTTTTTATTGATCAAGATTTACCACTGCGAAAACATCGCTTACGATTATTAACATTTGATCTGCAAAATTTAATTGACACAATCACACTAGCAAAAATTGACGTTTTTAATACAAAAATATTAAACAATGATGACATCATGGAAATATTAAAACATGAACAAAAACCAGTAATTATCGCTGACTTAATGGACATCTCTGTTTTTAAAATCGCACTGCATAAAGAACTTGTAATAATTTATATAAAATACCAAATAATAAAAAACAGATGCGAAATATATTACGCTAGACCGATTTCCCAAATCGATGGGAAACTAGTATTAAGCAATCAAGTCGCAAAATGCGCAAATATGTTTTATGAAATATCTAACTTTAAGAACGAACTTTTTAATAATTATTGCACTTTAAATAATGAAAAAACTTGTTTTACCCGCTTATTAAATGGCGAGAAATGCACTTGTAAAAAAACAAGAGAGAAAAATAAAAAAATAGACATTATACAAGATGGTGCCATTCTTATAAATGGTAACAATATTGTGAACAACTCTCATTTAAACGGTTCATTTTTTATAACATTTAATGGTACAACCGAAATAAATAATATTTCTTATACCAATTTGGAAAACAAAATTCTTTACTACTTAACTACGAACCACTTCAAAAATTATGAAATATCCGATTACATATTATCAAATAACTCAGAACTTTCTTTAGATAATATAAACATTTTAAATCCTTTCATTAAAATTAATAATACCAAAATATCACTTATATTTATATTATTAATTATACCCGTTACTCGTAGAGTAAAAGGGTATACTAGATTCGTCGGAAAGTATGTAACAGGCAGAAGGAAGCGTTTCCGACCCCATAAAGTATATATATTCTTGATCAGGATCACTAGCCGAGTCGATCTAGCCATGTCCGTCTGTCCGTCTGTCCGTCTGTCCGTATGAACGCTGAGATCTCGGAAACTATGAGAGTTACAATACTGGGATTAGGCACGCAGATTCCTGAGATTCCTGCGCAGCGCAAGTTTGTTTCAGTAGAGTGCCACGCCCACTCTAACGCCCACAAACCGCCCAAAACTGTGGCTCCTACAGTTTTGATGCTAGAATAAAAATTTTAACTGAAATGTAATGTTCTCATCAATACCTATCGATTGACCTAAAAAAAAGTTTGCCACGCCCACTTTAACGCCCACAAACCGCGAAAACCTGTGACGCCCACAATTTTTATGCTAGATAAAAAATTTTAACTGAAATGTATTCGTCTCGTCATTACCTATCGATTGACTCAAAAAAAAGTTTGCCACGCCCACTTTAACGCCCACAAACCGCAAAAACCTGTGACGCCCACAATTTTCATGCTAGATAAAAAATTTTAACTGAAATGTATTGGTCTCGTCAATATCTATCGATTGATCCAAAAAATTTGCCACGCCCACTCTAACGCCCATAACGCTTAAATCTGTATACCGCCGGTAGGTGGCGCATTTTAATCTCGCTTTGCTGCTTGCATATCTCCATTTAGCTGAGTAACGGGTATCTGATAGTCGAGGTACTCGACTATAGCGTTCTTCCTTGTTTTTTAATAAAACCACCATATGATTTTACTTTGCTAAATACAAAATCTCGAAAGACTGCAATTTGGTTTACCAATACACATCACAACATTTTTTGGAACGATGGAGAAAACAGTTTTCCATAAATTCGGAAGTATCTAAGGACAATTACAAGCGGATAACAAATTATTTGTAAAGCTGTGGAAAAGAAACGATTTCTACAGGCGTTTTTTGGGAGTCGTCAGCTCATTAATATCGAGGAAATGGGCTGTCAGTCATTAAACAGGTTTAAAGGAAACCGGTTTCCCTATTGTAAAACACACCTTAAGGGCGAGGTTTGTGCTCTAAACAATGCATACATTATTTTGACATTTTTTAAAAGTAGCTCCAAAACAATAAAATAATTGTTATACATCATTTTAAAGTTGATACTAGATGTGTAAGGACCTACAAGAAAACAAAACTAACAAAATGAAATTTCATGACGAAATTGACCAATTTAGAGGGATAGACAATTAAGAGGATAGATAATTGGTCAGCATTTTTAATACCTTCTAAGCACAAAAACTATGTTCATGAACCGAGGTGGATATGATCTCAAAACTACGAATTATGGTGAACACTTTACATTTTGTAATCCAAAAATGACGTCGAAAACGTGTGTTTGCCTCTTTTATGCGAATCGCCAAAACGAATCCAGAAAATTAATTTCAATATATAATAAAATATGTTCGCAATACCAAAATAAATGAATAAATGTATTAATATGCTGCAAAATAAACTTCTGACTTTTTATTTCGAGTTAAAATTACAGGTACGGAGAATGGAAAATATTTCCTTGACTAAGATATGTCGGCTACTTGCAAGTTGTTGTGCGGTAGTGATTTCAACCCCTATTTTGGGACGTATTAGAGCTAGCAGTTAGCCGTGAGGTCGTTGGCGTGAGGCCCATGATCTTGTCAATGAGCGTGCGTCTTCAGGCTTGTCTATGTGTCCCTTTTATTGCGCTTGTCAATGAGCGTGCTCCTTCAGACTTGTGCATGTGCCCCTTTTATTGCGGTCAGGTAAGGGACAGGTGTGCATGTTCAGGTAGCTCTTGCTTGAATCCCTTTCATGACATGTTTATGACCCATTTGTGGAATGGAGAGAATTTTAGAAACAAAAATGTGTGTTTGAAAATATTCCACATCTGAGAATCATTATTTGTGAGATTTATATTGTTGGGGTTCTATTGATTTCTAAATTAGTTTTACAATCATAGAAAATATTGTTCCCAAACATGATCGGACATGCCCCTCTAAGGCAATCATCTTTGAATACTTTGGGTGTGCGACCTTAATGAGGCAAAAAGGTACGTGACCACACCTTTCCCAACATGATCGGATATGTTCCTCAAAGATAACAACCTTTGGATACTATGATTGTGCGACCTTTCTCACGTGTACCTTTTCCACCTGACTATTAACTGCACATAATGAGGGGAAGGATACATAGTCAATATTGTCACATGTGGATGTGGGGGCGATGGAGACAATCTCCTCTGAGATAACAACCTTTGGATACTATGGGTTTGCGACCTTTCTCACGTGCACCTTTCTCACCTGACTATTAATTGCACATAATGAGGGGAAGGATACATGAGCAATATTGTCAGAAGGGGATGTGGGGGCGATTGGAGCAATTTAGTATACTCTTTAAAGTGTAGTATGCACTTATATCGAATATCTACTGTACCAAGAGTACTTGAAACAAACACACTGTAACACTTTGTTGCAGTGTTTATATAAACAAAAGGCTCGGTCAAAAACCTAAGTGGCCGAAACATGAGTCAATCGGCGCGCTCAAAGAAAGTGCAAGTGTCAGCATTCTGTTGCACACGCCGGCCGCTCAGTTAAACTCAAGTACATACACATACCCTCGCGCTCCAGCCAAAGAGAGCATAATTAAATACACTTTATATACATAAGATATACATAGCCGTCTCTCTGCCGCCCAACTGTAAGCATTGTAAAATCAGAAACAACTTGACGTTGGAAGCGGCATTAACGCTGCTTCTATCATGCAAACCAAATAAAAAAAGAATATAATAAAACTACCATAAAAGATGCGTTCTCAATAAATGGATAAGAATCTTAAAAACTACCAACACAAGGAGTTTCTCACAACATGGCGACCGTGACTTTGGTCCTAAAGGATCTGGACCTGGATCTGGACATGGATCGGGACTTCGAAAAATAAGAAGACAGCAAGCAAGGCGACAGCAGCAATCAACAGCAACAAAGACAACAGCAACAACAAAGGCAACAACAGCAAAAACGGCAACAACAACAAGAACAAGAGAAGAAACGCAGTGAGTAGAGTGTGATGTGTGCCAAAAGAAGTGGCGTGGTCAAAAGATTGAAAGCCAGAAAGGCTCATCTACAGAAGCTGAAGTGTGAACCGACAGCGCTACCAAGAGCGCATAATTTTTTTATCTTTGCACTGCGTTGCAAAAATTTTTTTTAATTGCACTGCGATGCATATTTATACCCGTTACTCGTAGAGTATAAGGGTATACTAGATTCGTCGGAAAGTATGTAACAGGCAGAAGGAAGCGTTTCCGACCCCATAAAGTATATATATTCTTGATCAGGATCACTAGCCGAGTCGATCTAGCCATGTCCGTCTGTCCGTCTGTCCGTCTGACCGTCTGTCCGTCTGTCTGTCCGGATGAACGCTGAGATCTCGGAAACTATGAGAGTTAGGCTATTGAGATTTGGCGTACAGATTCCTGAGCTTCTTACGCAGCGCAAGTTTGTTTCAGTAGACTGCCACGCCCACTCTAACGCCCACAAACCGCCCAAAACTGAAACTCCTACAGTTTTGATGCTAGATAGAAAATTTTAACTGAAATGTATTGTTCTCATCAATACCTATCGATTGACCTAAAAAAAAGTTTGCCACGCCCACTTAAACGACCACAAACCGCCCACAATTTGGATGCTAGATGAAAAATTTTAACTGAAATATATTCGTGTCGTCAATACCTATCGATTGATCCAAAAATAAATTTGCCACGCCCACTCTAACGCCCATAACGCTTAAATCTGTCTACCGCCGGTAGGTGGCGCATTTTAATTTCGCTTTGCTGCTTGCATATCTCCATTTCCCTTTGAGTAACGGGTATCTGATAGTCGAGGTACTCGACTATAGCGTTCTTCCTTGTTTTAATCATTATACATTTGATTCTTTACTTATTATAAAATACAAAAATGTCATATTATTTGTAACCAAAAAACAACGGCCAGAACCAAAAAAACCTATTAACCAAGAAATTTTTTCAACAGAATTAAGAGATCAATTAAATGATTTTCATATTGAATCGGGACGATCCATTTTAGAAGGGGGAGAGTTATCCAACTCGTAAAACGGTTCCACTTATGGAATTTATAAACAAATTTTTGAATTCAATCTCAGCTATGTTACCCTTGCCTTCAGCGACATTGCCTTTGCCTTTGTTTAAGATTCTGCCTTTGCCTTTGCCATTCACTTCGAGGGCCGCGCTTGACCGTCCTGCTAAGATAAATTAACCAATCGTAAAGTAAACACAAGCTTCCGTTCGAAGCCCAAACTTTTCCGTTCAAAGCCCACAGTATTGCGTTCTAAGTTCAGAACATATAGCGTTCCGATTTTCAATCAAATTGCATCGGTCAGCATAATTTCATTTCACAACGAGATGCGACAGTTTCAGCATAAGCTTTTATTTTAAACAAAAATTAAAGTTCTGGAAGCTTAAGAAAATAAAGCTTCTGGCCGAGGTTCATTAAATAATTTTTTAGAATTAAGAGTCAGTCCTATTTTATCCGAGACCGCGATCGGTTAACAATTTTTAAAAAGTGTCCGTTCAAATATATGTAAACAATAAGAAAGCACATTTAATAGTTTGGGCATTTAAAAATTTGCGAAGTTATTTATACGGCGCTCACAACATAGAAATCTATACAGATCACAAACCACTGTATTTTTCGATATCTTAAAAAAATCCTAACATCGAGATGAAAAGATGGTACACATTCATTGAAAGTTACTCTTCCAAAATAGTTTATAAACCAGGATCTACCAATGTAGTTGCTGACGGCTTATCAAGAATTCAAATTTACCTAACTGACAGTAAAGAGTCGGTCTCAGATCAAAACACTCAGCATTCAGCAGAGAATAGTTTCGAGAATGTTACACAAGGTATATAATACAACAGACGGTCAATATATTCGAAAATACCAGACATATAATTGAATTGGATACCCCGGAAAATGTTGTATCAGTCTTTAGGAAATATATCCCTCCTAACATAAAAATAGGTTTTCACTTTACTTCAAAAAACCTATACAAAATTCAAAATCCACTTAAAGAAAATTTCACGAATAAATTCCTATATACAAAAATAATCGTGCAAGATGTAGAAATCCGTGAGGACAGGGGACTGTACGAAATTTACAAACAAATTAACAGACTATACTATTTGCCAAATTTGGAAAAAAAACTCCAGAAGTACATAAAAAACTGTACAATTTGTAATAATAACAAACAAAGCACCCATCCCAAATAAAGAAGGAGAAATTCTATATCGACATTTCTTACGCTCAGAATTTAATGTTCATTACTTGTATTGATTCATAACCAAAACACTTAGTTGTAAAGGAGATTTAAAATAATCTCAACATAGAAACCAAAATTTCAGAAACATTGAACTTTTGCACTTGCTAAAACTTTAATTATGGATAACGAGCCTAGTTTTTCATCAACACAATTTAAATCCTTCGCACAAAGATGATGTTGCATCAAAGATGAACTTAACTTAGTTGATTATTCTGAAATTATAAATAAAGCAGCACAGAAATATAACATGACTATACATTCAATTACCAACCAACGACCGTTCGATATATTGTACAATAAAATAGAACATGATACTATTCCACAGATATTTAAACAGGCACAAGAGAAAAAGTTAAATTCTCACAACAAAGGTAGATAGGAAAAGTACTTTCTCGTAGGGGAAAGGAATAAGCTTAACTCTAGATATAAAAAACAAGTAGTTAAGGAGAATTTACATAACAAGGTTATCATAAACAATAGAAATCGTACGATTCATAAAGATAACATCAAATCTTAAACACATTGATATCTATTCTATTATTGATAGAAGCTGCCACCAAATCCGAAATAATTTAATTTTTTAATTTTAATTTATTTATTTATATCCTAGCGCTAGTCGCATTGAGTTGATATTTTATATTATTATTATTTTTAAATTATTAAAACAATTTCTCTCGCTCTCTTAATTAATATTAATGACTAACATCAAATTTTCGTAGTTTCTTAGTTACTATTATTATTGTTTTTAATATACATATAAATTTTTTTTTTTTTTATTTTATTTCATTTCATTTAATTTTTATACTTATGGAGGTAGGAGGTCAAGTTAAGGTCAAGTATTTTATATATCAGTTATTGAATTATTGAATTATAAGCTACAGTTAATGTGCGCAAATCCCGCGCATCACAATTTCCAACAATTTTTATGCCGTAAAAGGGAGTGGGCAGGAGGATAACTTTGGCGATTAATAGTCTAACTTCCTCAGTTAGGAACGATTTGGAGAATGCAAATTTTTTCAGCAGAGCATATGTACGCCCTGTCGCTTTGACTATATGGTTGCTCCATGATAAAGTATTGTTAAATGTTATCCCTAGATTAACTGCATTCACTTCATAGCTTATCGGCGTATGGTTTATATATAATTTTTGGAGTGAAAGTGTTGAAAGGTGCTTTTTACCAATTACCACAACAGGGTTCCTCCCAAATTTCTCACACTCCAACCGCAGCTTACCAAATTTTACTGTCTTATGGCTATCGGCTCCCTCCTATCGACCCAGAGGTCTTCGCTGGCCGACTTTCCGGGACCTTTTCACGGGGATATACATGGACAATCCGAGTCTAACGGCCGTTAACAAATTATTCCACTTAAAATCAAACAATTAGTGGCGAAGCATATTCCATTGTTTCAAAGTCCCCACTCACCAATGATTACTTTAGCTCCGCCTGGAAATATCGAACTGAGTTTTTCGAACACAAGCGACTGCAGGTTAACAGCCACCTGAAAACTCTTTTCAACGTGCTCTGGGTTCCATATCCCGCCTTGGATGGCAGACGTTCCCGAGGTACAAAAGCCGAGTCTGCGAAAAGATCCAACCTACACGGAAGTGCCACTACTTTCTTCTTCGACTTAGCGCCCAGAACGGATCCAGGAAGTTCAGATCCACAAAACTGTTCCAATTGCTTGGCTCACAATCATTCAAAAGACTCCTGCCATCACACATCCTGGATTCTTACCCCGGGTGTCCTCGCAAGAAGGGGGGAGAATGTTCATGCCCGTTATGTTTACAAGCATGGCAGCCCTATTCCTTGGCCCAGGTCCCCCTGTGGATAGAGTGTGGCGATGTCGATATCTTGTTGACTATCGTACTCATGTACAATGTATTAATTTAAGCAATGAACGACATATCATTTGGTGTCAGAAGTGAGACAACTTGGCTAAGGGAAACCGGGATCTAAGCAGCTTAATTGCTTCCATCAGTGCTGCAATAACACAAGCAGCCACAAGTGCTGGCCAGGCTAGAAGTTCTTCAATGACACCTCCGTTTTCAATGGAAATCTACAAGGTGGGCGAGGACGCTTCGGTGCGAGAATACTTCTATTGGGCACCTCGAATAGGCACTGCAACTTAGCGAAATTCCCACTGCTTACTATCAAAACTACACACGAGTTTACATGGGTCCAGAGCTTCATTCCGCGCTAAGAATTTTAATTGGTCCACGAAATCTGGAAGATCTTCATCTCAACGAAATTAAGGAAGTGGTAATTACCCATTTCGTCAATTGCGAAATATTCTCTGCGTCTTCGACAAGCAGATACATTTTGTGATTTTGGATCTATTCTAGATATAATGCAAATGCTTTTTCGAATTTTTCTTTATTAAAGAAAGCTTAAATATATACAGGATCAGATAAAGGAAAATAAAAATGGTAGAAGACATAGAAGGGTTCCGTTCCCGCGGGACTACCGCAAAGCTATACTCCGTTCTTCGTTCTGCCGCCAGGAGGTCTATCGGTATGGTACCGGCTACCACGAGCGCGGCTTCCTCAGATACCGTGCAGAAGCTGCTTGTGATGCGCAGTGCGCAGCGTCTGTAGACAGCATTGCAATGGCGGCTTTATGTTGCGGTCTTCATAGCTTCGGCCCATATGGGCGCGGCTTACAGTATAGAAGAGACCACTGTGACTATGATCCTTTTGCTGTGCTGCTTTGGTCCTCGAGTATTAGCCATCATCCTTAAGATGGCTGCAGTCGATCTAGATGCTTCAGATGTCTACGCCCTGCCCTCAGCACTCCCTCTCCATCTCTCCTTTAAGTCTCCGCTCCACTCTAGAGCGCTTTGTTAAGCTAGGCTTAAGTAGTTTATACTTCTAAGTGATACAATACACCCACTCACCAACCCGAAAGTTCTTGCACCGCCTTCCTCAACAGAGAGCATCCATAGTTGAACTTTTTTATAGATATCTTAAAAAATTAATGTAGCGTGTTGTTGTGTGAAACTCCTTGTGTTGGAAATGTTAATAATCTTTGTCCATTTATTGAGAACACATCTTTTGGGTAGTTTTATTATATTCTTTATTTATTTGGTTTGCATGGTAGGAGCAGCGTTAATGCCGCTTCCAACGTCAAGTTGTTTCTGATTTTACAATTTGCCTTAGGATCTAAGTAAGCCTAATTCTCGTAGCTGCGCTGCTTACAGTTGGGCGGCAGAGAGATGGCTATGTATATCTTATGTATATAAATTGTATTTAATTATGCTCTCTTTGGCTGGAGCGCGAGGGTATGTGTATGTACTTGAGTTTGGCTGAGCGGCCGGCGTGTGCAACAGAATGCTGACACTTGCACTTTCTTTGAGTTCGCCGATCGACTCATCTTTCGGCCACTTAGGGTTTTTGACCGAGCCTTTTGTTTATATAAACACTGCAACAAAGTGTTACAGTGTGTTTGTTTCAAGTACTCTTGGTACAGTAGATATTCGATATAAGTGCATACTACATCTCCCTCCTTTTGAAAAATAACGTAATATTATGAAGTTATTTTGTTAATATATTTTACTTAAAGGAATATTTTTTTTTTGTTTTTAATCTTTTTTTTTTTTTAATTTCTTACTTATTTTTTTTTAAAGAGAATGGAATTGGGAATAATATACTTTTTAAAAGAAAAAGTATTTTTAAACATGGAGTGTAAAAGTATTTCTAAACATGGTTACACTCATAAATATTTCTAAACATGGCCATGTTAAATGCAATTATGAAATAAACATTTTTAATCTATCTTTATGTACTATTTGTCTTTTATTTTTGTTATTTATTATAGTTATGTTATCTCTATCTCCTATTTGTTCTACCCTATAAGGACCTGTATATTTCGATTCTAACTTATGTCCTGTTTCATTTTTCAATAAAACCTGATCTCCTATTTTTAAATCGAAATCTAAACTAGTTTTGTCGTAACTAATTTTCGGTTTTAGCTTATGAGATTCTAGCATTAGTCTAGCTCTCTTAATTGCCTGTTCTAATCTAAATTTGGATTCCTTAGCATAATCTTCTATATTATAAAGGGGTTTTATTTTATCTATCTAGATTTGAAGTTTTACCGAAAACTAGCTCATATGGACAATAGTCATGTGCCATAGATGGGGTTGTATTAAAAAAATATACGAAGTATCGTAGCCATACATCCCAATCTGTTTTGTCAACTGAGATGTATGAACGAATGAACTCATTTAGTGTTCTGTGGCTTCGCTCCACGGTACCTACAGTCTGGTGGTGGTGTGCAGTTGAAGTTATGTTTTTAATATGTAAGTATTTACATAGATCTTCAATAATTGAATTTTTATATTCGGTTCCCATGTCCGTAATGAACGTCTTCATTGGACCGTACTTTAGAATAAAATCTTCAAATATAGCTTTTGCTACTGTATTTGCACTTTTATTTGGTATAGGTATAGCTACTAAGTACTTAGTTAAATCGCAGATGAGTTTTACTGCGTATTCGTTTCCATCATTAGATTTTGGAAGTGGACCAATAGTATCTACAATTACTATATCAAAAGCTCGGTTATAGTTAGTGGGGTCTTAGTATGTTTAGTCGTTTTCGACTTTTGGCATTTAGGACATTTCTTTATGTAAACTTTTTTATGTCTTTGGACATATTTTTCCAGTAATAGTGTCTCTGGACCTTGGCCAAGGTTTTTGTAATGCCTGTATGACCACCTTGTATTGGATCACCATGGAATGTAGACAAGATAGCTTCTTTTTCTTTATTATTATACCCGTTACTCGTAGAGTAAAAGGGTATACTAGATTCGTCGGAAAGTATGTAACAGGCAGAAGGAAGCGTTTCCGACCCCATAAAGTATATATATTCTTGATCAGGATCACTAGCCGAGTCGATCTAGCCATGTCCGTCTGTCCGTCTGTCCGTCTGTCCGTATGAACGCTGAGATCTCGGAAACTATGAGAGTTACAATACTGGAATTAGGCACGCAGATTCCTGAGATTCCTGCGCAGCGCAAGTTTGTTTCAGTAGAGTGCCACGCCCACTCTAACGCCCACAAACCGCCCAAAACTGTGGCTCCTACAGTTTTGATGCTAGAATAAAAATTTTAATTGAAATGTATTGTTCTCATCAATACCTATCGATTGACCCAAAAAAATGTTTGCCACGCCCACTCTAACGCCCATAAACCGCCCACAAACTTCAAAAAATCGTAAGTATGAACGCCGATATCTCGGAAACTATCAAAGATAGAGAATTGGGATTTCAGATTTAGATTCCGTAGCCTTGTACGCAGCGCAAGTTTGTAACGCGAATATGCCACGCCCACTCTAACGCCCACAAATCGCGAAAAACTGTGGCGCCCACAGTTTTGATGCTAGACATACAAATTTAACTGAAATGTATTGTTCTCATCAATACCTATCGATTGACTTAAAAAAAAGTTTGCCACGCCCATTTAAACGCCCACAAACCGCGAAAACCTGTGACGCCCACAATTTGCATGCTAGATAAAAAATTTTAACTGAAATGTATTGGTGTCGTCAATACCTATCGATTGATCCAAAAATAAATTTGCCACGCCCACTCTAACGCCCATAACGCTTAAATCTGTCTACCGCCGGTAGGTGGCGCATTTTAATTTCGCTTTGCTGCTTGCATATCTCCATTTCCCTTTGAGTAACGGGTATCTGATAGTCGAGGTACTCGACTATAGCGTTCTTCCTTGTTATAATTAATAACGCACGAATAGGTTATATTAAAATGTATAGCGTTTATTCGGAGCGGCAGACGGACTGTGAATGTGTAAAAAGCTTGGCTCCAAGATCTTCATATAGACATATGCAGGCTTACAAAGTAGTTGCTGAATAGATAAGCGACAGCTTTATGGGTATAAGAACGAAGGCGAAAGATAAGCAGAGAGCGATGCAGGTGCCGTCGTACACCTATGCGCGCATGACTAGTCGCTGGCGATCTGCTCCGATCAAAGATATTTGTCAACAATAGATTTAGAATCAGGTTTTCATCAGATATTAATGAAAGAATCTGATGTAGAAAAAACATCCTTTTCAATAAATAATGGAAAATACGAATTTTTAAGAATGCCCTTCGGACTAACAAATGCACCAAGAATTTTTCAGAGAGCAATATGATGGACGTTGATGCACTACGAGCAGTACAAACAAGTGGCCCAACGACACCAAGCACGTGCTTGTGGCCCTTTTATCAATTTGGGCAAAAAATACGAGTTCGCGAGGAAGATACAAAAAACAAATAAAAACAAAACGGGACACAAATGAAAATAAAAGAAGCATCTAAGAATGAAGCAAATGAGTTAAAATATTAGTTTTTAATACCGGGATAGAAGTTGAAGTGCAAATTAAATGATAAAGGTTGTTATAATTATTACATAGAACGCGAAAGGGCTCGTGCAGACAAAAATTAGATGTACATCGTGGCAAATTTAGGGGATAATAATTTCGTGTTAGTCTAACAGGAACATTGAAAATTAGGCGGTTTACAAGTTTTACAGAATTAATATCACCTCTTATAAGATTTTGCATAAAAATAGTACCAAGCATTGTGCTACGATTTGCAAGGGTAGGTAAATTAAGCAATAGTAATCTACTCTGATAGGAAGGTAGCCTTATGTTTTGATCCCAGTTCAAACTACGAAGGGCAAAAAGAACAAATTTTTTTTGTACCGACTCAATACGGTCAATATGCACTTGATATTGTGGACTCCAAACCGAAGAACAATATTCCAAAATAGGACGGACAAGGGAGGTAAATAATACTTTGGTTGTATAAGGGTCATCAAATTCTTTTTACCAACGCTTTATAAACCCAAGAACACTCATGGCCTTGCTGACAGTGGACATTATGTGGCAGTCAAATTTAAGTTTTGGGTCCAGAAGAACGCCTAAGTCATTAACTGAATATATACGGTCGAGTGGCGTATTTTGAAGAGAGTAACTAGCAAAAGTAGGAGTACCCCTATAAAAAGTCATAACGTTGCATTTAAGGCAGTTCAAATTTAATAGGCTATACTCACACCATCCCTGAAAACAATCAATATCTGACTGTAAGTTGAAACCCGACGCTATATCATTATGTGATAAACAAAGCTTAACATCATCAGCATACATTAGTACACGAGAGTGTGTTATTATAGAGGGAAGATCGTTAGTAAACAAAGTAAACAGCAAAGGTCCCAAATGACTACCCTGAGGCACTCCAGATGTCACATAGATCAGTTTTGAGGCAGCATTCTTGAATATAACCCTCTGAGTCCTACCATTCAAATAACTTGAAATCCAAGTTAATAGATTACATGGAAACCCAAGCTGATTTAATTTGAATAAGAGAAGAGAGTGGTTGACAGAGTCAAAGGCCTTACTAAAATCAGTGTATATAACGCCAGTCTGCATTTTATTCTTAAATCCATTTATTACAATAGATGACAATTCCAGAAGGTTGGTGGTGGTCGATCTTCGCTTAACAAAACCATGCTGACACGGTGATATTAGCGAGGAACATAAATGTTGCAAATGAGAAGTAATAATACGTTCAAATGCTTTAGGAATTTCCGACAATTTAGAAATACCTCTGTAATTCTGGGCATCCGCCTTCGCACCCTTTTTGTGAAGTGGAATGATAAAAGAGTCCTTCCAGATAGTAGAAAAAACTGACGATGAAATAGACAAATTAAAAAGTTTAAGAATCGGTTTACATATGGTTGACGCACAAAACTTAAGCACACACCCGGGGAGTCCATCAGGACCGGGAGAATAAGTTGGCGTTGTTTTTTCTAAGTCTCTTACGAGAGAAATTTCCGTAATTTCAGGGGTAAAGATACAATTTGCCTTATTTAAGCGATTAGGGTAGTTAGAATTTGACCAAGCAGCCGAACTATAAATAGTTTGGAAAAACTCGGCAAATAAATCAGCAATTTCAGAATCCGTCGATGCCTCCATTGAGTTAAAACGTACCGATGAAGGCAATGCTGACGACTTACGCTTGGCATTGACAAAGTTATAAAACTGCTTCGGATCATTTGAAAATTCAAATTTACATCGACTTAAATACATAGAATAGCAATGACTATTGAGAACATTAAAATCCGATCGAGCCACCACATATTTCGCAAAATCAGATGGCTTACCCGATTTCTTATACTTTTTATAAGTGTTTGTCTTAAGGTTTTTAAGTCTTTGAAGCGCATTGGTAAACCAAGGTGGCCTGTTTGACTTTGAAGGAAACCTATCAGGAACGCATTCATTAAAAAAGGTATTTAACACTATATAGAAGTGTTCAGTGGCACTTTCAATATCCATACAATTGTACAATTCTGTCCAATTATATTGAGAAATCATGTCGTTAAGTTTTTTATAGTTACATTTTCGGAAACATCTCATCTTTAGTTTGAGAAACTAAAGGAGAGAGGGTATCAACGCATGGGAGGCAGATTGTCAATTCCATTGTTGGATGATATCGGTCTTCAGGTACAACAAGAGCGTCAATTCTAGATACCGTGACTTCAGACGGGTCTGAAACAAACACAAGATCTAGTTGTCTATTTAATGAATTCCGTATAAAGCTTACTTGCTGTAACGATAGTTCTAGAAGACCACCAACAAAATCATGGGCGGATAGAGGTACAGCGACTAGTGAGTCAGTAGGAGGAGACCAAGAAATATCAGGGAGATTAAAGTCACCCAAAACAATCAAAAGGTCTCTGTTAGAAAGAAGGGATAGAACAGATTTAATCGCAGGCAGGTGGTGCTCATAAATAATTAAATCAGAGCCAGGTGGAATATAGGAACATGTAACAAATATTGAGAATGATTGAAAGGAAACTTTCGCACTAACAAATTCAATTTCATTAGGAGTATCAGAGTGAATTCTCTCGGATGTTAGGCTAGTGCTAACGGCAATCAGCACACCGCCTCCCCTACGTGAGGAGCGATCGGTCCTATAGGCATTAAAATTGTTTGACAGAACTTCATTGTCAGATATCTCTGGTTTCAGCCAAGTTTCCGTAAAAGCCAAAATATCAGCAGTAAATGCAGAGGAGTCAGCATAAAGCTTGGGTAGCTTCATATTTAGTCCCCTAACATTTTGATAAGCCAAAAATAAACTTTTTAGTTTTTTGGCGCAGTGGAAGGTCTGTTATTTGTTCTCGGTTTATTGGGAACAAATTCTTTTATTACTAAATCATCATTAAGCCAAAAGCTTTCAGAAAGTAGTACCTTAAACACATCTAAATTGTTCCACTGAAATATTCTCGGATGGAAATTTTTCACGAATAAATTCCAAAACATCCTCAGATGTGGTATCTGGGGTGAATCTCGAAACAAATAATTGTTTTCTATGTGGAACAACTGATAATGTCTTACGTTCCCCAGCAGCAGATTGCACCTCACTAAGCTGAGAGCCAGAAACGGTAACTTCTGTACCTATAGGTACGGTCGGCACCGTAGCCG
This sequence comes from Drosophila suzukii, assembly GCF_043229965.1. NCBI lineage: Eukaryota > Metazoa > Arthropoda > Insecta > Diptera > Drosophilidae > Drosophila > Drosophila suzukii. The sequence goes on along the minus strand of NW_027255898.1, from coordinate 1,923,811 downwards.
GCACTGAAGTTTTTTTTACCACCCGACTTCGAGAAGCAGTGACTTCACCTAAAACAGCAGTATCCATAGGCGCAGTAGGTTCACTTACCACAGTGTCAACAGAGACTGCTGCAGCCACCAAGTTCGGATTTGGGGTGGATACCGTGACCGTATTAACTGCCGCTAAGCTGGTTTTTTTACGTTTAGGCGACTCAGTTAGTAATTATACCCGTTACTCGTAGAGTAAAAGGGTATACTAGATTCGTCGGAAAGTATGTAACAGGCAGAAGGAAGCGTTTCCGACCGATCAGGATCACTAGCCGAGTCGATCTAGCCATGTCCGTCTGTCCGTATGTCCGGATGAACGCTGAGATCTCGGAAACTATGGGAGCTAGGCTATTGAGATTTGGCGTGCAGATTCCTGAGCTTCCTACGCAGCGCAAGTTTGTTTCAGTAGACTGCCACGCCCACTCTAACGCCCACAAACCGCCCAAAACTGTGGCTCCTACAGTTTTGATGCTAGATAGAAAATTTTAACTGAAATGTAATGTTCTCATCAATACCTATCGATTGACCCAAAAAAAAGTTTGCCACGCCCACTTTAACGCCCACAAACCGCAAAACCCTGTGACGCCCACAATTTTCATGCTAGATAAAAAATTTTAACTGAAATGTATTGGTCTCGTCAATACCTTTCGATTGATCCAAAAAAAATTTTGCCACCCCCACTCTAACGCCCATAACGGTTAAATCTGTATACCGCCGGTAGGTGGCGCATTTTAATCTCGCTTTGCTGCTTGCATATCTCCATTTAGCTGAGTAACGGGTATCTGATAGTCGAGGTACTCGACTATAGCGTTCTCCCTTGTTTTTGATTACGGTCACCGGGTTGAGTAGCGCTACTCTCAATGATTTCAATATATTATTGCCCATCATTTTAAAATTATCAATTGAAACATGTTCAAAGATATTTTCCCATGGTGCCACTTTGAGTTGGCTGACTTTGTGAATACCGGCCTGCTTTTCAAGCCTTTGAAAGAATTGACCTAAGTCAACGGTTCCATTAGTATACAAATCGCTAACATCATAACTTGCTGTAATTTTCTTTCCGTGCTTAAATAAACACATTTTATTATTTACATGCAAGGTCACTACTTTAAGTACTTCATATTTGTTTATGACTTCATATACGTTGGGCTTTGAAGCTTTTTCTATAGGTTGCTTATGCAATTCTATTTGATCTGTTCCTGCGCAGGATTTCTGTCTACTTTGGTTTCTGGTAGGGACTTTCAGAATTTTATTACTTGTTTGTATATTTGTTAGGTCTGTGATTGATATTCTGGAGAGCGCATCGGCTACATAGTTGTTGTCGGGTCACGCAGCCGCAGCAGCCAACTAACTTCTTAATTCGATCTCTTATATTAATGGCATCGCGAAAGGTAGCTCTCTTTATCTAGCTCTCTCGTCTTTTGTGTACTTGCATTTTTCGGCCCAGCTTTCGGCTGGCTGTCCCTTTGTAAATCAGTACGAATTCTGATCTCGACATAAAACGCATTCTCGTTTCGCCTGCTGTACTCTCTCTCGCTAATAAATTGTTAACAAGCCTAAAGCAACCTGAAATTCGTATTTTAATTTAGCAACAACTAATAAAAAAGCTTATTAGTTCAACATTGGTGACCCCGACGGGATTTGTGCATAAATAATACTAAGTGCAAATCATATAAGTCTATTTATTGACTTTTTTCATTCTTGTTTCTGCGGTGCATTGGCGTAGCAACAATCATAAGGCCTTAAATGCAGTGAGCGCTATAAATAAATAGCAGTTGGTGATTGCGGAAACTTACACATAAGGCGCAAAATCAGCTATACATAGAAGCGTACATAGCCAAGTAACGGGCTGTTATTCCCTCGTTTGCTTTGCGCTCATCTTCCCGCTGGAGCCGAATTTCGGGCATTTCGTCTGCTGTTGTTGTTGTAGCCATGCCTACGGGAGCTTTTGGAGATGTTACCGCTGATGCAAACAGGGCAATATTTTTAAAGCGCAAGGCAACGGCTTTATTTAATAGAGTGGAGCGCTTAGTGGATTCCCTATCAAGTGCGGCGTTAACTTCATGCGACGAATCCGGTCTTCATGTGAGGTTAGAGTTGATTGATGAGCTTCAAGAGTCATTTAAAAAGGTGCTCGGTGAGCTCGAAGAGTTGGATTTAGAGGAAATTGAAAGTGATTTAAGTGAGAAATTTGATGACATTCTCGTAACTCTGAAGTCATCGGTTCGATCCGAAATTTCAAAGCGCACCTCACAGCTTCTTTCGCATTCAACTTTTGCTGACGGCATCACTCCGGGAGTTTTCGGCCCCCAGCAGCGTCAGCCTCGACATAGGGCAGCATTGCTGCCCCCACTGGAGCTTCCAAAATTCGCTGGAGGTTATGCAAATTGGTCTGACTTTTATTCTATGTTTACCACGATCATAGATAGTCATCCCGACCTCACCAACGTAGAAAAGCTGCAGCATCTACGATCATGCCTGGGGGACCCAGCGTTGGAAACTATTCGCTCATTGGAAATTTCGGATGGCAACTACGCAATTGCTTTAGATTTGCTGAAAAATAGATTTGATAATCGACGTTTGGTTTTTCAGGCACACATTATTGAGATCCTGGGACTAAAGGCGGTGCAGAGTGGTTTCGTCTCGACACTTCGGGATCTGTCCGATAAATTCAATGCTCATATTCGTGCTCTCAAGGGACTGGGCACGACAGAACAAATCGCAGGATGCATCATCGTCCAAGTTCTGTTCCAAAGGTTGGATCCGACAAGTCAGGCAAAGTGGGAAGAGCGTTTAGAGGACCCTGCCTTCGTCAATTTAATTCCTACGTGGGAGTCAATGGCATCATTTCTGGAGCAGCGATGCAGGACGTTGGAGACTATGGATTTCGCCATGGCAAACTATACGCCGGGCAATCAGGTGGGAAGTAACAGAATACCCAATGCGCGTAGATCAGCATTTGTTGCCTCGAACGCTAACCCCTGGATTTGTATATTCTGTAATGATACAGGGCATTCCATTTCTTATTGTCAGAATTTTAAAATCCTGTCTCCTGCGAATAGGCTTCAAGAAGCGAAGCGGCTCGGTCTTTGCATAAATTGTCTTAAGGTTGGTCATCAAGTTCGGCAATGCAACTCTAGTAGTTGTCGTTCATGCGGATCTAAGCACCACACCCTGCTTCACCTGGAAAACTCACCTTCTTTTCCTTCACAAGAAGGAGCACAGCTTCAAGAAGCACTTCCTTCTGCTTCACCCTCTGCACTGCCTTCCACTTCGACTGCTCTTATTGCACAGGAATTTAGTAATGATATTGTGCTCTTAGCAACGGCTAGCATTTTAGTAAAAAACCGTTCTGGGGTTTTCGTTCCCTGTCGAGCTCTACTCGATTCGGGCTCCCAACTGCATCTAATAACGTCCCGATTCGCAAATCAGCTTCAAGTAAAGAAAGTAAAATCCTCAGCATCTGTAACTGGAGTTGGAGATTCCAGTTTTGTGACGGACGGTCACTCGGTCAATATTACGATTCAGTCCCGAACTTCCGAATACTCGGCCAACATTACCGCGGTGATTGCTCCGAACATAACAGAGCGACAGCCTAGCTTCAACGTCGACATTGGCAGCTGGAACATACCCAAAAATATACAGTTAGCTGACCCAAGGTTTTATGCTCCCCAGCGGGTGGATCTTTTAATCGGAGCCAGCCTCTTTTTCGAGATGTTGTGCGTTGGCCAAATCAAGCTCCCACCTGGATTACCCCTAATTCAAAAGACGCGTCTGGGTTGGGTTGTTTCTGGAGGCTATAGCCTTTCCAATGGATCGGTTTTAATGTCGTCTCAAGATGAACTTCTCGCTAGTAGAGAGAATAGTTTCGATCGGTTAGATGATCTTCGACGATTTTGGGAAGTGGAAAGCTGCGCCGAGCCAATTATACGCGCTACTAAGGAAGAATTGGACTGTGAAGCACATTTCTTAAGACACGTCAATCGTTTGCCAGCTGGTGATTATTCTGTTCGGCTGCCTGCCAAGTTTAATCTAGATCTTTTGGGAGAGTCCTACCAGCAAGCTTATCGAAGATTATTGTCCCTAGAGAAAGTTGAATCGTCAGCCATCTTTGAAGGCTCAATATGCAGCATTCATAAAAGAATATCTCGATCTAGGACATATGTCATCAGTTTCTGCCGCTGACATCGGGTTGTGCCGATATTTCTTGTCTCATCATTGCGTCATAAAGAAAGATAGCTCCACTACAAAGCTTCGCGTAGTTTTTGATGGATCGGCGGCCAGTTCCTCAGGCTATTCTCTCAACGATGTTCTTATGGCAGGCCCTGTTATTCAGCCTAAGCTGTTCCAGATTCTTCTACGGTTTCGTTCACACCCAGTAGCAATCACAGGAGACATTTGCAAAATGTACCGTTGTGTTAGGGTTCAGCCTGAGGACAGCCATTTGCAATGCATTTTGTGGAGGGACTCCCCCCAGGATCAATTGCGGGTGTTTAAGCTAGACACCGTTACTTATGGCACGAAGCCAGCATCATTTCTGGCTGTGCGAGCTATGCATCAGTTGGCAGCAGACGAGCATACAGCGTTTCCGCTTGGGGCTGAGGTCATTCGTCGCGATTTTTATGTGGATGATTTGATATCTGGAGCCAAGTCCAAGGAAGAGGCAGTCATCATTATGGATCAGGCATCAAAACTTCTAGCCAAGGGAAAATTTAAGCTTAGAAAGTGGTGCTCCAATGTGTCGGCTGTTTTGGATGGAGTTGTTGTTCTGTTGCTGTTGCTTCGTCTTGTCCAGCGCTCACATTTATGGGATGACATCAAATCATTGCAGTCAAAGGGAATGGTGCACTCCTCCAGCTCGCTCGCATCTCTTTCGCCATTCATTGACCAATTTGGGCTTCTTAGAGTGGATGGCCGGCTGAAGAATTCTTCTCTGGATTTTAATGGGCGTCATCCAATTATATTACCACGGAGTCATTCGGTCACTATTGCCATTATTACTCACTTTCATGAACGCAATCTGCACACTGGGCCACGGGCATTACTTGGCATAATTCGATCCCAACATTGGCCTATTGGGGGGAGAAAGACGGTAATGAAGGCGGTAAACAAATGCATTAGATGCTTTCGAATGAAGCCTCGAGTAGTGGAGCATATAATGGCGGATCTTCCAAAGGAACGACTTGATGGATCTCATGCATTCGAAGTCACTGGCATTGACTTTTGCGGGCCATTTCTCTACAAGTCAGAGGTGCGAAGCAAGCCTCCAGTAAAATGCTACGTTTGTGTCTTCATTTGCTTCGCCACGAAGGCTATTCATCTGGAGTTGGTCAAGGATCTCTCTACGGTATCGTTTCTACATGGCCTCAAACGATTTATATGCACTAGAAGAAGGCCGCGGCAGATTTGGTCTGATAATGCAACCAACTTTGTTGGACCTCGCAATGAGCTGCTCGAACTAAGGCGTCTTTTCCTCAGCAGTGATCATCAGAGAGCTACATTGGACTTTTGCCTAGCTGAGGCTATTGATTGGTGTTTCATTCCTCCTAGGTCGCCTCACTTTGGCGGTCCTTGGGAAGCGGCTGTAAAGATCGCTAAGCATCATTTCTACCGCGCTGTTGGCACTGCTGTTTTAGCCTTTGAGGAGTTGCGGAACCTGGTGTGTCACATTTCGGCGGTTGTTAATTCTCGACCATTAGTCTCGATTTCAGAAAACCCAGCTGATCTGGATGTATTAACCCCAGCACATTTTTTGAATGGTGGTCCGCCTTCTTCTTTCGTCGAGCCGGATGTGACCAGTCTTAACTTCAATCGCTTGGATGGATGGCAACGCGTGGCTTACTTGCAGCAGATCTTTTGGTACCGATGGAAGGAAGAATACCTAACACTGCTACAACAGCGCTCCAAGTGGCGCACCCCAAAACCTGGCCTGGTTGTCGATGACTTAGTTCTGGTTAAGGACGAAAACTTGCCTCCCATGAAGTGGCCCCTCGCCAGAGTGATCGAGCTTCTCTTCGGTGGAGATGGGGTTGCTCGAGTTGCCGTTCTGACAGCATCAGGAGTGACAAAGCGAGCAGTAAACAAGCTGTGTCTGCTACCCCTTAAGGACAATGTTGAAGCCCAGGCTTCCAACGGGGGGAGTATGTCGGGTCACGCAGCCGCAGCAGCCAACTAACTTCTTAATTCGATCTCTTATATTAATGGCATCGCGAAAGGTAGCTCTCTTTATCTAGCTCTCTCGTCTTTTGTGTACTTGCATTTTTCGGCCCAGCTTTCGGCTGGCTGTCCCTTTGTAAATCAGTACGAATTCTGATCTCGACATAAAACGCATTCTCGTTTCGCCTGCTGTACTCTCTCTCGCTAATAAATTGTTAACAAGCCTAAAGCAACCTGAAATTCGTATTTTAATTTAGCAACAACTAATAAAAAAGCTTATTAGTTCAACAGTTGTCTTTACCCTTTAGATACTCCACCGTAAAATTATATTCCTCTAATTCAAGTCTCATTCGTGTTAGTTTGGAACTTGGATTTACCATTGAAAATAAGTATGTCAGTGCTCTATGGTCTGTTTTGACAGTGAAGTGTCTACCATAAATATATGGTCTGAAGTGTGTTATTGCCCCATGAATGGCTGCTAATTCTTGTTCTGTGGTGCTCTTGTTGCTTTCACCTTTCGTAAAGGATCTTGATGCGTATGCCACTGGAAGCTCTAGTCTATTTTTGTTTTGAGTTAGGACTGCTCCACAAGCGTATTTGCATCTGTAATTAGGCAAAATTCTTTGCTAAAATCTGGGTATTGCAACAGAGTGGGATTTTTTAATGCTGATTTAAGATGTTCGAAGGCGTTTTGACATTGTGTTGTCCATTCGAATTTTACATCTTTCTTACATAATCTTGTTATGTGACGGGAGTATTCAGCAAAATTCTTTATAAAACGTCGGTAATAATTGCAAAATGCAACTAATCTTCTAGCGCTGTCCGCATCATGTGGGACTGGATAATTTTGAATGACGTCGTATTTTTTGTCGTCGGGCAAGATTCCTTTATCTGTACATTTATGTCCTAAGAAAGTGACTTCATGCATGAAAAACTAACATTTTTCAGGATGTAACTTCAAGTTGTGTTTCCTACATTTCTCGAAAACAGCATTCCTACATTTCTCGAAAACAGCAGTTAAGTTCTTGAGCATGTGTTTTTCGGAACAACCTATGACTATTAAGTCATCCATATAAAGAAATGCTTGCGAAGGTTCTAATCCAGAGAAAGCTATAGTCATCATTCTTTGAAAAGAGTTTGGCGCTATTTTTAAACCGAATGGTAATCGCGTGAAGCGGTACAAACCATTGTTTGTTGAAAAAGATGTTATATCCCGTGAACTTTTTTCCAGTTCAATTTGATGAAAACCTGACATTAAGTCAAGGCATGAGAAATATTTTGCTCTACCTAGTTGATCTAAAGTATCATCGATTCTAGGGAGTGGAAATTTATAAGACAAGAGTTTTTTATTAATTTGACGATAGTCAATTACTAATCGCCATTTTTTATTTTCCGAGTTTGGAAGTGACTTTTTTGGTACTAACAAAAGTGGGCTATTATAAGGTGATACAGAGGGTTCCACTATTTCATCACTGATGAGTTTTTGGACTTGTTTTTGAATTTCGTCTTGTTGACTATGAGGATTTCTATAATTTTTTATATATACGGGTTCATCATCAATTAATCTCAGCTTTTGTTTATAAAAATTATTGGTAGTGATCGATTCGGTTTCTAGTCCGAACACATCACTATACTGGGTGCATAATGCTGTAAGTTGTTTATTGAATTGAGGCGGGAAGTTTTTTGCAAGTTGGGATAATACAATTTTTTGTCTGTCTTCTAAGTCCGTTTTTACTATGTCGTAGTTTGAAAGTGGTTCATGATGAATGTTTTTGATATAGACTACTTGATCTGTGTTTGTAGTATTTAGTAATCTTATAAATGCATTTTGGACTGTTGCTACGGTATTTGCGATATAGATACCATGCTGAATTTCATGATTCGAAATTAATACACTGTCTTCTTCTGAATTTATTTTGATTTTTCGGACGACTTGGGATCTTGCTGGCAGAATTATGGAGTTGTTGCCAGAACTGTATGCTATTGGAACATAAATTGGATATTTAAGGTTATTTATTATTACTATTATTATTGTTATTATTATTATTATTATTAATATTATAAGCCAGTCTTCAGACGGCTTGAAGTCTATTTGACAGTTGTATCTTTTGATAAAATCGATTCCTAGTATTCCATCACATGGAATAGCGAATTGCATATTTACGATATGGAAATCATGTTGAATTATGTACTTAGAAGTTTGAATTTCAATAGAAGTTAAGCCTTTTGATTTTGTAACTTCCTGACTTATACTTTGTATGTTTATGATGTGATTATCTTGAATGTTTTGAAAATTATCAGAATTTTCCTTCAATAAGGATATTTCCGCACCTGTGTCTAGTAAGAGAACTAATTCTTTTCCTGTTGCTACGTTCGTAAAAGTGACAAATGTATTTTGACTGAGATTTAAAGTGTGAATTTTGATGTTGTTTACTGTCGTGTATCTAAAGGTGGTTGGGAGTTTCCCAATTTGTTTGTGCCACTCTAACATTGTTATTGTGGTTGTTGTTGTTTCCCCCACGGCTGTTTCCGCCGCTGGTGTTTCCACCACGGTTGTTGTTTCTGTAATAATTGTTATTTTGGTTATTTCTGTTATAACCATTGTTTTGATTATATCCGTTATTCTGATAATATCTGGTATTGTTATAATTACCTCGATTATTACCTCGTCCGCGATTTCCACCGCGTTGCGGGTAATTTTTGTAATATAGAACAGTGTTTGGCTGTCCGGTTGCTTCTGTGCAACTGTTTACAAATTTGGATATGGCTTCATTCATTGTATTGAAGGTACCGGCTTGCATGATAGTTTGTACCTTATCTATTTGGCAATTTTTAGTCATTGCTTTCACTGTATGCCGAGTGGAACAACGTCTGGCTAACTCTAGGGATAAGCCATCTGTTATAAATGCACCTTCTAAGGATTTCGTCATCTGCTCAACCTCTTGTGTGTACTGGTTGGCAGTTTTATTGTAGGCTCATCAGTTTTGCTGACAATACTTCTACAGTTTCGCCTTTGACGTTGTTTTTAATCTGGAAATGACTTCAGCTATTGTTGTTTCATCTCCGATTAGATTTCTGGCGACACCTTTTAGCTTTGTTTTTATAATTGAAACTGCTAATTGTTCGTGTTCGCCTTTTATTGATTCTACTATTTCTAATTTACCATCGAAAACTGGTATAAGCTTGGATGCTGTGTTAATGAAATCAATATTAGATTGTGCCATTGTGATATTGTTTCTTATTTTATTTCCTATTATGGAATTATCATCAGAATCTGTAGAATTATCTAGATCTGACATTAAAACAGCTGGAACAGTAAGATTATTTAAACATTGTTCTTCTATTTTAGGATTTGTTTCTGTAAGGTCTTCTGATTCTATTTGGTCACTGTCAGTTTGTTTTGTTGATTCCGATTCATCACCAGTTTCAACTGCTAGGGAAGTGTTAAGTATGGTTGGTACCGATATGTTCAACTTAAACTTTTGTTTAATTGATATTAAATTAGATCTTAGTCTGATCAAAAATTTTGAAACTTGGGACCAATGATCTTGATTTAATTTTTCCCTTTGGCCATATATTAGTATTCGTGCTTCATTAAAGCATTTTACTAGAATTTCCACATGTTTTTTAATGGTGTTTTTTAGAATTGGCCTGTTTTGAGTAAGTGACTTATATGATTTGTCAAAGTCAACTTTTATGTTATTTAGCTGCTTATATACTTCATTCCATTCCATTATATTGTGGAGATGAATTATTTCTTGAAGACCATCATTACTATTGTTCTACCTAGTATTGGGTGTTCGTCTACTACTGATTTAACCTGTACCCCTGGGATGGTTGATAGGACAATTGCCTTTTGGGTGCTTGTGCAATGAATTAGTGGAGAGGCATCTAAATTAAATGTTTCAATATAACAGTTTTCTAACTCGTAAATGCTTACTGAAGTTGGTGCAACTAATTGCAGAATTCTTTCTCTAAAATAGATGTCCCTATCATATGTGTTTGCAATTGCTTTTAGCGTAGCCATTTTTAATTAATTTGTTTTTATTTATTTATTTGTATTTTATTCCATTTTCTTTAATTTTTTTTAAAATTTCAATACAACAATATTTTTATAATAATGTTGTTTGTGCCAAAATGTTTAAATTTTGTCCAGATCATTTGCCTGGCTCATATATTTTTTATTAAGACATTTATTGTGCAATTTATAAAGTTTATAGAAACAGTTTGCGCACATTATTACAACAATTATTATAAGCAATGTATGAAATAATTCTAAGTCTATGGGGTTTGATTCTACCTTATTAATAACATTTGCAGTGGAATCCACTGTTTTTGTATCTATTAAACCCATCTTTGGGGTTGGTATTCTTAAAATATATCTTGGTCTGTCAAATTCTTTGGATTTTTGAACCAATTCGTAAATGTTGTTAATGTTATTCATAAACAACTAGTTTAATATTATTAATTTTGAATTTACTTTTTGTTTTTGATTAATTATTATCATATTTTACATAAAATTTCCTGTCTATTTTGTGTATGGTTTTCAGGCCATACTCTAATCGGGCAACTTTTATGTCGCTCAATTTTTACAATTGTTTTAATAAAATAAATGAAAAAATATGCATCGCAGTGCAATTAAAAAAATTTTTGCAACGCAGTGCAAAGATAAAAAAATTATGCGCTCTTGGTAGCGCTGTCGGTTCACACTTCCTTGGTACCGGTGCTGGCTGCACAGGTGTACTTCATGGTGGGGCACCGGTGCTGGCTACACAGGTGTACTCGCAGAACGGGGAGCACAGTGGTCCCTCGCAGTCATCTGGGCACGTCTTCTTTAGTTTTGGGATGGCAACTTTTTCTGGAGGTGGCAATGTGTTTTTATTTTTGCAAATATTTTGGATTACACGGTAGGTGGATGTGGCTGTAGCTGTGGTCTGATGTTTACGTTCTGATAGCAAATTTTTTAGGTATTCAACTTCGGCATGTATTTTTACCGAGTCGTTCCACTGTATTGCTTTGCCGCTGTTGAGCAGCTTCAGTAGATGAGCCTTTCTGGCTTTTAATCTTTTGACCACGCCACTTCTTTTGGCACACATCACACTCTACTCACTGCGTTTCTTCTCTTGTTCTTGTTGTTGTTGCCGTTTTTGCTGTTGTTGCCTTTGTTGTTGCTGTTGTCTTTGTTACTGTTGATTGCTGCTGTCGCCTTGGTTGCTGTCTTCTTATTTTTCGAAGTCCCGATCCATGTTCAGATCCAGGTCCAGATCCTTTAGGACCAAAGTCACGGTCGCCATGTTGTGTGAAACTCCTTGTGTTGGAAATGTTAATAATCCTTGTCCATTTATTGAGAACACATCTTTTGGGTAGTTTTATTATATTCTTTATTTATTTGGTTTGCATGGTAGTAGCAGTGTTGTGACGATTCGCACCCGATCGTCAAAGTTGAGCAGAAGTCTACTCTGGGGGTCTTTCACACACTTTGTAATAAAAACTCAGAAATATGTTGAACTTCACCAGTTGTATTCATTTGTATACTTTCAATCTTTGACTTATTGCTAACTTTGATTTACAAATTAGGAAATATAAAAGCTCGGTTATAAACGCGACCAGCTTCTCCTTATGTCTTCTTCGTAGTGTAGTGCTGCTAACACTAGCAGCAGAAATCTAACATTTGCTGTTAAAACTGCTGTTGTCCACTGCTTCTCAGAGTCGCCAGAAAACAGCTGTCCAGCTTCTCCTAATCGACAGAAACACCCGTTCATGCCGCCCCCAATACTGGACCCAGTATTCAAAGCCTTAGACCATGCTTAACTCTGAAAAGATTGAAGTGTGTTATGGAGTGAATGCGGGTATATTCAAAGGTGCATGGGTTGTGTACTTGGGATAGACTCTTCAGTAAATCTTGGCAAGGGCAAACGACAAATCTTTGACACAGACCTCTTGTAAATACCCGTTGAGGTCTTAATTGTAGCTACTCGAACGAGCCCATCGGCCCCAGGATGTAAGTCGATGATTCGCCCTAATTTCCAGTCAGAAGGACCAGTTCGATCATCCTTGATTATGATCATGTCGTTACGCTGAAGATTGTCAGTTTCGTGGAGCCACTTGGGGCGCGCCTGCAGATGAGATAGCCAATCTGCACTCCATTTTCTCCAAAAGAGGCGAAACATCCTTTGACCATTCAGGAACTCTGTGTTTAATGAAGAATCCTTAAGACTCGGCTCAGGGAGTGACATCATCGAATCCCCGATTAAAAAATGTGCAGGGGTGAGAGCTTGCAAATCATCTAAGTCAGACGTTAAGGGGCATAATGGCCGAGAGTTTAAGCACGCTTCTATCTGGACAAGAATGGTAGACAGCTGCTCGTACGTCATTCGAATCCCATTAAACGATCGATAAAGATGGGTTTTTACAGCTTTTACGTTGGATTCCCAGAGTCCTCCAAAGTTTGGACTATGTGGAGGATTGAAATGCCACTGAATGTTTCGACGAGTAAGTTCAGGAACTACTGTCTCTTCAATTCCTTTATAGAATTCATTGGTCCACAGCTTTAGAGACTTGTCGGATGAGATAAAGTTGGTTCCACAGTTGCTGTATAGATGTTGACAAAAACCCCTACGTCCGATAAAGCGCTGCAGCGCCCACAGAAAATGCTGTGCCGACATTCCCGTGACTGCTTCCAAATGAATCGCTTTGCTCGCTAAGCAAATGAAAACTGCAATGTATGCTTTATAGCAAGTGTGACCTCTGAATCTGGATGACTTTATCTCAATCGCACCAGTGTAATCAACTCCAGTTGCTTCGAACGCCCGTTTGGGCGGATTGACACGGTGCGCTGGTAAATCTCCCATCAGTTGGCTTGATGGTGACGGCCGGTGTTTGAAACAGGTTACGCACTGTCGCAGAATCCTTTTTACTGCCTGTTTACCGTTGACGATCCAGAAAACTTGATGAATTGTAGATAAAGATAGTTGCACACCGCCATGTAAGGTGTTGTGATGAGCGTTCCTTATAACCAAAATCGTCAGGTGGTGGGCCTTTGGAAGGATTATTGGTGTGCGTTGAGACATGGAGAGCTGCAAAGCATTCTTAAGTCTGCCTTTAACTCTCATGAGGCCCTCATCGTCGAGAAACGGTGATAGCTGGCTGAGTTTGTTGTGTTTGGATAGAAATTTGTTGGATCGTAGTCTTGATAATTCTTCCGAACAGACTTCTTGTTGAACCATCCGCACCAGTGCGAACAAAGCCTGTTGAAATTCAGATACCTGAATAGGGCCGGTGAGTCTATCCGCTTTTTTGTGACGAGTATTATAAATGAATCGTTTGACGTATGCTGTAACGAATAAGAGTTTATTATAGGAGGAATATGATTCGATAAATGGTTGCACTTCTATACAAATGTGGGCTCCGATGTGCTTTAAGGATTGCTCTCCTGAAATAAGTTCTGATTTTGGGGACTGAACTGGATTGACTAGCCAATGCTCCTCTGAAAGATGCAGCCAATGTGGTCCGTTCCACCAAAGCGTGTGGTGTTTCAGCTGGGAAGGGGTGAGTCCGCGTGTAGCACAATCTGCTGGGTTTTCTTGCGTAAGAACATGTCTCCACTGCGATGGCGAGCTTGCCTCCAGGATTGCTCCAATTCTATTCGACACAAATGTCTTCCAACGCCTAGGGTCACCGCTGATCCAATACAGCACTATCATTGCATACGACCAGTAGTGAACGGATATGGTGTGATGTGATGCTTGAATTTGATTGACAATCCAATCGGCTAATTGTGTACACAGCAGGGCTCCGGATAACTCAACTCTCGGAATTGTTAGCGGCTTACAGGTGTGACTCGACTGCGGACGGCTACTAAGTTAACCTGCACGGAACCATCCTTACAACTAGCTCGAAGATAAGCACATGCTGCATACGCCATGGATGATCCGTCACAAAACATGTGTAGTTGCAACGTCGAGACATGCCTTAAATCGAAGCCTAACCACCGAGTGATGTGTATCTCTTCAACGTCGGGGAGGTCTTGAATGAGCTGTCGCCATTGCTCGGCGAGTTGATCTGGCAATGGGTCGTCCCAATCTAATGATGCGGGGGGCTCATCCTTGCGCTCGATACGAAAACTCCAAACTTCCTTCAACAGAATCTTCGCAGCGATGATCACTGGTGCCAGGTATCCCAACGGATCGAATAAGCGTGCTACTGTGAATAGTATAGAACGTTTGGTGAATATAGGATTGAGAGAAAACTTAAGATTAAAACCAAAACCATCTTTGTTTGGATGCCAATACAACCCTAAAGTTTTAATGGAGTCCTTATTGTCTATCTCAAAAATGCTGCTGTTAGAGAGATCTGTAGTTGGGATGCTTTCTAAGATATCTGGATGGTTGGATGCCCACTTCTTGAGCTCCATGCCTGCTGATTGCAGAGCTGCGATGACATCATTGCGAATTTTTAGAGCTCCGTCGATGGTCTCGTGTCCTGTTTGAACATCGTCCACATAGATTTCTTTTTTAAGGACATGCTCGGCCAGAGGATAGCGTTCGCGCTCGTCGGACGCAAGCTGATGTATGACTCGAATTGCAGTGAATGGTGCCGAGGCAGTACCAAACGTTACTGTAGTCAAAAAATATTCCTTGATGAATCCCTTTTCATCGCGCCAGAAAATTTGCTGATACTGGGCATCTTCTTCATGCATATCTATGCAGCGATACATTTTCGTTATATCGGCCACGAAGACATACCGATGGAGACGCCAGTTGAGTATAACTCCTCCAAGTTCGTTTTGTAGGGCGGGACCCGTGCATAAAATATCATTCAAAGACCTCCCGTTCGACGTTTTGCACGAAGCGTCGTATACGACGCGCATCTTTGTAGTTAAACTGTCGTCTTTGATCACAGCATGATGTGGAACGGTGCACGCAAAGATTGAGAGTTGCCTTTGAGCGTTGATCCTAGTGTGTTCTTCCTCACTACCTTTTACCCCTTTTATCTGCTTTAGATCAAAGTACTCTTGAATAGTGCTGGCATACTGTTGACTGAAATCTGGCCGATGATTAAGTTTCCTTTCCAGGGCGTGGAAACGGTTTAATGCGATTTGTCTTGACCGGCCGATCACCTGTGTGGGGTCAAACAACGTTTTTAAGGGCAAACGAACTAGATATTTCCCATTCGGCTGACGGACATGAGTTTGTTGAAAATGGTCTTCACACCATTTTTCCTCTGCGTTGAGTTGTCTTGTTGTGGAGACCTGATCCAATTCGAAAAACCTCTGTACCATGTTGTTTAGGTTTGCCAAATTACAACGGATGGAGATTGATGTCGTCGGGGCTGCTTCAGCTGGTCCAAAAAATATCCAGCCCAGCTGTGTGTTTTGTGCAATTGGTTCCGCAACCGTCCCTTTGCGTATGTCCGGAAGCATTAATTGCGGGATAATGTCGACACCGATAAGTAGGTCAATGCGACCCGACTTGATGAAATTAGGATCTGCAAAGGATAACCCTTGGAGATGTTTACAGGACTTAATGTTTATATTTTGTTTTGGTAAATGACCTGTTAGTGACCGAAGGATGAAGGCTGAGGATACGTAGGCATTAAAATCCGATCCTGAACATGAGATTATGGTGAAGTCGGTGCTGTGCCTGCACTGATTATGCGACGTATTACCAATTCCCGTGATCTCAGCTCGAACAGGATGCCGTTTGAGTCTAAGCGCTTGAACGATGTTTTCCGTGATGAGGGTGCCTTCCGAGCCATGGTCGATGAGAGCTCGAACTAAAGCTGACTGCCCAGTGGAGTTGTTTACGATCCGAACCAGTGCAGTAGCAAGAAGGGTCGTTGAGTTCAGATGGGAGGCAACTGCGCTGAAGAGTTGCGTTGATGGTGCATTTTGTACAGCGGCTGCGCTCCGACCAGAGTCTGAAGCATGCTGTCGGGATACTTCAGGAGTCAATGAAGAACTTTGTTGAGCATTCGGGAAATGTAAGAAAGTGTGGTGCCGTTGACCACATTGCGAGCAGTTTCGGTTGCTGCTGCATTGACTGAGAGAATGGGAAGCACTAAGGCAATTGATGCATGCCTTCGAGCGGTCGACTATAACCTTTCGCGCGAAACAATCCTTGGCAAGGAAGTCCGGGCACCGTCTTAGAACGTGATTCTGTTGGCAGAGCGAGCACCTGATGGATCCAGACTCAAGAGTACTGTGGAAGCTGTGTCCCCTAACAGTGGAGTTTCCCGATGGTCTGGTTGTCTGGCGATGGTTGGTCGATTGTATAGATGATCTAACTGGAACGGCTGGTTTCCTACTCTCGATTAGGTCGATGCTGACCAATCGATTGTGAAGAAACACCTCCAGCTTTGTGAAGGTGGGGATTTCCACGTTGTTGCCCAGGGAATGTTCCCAGGCCTGTGTTGTGCTGATAGGCAGCTTTGTGAGTAAGTGATGTACCAACCAATGATCACAGGAATCAATGGCAATGTGTAGTCGTCGGAATTCACTAATACATACATTTGCCAAGTTTAACAAATTCCTAAGGTCCACCGCGATCTCCTTGGACAGTGGCTCGATTCCGTACAGTGCATTCATATTGTACATGAACTGCAGTCGAGGGTTATTGTATCGTTTTACCACAAGGTTCCATGCCACTGAATAGTTGGTTTCTGTTAATGCCATATGGTTTATATCCTGGTCACGTCCGTGCGGTAGTGCTTGCTTCAAGAAATGAAATTTTTGAATGTTTGAAAGAGATTGATTTTCATGTATTAGCTGCGTAAAGCTGTCATAAAAAGATGGCCAATCTGCAAAATTTCCTGAAAAGTGGGGTACGGGCAATTTGGGCAGCTGAATTGTGGAAACAGGAATGGGCACAAGGGTGTTGTTTATGGATTGATCACCTGACTGGAAACTTGGTTTCGTATTCATCGGCGAAAGAACAATAAATGTGGCTGTATGCTTGCTCAAAATTGTCTTCAACAGCATCCGCAAAATCTGGATGCGATCGTGGACATTGCTGTAAAATGAGCGCTTGATGATTTGTGTAAAATTGTTTTGAAAGCTCGTTGAGCTTGTTGAGGCGAAACTCATAGTAGGATTTAGTTTTCTTTATTTGACCGTCCTTTGAAGCATTTTTAATTAGTTGGGTCAACCTGGAAGATAAGTCCATCTGCATTGCGTACATGTCTGCAAAAGGCTCGACCACAGCCAAAGGTGCCGAGCTCTGTTGTGCCAAATCACTACGATTACTTTCATTTTTACCCATTTTAATGTTTTCCTATTGCACTCTGCTTTGAAAAACCACGCATAAATACTCTCACAAACACACTCACCTGTTTCAGTCGTTCCGCTCGTGTTGCGATCAAGCTTTGAAGGAAGGGGACGGCAAACTTCACGAGACTAGTGTGTCGCATGAGATGGCAATAGGCATGGGTTGAATCCGCTATTCTCCTCGACTTCTTGTTTCCTCCGTTACTAGAGGCTCCGTTATGGCGATGTACGTGGCAAAGGTTGCGTAACTTTGCTGGTTTAAATTAATAATAGATTTGCAAACAAGTAAGCACAAAGATTGAAGTATGTTTACAAATATTGGAAGCTGATGAAGTTATGAGTGTATGTTCCCCTCATGGGCCACCAAAATGTTGTGACGATTCGCACCCGATCGTCAAAGTTGAGCAGAAGTCTACTCTGGGGGTCTTTCACACACTTTGTAATAAGAACTCAGAAATTTGTTGAACTTCACCAGTTGTATTCATTTGTATACTTTCACTCTTTGACTTAATTGCTAACTTTTGACTTACAAATTAGGAAATATAAAAGTTCGGTTATAAACGCGACCAGCTTCTCCTTATGTCTTCTTCGTAGTGTAGTGCTGCTAACATTAGCAGCAGAAATCTTACATTCGCTGTTAAAACTGCTGTTGTCCACTGCATCTCAGAGTCGCCAGAAAACAGCTGTCCAGCTTCTCCTAATCGACAGAAACACCCGTTCAAGCAGCGTTAATACCGCTTCCAACGTCAAGTTGTTTCTGATTTTACAATTTGCCTTAGGATCTAAGTAAGCCTAATTCTCGTAGCTGCGCTGCTTACAGTTGGGCGGCAGAGAGATGGCTATGTATATCTTATGTATATAAAGTGTATTTAATTATGCTCTCTTTGGCTGGAGGGATGAGGTTGTAAGGTCGTGGCATACGCAGACGACGTCGCCATCACCTTTAATGGAAAATATCCACAAACACTTTGCGATCTTTTGTCCGTTAAACTTAAAATACTATCGGAATGGACGATAGAGAACGGACTCGGGGTAAATCCCTCGAAAACAGAACTTGTTCTATTTACAAATAGGTACAAAATTCCACAACTTAACCCACCCACTTTAAACAACTGTAATCTCTCTTTTAGCGAACACGCCAGGTACTTGGGGTTAGTACTAGATAAGCGCCTCAAATGGGGCTTAAACAACCAAGAGAGAACCAAACAAGGGAGAACGCTATAGTCGAGTACCTCGACTATCAGATACCCGTTACTCAGCTAAATGGAGATATGCAAGCAGCAAATGCGCCACCTACCGGCGGTATACAGCGTTATGGGCGTTAGAGTGGGCGTGGCAAATTTTATTTTGGATCAATCGATAGGTATTGACGAGACCAATACATTTCAGTTAAAATTTTTTATCTAGCATGAAAATTGTGGGCGTCACAGGGTTTTGCGGTTTGTGGGCGTTAAAGTGGGCATGGCAAACTTTTTTTTGGGTCAATCGATAGGTATTGATGAGAACATTACATTTCAGTTAAAATTTTCTATCTAGCATCAAAACTGTAGGAGCCACAGTTTTGGGCGGTTTGTGGGCGTGGCAGTCTACTGAAACAAACTTGCGCTGCGTAGGAAGCTCAGGAATCTGCACGCCAAATCTCAATAGCCTAGCTCCCATAGTTTCCGAGATCTCAGCGTTCATCCGGACAGACGGACAGACGGACATGGCTAGATCGACTCGGCTAGTGATCCTGATCAAGAATATATATACTTTATGGGGTCGGAAACGCTTCCTTCTGCCTGTTACATACTTTCCGACGAATCTAGTATACCCTTTTACTCTACGAGTAACGGGTATAAAAAGCGACCATTGCACTTTACTCCTGTAAAAAAGCAATCGGGCTAAGATGGGGCATGTCCCCAAGAATAGTTAACTGGATATACACAGCGGTAGTCAAGCCAATCCTACTGTACGGAGTGGCTCTGTAGTGGACCGCCTTGCACAAACAATGCATACTGACTCTTCTAAACAAAGTACATCGAATGGCGGCTTTGTATATTAGTGGAGCCCTTCGAACCACCCCGAATGGAGCGCTGAATGTGATCTTGGAACTCCCTAGCCTGGACTTAGCAGGCATGGAAAGAGCCAAAGGGCAGCTATTCGACTGAGGGACACAGGGCAGTGGAAAGCCCAATTTTATGGCCATGCTAAAATTCTCCAG
This sequence comes from Drosophila suzukii, assembly GCF_043229965.1. Classification (NCBI taxonomy): domain Eukaryota; kingdom Metazoa; phylum Arthropoda; class Insecta; order Diptera; family Drosophilidae; genus Drosophila; species Drosophila suzukii. The sequence goes on along the minus strand of NW_027255898.1, from coordinate 1,904,162 downwards.
CATGATAAATCGATTCCGAAGATCACGTATCTATGCATAATCCATTGAATATAGTCACATACCCTTTGATGCCCTGATTCCTGATAGAGAGGAATGGGAACAGGGCCGACCGGGCACGACGGACGCAATATGTTTCTATACAGATGGCTCCAAATTAGAAGGACACGTCGGCGGAGGTGTATACTTCGAACAATTCGATATCAGGAAGTCATTCAGGCTCCCGGACCACTGTAGCGTCTTTCAGGTGGAGGTCCACGCTATAAAAGAAGCACTAACCTGTTTAAGGAACCTTAACCTCCAGAGAGGACACTTAAACATATATAGTGACAGCCAAGCGGCTATTAAGTCGATCTACTCGACAAACACCTACTCCCGTACAATAGCAGACTGTCGCAGATCTCTCCACGAGATGGCAAATCAGTTTACTATCAGCCTAATGTGGGTTCCGGGTCACCGGGACATCGTAGGCAACTGCATAGCGGACGAATTAGCCAGGCAGGGCACCACCAAGCTTCTCCTCCCAGGAGAGGAAAATGTCGATATGCCCATGGCTACTTGCAAGCTAAATATAAAAAACTACTTCAACACACTAGCCAACACCCATTGCAAAACGCACCACAGTGTCGCATCTCTCACCAGACATGGCCTGTGATAAACAACAAAAAAACCTCGGAGTTACTCAAACTCAGCCGCACAGAGTGTGGCGTGTTGATTCGAGCTCTTACAGGCCACTGGCTTGTTGGCGCACATGCCGGCAGGCTAAAAGCCCCGCAAAATTATTTCTGCAGAAGCTGTAGGGATGAGGAGAAGTGGAAACGGTAGAACACCTTCTCTGCTTCTGCCCAGCCCTATGCAGACTCAGACTGAAACACTTAGGAAGCCCCTTCATCGACGATCTTACCGAAATATCGGAGATTAACCTCAAAAGCATAAGTGCCTTTTTTAAATCTTCCGGGTGGAAGACATGCTGATCAGCTTAACACAAGCTGAAACTACTGGAAACGGGACCCTAGAGAAGGAAAAAAACGAGATCATGCGGTATCACAATGGACCCATTGAGGTCTAAGTGTGTCGGACTATAGTCCGACAGCCGCCCTAACCTAACCTAACCTAACCTCAATATTCTAATAAAGCCGCTACAAAGCCTTGGGATAGTTTTCGTCGGTTATTGGAAACGCCTTGATCGCGTCTAACTTTTCTTGATTGGACATGGTTACCCCACGAGCGATAATTTCTGTGAACGGGCTGATGAAATTTTTGTCCTCTGCTAATTTTCCGTCGAACGTTGGCAACTTCGATGACGACAAAGCAATCGAACTGGATTGGGGCAGCGAAAACGGTGAGTGTGTTGGTCTGGTGCTGTTGAGTTCCTCACCCAGCTGATCCTTGATGGCTACTTTGCTCTCGACATAACTGTCCTCCAGTTCTCCGCGACCGCTGTCGTTGGGATCCAATGTCTAATCTCAGATTGGACTGCCATTGCTTGCGTGAAGTAATACTCCAGAACTCCTAGCTGTGTCTTCGCCAGCGCTTGTTGTTACAATTTTTTTTTATATTTCTTTTAATGTCGGTCCATTGGCGTTTACATTTCTTAATAGTTGTGTAAGGATGCTTTCTCGGCCGGGATACAGATCTCAGTCGGATCCAGAGTCCTTTACAAGAAAATTTGTAAATCACCGAAACGCCGGACTAGAGCGTTCCACTCCTCAGGGGGGAACGGGTAACTTTGAGGGGAGTCTTCACCAGAGGTCCTTATTTACGTCGAAGAAAAGCAGATGACGTTGGTTATGCAGAGTCCGATTCCTGGGCTGCGACCTAACGGGCTAGCCGGAGTCTGGACCTTCGGGCGAGGCCGAGCCGGGAGATTTCTTAGCGGGTGTAAGTCTTGGGTTTCGCGTCGGAGGTGACAAATCCACCGGGCTGGACCTTCGGGCGAGGCCAAGCCGGGAGGTTACTTTACGGGCGTAAGTCTTGGGTTTCGCGTCGGAGGCGAAAAATCCACCGGGCTGGACCTTCGGGCGAAACCGAGCCGGGAGATTACTTGGCGGGTGTAAGTCTGCACGAGGGACGGAGCCGCACGCGAGCCCCAGGATGGCGAAGGAGCTAGGATTGTGGATAAGGCGGGAAGGGCGTCCGCGCGCAAATCCCAAAACTACGGAGGCGGCGGGATTGTGGATACGGCGGGAAGGGTGTCCACGCACGAATCCCAAAACTATGGAGGAGACGGGAACACTAGGCTTGTGGATACGGCGGGAGGGGTGTCCACGCACGAACCCCACAACTACGGAGGAGACAGGAAGACTAGGCTTGCGGATAAGGCGGGAAGGGTGTCCACGCGCAAATCCCAAATACTACGGAGGTGGTGGGAAAGCTAGGATTGCGGATACGGCGGGAAGGGTGTCCACGCACGAATCCCAAAACTACGCGGGAGGCGGGAAAACTAGGATTGCGGATACGGCGGGAAGGGTGTCCACGCGCGAATCCCACAACTACGCAGACGACAGGAAGACTAGGCTTTTGGATAAGGCGGGAAGGGTGTCCACGCGCAAATCCCAAATACTACGGAGGTGGTGGGAAAGCTAGGATTGCGGATACGGCGGGAAGGGTGGGCACGCACGAATCCCAAAACTACGGGGGAGGCGGAAAAAAAAGGATTGCGGATACGGCGGGAAGGGTGTCCACGCGCGAATCCCACAACTACGGAAACGACAGGAAGACTAGGATTGCAGATACGGCGGGAAGGGTGTCCACGCACGAATCCCAAAACTACAGGGGAGGCACGAAAACTACTGGAGCGGACGGGAAGGAGGTCCACATCCAGGTCCGAAGCAGCGGTGTGAACGGGGTAAAGTTAGGTAAGCTTTGGTACCTAACTACGAGAAGGAAACACACGATCGGGAGATGCAATTAGATATTCTTCACCGTTTATTCATTTTTGTCCTCACTCGGGTCCGCTTCACCGTCTTCAGCACATGAGAAACTCACCGTACTAACCTTAGCTGACTTGCTTATATATAGATGTGTGCCTTGTAATCGCCCGCGTGGCCACTCTGCAGAACTTGATCGCCTCCACTCGGCTATTTCGAGGAGCACGCGTGACTTTTGAACCCTCGCTAAGCCGTGTCCGAATCACACGTCTTTTTCGTTCCGCGATCCCGAGAGAAGAGAGCCGCCACGATCGCCGCGTGACCCTCCCTCATTTTCCGGCCTTTTCCTCTATTCGGGATTTCTAGTATTTTCCTACTTCTGGTATTTTAGCTCCTTCGCTTTTCTAGTATTCAACATGTCTTGATGAACTATCGGTTGGCGTTGCCGCCCAGGGTTCTGAACTTAGCTATGACTTATTTATTCTTAATTAAACTTAACATTTATTATAATTCACTGTATTTCTCTTAAAGCTATAATAACGAAAGTAATTCACTGTATTTCTCTTAAAGCTATAATAACGAAAGTATTACTTATTGTGGCGCACGCGCCTTCTAGGCGGGTTCGTCACAGTTGACATCGTAGATATTACTTAAAGCAATGATAAACTGCGATCAATTTGCGAAGTGCGGGGAGGAGCAATCCTGGTGCGAAATGTGTGTGAATGCGATCAATGTAGAAGCCAACTGAAGTTTCAGCAGAGCGAGCTGAAGATTTGCAACAGCGGCTACGAAAGGCGAGCAGCAAAAATGAAGTTTAAAACCAGGGACGACCACAGGCGAGCAGCAAAGGAATGGGCTAACTGCGCAGATGAGTCGGATGCTCGTTGAAAAGCTGATTGCGTTCGCAGCCTCAGCGTGACGACGAAACCAAGATATGAGAAATATGAGAACCAAGATTTGAGAAAATGAGCGTATACAGCGGCCGTAAATTTTCAAGACGATAAATTAGGAATTGTTCAATTGTTTAGAGCTTTTAAATTTGCAAACACATCCTCTCATTGGGCGCCAAAATGACCGATGAATTATTGAGCGTCTTCTATAATTATTACTTTTATAAATCAGAGTACGGGGGTGCAGGAAATTTTAAGTAAAAAAGGTCAAACAACCGAAACTCAAGACCGAGACGACCTTTCTCTTTTAAAGATGATATGCTACTGCATTTATTTCCCAACGCTCGTTAGGCCGATCCGAGCGGAGAGTTATTAGAGGGCTTACAGCTGTACATGTGCTGACATTAGGGTTGTTCGTAACCAAGGTTACACGGCTCGGTTTAGCAAGGTTGCGCAGCACGGATTAGAGGGCTTACAGCTGTAAGTAAGTAAACATTAGGGTTATACAGGATTTTGTCAATAATCTGATTCAGCAACAGTACGGCTGACAAAGGCTGCCACAGTACAAAAAAATTGACCAAATATTATAAAGGGTAGCTCATTCTCGACTAGAGCTCGAAGAAGTTGAAATATTTGCACGTAGAAAAAAGCCGTCGGGTTGCAATTTGAAGTTTACAAAATGGCAAATAAAATAAGCAGGGGGAAAATTGGATAAAGGCAAGACGATTGAAGCAGTTATAGGTACTAATTAGCAGTTTACTCAGCTCTCGATTTCCTAAAAGCGATCACGGTGACTCTATTTCGTATACTGGGCTTTACATAAACTTACCAAAAGTTTACAATGTACCATATTTTAACATAACCGAATGCTGTACCTGTGTAGAGAAATCTATTCTTTCGATCTGTACACATAGTCAGCACACAGTCTCCCGTCTTATGAACAGCAAGAAACTCCGTCATGTACCCTCCTCGTTGATGATGAGAATACACTTGAATATAACCAGTATCAAGTGAGATAAAGACACTTCCTAGGCGGACAAGTATTTTGATATCAATATAATAAAAATTTCTTTAACCTTACCGTGCTTCAAAGTTTGAGGTCGCGTCTGTAGGAATAACACCGCCTGAACAGAGATAGGAATATTGGCCCCATAGTCTATGTTGTCGTCTGGTCTATTAATAACAGTGGAACGACCGGCTCGTCCCATTTGGAAGCCGTGCATACCTGTATGAGTCGGCCTCGATGCTAGGCGCTTACTTCTTCTAATAAACTTTTCTTCCTCGGCCGTTAGTTTCAACTCAATAAAACGAGTCGGGTCCATGACGCTATAACGCCGATAAGGCTGACCGGTCTCTAACTTCCAAAAAATAATTTCTCCAGAATATGTTGCAGTAACGACTCCCTCGCCGAGCTTGACGTCAGCGCATGTTATGTCATCCGTGTGAAACTTTGGCCATTTTTTCGGGTCCCCATATTCCCGACCCACTACATCGTTAAATTCTGTCACTTGCCTGTCCCAGCCCATAGCCAGTATGCTGAAAAGCAAAAAACAAATCACTTATTTATTTAAAGATTGAAGTCTTCACCAAAATATATAGTCACGGTGGGGGACAAAAACTTCACTGAAGTAAATCAAGAAAAAAGTTGAGCGTCTTGACTATTAGATACTCGTTTCTCACCACCATGCTTCCGATTCTTATGTTAAAATAGGACAGTGCTTTGCAACAGGAATTTTTCAGCCAAATAAAATTTGCGGAGCTACGAGTCGACAGTTCCATGTTCCCCAAAAATGTTGTTTATTCGTACCATACGGCTGATATTTAGATAAAATACTCCGAATTTTTCGAAAGTTCAATATCTCCGTTTAAAGCATGAGAGGGTAGGGAATGCCGATGCACTATGAATTCCTTTTATTTGCCTAAACTCTCAAAAAGGAATATTTTTTATTGCGTGAAGCAAGTCGTCTAAAAAGACCAGAATTGTGGGCAAGAACATCTTTTGAGTATGGATCCGTGTGACTTCTGGCTATTCCGAAAAATCAAAGGGACCACTTTGCGGTACGACTTTCAAGTTGATTGAGATAAAAAAAATTGAATGCATTTTTCAACTACTGCAAAAAAACTTTTGAATATTACTGGGAGAGGATTAATTTAAACGGAAAAGAATTGGTTTAAAAGAATAAGTAAAGATTTACTGCTGTGTACCTATTTAAGACAAGAACGCCCGTGCTTTTGCCTTTGGTATTGAAACGAAATGATTTTTGTCTGCTCGCTACGAGATTCGTGTGCCTAGCTCAGTAGATAGTGTGTTCGTCCCACCAAATTTTTAGTAAAATTTTACAATACTTAGCTCCGGGTACTTTTGCCGTCGCTCGCAAGAGATAACGAAGAATTGCGCTCTTGGGCCTAGGGTGATCAGGCCCTGACCTTTGCTACGCCAAGGGCCGGTTAGCAGCCCCTGAAGCGAAAGCCATCTCTCAGGGTTGTTGCAGTGCGTAGAAGCGTGTGAGCTTTCCAGACAACCGCCTTGCGCCACAACCAATCGATCGTTTCTAAGTATCTAAAGACTGCGCTTTCCAGGCAACCGCCGAGCGCCACAGACAATCACGTCGGGATCGGCAAAACACTCGTCCCGAGCTTAATGGTTTCGCGTTGAAATCACCTCCGATACCGGACTCATAGTAGTCAACTGCAGCGCTCCTCAGACGTCGGTGCTATGCCCGCTTAGTTCCTACTCCTATTTGGGAAACCGTCCGACATGCTCTAGCTATGTCCTTGCAACACCCAGAAAAAATCCGTTCGAAATCAAGACCAAACGGGGTCGAAAAGTAAGCCCGTTTGTTGACAATTCATGAACGGTCGTTCCAAAAATTTTACCGAATCTTTAGGGTTGGGTTCCGAACGAATTTTGTCAGTTTAAGAACATTTCGGGCTTAACTTAAGAACATAAAAATGTAAAAAAACGAAGTTTGTGTACATGCTAGATTTTCTGGACGCCTGGTAGATAATTATTTAATTTCCCACCTCATGGTTTTTATTGATAGAATTTAATGTATTTTGGTTATTTTGCTGATGACAAAGATAATTTATTTATTAATAGAAGTACATATAAACATAAAAAATAAGATTTAAATAAAACTTACAATTAACAACCGTCTTCTAGCGAGCTCGAACCTGTGCTACAATGTGTCGAAGGCGGTCGTCTTAGCAGCTGGACCACCGAGCGAATTTTTCGAGTGCGGTCAATCGGGACACTAGACCTATGTACATACATGTTTTCATGAACGGTGTTGATAATTTAAGAACAGCATTCTCCCCATTTCTGTCAAGGCATTTTTCAGTGAAGCGTTCACAATTACACCTAAATGTTCATGATTTGACCACGCGGCGTTCGGTTTTATGAACGGAACTTAGCGAACGAATTGTTGTCAAATCATGAAAAATCTTCTTGATTTTTTTCGTTATTTTTTTTCTGGGTGTACCTTGTGTTTCGCACCATCAAGATACTTACATGCGTTTCTGTCATAACTGCACAATATAAAATAACAAATAAACGTAAAAATTGCGCAAGGTAAGTGAATTTGTTATCTTTGTTTGTTAATCTGAATTTGGTTATGTATAAGTGGAAAATACCCGCAGCAGAAAATACAGCAGTATATACATGCACATTAGGGAGCATTTTTATTGTACACAAAATTTTAAGGTCATACTCTCACCCCATTAAATTTATCCTCTTAGTATTCTTAATGCACAACAGTCAGAAAAGGTTAAAAAAAATTTGTTTTAGGCAGCCCGCAATGGCTTTTAAGGATTTAATGCATGGTTTATATCCGTCCAGATGCCGATTACTTGATTTTTAGCTTTAACAGTTTGCTTGTAATATCCTTAACCATTACTTAATGTACTAACTAAATGCCCATGCTTTATGCCAAAAGAAACCTTGATCTTCACAATTATAAAATACAATCACTATTTCAAAAGCATCGTTAAAATCCATTCAAGTCTCCTGTATAGTTTATATTTAAAGATTAGACAAAAAAAATCGGTCCTTTTGAGCTCAAAAACAAAACCCCTACGCTAGCTCGAACTGAATTAACTCATAAAATAATCTACTATTTATTTCCTTTACTCGATCAGAACAAAAAAGGCGACAAATTAAGAAGAGAAAGAAACTTTTTATACCCGTTACTCGAAGAGTAAAAGGGTTTACCAGATTCGTCGGAAAGTATGTAACAGGCAGAAGGAAGCGTTTCCGACCCCATAAAGTATATATATTCTTGATCAGGATCACTAGGCTAGTCGATCTATCCATGTCAGTCTGTCCGTCCGGATGAACGCTGGGATCTCGGAAACTGTAAGAGCTAGGCTATTGGGATTTGGCATTCAGATTCCTGAGCTTCGTACGCAACGCAAGTTTGTTTCAGCAGCGTGCCACGCCCACAAACGGCCCAAAACTTTGGCTCCTACAGTTTTATATGATGGACGTTGATGCACTACGAGCAGTACAAACAAGTGGCCCAACGACACCAAGCACGTGCTTGTTACGCGCGGGGCCCTTTTATCAATTTGGGCAAAAAATACGAGTTCGCGAGGAAGATACAAAAAACAAATAGAGACGGGACACAAATGAAAATAAAAGAAGCATCTAAGAATGAAGCAAATGAGTTAAAATATTAGTTTTTAATACCGGGATAGAAGTTGAAGTGCAAATTAAATGATAAAGGTAAGGTTTGATGCTAGAATAAAAATTTAAACTGAAATGTATTGTTCTCATCAATACCTATCGATTGACCCAAAAAAAGTTTGCCACGTCCATTTTAATGCCCACAATTTTCATGTTAGATAAAAAATTTTAACTGAAATCTATTGGTCTCGTCAATACCTATCGATTGATCAAAAACAAAATTGATCTATCGCTTAAATCTGTCTACCGCCGGTAGGTGGCGCATTTTAATCTCGCTTTGCTGGTTGCATACCTCCATTTCCCTTTGGTCCCTTTAGCTGAGTAACGGGTATCTGATAATCGAGGTACTCGACTATAGCGTTCTTCCTTGTTTTGTTTGTAATCACATGTTTTTGCTTTAAACATCAATCTTAAAGTAAATCTACTTTCCCATTTACTTCTTTTTTTAATTTATCCTTAGAAGCCTCTACTTTAAAAATAATTGTTTTTACATGACATGCCATAACTTTTTCCAAAAAGATCGCAATCTATCACCCCAACATTGTCAACAGTCAACATGAATAAAAAAATGTACATCAAATAAAAGTATTTGGAGGGTAAACTAAAATCAGAACTAGACACAAAGGACTTTCCATCCAAAAAGATGATGTTGTTTGTTATTTTTAATCTGAGCTGCAGAAGCTGACAACGCTTTCGATATCGAGCTGTTGGTGACGGAAATCCTTGATGTTGTTGCAGTTGCTGCGGTTGCAGAAATTAATGAGGTCTCAGTGCTCTTGGCTAGAGAGCTTTGACTCGAAGCTGACGGCGGTGTTCTACACTACACTATGGGGAATTTTACCACTTTTTGTGGCATTAATTAGTAACATAGAATCGAAGCTACAATAAAAATTTCAAGGAAATAAAATAAACAAGAAAGGAAAATAACTTCGGCAAACCGAAGTTTGTATACCCTTGCAGTTATAAGAAATATTCAATGTTAGTTACACCATGTAAAATTTTTAAGAATTGTTGCTAGCTTCAGTAGTATTTGTGTAAATTTAAATTCGTAATGCTGAGAAGTTAAAATATTGGGTACCTGATAATCGAGGTACTCGACTATAACGTTGTTCCATGTTTAAAATAAATTCTTTTAATGGAAGTGTTAAATTGACTTCAATTAAACTAGTTTCGATATTTTCCTCACTATCATAATGTATTAACTTTTTCGTATTTCCTTTATATTCCGACACTCCATTTTTTATATTTATTATGGCTCCGATTTTTCTTAATCAACTAGATCCAAAATCCCTCGTCTCAAATATATTTATATAGTGAAAATATTTAATAATAGAATACCCATGAACTGTGGATACTTTTTTGTAAATTGATAATGCATTTTTTTTCTCAAAAATTCCCTTCTTAATATAACGAGCAGTGGCCCCCGTGTCTATTAGAATATTTAGCTCATTTTTAGATTTTCTATCCACTCTTTTAAAATAAGGCATTCCCCTGAAGGGGTCTTATCTAAAAAAGGATCTTCATTGATATTATTTAATCTTATTACCTTATTAGCAGGCTGATTAATTGTTCCTTCTGGTTCCCTTTTTTGAGCTTGAGTTTGCTCCCTGGCTTGGTATGTACGATAATAGTTGGAACGAATATTGTTTTGATAAAAACTATTATTATCTCTGCCACGATTTTTATTTGTCTGCCATTTATTACTAGGCTTATTTTGAATTTGGAGCGATGGACCAACGTTTTCTGGCTCGACAGTTTGTTTTTGATTGGTATTTTGATTATTGTTTTGCCAAAAACACCAATTCTGTGGCCAATTATTATTTTGGTTATAATTCCAATTATTTCCTGTTGCCGTAGTATTAGTATATTGTTTGTAATATGTTGGATTACATTTTTATTTATTTCCCTGATTTTTAAAACCATAATACCTGTTTGCAAATTGAGCACGGAAGTTGAGTGTTGTGTGTTCGACACATGAGCTTTGCATTTTTAGATAGTACGGGCGGCGACAGAGGGGTGGGGTCCTGAATTTTCGTACCATCCTGTGGCTGTGGAGTCAATGGCTCCACAATTTGACCGGCGGCTTCTGGGTCAGAAACTGATTCAACAAGGGCTGAACTGGTAGCTGCTGCTCCCCACGCCACCCTGGCATTCTCCTCGGCCTTGGCCTCCAGCACATTTATGGAAGCCTAAATGCATTTGTAAAATACAAAAACGTTGAGTAAGGCAATCTGAATTAGGAATTTCAGCTGAGAGAACTTACTTGATGGCCTCCATTCGGGCCAGGCGGATGCTGTCCTTGCCGTTCGTGTCGATTGTGTCCAGATTAAACAGATTATAAACAGCTAGTAACCAGATAATAACATATAGTAAACAACTCGTATACATTTACTAAACATATAGAAACCAGATACTAAACAGCTAGTAACCAGCTATTGACATCTAGTAAACAACTTGTATACTTCTATTAAACATATAGTAACCAGCTAATATGAACTAGTAAGCAAATTGTAGACATCTTCTTAGCAGATAGTAACCAACTAATAATAGATCTTAACAGTTAACAACAGCTAGGAATTAAAGTCAAAGCAGCTCAACCGCCATCATGAATAAAAGGTTTGTTACGTACGCCCTCCTAATAGAAAGATTCACATAGAGAAACAACGACGAACCTATAGCCAGGGGGAGGGGTGCATGTGACTAACCAGACTCACACTAAAGGCAGAAGGAAATGCAATTCGGCAATTCTCGGGTGTCGCGTGGCCAGAACGTACTGATACTCCGGTAGCTGGCAAAGGGCAACAGCCGGCCATTGATTCCCAAGATAGCAGATATCAAGAAACAGTAATACTAGGTGGGAACACCTAGTTCTAGTAAAAGCCATAGTCTGGTATAAAAGATTTTAGACCAATAGATAAAGGGAGAGAATCCATTTGGGTGTCTTGCTGACGGAAACCGGCTAATCGAGCCAACCAAAGCTAAAGTGAACTCCTGCATAACCAAAGACCAATATCCTCAAGTAACACAATCGGATAACAAGTGAAAATCAAAAAAACACAGCCCGATCGTATTGCTATCAAGCGACAGCTATGGTTGTGGGGCAGTGTGTACTGACGACTGAAGAACCTTATGAACTAATATTATTTTCCAGGCACCTTAAATATTTATCCTCGTTATGTTGGAGAGGAGAGAGGCTTACCAAGATCCCACGACCTTAACACGACGTAGCTTATGCCGGCAAATGGTGCCTGAACATAGGACGCCTCTCCCTCGGCCCAAGTCCCTGTCAGGACTCGGGCACTAATATACCCACGTAACAGAATTGGCGCCCAACAATAGGCTTTTTCATACTCCTTAAGGAATTTTGCCAGGGTCCACAATCTCGGTACCTGCGGTATCGGAGTGGATTTACCTAGAAATGGCATAATTTACATCTTTATTTGCCATGAGTAATTTGACTGTTTTATAGAGCAGGGAAATTAAATAATTTTAAATATGCACCTACTTATTTGTTTTTGTCTTTAAATTAGTAAAGTCCCCAACTTGACTGTCAGTGTTGAGAGGCCACTCAATAAGAACTTTGTCGCAGAATAGAGGCCTGAATTTGAAATGTTTTTAGCCGTAGACATTCCCTGTTTTGTTCATGGACAAATTTACCAGAATTTCCTTAAACCAAGAACTATGAGTTATCCTTTTTACAATACTACACTTACAACTACGTCCTGAACGACTATTTGTTAAAATTAACGTAAATACAATTTATAGGTGACGACCCACGACGTACTAGGCATTTGTAAGGTCGTTTGATAGGTTCGAGTCCAGAAAGAGCAGGAGCGCAAGCATTACGGTAACGCATTTAGCAGTTGCGGTGCGGGTCTACTGTTCGTTTGTCGATCCAGGACAAAATGGGGGTGGGGAAAGAAAACAATCTGGACCAATATACTGAAATGGAAGGAGTCGACGCTGGTGAGAATCTACCCCTAGGACCACCGAAGGGGAGATCAAGTATGCTTCCCCAATTTCAGAGCCATGAACAGGACAACTTAGAGGCTGCCGAGCGGCGGGAACAAAGATTGATGGAGCTCTTAAGGCAGAGCAACGAAATGCAGCGTGGTATGAGCGCCCAGATAGAAGCTCTGAAGACCAGGAGACCCGAACAGAAGGGACTGCCTTCGCCGCCCCGAGCTGTTCCTATTCCCACGGACAGTTTCTTGAGATATCAAGAGACTCCACCTCTGGAACCGGTCACACAGGACATGCTCAATTGCCAGATGCACCGGTTAAGAACACCCAGGCGGGTTGATACTCCGTCACACAGGCAATCCAGAACAAACGAGAGGGAGTCGAATCACCAACTGCATCCAGAGATCGATCGGAACTCATCATTTCAGGGACCAAGACCAAAAGATGTCAGATTAGGCAGGTGGAACCTAAAGTTCGATGGAAGCGGTCGCGGCATGACAGTTGAAAGTTTCCTGTTCCGCGTGGACCGATTGCAAGAATTTTATGACCTCAGCCGCCAACAAGTCTTTCGTGAATTCCATCTCTTGCTGGTAGGTGCGGGCACTAAATGGTATTGGCAGTTAATGGAGGACAAGGCAGAAGACTACGATCTTGACTACTATCGTTGACACAGGAGATGGAACGAGCGTTTTCCACTACCGGAAGTGACCTAATGAAAGTCAAGGAATTAATGGACCAAGAACAAAAGACGTCAGATTAGACAGGTGGAACCCAAAGTTCGATGGAAGCGTGGACCGAATACAAGAATTGTATGACCTCAGCCGCCAACAAGTCTTTCGTGAATTCCATCTTTTGTTGGCAATTCAGCCACGAAATGGTATTGGCAGTTTATGGAGGACAAGGCAGAAGCTTACGATTTTGACTACTACTCATTGACCCAGGAAATGAGACGGTCATTTTCCACAACCGGAAGTTACCTTATGAAAGTCAAGGAATTAATCGAACGCAAGAAAGGGCTACACGAAACCTTTAGCGATTATGTCTCAGACATGCATAACTTGCATTTCAAGCTCAAGCACAAAATCGCTGAAGATGAATTCGTTGAGCTCTTGAAGGACAATATGAACTCCCAGATGGGGGATGCCGTAAACATCCCCAATAACCTCATTAGCGGAGCTCAAAAGAGAGGGTCTCCGAGTTGATCGCTGGTTGAGAAACACAGGAGGAAACATGCGCAGCCGAGCGGCGCTCAACGAAATAGAGGAATTCCAGACACTGGAGGACTTGCCGGACGCGGTCACGGTGGAAGAATTTAACCGGCAGCGGAAAGACACACGAGGGCGTTATGAGGTTGGACAAGGATGCTGAGGCCCATTACACCCGCTGGTGTGTTAATAGTATGGACAAGGAGCAGATTTCTACAGGAAGCATCTTGCGAAAGAAGAATCCTGCCCGATCAAATTCTACGATGCCACGTGCAGGTTCTGCGAGAAAGTCGGGACAGGTGGACGCGAGGTTGCCGCCGTTGAAACAACACCGGATTTCGACCTTATGACCGGAGACCTAGACATGAACAATACGCTCAGGCCCGAGAGCGCCTATACCCCATATCAGCTTACCCCAGAACAACATTGTAAGCTGCAGCAAGTGATAGACACATACCCTTCTTGTCTAGAAAAAGGATTAGGAAAGACCAGCTTAGAGCAACATATAATTGAAGTGACAAACGAGGACCTACCAATCAAGCAGCGAGATTACCCGATATCCTCAGCCAAACAGAAGCTGGTGTATGCCGAGCTAGATCGCATGTTAGGTGTAGGCGTGATCGAAGAGAGCAATAGTAGCTGGAGTTCACCGGTAACACCGGTGCAGGGAACTTAAATAATTTTAAGTATGCGCATACTTATTTGTTTTGTCTTTAAATTAGTAACTGTAAAGTGCCCAACTCTTCACAACAGCTATGTGATGAAACAGCACTGCTACAATTGTGGATCCCAAGAACATCTACGCAGGGATTGCCAAGCTGTATTTAAGGGCTTTCGCTGCAATCAGAGTGGTCACATGTCAAAAGATTACCCTGGTACGGCTGCCGTAAACGTTGCATACGAGGAAAAACGCCTTAAGTCTCCTAAAATCAACGATGTGCAAGGCAAGGGTCTCATAGAGACAGGTGCAGATGGTACCCTATTAAAAATGTCCGTGTTTAAGAAAAAAAGTAGCGTCTTCTTACAGCCAAGCTGTGCAACTTTAAGAGGACTTGGAAACAACATCACGCGCTCCGCTGGTCAGTTTATGGAGATCGACGGAAAGGTTTCTGGCACACAAGCTTCTTGTGGTGGCCAATCATGCCATCGGATGCGATTTGCTGCTGGGATATAACTTTATATCCAAATTCACAATGAGGTCGACGCCGGAAGGATATCAGTTTTCTCCTCTGAATGAGGGGATGTCCCCGTCCAATCTATGATTGAAGAATTTTCCGAAAAAAAGCAGACTGCTGTGTGCCCGATCACTCTGAAAATATTACCGGATGAGAACATAAAGCCGTTTAGACATGCTCCAAGCAGAGTGGCTATTAGCGAAGCTGATGTAGTTAAGCAGCAGATTGATATATGGATGAACGCTGGAACAGTCATCGTCAAGAAAAAATATGTGAGCAACAGGGTCTGCGTGGACTATCGCCAGTTGAACAAGATGGCGTTAAAAGATTGCTTCCCCGTTTTAATGTGCTTGAAAAACTGGAAAATGCAAAAATGTTCACCATAATGGACTTGGAAAATGCCTTCTTCCACGTTTCACTCGAAGAAAGCAGCAAGAAGTACAAAGCGTTCATGACGAAAAGGCTTTCGGTTTTTGCAATTCGTCAGCAGTCTTCGTCCGCTTCATAGGTCATGCATTTTAAAACCTCATAAATGAAAACATTCTGGATCTTTACATGGACGACATTGTTATACACACCGAAACTGCCGACGAATTCCTGGGAAAGATAAAGAAGATGTAACGTACTGACTTTGTTGTCTTCTCGCTAGAGATTCGTGCGGCTAGCTCAGAAGGTTGTGTGTTCGTCCCACCAAATTTATATGACGTGACTGCCCCGTTGATCAGTGAGAAAAAAAGGGTTCAAACGGTAACAGTGGGATTTATTCTCGTGGTATTAGTATAGCGGGTGTGTGGCTGGGCTGGCTTCGGTATCTCCTTGCTCTGGTTTCACCTCTGCTCGCTTGCCGACGCGCTGCCTCGGGGTCGCTTGTCGCGCCTTAGACTCGCAGAGAATTCGGCCTTGTAGGCTTAGGGAAGCGTCACCGTTCTCAGACTAGGGTGAACAAGTTTTGCTCTCCAGGCCAACGCCTTTCGAGGCAATAGCTGTCCATTGCTCTGTCCCGGACGGTCCCGTTAGGTTCTTGCTTAGATCGCGCTGACAGTTCACTTTGCTTTACGCCTAGCGCAGACGAACGTTCCACCCGGCTTCACCCTAATGCTTGACGTGTGCGATGCTCCTGTGCTCCCCAATGAGGTCCGCGCGGCGATGGTAACATGGATGGCGTCGCTGCCGATGTCCTCTGCTCTGTCTCCTGACCAGTAGCACGGTGTTCAGGCAATCCGGGAGTTGGGCGGTTGCTGTTCGGGAACTTCGGCGGTAATCGCAGGGCTCTCCAGGCGAACGTCTTTTGAAAACGCAAAAACCGCATCCACCGCTTGTCCGTCACGCCAGGTCCTGCTTGGTCGGGCTGGGTCTCAGACAACTTTCCTCCCCAAGGTGACGGTTCTTCGTCGTAGGCCTCTTTCGCTTGTCTGTGACAGACCCGCCGGGCGACTCGCCAGTTTGTGGTCGTGACAAAGTTGGAAAACAAACGCCTTGACTTAGTTGTGTGATGCCTTCCCGTACTCAGCCACTTGTGTCTCAATTCGGAGATTCCTGATGTCCCAATCCCGAACGTCTCGACGTGGCGATCTTGCTCCATGTATGCTTCATACGGCGCTGGCTCCCTCGTAGATTACTTGCTTGACTGACTGTTCACTTGGTACTTTAACTGATCTTGAAGGTTTGACTCCTCGACTGATCCAGCTGCCAGCGCTCTGCGGCCTTATATAGGGCTTCCGGGAACCGTTATTTCCCTTTAGCACACGGCCCGCTGGATCTCTCCACTCCGGGTCCAAAGTCCGTGACTCCTGGTTGACCACCTTGTCCTTCACGTACCTCTTCCAACCGATGCTCTGCCCACTGCTTCCGTCCCGCTGATTTTCATGACGCTTGTGGCACGCCTGTGTGCCGTTCCACTGCCGAGATATGACACTTCTTCTCCCGGTCCAAGGTTCACGGGAGAGTCCAAAGTCCGGTGGAGTTCTGTTCTCCCCTTTTGCACACGGCACTCTTGCCCTACCCGCCAAGACTCCATTCTCTCATTATCCGCTCCTTGGTCTCCAAACTCTCTCGTTCTCCGTCCTTGGTCTCCAAACTCTCTCCTCGCCGCGCCGTCACTACACGAATTTGCCGCGTATCTGGTGAGCGGCCGGCCATCTGCTGCTGTTCCTGCTTGTGGGGAGTTATTTAACTCCTCACATTCCCCCCTTACTTCGGGAAACATTAAAAAAACTCGGTCCTACTCTCCGGCGTTTCCTTGCATATTCTAGCCTTGGAGTCCTTGTGGTGCTCCTTCCGATTCCCGCGGCGCTCCCTCGTTGCTCCCTAGACTCTCTTAACTCCCTTGAGTTTCTGCAGCGCTGGTCATCCTTCTCGTAGCAACTTGAAATCTCTCGCGCCGATATTTTCCATGGTTCCACTGAGACCTCGATACTCATGGGGATCCCCAGCTCGCTGCTCATTGCTGCGTCCTACTCCTTTCATTGGTTCCTCCGCCTGGTCACACCATCCGTGCGTGATTGATGTTTATTCGACTATCGATACCGACGGTGCGGCGATGCCACCTGCTCGTTGCGATATTTCCACCTTTTGCCGGTACTTCCAGTTTGCGTGTGCCCATCGATCGCCTATCGAGACGCCCCCTTCCCTGACTCGTGGTGATTTTGCAACTTTCATAGGTAAGTTTTTTTTGCATTTCTTTCACTCCTTTTTCCCTCTTTTTGTTCTCTCTCGCCCTTCACTCGTCCTCTGTTGGCAGCATCTGACTCCATATTGGCAACTTTCGAGAGCGGGTGCGGTTTGCTACGCAACCGGGACAGCAGGAAAGTATTATGATGTTCGTTTCTGCTTCCTGCATTAAGCCCCTTTGAATTTCAGGTTGCTGGTGCGGCCCATGCATGCCCCGTTCTTTTTCCAGCCACGTCCCCAATCAACTTCTTGGCCCCGTGCCCCCTTTTTTTCTTTTTTTTGCTTGGGAAATCATTGTTTTGTGTTTTTCTGAATGTTTATTTTATTGTGCGAACCCCCGTATGCCCGACTCCGAGCCTCACCCGGTACCTCCGTCCGCCTTCGGTGACCAAAACGCAACGCCTGCCGCCCTTCCGCCGTGCCGTCGCGACCGCGGGTGCCTCCTCGATCCCCTCCGGCAATTCGCATTTAGCCGATACCTGCCGCAGTTTTGGGCGGTTTGTGGGCGTTAGAGTGGGCGTGGCACTCTGCTGAAACAAACTTGCGCTGCGTAAGAAGGTCAGGAATCTGCACGTTAAATCTCAATAGCCTAGCGCTTATAGTTTCCGAGATCTCAGCGTTCATCCGGACGGACAGACAGACGGACAGTGATCCTGATCAAGAATATATATACTTTATGGGGTCGGAAACGCTTCCTTCTGCCTGTTACATACTTTCCGACGAATCTTTGTCTAACGCCCACAAACCGCCAAAAACTGTGGCTCCTACAGTTTTGATGGTAGATAGAAAATTTTAACTGAAATGTATTAGACTTGTCAATACCTATCGATTGACCCAAAAAAAATTTTGCTACGCTCACTCTAACGCCCACAAACCTCCCAAGAAAAAAAGCTATGACGTCAGAGCCAGACAATGCGAAATGTTTTTACGCGTGTATGTGTGTGTATGTAAACAGTTGGCGGCCGAACTTAGCGGCAAAGAAAAAAGCCCTGCCGGCGCTCAGAGAGAGCAAAGTGCGCGGCTAACTTATTCTATTGAATAATGAACCCTTTATCCATTTGTCCCATTGACGGGCAAAAACCTTTAAAGATCTGTACATCTTAATTTATCTCTTTCAATGAATATGTATTAGCTTAATAAATACCTATAGATTGTCCCAAAAAACTTTTCCGTTTTCAGTCCAATGCTCTCAAACCAAAGTATGTAGTTAGGACAAGCCTTGACACTAGAGCCAGAAAACGACATACATACATACATATGTATTTATGCATGTGTGTGGGTGTAAAAAATTGCAAACTAATATCCGCGGCAAATAGAATTCTTTCAAACAAAGCTATTCAACCAAATATTTTGAAATACAGAATGTGCCTTAAAATTGTGTATGTTTAGCAAGCATACATAAATATAAATGTTTTTTGTCTGTTTTATGTGTTGCTTTCTCATTCTTGGCGCTGCCTGAAACAAAAGCAGAGCCGAAAAATGAGAGCAAGGGAGAGAGAATAAAGTGCGCGGCTAACTTATTCAATTAAATAATGAACAAAAAAATAAACTATTTTTCCTTTTTTTCCCCTGTCCTCTAACAACTTTACTTATTGCTGTAATTTTGTTGATTGCTTATGTTCAACAAACATATATAAATACAAATGTTTTTATTCTATTTTATGTTTTGCTCTCTCTTTCTTGGCGCAGGCTGTAACAAATGCTGGTCAAAAAAAACAATGACAGTTACAGCGCTGCCAACGCTAAGAGAGAGCAGGTCAAAAAAAAAGAGAACGAAAAGCGCTGCCAACGATAAGAGAGTACAGTGCGCGGCTTACTTATTCTATTGAATAATTAACAATTTACTCCTGTTCTCTACCCTAACACCAATTCATTGGTCTATTAATTTCAATTACCTAATTCTGATAATTGTTAGATTTAAATTGCTGAAAAGCAACAGCATGAGCGCGGGAGGGAGGGCTTTTGCTCTTTGATTTTTCCCTTCTTAGTGCATTTTTTTGCGCCAAAAGAGAAATGTATGTGGGGGAAAAGGACCGAAATCCGTGCACGTTAAGTTGGCGGGCTAAAACTTTACAGCGCTGTAAATATTTCTGTTGTCTTTTAAAAGATATGTATGTTTATTATGTTGTTTGTATGTTTAATCAATGCCTTTGATTGTCAAAAATAATAGCTAGTTCACTCCAACGCCCACAAACCGCCCAAGGAGTTGAGAAAAGCAATGACGTCAGACGTCAGTCAGACAATGTACATATGTATATGTACATCATTTCTGCATGTTTATATGTAAATAGTTGCAAACTGAATTAAGCAGCGACCAGAACTTTTTCAAACATATATATTTGACCAAACATTTTATTGAACAAATAACGCAAACATTTAAACTGAAGAATACATTATAGGCTCTAAAATGGTTCATATTAAGCAAACATACATAAATATTTATGTTTTCAGTATATTTTATGTTTTGCTCGTCGTTTTAGACTCCCCTGTTCTCTATCGTTACACCAATTTATTAATCTACCTAATTCCGATTAGGTTAATATAAGATTTAAGTGCCTAAAAAACAATGGTAAGGGCGCGGGAGGGAGGGCTTTTCGCTCTTTGCATTTTCTCTTACCGCAGTGCATTCACATGGGCCAAATGAGAAGGAAGATTGGAGCAAAAAGACCGAAAATCCGAGCACGTAAAATTGGCGCGAAAAACTTTACAGCTTTGTAAATCTTTCTGTTTGGCCTTTTACCAGATATGCATATGCATTGTTTTAATCAATACCTATAGACTGTCCCATAAAATCTTTGCTACGCCCATTTCAACGCCTACAAACATCCCAAGGAGTTAGGAATAGCAATGACGTTAGGGCCAGATAATGACATATATTTACATACATATGTATGTTTGCGTGTAAATAGTTGCAAGCTGAATTGCGCGGCGAATATAACTCTTTTAAACTATGTATGTTTTGCTCTCTCTTTCTCGGCGCAAGCTGAAACAAAAGCGTGACAAAAAAATGATAATGTTAAGCGCTGCCAACGCAAAGAGAGAGCAGAGTGCGCAGCTAACATATTCTATTGAATATTTGACAAGTTAAACTATTTGTCCTTTTCCCGTCTGTCCTCTGGCCAATTTACTTATTGCTATTATTTTGTTGTTTGTTGATGCTTAACAAACATACATTAATATAAATGTTTTCAGTCTCTTTTATGTCTTGCTCTTTCTTCCTTGGCGCAGGCTGAAACAAAAGCGGGACAAGAAAATGAGAATGAAAAGCGCTGCCAACGCTAAGAGAGAGCACAGTGCGCGGTTAACTTACTCTATTGAATAATAAACAACTTCATTTTGTTCCCCTTTTGGCTCTACCCGAACACCAGTTCATTGGTCTACCAGTTGTATTTACCAAATTCCGATCAGGTTAATGTATGATTTAAATTGCAAAAACAATAGAAAGGGCGCGGGAGGGAGGCTTTTTGCTCCTATCATTTTCTCTTTGTGCATTTTTATGCGCCAAAAGAGAAGTATATTTCGGGGAAAAGGACCGAAAATCCGTGCACGTAAAATTGGCGGGCAAAAACTTTACAGCGCTGTAAATCATCTGTTATCTCTTTAGTCTACGACTAACCATCGTAAGCGAATATACTGCCCGTGTGCCGAATGCGATTTTTGCGAATTTTTCAAGTGCCTTACAATTTAAAAGAAATATTCCTTACGTAAATTAACCTTTGAAAGCAATTTAACGTAAACTCAATTAATTAATTTGCCTTTGCTAAAAAGTTAACGTAAATTTGTGTTTTTCCTTTGCTAAAAAGTTAACGTAAATTTGTGTTTTTGCGCGCACGCGTGTTGTTGCTGCTTCTGCCGACGTCGCTGCCGCGTTTTGCTGATGACTGGTTGCTGCGCACTTTGCTAAGTACCCTTTTTAAAGTAATTTTATTAACAATAACAAACATTTCTATTTTCATATTGTAAATTTTTCTGGTAAATTTCCGATTTTAAATTTTTTTCATTTTTATTTTAAAGTAATTTCATTTAAAATTATAAACATTTCAATTTTCGATTTTCAATTTTTCTAATCGCTTCGCACTTTTTTCTCACTTATAGAAATATAATAAAATTGCCTTTTTAAAGGCTTTTTTTTGTATTTATATAAATTTACGTATTTATTATCTAATAGTCCTATAAGTTTTAGTCTTTTTAAAGACTAACACTTATAATTCTATTTATAAATTAAGGTATTTATTTCTTCACTTATTTAAGTGTTTTAATATTTTAATAATATTTGTTAGGTATCAACCTTATTAACATTATAATAATATTTTAAGACTAGGTCTTTTTAAAGACTTTTTCTTTGAATATTATTATTTCATATTTTCAATAAACGAAACTAATCCTCTTTTAATAAAATTATATTTATTATTAATATTTTAAAGACATATTTTTCATTAGGGAAATTTAAATATTTTTATAAATATGCCTCGACTTAGTAGACCTACTGCATCTCAACGGGCTAGGAATCAGTTATTAAGAAATAGGGCAAATAGGGAAAACATTGAGTACGCAGAGATGGAGAGGGTAGAAAATGTAGAAGCTCATCGTAGGCGAAGGGAAAATTTTTTAGTCAGGGATGCAGAGCAGGGCGTTAATACAGCGTCTCGTAGGTCAAGACGCCGTAATCTGACAGCTCGTGCAGTCGAACAGGCTGCCAATACTCGGAGTCGTTCAGAAAGGCGACAGATTAGCGAGCTTAGAGATATAGAGCAGGATCAAGACACAGCGAACCGTAGGGAAAGGCGCTTGGATGCTGCTTTCCGTGCGGATGAGCAAGCAGCCGATACTAGTCGTCGTTCTATTAGGCGGCGAAATAGCCAAGTGCGAGCTACAGAGCAGGCTCAAAAAACTGCTGACCACTTGGAGAGGCGCTTGGATCCTGTCTTTCGTGCGGGTGAACAAGTAGCCGACACTAGGCGTCGTTTTATTAGGCGGCGAAATAGCCAAGTCCGAGCTACAGAGCAGGTTCAAAATACTGCTGAGCACTCGGAAAGGCGCTCGAATCCTGCTTTCCGTGCGGATGAGCAAGCAGCCGATACTCGTCGCCGTTCTATTAGGCGGCGAAATAGCCAAGTCCGAGCTACAGAGCAGGTTCAAAATACTGCTGACCACTCGGAAAGGCGCTCGAATCCTGCTTTCCGTGCGGATGAGCAAGCAGCCGATACTCGGCGTCGTTCTATTAGGCGGCGAAATAGCCAAGTCCGAGCTACAGAGCAGGTTCAAAATACTGCTGACCACTCGGAAAGGCGCTCGAATCCTGCTTTCCGTGCGGATGAGCAAGCAGCCGATACTCGGCGTCGTTCAATTAGGCGCTTGGATCCTACGTATCGTGCGGGTGAGCAAGAAGCAAATACCCTGCAACGAGCACAGGTTAGATCAACACAGGATCTCCTGTTGGAAAGAGCGCAGGATAGGGCTAGGAGAGCTACAGCTAGAAGTTTTAGGGATCGCAGGGTCGTCGAGCAGGCGAGAAATACACTGGCTCGACGAAGTGCACGTATTGCTGCTCGACAAGCAACCATCGATGCAATTCAAAATATAAGTCAAAGGGTTAGTCAGTATAGAAGCCTAAGCGGAAACAGGGAGGCAGAAAACCTTCGGAACTTAATCCGAAGTCAGGAGATACGGCATAGTATATCTCAGGAGCATAGGCCCAGTAGAAGACCTACTGAAGTGGAAGTTCTTATAGCCACTTTTAATAGAAAAGTAAAGCTTGGTCCCGATCAGATTTGCCTTTGTTGTAAAGGATTGTGGTTCCCTAAGCAAATAAATAAGCTATCTAGAGCCTATTTAGAAGAACATTGCGAGTTCAGGGAAGAGATTTACCAAAATGCAAGCCAGCTTGCTTTCACTGGTGAATCTTTTAAGTTCTGTGCAACCTGTCACAGCAATATAAAAGCCGGCAGAAAGCCCAAAGGTGCCATTTCCAACGGCCTAGATTTCCCAGAAATTCCTCATTGCTTAAGGGGGCTTACTCCCTTGGAGGAACGACTGATTTCACCTCGCCTTCCATTTATGATTATTAAGTCGATAGGTCATGAGCGTCAGAGTGCTATAAAAGGAGCTGTTGTAAATGTTCCAATTCCAGTAAGCAATATTGTGACGTCCCTCCCACGAGCTTTTAATGAAGCTGAGGTTATACAGCTCCACCTCAAGCGAAGAATGGAATATGGACATGATTTCATGGCAGAGACCATTAGGCCTTCCAAAATTGCTGACGCTATTAGATACTTAGTGAATTCCGAGCTTTACAGAAAGCATAATGTGTCAGTAAACGAGCAGTGGATCTCTGATTTTACATCCGAAACTGTTCCCTTCATAGCATCTCAAGCTTACTTAGCATTAGTAGAGGAGCAATTAGCCATCCAGCAGGAGGATGTAAATTCGGAGGCGACTAATTCCGATGAGAATGCGGAAGCCGAAGAGCTAAATCCTGGAGGACAAGAAACGATGCTTGAGAATAACCAGACACACAATGTAGGAATTCCGAGAATTACAATGGCTCCAGGTGAGGGCCAAAGACCTCTCGACGTGATTCTCGATGCTGACTCTGAAGAATTAGCGTTCCCAAGCATATATGCTGGCGTCAAGAGACCATCTTCAGAGAGTTATACAACCGTAGTTAGGTCTGAGCTTAGAAACGTAGATAGAAGAGGTTGTAGAACTGACAAATTATTCTTCAATTATAAGAAGTTGGAATTAATTAAAATTCGAAACAATATTTCAACTTGCTTACGTAAGCGCAGCGCCTCCAGCGCTATAACAGCTGCTAACGTACTTGATGAAGATTTTATGGGCAACTTAATTAGCCATGATGATGGATATCGAATTCTTAAAGATATTCGCACGTCTCCTGCTCACTGGGAAGAAGAAAAGAAGAAAGTCATGGCTATGATTCGCCAGTTTGGTTTGCCAACTTTCTTTATAACTCTGTCGGCCGCTGAAACTAGGTGGCCAGAGCTGATAGTACTGCTCAAGCGCAATGTAGATAGGGTTGAAATAAATGAAGAAGAAGCTTTAAATTTACAATTTAGGGAAAAGGCGCGCCTGATTAGGACAGACCCAGTGACGTGTGCTAGATATTTTGATTATAGATATAGGGAAGTTCTTAAGTTAATGAAGAAACCTGGGGGTATCTTTGGAAGTAATTTTGTTACTACCTATTATTGGCGAGTTGAGTTTCAACAGAGAGGTTCACCTCATATTCACGGTATGTTTTGGCTGAAAGATGCCCCGGAAGTGGATTTCAACAATGAAGAATCTATGTCTAGTGTAATAGCCTTCATTGATCAGTTTGTAACTGTGGATGTTACAAACACAGATTTGGCTCCGTATGTTGAATACCAAAAGCATAAGCACGGGCATTCGTGTCTTAAAAAGGTGCGCGGACAATCTGTTTGTCGATTCGGTATTCCATATCCTCCAATGCCCCAAACGGAAATATTGAAGCCACTTCCTGAAGAAACTCAAAACTTTTCTCTTCACCACGAAAACTTTAAAAAAATTCGTAGCTTTTTGCTTCGCGATCAATCAGATGATTTGATTAGCCATCTTAGCATATTTGAAAATTTTCTTTCTCATGATCAGGTGAGCCTCAGTTACGAGGACTACATATATGCTATTAGGTCTAGTTTGAAAAAACCACAGATTTTTCTGAAGAGAACATTTGCAGAAATTCAAGTTAATGCTTATAATAAACACATTCTTTCTATGCAGAGGGCAAATATGGATATCCAGTTAATTTTGGACCCTTTTGCTTGCTGTAGCTACATAATTAATTATATTAACAAATCCCAAAGGGGTATTTCGAAGTTAATGCGAGAAGCAGCTAATGACATTCGAAGAGGCAATTCAAGCATTCGGCAAAAGCTACAGTATCTTGGTCACAAATTTGTTTCGGGCACTGAGATCTCTGCTCAGGAGGCCGTATATTGTTGTCTGGGATTGGCGTTGTCAGAATCTAGCAATAAATGCGTTCACGTAAACACCTTCCCTCCAGAACAACGAGTTCGTATGCTTAGACCTACAAGCGTCCTGCAAAATATGCCTCAGAATTCCACTGACATCTTTCAGAAAGGTTTGCTGGACAGATACGAACAAAGACCAGATTCTCATGAAGGCCTGTGTTTAGCCGATTTTGCTGCAAACTATGAGTTTTCAAGAAGCCGGGGAAGAACTCGTCAAGGGAGAAATAGTGACAACGAAGCTGAAGAAGAAAATGATATTTTAGGAGAAGTTTATTTCGCGCTTCGCGACGGTAGTGGTTTTATTAGAGAAAGGAATAGGCCTAGTATTATTAGGTATAGCCCCTTCAATATTAATATAGATAGACAGAATTATTTTAGAGCATTAGTGATGCTTTTTTCTCCGTGGAGAGACGAACAGGTAGATTTAGTACAGAGAAATTGTGAGGAGTTTTACCTAGGGAATGAAGAGGCTATTAAAGCCAATTTTGATAGATTTAATTCCATAGAAAGTTTGGAAGACGCGCTTAGAAGGGCCATGGAAGTAGAGGAGAATAATGAGGAAAATATAGATGAGGAGGCCGCAGTTAATGAGGAGTTTAGGGCCCTAGCTTTCCCGGAAATATCTTCTCAAATAAATGTTTTAAACTTAAACAACAATGTTCAAGAAATTGATCCGGATAGCAATATCCGGATAATAAAGCTCCCGCCAATTATTTCCACTGAAAACTTAGCAACTTTAGTTAGATCCCTCAATTTGAAGCAAAAAACCTTTTTAACGCATGTTTTGCATAATGCAAGAAGAAATGCTAGTTTTTATGAGTTCGTAGGAGGCGGAGCAGGTGTCGGCAAGAGTAGACTTATTTCTACGCTATTTCAGTCCCTTTCCAAGGAGTATAATGGTAGAGCAGGATGCGACCCAACTTCGGTTAAAATATTATTGTGCGCTCCCACAGGCAAAGCTGCTTTTGGAATCGGAGGCTCCACTCTTCATTCCATGTTCTCTCTCCCTGTAAATCAGGCTGGGTCTGCATTTAGGAGCTTAAGCCCTGATTTGTTAAATACCCTGCGTTCTAGATTTATTGATCTCAAAGTACTTATAATAGACGAAATTTCTATGGTCGGCGCAACAATGTTTTCCCACTTGGACTCTCGCCTAAAGCAAATTTTTTCCAACGTCGATGCTCCCTTCGGAGGTATTTCGGTCATCGTGTTCGGCGATCTTAGACAATTGCGGCCAGTATGTGATCGTTGGATTTTTCAGCCGCCATCGCATGATCCATACAGTGCTATATTTGGATCTTTCCTGTGGAGCCCTTTTAAGTTTTTCGAACTCACAGAGATAATGCGACAGCGAGATGACCAGCCGTTTGCAATTGCACTCAATAACATGGCGTCCGGCCAAATGTCGTCTGATGATATAAGTTTACTTAGAACCCGAATTTCCGATGAAAGTCAAGTACCAAATGACGCAATTCACCTTTTCTCAAGCAATCAGGACACAGATCGGTACAATAGGGAGAAGCTCAGCTCGATTCCCACTGATCAGTTTAACTCGGAAGCTATAGACTCAGTTAAGTCTGCACAACTTAGCTCAGAGCAGAGGAACAGATGTCTGGAACAAGCTAGGGTATTAAAAACATCTGAAACACAAGGTTTGTGTACCTCACTGATTTTAAAAACCACTGCTAAATATATGATGACGGTCAATGTAGATACATCAGATGGTCTCGTTAATGGAGCCACAGGTGTTCTTAGGGAGATAGGCTTCAGTACGTCCAACACTCCGAATATTCTTTGGATACAATTTTTAGATGAAAGCATAGGAGTTAGTGCACGATCAAAGTGCAGTCACCGTCAAGAGCCTTCATGGACCCCAGTTGTTAAGATAATCAAGAGCTTTCAGATTAATTCTAGCCAGTCCACTACCATTGACCGAAAGCAGTTTTCAGTGGTACCTGCAGAAGCCATTACTATTCATAAAAGTCAAGGAGCTACGTACAGCAAAGTGGTGGTTCACACTAGTCCAGGAATGCAGAGAGCTGCACTGTATGTAGCCTGTAGCAGAGCCACAAGTGCAGCAGGTCTTTATATCATTGGACCTTTCGTCCCTCCAAGATCCGCTCAGGACTCAGCTTCAGAAGAAGAGCTCCGAGAATTGCGTTCCGCTAAGTTACTTAATACCCATTTCGATTGCTTACTTAATAGTCCGAACCTTCATGTCTTTTTCCATAATACGGAAAGCTTGCACTGCCACATTAGCGATGTATGTTCCGATCAGCTAATGCTTAAGTCTTCACTTTTGTGCTTCGTTGAGGCTTCCACATACTCAAATGAAGCATATACTATTCCTGGCTTTACCCCAGCAGTGCGACTAGATTGCCAGTCAGTAGCTAGCGGAGCTCGGCCAAAAAGAGGCATTCTCGTATTTATTCGAAACGAACTTTTTGAGAATGTTAGTCTTTGTTCAAGTGGTCGCTTTTTTGCTAATTCTACAAATTTAGCCTCTCCAGTGTTCGAGTTTGCCACCTTTAAGTACCGTTCTTTAGGGATTATTGTTATATATAAAAGTCCGACGTATCCGTTGATAAAGTTTGAAACAGAATTTAAGGATTTATTTCAGCGGCACACGTTTTTAAATAGTAATTGTTTAGTGTTAGGAGATTTTAATTTGTGCCTTCACTCCATCTCTGGCTGCTGTAGGAGAATTTTCGATTTTTTAGCAGATGCAAAAGGTTTCAGTTCATTACTAGATTTGGATTCGTCCACAACCAATTGCAATACGCATATTGATTGGGCGTTTTCAAATATTTTCGAAAATAGGGCCACTGCGCGCACATTTGAGACCACGTATAGCTACCACAGTGGTATATTAGTTAGCATAAGGGAGGCAGAGTAGGTAGTGTACATATGTATATACTTAAATATAATATTAATAGTATATATAACAAAAAAAAAAAAAAAAAAAAAAAAAATTGTAGTAATAAAATTTAATTATTTATTAACAAAAAAAAAAATTAAAAAAATTTTGTCTGTGTGTCTGAATGTCTGTCTGTCTGTCTGTCTGAATGTCTGAATGTCTGTCTGTCTGAATGTCTGTCTGTCTGTCTGTCTGAATATCTGTCTGTCTGTCTGTCTGAATGTCTGTCTGTCTGAATGTCTGTCTGTCTGTCTGAATGTCTGTCTGTCTGTCTGAATGCCTTTCCGTCTGTCTGTCTGAATGTCTGTCTGTCTGTCTGTCTGAATGTCTGAATGTCTGTCTGTCTGTTTGTCTGAATGTCTGTCTGTCTGAATGCCTGTCTGTCTGTCTGAATGTCTGTCTGTCTGTCTTTCTGTCTGAATGTCTGTCTGTCTGAATGCCAGTCTGTCTGTCTGAATGCCAGTCTGTCTGTCTGAATGTCTGTCTGTCTGTCTGTCTGTCTGTCTGTCTGAATTTCTGTCTGTCTGAATGTCTGTCTGTCTGAATGTCTGAATGTCTGTCTGTCTGTCTGTCTGTCTGAATGTCTGTCTGTCTGTCTGAATGTCTGTCTGTCTGTCTGAATGTCTGTCTGTCTGAATATCTGTCTGTCTGTCTGTCTGAATGTCTGTCTGTCTGTCTGTCTGAATGTCTGTCTGTCTGAATGCCTGTCTGTCTGTCTGAATGTCTGAATGTCTGTCTGTCTGTCTGTCTGAATGTCTGTCTGAATGTCTGTCTGTCTGAATGTCTGTCTGAATGTCTGTCTGTCTGAATGTCTGTCTGTCTGTCTGAATGTCTGTCTGAATGTCTGTCTGTCTGTCTGTCTGAATGTCTGTATGTCTGAATGTCTGTCCGTCTGTCTGTCTGAATGTCTGTATGTCTGAATGTCTGTCTGTCTGTCTGAATGTCTGTCTGTCTGTCTGTCTGTCTGAATGTCTGTCTGTCTGTCTGAATGTCTGTCTGTCTGAATGTCTGTCTGAATGTCTGTATGTCTGTCTGTCTGTCTGAATGCCTTTCCGTCTGTCTGTCTGAATGTCTGTCTGTCTGTCTGTCTGAATGTCTGTCTGTCTGTCTGTCTGCCTGTCTGTCTGTCTGTCTGTCTGTCTGAATGTCTGTATGTCTGTATGTCTGTATGTCTGTATGTCTGTATGTCTGTATGTCTGTATGTCTGTATGTCTGTATGTCTGTATGTCTGTATGTCTGTATGTCTGTCTGTCTGTCTGAATGTCTGTCTGAATGTCTGTCTGTCTGTTTGTCTGAATGCCTGTCTGTCTGTCTGAATGTCTGTCTGTCTGAATGTCTGTATGTCTGTATGTCTGTATGTCTGTATGTCTGTATGTCTGTATGTCTGTATGTCTGTATGTCTGTATGTCTGTATGTCTGTATGTCTGTATGTCTGTATGTCTGTATGTCTGTATGTCTGTATGTCTGTATGTCTGTATGTCTGTATGTCTGTATGTCTGTATGTCTGTATGTCTGTCTGTCTGTCTGTCTGAATGTCTGAATGTCTGTCTGTCTGTCTGTCTGTCTGTCTGTCTGTCTGAATGTCTGTCTGTCTGAATGTCTGTCTGTCTGAATGTCTGTCTGAATGTCTGTATGTCTGTCTGTCTGTCTGTCTGAATGTCTGTCTGAATGTCTGTCTGTCTGAATGCCTGCCTTCCTGTCTGAATGTCTGTCTGTCTGTCTGTCTGTCTGAATGTCTGTATGTCTGTCTGTCTGTCTGTCTGAATGTCTGTCTGTCTGTCTGTCTGTCTGAATGTCTGCCTGTCTGTCTGAATGTCTGTCTGTCTGAATGTCTGAATGTCTGTCTGTCTGAATGTCTGAATGTCTGAATGTCTGAATGTCTGAATGTCTGAATGTCTGAATGTCTGTCTGTCTGTCGGTCTTTCTGTTTGGTTGGCTGGCTGTCTGTCTGTATGTCTTACAAAAAAACACAAGTATTAACTAAGATTAAGGTAAAATAAATATTCCTAAAAAAAAAACATAGAAAATTAAGTAGTTTGCTACTGCTAACTATTTAATTGTTTATGTTTTTTCTTTTCTTATTAAAAAAAAACAAAAAACCAAAAAAAATATTTATTACATTTAACTTTATTTTATAAAAACTAAATAGGTATTATTGTAGTAAATTATTGAAAAAACTAAAAAACAAAAAAAAAGTATTAGTAGAATGTCTGAATGTCTGTCTGTCTGCCTGTCTATCTGTCTGTCTGAATGTCTGTCTGTCTGAATGTCTGTCTGTCTGAATGTCTGTCTGTCTGTCTGTCTGAATGTCTGTCTGTCTGTCTGTCTGTCTGTCTGAATGTCTGTCTGTCTGAATGTCTGAATGCCTGAATGTCTGTCTGTCTGTTTGTCTGAATGTCTGTCTGTCTGAATGCCTGTCTGTCTGTCTGAATGTCTGTCTGTCTGTCTGTCTGTCTGAATGTCTGTCTGTCTGTCTGTCTGAATGTCTGTCTGTCTGTCTGTCTGAATGTCTGTCTGAATGTCTGTCTGAATGTCTGTCTGTCTGAATGTCTGTCTGTCTGTCTGTCTGAATGTCTGTCTGTCTGAATGTCTGAATGTCTGTCTGTTTGTCTGAATGTCTGTCTGTCTGAATGCCTGTCTGTCTGTCTGAATGTCTGTCTGTCTGTCTGTCTGTCTGTCTGTCTGTCTGTCTGTCTGAATATCTGTCTGTCTGAATGTCTGTCTGTCTGTCTGAATGTCTGAATGTCTGTCTGTCTGAATGTCTGTCTGTCTGTCTGAATGTCTGTCTTTCTGTCTGAATGTCTGTCTGTCTGTCTGAATGTCTGTCTGTCTGAATGTCTGTCTGTCTGTCTGAATGTCTGTCTGTCTGTCTGAATGTCTGTCTGTCTGTCTGTCTGTCTGAATGCCTTTCCGTCTGTCTGAATGTCTGTCTGTCTGTCTGTCTGAATGTCTGAATGTCTGTCTGTCTGTTTGTCTGAATGTCTGTCTGTCTGAATGCCTGTCTGTCTGTCTGAATGTCTGTCTGTCTGTCTTTCTGTCTGAATGTCTGTCTGTCTGAATGCCAGTCTGTCTGTCTGAATGTCTGTCTGTCTGTCTGTCTGTCTGTCTGTCTGAATTTCTGTCTGTCTGAATGTCTGTCTGTCTGAATGTCTGTCTGTCTGTCTGTCTGTCTGAATGTCTGTCTGTCTGTCTGAATGTCTGTCTGTCTGTCTGAATGTCTGTCTGTCTGAATGTCTGTCTGTCTGTCTGTCTGAATGTCTGTCTGTCTGAATGCCTGTCTGTCTGTCTGAATGTCTGTCTGTCTGTCTGTCTGAATGTCTGTCTGAATGTCTGTCTGTCTGAATGTCTGTCTGTCTGTCTGAATGTCTGTCTGTCTGTCTGAATGTCTGTCTGAATGTCTGTCTGTCTGAATGTCTGTCTGTCTGTCTGAATGTCTGTCTGAATGTCTGTCTGTCTGTCTGTCTGAATGTCTGTATGTCTGAATGTCTGTCTGTCTGTCTGAATGTCTGTCTGTCTGTCTGTCTGTCTGAATGTCTGTCTGTCTGTCTGTCTGAATGTCTGTCTGTCTGAATGTCTGTCTGAATGTCTGTATGTCTGTCTGTCTGTCTGAATGCCTTTCCGTCTGTCTGTCTGAATGTCTGTCTGTCTGTCTGTCTGAATGTCTGTCTGAATGTCTGTCTGAATGTCTGTCTGTCTGTTTGTCTGAATGCCTGTCTGTCTGTCTGAATGTCTGTCTGTCTGAATGTCTGTATGTCTGTATGTCTGTATGTCTGTATGTCTGTATGTCTGTATGTCTGTATGTCTGTATGTCTGTATGTCTGTATGTCTGTATGTCTGTATGTCTGTATGTCTGTATGTCTGTATGTCTGTATGTCTGTATGTCTGTATGTCTGTATGTCTGTATGTCTGTATGTCTGTATGTCTGTATGTCTGTCTGTCTGTCTGTCTGAATGTCTGAATGTCTGTCTGTCTGTCTGTCTGTCTGTCTGTCTGTCTGAATGTCTGTCTGTCTGAATGTCTGTCTGTCTGAATGTCTGTCTGAATGTCTGTATGTCTGTCTGTCTGTCTGTCTGAATGTCTGTCTGAATGTCTGTCTGTCTGAATGCCTGCCTTCCTGTCTGAATGTCTGTCTGTCTGTCTGTCTGTCTGAATGTCTGTATGTCTGTCTGTCTGTCTGTCTGAATGTCTGTCTGTCTGTCTGTCTGTCTGAATGTCTGCCTGTCTGTCTGAATGTCTGTCTGTCTGAATGTCTGAATGTCTGTCTGTCTGAATGTCTGAATGTCTGAATGTCTGTCTGTCTGTCGGTCTTTCTGTTTGGTTGGCTGGCTGTCTGTCTGTATGTCTTACAAAAAAACACAAGTATTAACTAAGATTAAGGTAAAATAAATATTCCTAAAAAAAAAACATAGAAAATTAAGTAGTTTGCTACTGCTAACTATTTAATTGTTTATGTTTTTTCTTTTCTTATTAAAAAAAAACAAAAAACCAAAAAAAATATTTATTACATTTAACTTTATTTTATAAAAACTAAATAGGTATTATTGTAGTAAATTATTGAAAAAACTAAAAAACAAAAAAAAAGTATTAGTAGAATGTCTGAATGTCTGTCTGTCTGCCTGTCTGTCTGTCTGTCTGAATGTCTGTCTGTCTGAATGTCTGTCTGTCTGAATGTCTGTCTGTCTGTCTGTCTGAATGTCTGTCTGTCTGTCTGTCTGTCTGTCTGAATGTCTGTCTGTCTGAATGTCTGAATGCCTGAATGTCTGTCTGTCTGTTTGTCTGAATGTCTGTCTGTCTGAATGCCTGTCTGTCTGTCTGAATGTCTGTCTGTCTGTCTGTCTGTCTGAATGTCTGTCTGTCTGTCTGTCTGAATGTCTGTCTGTCTGTCTGTCTGTCTGAATGTCTGTCTGAATGTCTGTCTGAATGTCTGTCTGTCTGAATGTCTGTCTGTCTGTCTGTCTGAATGTCTGTCTGTCTGAATGTCTGAATGTCTGTCTGTTTGTCTGAATGTCTGTCTGTCTGAATGCCTGTCTGTCTGTCTGAATGTCTGTCTGTCTGTCTGTCTGTCTGTCTGTCTGTCTGTCTGTCTGAATATCTGTCTGTCTGAATGTCTGTCTGTCTGTCTGAATGTCTGAATGTCTGTCTGTCTGAATGTCTGTCTGTCTGTCTGAATGTCTGTCTTTCTGTCTGAATGTCTGTCTGTCTGTCTGAATGTCTGTCTGTCTGAATGTCTGTCTGTCTGTCTGAATGTCTGTCTGTCTGTCTGAATGTCTGTCTGTCTGTCTGTCTGTCTGAATGCCTTTCCGTCTGTCTGAATGTCTGTCTGTCTGTCTGTCTGAATGTCTGAATGTCTGTCTGTCTGTTTGTCTGAATGTCTGTCTGTCTGAATGCCTGTCTGTCTGTCTGAATGTCTGTCTGTCTGTCTTTCTGTCTGAATGTCTGTCTGTCTGAATGCCAGTCTGTCTGTCTGAATGTCTGTCTGTCTGTCTGTCTGTCTGTCTGTCTGAATTTCTGTCTGTCTGAATGTCTGTCTGTCTGAATGTCTGTCTGTCTGTCTGTCTGTCTGAATGTCTGTCTGTCTGTCTGAATGTCTGTCTGTCTGTCTGAATGTCTGTCTGTCTGAATGTCTGTCTGTCTGTCTGTCTGAATGTCTGTCTGTCTGAATGCCTGTCTGTCTGTCTGAATGTCTGTCTGTCTGTCTGTCTGAATGTCTGTCTGAATGTCTGTCTGTCTGAATGTCTGTCTGTCTGTCTGAATGTCTGTCTGTCTGTCTGAATGTCTGTCTGAATGTCTGTCTGTCTGAATGTCTGTCTGTCTGTCTGAATGTCTGTCTGAATGTCTGTCTGTCTGAATGTCTGTATGTCTGAATGTCTGTCTGTCTGTCTGAATGTCTGTCTGTCTGTCTGTCTGTCTGAATGTCTGTCTGTCTGTCTGTCTGAATGTCTGTCTGTCTGAATGTCTGTCTGAATGTCTGTATGTCTGTCTGTCTGTCTGAATGCCTTTCCGTCTGTCTGTCTGAATGTCTGTCTGTCTGTCTGTCTGAATGTCTGAATGTCTGTCTGTCTGTCTGTCTGTCTGTCTGAATGTCTGTATGTCTGTATGTCTGTATGTCTGTATGTCTGTATGTCTGTATGTCTGTATGTCTGTATGTCTGTATGTCTGTATGTCTGTATGTCTGTATGTCTGTATGTCTGTATGTCTGTATGTCTGTATGTCTGTATGTCTGTCTGTCTGTCTGTCTGAATGTCTGAATGTCTGTCTGTCTGTCTGTCTGTCTGTCTGTCTGTCTGAATGTCTGTCTGTCTGAATGTCTGTCTGTCTGAATGTCTGTCTGAATGTCTGTATGTCTGTCTGTCTGTCTGTCTGAATGTCTGTCTGAATGTCTGTCTGTCTGAATGCCTGCCTTCCTGTCTGAATGTCTGTCTGTCTGTCTGTCTGTCTGAATGTCTGTATGTCTGTCTGTCTGTCTGTCTGAATGTCTGTCTGTCTGTCTGTCTGTCTGAATGTCTGCCTGTCTGTCTGAATGTCTGTCTGTCTGAATGTCTGAATGTCTGTCTGTCTGAATGTCTGAATGTCTGAATGTCTGAATGTCTGTCTGTCTGTCGGTCTTTCTGTTTGGTTGGCTGGCTGTCTGTCTGTATGTCTTACAAAAAAACACAAGTATTAACTAAGATTAAGGTAAAATAAATATTCCTAAAAAAAAAACATAGAAAATTAAGTAGTTTGCTACTGCTAACTATTTAATTGTTTATGTTTTTTCTTTTCTTATTAAAAAAAAACAAAAAACCAAAAAAAATATTTATTACATTTAACTTTATTTTATAAAAACTAAATAGGTATTATTGTAGTAAATTATTGAAAAAACTAAAAAACAAAAAAAAAGTATTAGTAGAATGTCTGAATGTCTGTCTGTCTGCCTGTCTGTCTGTCTGTCTGAATGTCTGTCTGTCTGAATGTCTGTCTGTCTGAATGTCTGTCTGTCTGTCTGTCTGAATGTCTGTCTGTCTGTCTGTCTGTCTGTCTGAATGTCTGTCTGTCTGAATGTCTGAATGCCTGAATGTCTGTCTGTCTGTTTGTCTGAATGTCTGTCTGTCTGAATGCCTGTCTGTCTGTCTGAATGTCTGTCTGTCTGTCTGTCTGTCTGAATGTCTGTCTGTCTGTCTGTCTGAATGTCTGTCTGTCTGTCTGTCTGTCTGAATGTCTGTCTGAATGTCTGTCTGAATGTCTGTCTGTCTGAATGTCTGTCTGTCTGTCTGTCTGAATGTCTGTCTGTCTGAATGTCTGAATGTCTGTCTGTTTGTCTGAATGTCTGTCTGTCTGAATGCCTGTCTGTCTGTCTGAATGTCTGTCTGTCTGTCTGTCTGTCTGTCTGTCTGTCTGTCTGTCTGAATATCTGTCTGTCTGAATGTCTGTCTGTCTGTCTGAATGTCTGAATGTCTGTCTGTCTGAATGTCTGTCTGTCTGTCTGAATGTCTGTCTTTCTGTCTGAATGTCTGTCTGTCTGTCTGAATGTCTTTCTGTCTGAATGTCTGTCTGTCTGTCTGAATGTCTGTCTGTCTGTCTGAATGTCTGTCTGTCTGTCTGTCTGTCTGAATGCCTTTCCGTCTGTCTGAATGTCTGTCTGTCTGTCTGTCTGAATGTCTGAATGTCTGTCTGTCTGTTTGTCTGAATGTCTGTCTGTCTGAATGCCTGTCTGTCTGTCTGAATGTCTGTCTGTCTGTCTTTCTGTCTGAATGTCTGTCTGTCTGAATGCCAGTCTGTCTGTCTGAATGTCTGTCTGTCTGTCTGTCTGTCTGTCTGTCTGAATTTCTGTCTGTCTGAATGTCTGTCTGTCTGAATGTCTGTCTGTCTGTCTGTCTGTCTGAATGTCTGTCTGTCTGTCTGAATGTCTGTCTGTCTGTCTGAATGTCTGGCTGTCTGAATGTCTGTCTGTCTGTCTGTCTGAATGTCTGTCTGTCTGAATGCCTGTCTGTCTGTCTGAATGTCTGTCTGTCTGTCTGTCTGAATGTCTGTCTGAATGTCTGTCTGTCTGAATGTCTGTCTGTCTGTCTGAATGTCTGTCTGTCTGTCTGAATGTCTGTCTGAATGTCTGTCTGTCTGAATGTCTGTCTGTCTGTCTGAATGTCTGTCTGAATGTCTGTCTGTCTGTCTGTCTGAATGTCTGTATGTCTGAATGTCTGTCTGTCTGTCTGAATGTCTGTCTGTCTGTCTGTCTGTCTGAATGTCTGTCTGTCTGTCTGTCTGAATGTCTGTCTGTCTGAATGTCTGTCTGAATGTCTGTATGTCTGTCTGTCTGTCTGAATGCCTTTCCGTCTGTCTGTCTGAATGTCTGTCTGTCTGTCTGTCTGAATGTCTGAATGTCTGTCTGTCTGTCTGTCTGTCTGTCTGAATGTCTGTATGTCTGTATGTCTGTATGTCTGTATGTCTGTATGTCTGTATGTCTGTATGTCTGTATGTCTGTATGTCTGTATGTCTGTATGTCTGTATGTCTGTATGTCTGTATGTCTGTATGTCTGTCTGTCTGTCTGAATGTCTGTCTGAATGTCTGTCTGTCTGTTTGTCTGAATGCCTGTCTGTCTGTCTGAATGTCTGTCTGTCTGAACGTCTGTATGTCTGTATGTCTGTATGTCTGTATGTCTGTATGTCTGTATGTCTGTATGTCTGTATGTCTGTATGTCTGTATGTCTGTATGTCTGTATGTCTGTATGTCTGTCTGTCTGTCTGTCTGAATGTCTGAATGTCTGTCTGTCTGTCTGTCTGTCTGTCTGTCTGTCTGAATGTCTGTCTGTCTGAATGTCTGTCTGTCTGAATGTCTGTCTGAATGTCTGTATGTCTGTCTGTCTGTCTGTCTGAATGTCTGTCTGAATGTCTGTCTGTCTGAATGCCTGCCTTCCTGTCTGAATGTCTGTCTGTCTGTCTGTCTGTCTGAATGTCTGTATGTCTGTCTGTCTGTCTGTCTGAATGTCTGTCTGTCTGTCTGTCTGTTTGAATGTCTGCATGTCTGTCTGAATGTCTGTCTGTCTGAATGTCTGAATGTCTGAATGTCTGTCTGTATGTCTGAATGTCTGAATGTCTGAATGTCTGTCTGTCTGTCGGTCTTTCTGTTTGGTTGGCTGGCTGTCTGTCTGTATGTCTTACAAAAAAACACAAGTATTAACTAAGATTAAGGTAAAATAAATATTCCTAAAAAAAAAACATAGAAAATTAAGTAGTTTGCTACTGCTAACTATTTAATTGTTTATGTTTTTTCTTTTCTTATTAAAAAAAAACAAAAAACCAAAAAAAATATTTATTACATTTAACTTTATTTTATAAAAACTAAATAGGTATTATTGTAGTAAATTATTGAAAAAACTAAAAAACAAAAAAAAAGTATTAGTAGAATGTCTGAATGTCTGTCTGTCTGCCTGTCTGTCTGTCTGTCTGAATGTCTGTCTGTCTGAATGTCTGTCTGTCTGAATGTCTGTCTGTCTGTCTGTCTGAATGTCTGTCTGTCTGTCTGTCTGTCTGTCTGAATGTCTGTCTGTCTGAATGTCTGAATGCCTGAATGTCTGTCTGTCTGAATGTCTGTCTGTTTGTCTGAATGTCTGTCTGTCTGAATGCCTGTCTGTCTGCCTGAATGTCTGTCTGTCTGTCTGTCTGTCTGTCTGTCTGTCTGTCTGTCTGTCTGTCTGTCTGTCTGTCTGAATGTCTGTCTGAATGTCTGTCTGAATGTCTGTCTGTCTGAATGTCTGTCTGTCTGTCTGTCTGAATGTCTGTCTGTCTGAATGTCTGAATGTCTGTCTGTTTGTCTGAATGTCTGTCTGTCTGAATGCCTGTCTGTCTGTCTGAATGTCTGTCTGTCTGTCTGTCTGTCTGTCTGTCTGTCTGTCTGTCTGTCTGTCTGTCTGTCTGTCTGAATGTCTGTCTGTCTGAATGTCTGTCTGTCTGTCTGAATGTCTGTCTGTCTGAATGTCTGTCTGTCTGTCTGAATGTCTGTCTTTCTGTCTGAATGTCTGTCTGTCTGTCTGAATGTCTGTCTGTCTGTCTGAATGTCTGTCTGTCTGAATGTCTGTCTGTCTGTCTGTCTGAATGCCTGTCTGTCTGTCTGAATGTCTGTCTGTCTGTCTGTCTGTCTGTCTGTCTGAATGTCTGTCTGTCTGAATGTCTGTCTGTCTGAATGTCTGTCTGTCTGTCTGTCTGTCTGAATGTCTGTCTGTCTGTCTGCCTGAATGTCTGTCTGTCTGAATGTCTGTCTGTCTGTCTGAATGTCTGTCTGTCTGTCTGTCTGTCTGTCTGTCTGAATTTCTGTCTGTCTGAATGTCTGTATGTCTGTATATCTGTCTGTCTGTCTGAATGTCTGTCTGTCTGTCTGTCTGTCTGTCTGTCTGTCTGTCTGAATGTCTGTCTGAAGGTCTGTCTGTCTGAATGTCTGTCTGTCTGTCTGTCTGTCTGTCTGTCTGTCTGTCTGTCTGTCTGTCTGTCTGAATGTCTGTCTGTCTGTCTGTCTGTCTGTCTGAATGTCTGTCTGAATGTCTGTCTGTCTGAATGTCTGAATGTCTGTCTGTCTGAAGGTCTGTCTGTCTGAATGCCTGTCTGTCTGTCTGAATGTCTGTCTGTCTGTCTGTCTGTCTGAATGTCTGTCTGTCTGAATGTCTGTCTGTCTGAATGTCTGTCTGTCTGTCTGAATGTCTGTCTGTCTGTCTGTCTGAATGTCTGTCTGTCTGTCTGAATGTCTGTCTGTCTGTCTGTCTGTCTGTCTGTCTGAATGTCTGAATGTCTGTATGTCTGTATGTCTGTATGTCTGTCTGTCTGTCTGAATGTCTGTCTGTCTGTCTGTCTGTCTGTCTGTCTGAATGTCTGTCTGAAGGTCTGTCTGTCTGAATGTCTGTCTGTCTGTCTGTCTGTCTGAATGTCTGTCTGTCTGTCTGTCTGAATGTCTGCCTGTCTGTCTGTCTGTCTGTCTGTCTGAATGTCTGTCTGTCTGAATGTCTGAATGTCTGTCTGTCTGTCGGTCTTTCTGTTTGGTTGGCTGGCTGTCTGTCTGTATGTCTTACAAAAAAACACAAGTATTAACTAATATTAAGGTAAAATAAATATTCCTAAAAAAAACATAGAAAATTAAGTAGTTTGCTACTGCTAACTATTTAATTGTTTATGTTTTTTCTTTTCTTATTAAAAAAAAACAAAAAACCAAAAAAATATTTATTACATTTAACTTTATTTTATAAAAACTAAATAGGTATTACTGTAGTAAATTATTGAAAAAACTAAAAAACAAAAAAAAAGTATTAGTAGATTGTAGTAACATGAAATAAGTAATATATATTTTAATTTATTTGGTACCATTAATAATTATGCCTTCCGTATGGTACGGATAAACAAAATTTTTGGGGAACATGGAGTTTTCAAATTTGTACAAAGTTAGACAACTCAAGTCGACTCGAAGGTCCCCAAAATTGAATTTTGGTTTGAAAGACCCCGTTGCAAAGCAACGGCCTCCTCGTGGTGTTCCCTGGGTACCGATTTTAACATAGTAATCGGGAGCAAATTCGAGCGGCGAAAAACATACATGAAGGCATATTTATTTTAAAGTTTGGTTTCTGAGTAACGGGTATCTGATAGTCGAGGTACTCGACTATAGCGTTCTTCCTTGTTTTCTTTTCGATATATCGTTATAACAGTCGATTGTTGGGTTTCAGAAATAAAAGAAGCGGGAATAAATGAAAAAAGTAGATTTTAGATGTTATGCAGACTCAAATAAAATTTTGGCGCGCAAAACGTACATTAAAACCTGACGAAAAAAATACGGCATACTTTTAGGCACTTTTAGTAATGCTCATCAAAATGGTTCGACCTAAAATTAAGCCATCAATTAAAACTAAAATTACTAAAAACTTAGGCAAAACCGCAGCGAGTCGGCGATGAGCCGATTTATTTATTTTTGATGAAATGACTTCATTCGGGGATGGCACTCAAAAGTACTCAAAAAGCAATGTACTCATTTGCTAAAAAAAAAGCAGTAAAAATCAACGAAAAAGTTTCTTTTATGAAACAAGTAAGACATACGAGCTATTTAATATTTTTAACTTGTTGATAATAATGACTCCTAAATCAGAATCTTTGACTTCTAGATTTTCTTTTATTTCCATCAATATTTGATGAAATTTTTACTTTAAAATACGGTAAAAGAGAAACTACTTGCCCGAATTCTTTGAAACTTTGGCATAAATTAGATTAATGTATTATAAAAAGGACTCTTTAAAAAAAACGTACTTTTGGCCAAAAATCGGATCGGATGGCCCAGTGTGCGGCGGCTAAGGATGGGGTAGGAATACCTGGAGCGTTCCCAGTGTCCTCAAATTGGATTATACAGTCAGCTGTGACCATAAAACGGGCTAAAGCGGATTATGCTAATGCCATGACGGAAAATAATTTAGAATCTAATTAGAATTTAGAATCCAATATCATATTTGATTGGGTTCGTTTAAAAGGAACATTTATTGTAAATCCTTGACCCACTGTGCACTGAAGAAAATGTCGATGTACCCTTCAGGAAGGATCGCCAGATGGGCCCTTGAGTTAAAGCAGTACGACTTCGAGATATCGTACAGAAAGGGTCAGCTAATCGTGGTGGCCGAAGCCTTGTCAAGACAACCACTACCAGAGAGGCTACGAGGATTAAAGGAGGCGACGGAGCCCGCAGCTTCAGGATGGTGCAGCTGGATCAAGGACATTGGCGAAAAGATAAGGACCCAGCCGCAGAAGTACCCGGACTACGTGATGGAAGGTGAGACACTACATAGAAATGTACCACACAGAGCGGGCAGCGAAGACGTCGCGTCGTGGTATGCGCAGAACGGGCAGGCCTATGATTGCGCAGTTCGCAGGGCAGGACCAAAGAAACTGGGACGAGAAGTGGCCGGAGATTATGCTAGCAGTGAGCACGAGCACATCGGAATCCACTGGCCATACACCGGCGTTTCTTACCCAGGCAAGGGAGATTATGCTGGCAGTGAACAGTGGCATATCGGAGTCCACCGGTTATACCGCTGCGTTGCTTATCCAAAGCAGGGACCCGCGACTCCCCAGAGACCTCATTAAGGACCGCAGGAACGTCACGGACGACAAGA
This sequence comes from Drosophila suzukii, assembly GCF_043229965.1. Classification (NCBI taxonomy): domain Eukaryota; kingdom Metazoa; phylum Arthropoda; class Insecta; order Diptera; family Drosophilidae; genus Drosophila; species Drosophila suzukii. The sequence goes on along the minus strand of NW_027255898.1, from coordinate 1,862,673 downwards.
AATAGGGTGACGCTGGGGTGGAACTAGGCAGCTAGGCAGCTTCCTGGCGTTAGCCTTGACTGTCAGCGCGAACTGAGCAAGACCGTAGTAGGAGCCGTAGTAGCCGTACAGGCGGTCATTGTCTCAAAGGCGTTGCACTAGAGAGCAACGCCGATCTCTCTGCGAGTCCAAGGCGCGGCCATCGGCCTCGAGTCAGCGCGTCGGCGAGCGAGCAGCCGAGTCATCGACGAGCAAAGATGGACAGTATCAGCAGCCATTGAAACCAGCGCAAGACGACAACGAGAGCAACCGAGCCAAACACCGCTGTAATAAGTAAAACCAAAATAAACCCAATGTTGTCGTTTGCATTCTGTGCTTTCTCACTGATCTACGGGCAGTAACGTCATAAAAATTTGGAGAACGAACTGAACCTACTGAGCTAGCTGCACGAATCTCGTAGCGAGCAGATCAACAAACTTGCAAAAGGAGGACCTTCAGGATCATTAAGGAGAACTGCGAAGCTGATCGCCTGTGAGGCCGAACGTTCGGCCGCGGTTTACAAGGCTGCCATCACGAAGGTTGGCGAGGTATACCCCGGGGCGAAGCTGCAGACGTCCTGTCCCTACCGCTACACAGCAAGGCAGCATCTGCTGCCCTCCTCATTCGCCTGGCAACAGCCAAAATAGACGTAGTCCTCATCTAAGAGATTGTTGGTAACAACATCTGTGGCTTATAAACCCCCCCCCCCCCCCCCCCCCCCCCAATACAAAATATTTCACTCCAACGGTAAGAGTAAAACGAGGACCTGCATTTTTATTAAAAACACACATTAACTCTTATCTTATTCCACAGTTTAGCGAAGGCGACCTCCCCACGGTCAGTCTGGAGCTAAACGAACACAAACATCACACCATAGACTCATCTCATCACACTCATCTAAGGAACTCATCCTGGGAGGGGACGCTAACTCACACCACACTCAATGGGGAAGTACAAACACAAACGAAAAGGGTGACTATCTCCTTCAATCAAATCTAATTATTTGCAACAAATGTAAGGTCCCAACTTTCAGCACTAGAAATAGGAGGGAAGTCTTAGACATTACACTACTATGTGATCCCCTGCTTAACACTCACAGTTTTTAAGATTTTGTTTAATTTTGTGAATTGTTTGCTTTTTTTCTGGAGTCCGACGAGTTTATTTGTTAAACAGCAAGTTTATTCTGTCGATTATTAATTAGCGGTTTGTTGTAATTTATTAATTTCCTCCTTTGTTTTCATCGCGAACTTTTTGTCGGTTGATTTGTTTTTTATTATTTATATATTTTAAAAATATTTATATTTAAAAAAATATTTTTTTTTATTCACTAAGTTACAACTTTTCCCTAATAACGACTTTTATATTACTGTTAACAATTATTATTTAATTGACAGATCTTCTCGGATGCAAAAACGGACTGCCTGGCCAAGGGCCGTTTATCTGATAAGCAAACCTCGGTTTAAGAGAATTGGGGAACTCATTAAGAGTTGGACAAGAGTTGGACTCAAGAGAGTCGGGAAATTGGGTGATCAATTTCTCTGCTCGATTGCTAAACGGATTACGCTGCAGTTTTTAGGCTCATCGGGCGTTGTCCGGATGCTTGTTTTTAAATTAGCTGGACCCAGCTTAGTTTATGTTAAAAGGTCCGCGGCGCAATTGAATCTTTATAATATACTTCAACTGAAGTGGGGGTGCTAATTGGGATTCTGTGGGAAAGCTGAGTAAGGGCGTAAGGGTGAATTTAAAGCGGCTGGGCACTTTAGCTGGAAGGCGTTCGCAGCTATGAATTGTAATTAAAGTGTTTGTTTATAAATAGGGCAAGGAGGCTGGGATCTTGAGCTGGATAACTCTCCCCCTTTTAAATTGAATCGACCCGACTCATTGAAAGTGACGAATAAACTGATTTATATGATTTGTAAACTCGACTGTAATTTTATCCTCAGTGGTATTTTCATTATCGGACATATTTTCGGAGCTTACTTCAATATGAATTTGCCGTGGTTTTCATATTAGATATTTTTTAGTTTGAATACAAGCGTGATAATTAAATATATTAAAGTTAATAGGATCAGTATTAACGCTATTTGAACTTGAGTTTGTTTAATTTGAATAAAAGGGTTTAATATGTTAATGTTATCGAATTAAAGTTCCGAATCTTTTCACATAAGCTATATGTTTAGCAGTGACATATTCAATTATCTTAAGGTCCAGGTTACTGTAAGGTATATTTTGTAATGTAGTAGTACTATTAAGGGTAATTAAAAATGACCCATTTAGATGAGTATCATTAACAATATTATACCCATTTATAAAAATGGCTCCTTCTTGGATATCATAAATTTTTTTATTATATTCCCTGATTTTATTACAAAGGGATTTTTGGATGTATCTAATATGTCAGTAATTACTATATTACCCGTTACTCGTAGAGTAAAAGGGGATACTAGATTCGTAGGAAAGTATGTAATAGGCAGAAGGAAGCGTTTCCGACCCCATAAAGTATATATATTCTTGATCAGGATCACTAGCCGAGTCGATCTAGTCATGTCCGTCTGCCTGTCCGTCCGAATGAACGCTGAGATCTCGGAAACTATGGGAGCTAGGCTATTGAGATTTGGCGTGCAGATTCCTGAGATTCCTGCACGCCCACTCTAACGCCCACAAAACGCCCAAAACTGTGACTCCTACAGTTTTGATGCTAGAATAAAAACTTTAACTGAAATGAATTGTTCTCATCATGACCTATCGATTGAAAGTTTGCCACCCCCACTTTAAAGCCCACAAACCGCGAAAACCTGTGACGCCCACAATTTTCATGCTAGATACAAACTAACCACTCTAACGCCCGTAACGCTTAAACATGTCTACCGCCGGTAGGTGGCGCATTTCAATCTCGCTTTGCTGCTTGCATATCTCCATTTCCCTTTGGTGCCTTTAGCTGAGTAACTGATAGTCGAAATACTCGACTATAGCGTTCTTCCTTGTTTTTTATATCGAGAGTTAAGCTTATTTCTTTCCCCATGTTTTTCCTCATAAATAATTCCTTCTACGAGAATATCCTTATCCTTTCTACCTTTGTTGTAAGGATTTAACATTTTCTCTTGTGCCTGTTTGAGTATCTGTGTAATTGTATCATGTTCGATTTTATTGTGTAATATATCGAACGGTCGTTGGTTGGTAATGGAATGTATAGTCATGTTAGATTTCTGAGCTGCTTTTAATATAATTTCAGAATAATCAACTAAGTTAAGTTCATCTTTGATGCAACGAGCAGTTTCTGTAAGGGTTGAATGGGCCCTTTCTATTTGTCCATTGGACGTACTATGGCGAAGATCCGCGAAATATATATTAATAGCGCATCTTTGTCCGAATGATTTAAATTGTGTTGATGAAAAACTAGGCTCGTTATCCATCATTATAGTTCTAGCAAATGGAAAATTTAGCAATATTTCTGAAGTTTTGGTTTCTATGTTGAGTTTATTTTGAATCTGCTATTGTTATAATAGGAGGGATATATTCCCTTAAGATTGCGGGGTATCAAATTCTATTACATGTCTGCTATTTCAAAATATATTGACCGTCTCTAGTATTGTATTCCTTCCCGTTGCTATCAGCAATTGTATCTTAAACTGCTTTAAGGGTTTGCAGGTTTCTCTCTGCTGAGTCATGAGTGTTTTGATCTGAGACCGACTCGTTACTGTCAGTTAGGTTACTGTGAATTTTTGACAAGGCGTCAGCAACTACATTGGTAGATCCTGGTTTATAAATTATGTTGGGAGAGCAACTTTCAATGAATGTTGAATTTTTGATGTTTGAATTTTTTTGAGAGATAGAGATAGACAGTGGTAAGAATGCTCTCTAGCCAGTATATAACTCTCAGTCGGATCCAGAGGTCCTTTTACAAGAAATTTGTAAAGTCACTGAGACGTAGGGCTAGAGAGTAATATTCGCGGGGCGAACGATGATTTCTGATCAATTATCCCGGACACTCTACGTCTATCCGCTCGAAGGGGGGTGTATTCCAGGACCTATGAGGTTACGGTAACACCAGAACACCAAATCGGAAAATTCCACGGGCTGGACCTTCGGGCGAGGCCGCAGCCGGGTTCTACCGTACGTGGCCGACGTATGAGGCCCGCGAGGCCAAAAATTCCACGGGCTGGACATTCTGGCGAGGCCACAGCCGGGTTCTATTGTACGTCGCCGAAGGATGAGGCTTGCGAGGCCAAAAATTCCATGCCAGGTTCTGACGTGGTTGGCCGGCTGAAAGCAAGTTTGATTAGTCAAAGTCGGAAGGGTATGCCCTTCCGCTACGGTGTGGGTGTTAATAAAACACGAAGGGATCTGCCACCTCGTGGGGGGGGGGGGGGGGGGTGCGTTAATAGGACACGAAGGGATCTGTCACCTCGTGGGGGGCGGGGATTAATAAGATACTAAGGGATGTGCCACCTCGTGGGGGTTAATAGGACACGAAGGGATCTGCCACCTCGTGGGGGGGTTAATAGGGCATGAAGGGATATACCACCTCGTGGGGGGTTAATAGGATACGAAGGGATCTCCCACCTCGTGGGGAGGGAGGAATTAAGCGGGAGAGTGAGGGGGCCTTCCGCCTCGCGGCGCAGGTAGGTTAGTGGGTGAAATTCATAAGATCGGGATAATGTACATATGTCTGAAGTAAATAATTTACCGCTTCCAATTGGGTCATCGATCGTTGATAATCCGAATCGCTCAGTGAACAAAGGGGTGCGAGGGGAGGCAAAACCCAAAAATCCATATGTTTGCTTTCCACTTACTAAATCATAAACCTTCATTTTCTATCTCTTACGTGCTAATAATAACAATGCCAAACTTAAATGACTACTGCTTATATATATATATTGCGGCGGTCTAGCCGTCAGGCAGGATCGTCACAGTATAAATTTCTATGTTATTAACGCCGTATAAATAATTTCGCAAGTTTTTAAAACCCAAAACTATTGCTAAAAGTGCTTTCTTATTGGTTGCATATATTGCTCGGCTTTAGTTAGAGGTTTTGAAATAAAGTTTATTGGTTGACCTTCCTGAGAAAGAAAAGCACCAATAGCTGGATCGGACGCATCGGTCGTTAAAGTGAATTTTTTACTATAATCAGGTTGTACCAATTCGATTTGTGCAATTAAAGTATCTTTGAGCTCGTTAAAAGCTCCTACATCTGAATCATCTAACTGTATGGAAGTTTTACGGGACATTATTTTGGATACTTTACCATTTTGACCTTCCAAATATTTTGTCAGAGGTTTTCCAATTTTTGCGTAGCTTTGTACAAATTTTCTGTAATAGCCCGTAAGGCCTAGGAGGCTTCTAAGCTCTAAAAAGTTTTTTCGAATTGGATATTTTAAAATTGTAGATATTTTTTTGGTGTCTGTTTTAATTACATTGTGAGAAACAACGTAGCCAAGAAATGTAGTTTTTAATTTGAAGAACTTTGATTTTTCGATTGCAATTTTCATATTTGCGTTCAGCAATATATTATTTATGACGAGTAAGTCCTTGCAGTGTTGTTCCATTGTTTAAGAAAATACATATATTAATGTCATCCATATATTATACATGACATGTTTTTGCTACTTGTTCTCTCAAAATGTCACCCATTGCACGTTGGATTATTCTGGGAGCGTTCGTTAGCCTAAATGGCATTCTCAAGAATTCATATTTCCCGTTATTTATAGAAAACGAAGTTTTTTCAATGTCTGTCTGGTAAAACCCGGACTACTAGAACTGGAGAATTATAAGGGCTTTTGCTTGGTCTTCTTTCTTCTTCCTTCTTTTAACGTGCGATTACCTTCAGAGTTTACGAAATCTGAAGCCGATAGAGCATAGGAATACTGTTTGCTATAAACAGCTCTGTCGTTTTCGGTGTTTATTTCACCGCGAATATCAGTCCTGAAAGGATATTTTTGAGAGATCGAGAAAGACAGTGGTATGTGATATGTATAGATTTCTATGTTGTTAACGCCGTATAAATAATTTCGCAAATTTTTAAAACCCAAAACTATTGCGAAAAGGTCTTTCTTATTGGTTGCATATATTGCTCGGCTTTAGTTGGAGCTTTTGAAATAAAGGTTATTGGTTTTCCTTCCTGAGAAAGAACAGCGCCAATAGCTAAATTAACGCATCGGTCGTTGTTGTGAATTTTTTATTGTAATCAGGTTGTACAAATTCTATTTGTGCAATTAAATTACCTTTGAGCTCGTTAATGTTTTTTGGAATTAGATATTTTAAAATTGTAGATATTTTTTCGTGGTCGGTTTTGATTACATTGCACACTGGGCCAGCCGATCCGATTTTTGGCCAAAAATACGTTTTTTTTTTTTAGAAAATGACAAGACCGAGTATGGAGTCCTTTTTATTATACATTAAACTAATTTATGCCAAAGTTTCAAAGAATTCGGGCAAGTAGTTTTTTTTTACCGTATTTTTAAAGTTAAAAATTCATCAAATATTGATGGAAATGAAAAAAAATCTAGAAGTCAAAGATGCTGATGTAGCTGTTCGACTTCTTCACAGAACTTTTAGAAGTCATTATTTTCAACAAGTAAAAAATTATAAATAGCTCTTCTGACTTACTTGTTTCCTAAAAGAAACTTTTTCGTTGATTTTTACTGCTTTTTTTTAGCAAATGAGTACTTTGCTTTTCGAGTGCTTTTGAGTGCCATCCCCGAATGAAGTCATTACATCAAAAATAAATTCTTTAACTAATTTACTAAAATCGCTCATCGCCGACTCGATGCGGTTTTGCCTTAGTTTTCAGTAAGTTTAGTTTTAGTTGATGGCTTAGTTTGAAGTCGAACCATTTTGAGGACTTATGTATGCCCAAAGGTATGCTGCATTTCTTGTACTTTCTTCGGAGAACTAAAATATATTATAAAAATATAAATGTAGCTTACATAAATACGTAGTCGAAGGCCTCGTAGCTAGCACTACCCCCTATGTTAGTATTAGTTTTGTAAACTTTACTATGATCTCAAATTAATAAATAAATAAATAAATAGCATACTTTTGTGATGACTTCAGAAAATGTCAAATTAACATTAAACGAATTAAAAAACAATATTTTTCAAACAATTTTTTTCTAATAATTTGATTATAAGAATCTAAACAGATAGCAAGAAGAAAAAAATAGAAAATTTTGTTAGGTCGATTATTAAATAAACGTTCAAGTGGGAGCCTCCGAAAGTAGCAATTTTTAACGGTTCATAAATCTCAAACGACATCATATTTTATAGTGGTGTTAATTTTTTTTAATTTGTTTTCTCTCATACTTAATCGTGTATGAAAATGGATTGAGTGCGTCTTCTAGTTATTTTTTTAAAAATAAAAAACCGAAAAGTATGTAAAATTTTCCGATTTTGGTTTGGATTATCTATACCATATAAAATTCCAATACATTTTACTTTTAGTTCGTTGAAAAGTTCAATCTTTTAAGAGATAAATGCAAAAAACTGCATCCTTCTAACTATCCCAGGAAAGAAATTACAGATTTTTGGCCAAAAAATGAACTTTCTGGCCCACAGTGCATTGTGAGAAACAACGTAACCAAGAAATGTAGTTTCTAATTTGAAGAACTTTGACTTTGAAATTTTCATGTTTGCGTTCAGCAATATATTAATTATGACGATTAAGTCATTGTAGTGTTGTTCTATAGTTTTAGAAAATATAATAATGTCATCCATACTTACCTACTTGTTTTCTCAAAAGTTCATCCATTGCACGTTGGAATATTCTGGGAGCGTTTGTTAGCCCAAATGGCATTCTTAGGAATTCCATTTCTTAAATTTATGATTTCGGCCCGCAACAGTAAATATTTATTTATCTACACATACATTTTCTGTTGTAGCGTGCCGAACACATATATTTTATATAGTTTATTTATTTTATCGAAAGTAATATAATTTTTAGTCACAATTGTTGATATCAGAAATTTTTGTTAAAGGCGCGTTCGCCACTACTTTTTACCTCGTTAAGAGGTGTTTTTGTTTGATATCAGAAGTTTTTTTTTGCAGAAGAATTTAAGTACCCCAATACCATGACTAGGAGTCGTCCCCACATGGCTTGGCTATTAAAAAAACCTAACCCTTAGATTCGACCCCTAATCTTAGCTGAACGCCATCTTTACTTAGGCACTGTAGCGTCATTACCAGTCGGCACACTTGAGGAGGGTTCAGTATGGGAATCTCAAGGGCCGTATAGTTTCAGATTCTAAGAGAAATCTGTCGTTTCTGACATTTCGTGCTTGACTGACAGTTTATAGTCTATCGATACCGATGGCGAAGCGTTGCTACCTGCTCGTTGCGATGATTCACCTTTCAGTGTTTCCTTGTGCCCATCGATCGCCTCTCTCGTCCAGTGACGCCTCTTTCATTCCAGGGTTTGCCCGTGTTTTTTTTCCTGTTAATTGTTGGTGCGATGCCTGATTCTGGCTACCCGTGATCTCAATATATGGTTATGAGGGCGGTAGACAGATTATTCGCGTAACAAACTTGCGCTGCGTACTAGGCTACGGAATCTAAATCCGAGATCACAATTCTCTATCTTTGATAGTTTCCGAGATATGCAAGTTCATATGTACGATTGGCATGTATGTAGTTACGTGGCAAACTTTTTATGGGTCAATCGATACGTATTGATGAGAACAATACATTTCAGTTAACATTTTTATTCTAGCATCAAAACTGTAGGAGCCACAGTTTTGGGCGGTTTATGGGCGTTAGAGTGGGCGAAACACTCTCCTGAAACAAACTTGCGCTGCGCAAGAAGCTCAGGAATCTGCATGCCACATCCCAGGCTATTGGGATCTTATAGTTTCTTGTCTCAGCGTTCATCCGGACGGACCGACAGACGGACATGGCTAGATCGACTCGGCTAGTGATCCTGATCAAGAATATACATATATACTTTATGTGGTCGGAAACGCTTTCTTCTGCCTGTTACATACTTATCGACGAATCAAGTATACCCTTTTACTCTACAAATAACGGGTATAATAACTTCACAAACAGAATATAATCAGTTGCATAAATGTAGATGAGACCATTACTACCCAATTGACTGCAGAAAATGAAAACCTGCACCTACTGTCACTGTATATTAATTGCAATCATTGGGAAAGAGATTCTGAGAAGGTATACGAGGATTTAAGCCATGCTCGATTAAATGAAAGTGCACTGATCATTGGAGATTGTAACGCAAGGCTGGGAGAAGCTCAAGATTCTTAGAAGTTATACGAGGATTTATGCCATGCTCGATTAAATGAAAGTGCACTGATCATTGCAGATTGTAACGCAAGGCTGGGAGAAGCTCAACTTCACGGATTCGACCAAAAGTAAGTCACAAGCTCCCTTTATGCCATAGATCGCAACATGAAATGATCTAAATTCAAACCTATTCTTTCACATTCGTAACTAAAGCTTGCCAAACGATCATAGATCTAACTTTGGTATCAGATTCACTCGTAGGCCCAGTTAAAAACTGGGCAGTTACTGACGAGCACTCCTTTTCGGACCATGTATCCATAGAAACCGTATTGTTCCTTGATTCGCCCTTGCCGTTCAGCTTCGCTAACACTAGACGAGCCGACTGGCACAGGTACATAGAATTTCTGACGAATATCCCAGAGGCATGCAGCACTGTCTTCAAAGTGGCATGCCCCACAGGGAAACTAAGGGGAAGGAAAAAACCCCCTGGTGGACCCAACAACTATCAATTCTCAGAACTAACTGCAGATGCCTGTTTAACAGAGCAAAGGCGCGAAATGAGGACACTAATTGGCTGAACTACAAGTATGAACAAGCCTCTTACAAAAAGGCCATTAGAAGAGCAAAACTAACGGCATGGCAGACCTTCTGCTCTGACATAGAAAAAACAACTGATGCCGCAAGGCTCAGGAAAATACTCTCTAAGACAGCCGCGCCTTTGGGCTATCTTCAAAATGCAAATGGATCACGGTCAGACTCCAGTAAAGAGTCCTTGGACCTGCTCCAAGACGCTCACTTCCCGGGGAGCCAACAAGCAGGTCATCCTCCTGAAAGAGGAGCAGGAGAGGGAATCGAATTAGATCCACTCCTATCAGACCGCAACATGAAATGGTTCATTCATAGTTTCAAACCATACAAATCGCCAGGATCGGACGGGATAGCACCGGCACATACAACTAACTATAAACTGGCTGAAAAAAATCTTCCACTTCATCCGTGAGTTAGGAGAACTACCAACAGCATGGCAAGAAACGAAAGTGGTTTTCATTCCGAAGGCAGGGAAGGCCACCCACACCTCAGCAAAGGATTTTAGGCCAATAAGCCTAACATCATTCCTGCTAAAGAGCTTTGAAAGAATGATAAGCATACACTTAAGGGCCACTACCGACCCGACACAAATATCAGAGGCACAACACGCTTATACCAAAGGTTGTTCAACCGAATCGGCGCTACACTTGGTGGTAAGCAGCATCGAGAAATCACTTAGCATCAAGGAATATACACTGATCGCCTTCCTGGACATAGAGGGAGCCTTCAATAAGGTGCTTTCCATTGCTATAACAGAATCTCTCACAGAGCTTGGGGTTGAGCCGCCAATGGTGGGGTTGATCCAAAGATTGCTGATAAGCAATGGTCACAGCCACGTCAACCCAGAATAGACTAGTGAACAGTGGCACCCCGCAAGGAAGTGTAATATCACCCCTCCTGTGGAATAACGCAGTAAATAAACTACGGCGGATTCTGGAAATACTTTTGCGATCTTATGACCGCTAAACTTAAAATTCTATCGGAATGGACGATAAAGAACGGACTTGGGGTAAATCCCTCAAAAACGGAACTTGTTTTATTTTCAAATAGATACAATATCCCACAACTTAACTTAAAACAAGGAAGAACGCTATAGTCGAGTACCTCGACTATCAGATACCCGTTACTAAAAGGGAAATGGAGATATGCAAGCAGCAAAGCGAAATTAAAATGCGCCACCTACCGGCGGTAGACAGATTTAAGCGTTGTGGGCGTTAGAGGGGGCGTGGCAAAATTTTTTTTGGATCAATCGATAGGTATTGACGACACCAATACATTTCAGCTTAAATTAATTTTTTATCTTGCATGCAAAGTGTGGGTGTCACAGGTTTTCGCGGTTTGTGGGCGTTTAAGTGGGCGTGGCAAACTTTTTTTAGGTCAATCGATAGGTATTGATGAGAACAATACATTTCAGTTAAAATTTTCTATCTAGCATCAAAACTGTAGGAGTTACAGTTTTGGGCGGCTTGTGGGCGTTAGAGTGGGCGTGGCAGTCTACTGAAACAAACTTGCGCTGCGTAAGAAGCTCAGGAATCTGTACGCCAAATCTCAATAGCCTAGCTCTCATAGTTTCCGAGATCCCAGCGTTCATCCGGACAGACAGACGGACAGACGGACAGACGGTCAGACGGACAGACGGTCAGACGGACAGACGGACATGGCTAGATCGACTCGGCTAGTGATCCTGATCAAGAATATATATACTTTATGGGGTCGGAAACGCTTCCTTCTGCCTGTTACATACTTTCCGACGAATCTAGTATACCCTTTTACTCTACGAGTAACGGGTATAACAATTGTAATCTCTATTTTAGCTATCACACCAGATACTTTGGGTTAGTATAAATAACCAAGAGAGAACCATGAAAGCGACTTTAGTACTTTACTCCAGTAAAAAAGCAATTGGGATAAGATGGGGCATGTCCTACTAAATGGAGTGGCTCTGTGGTGTTCCGGTCTATGTACACAAACAGTGCATCTAGACACCTTTAAACAAAGTACAGCGAATGGCGGCTTTGTGTATTAGAGGAGCCCTTCGAACTACCCCAACTGAAGCGCTGAATGCGATCTTGAAACTCCCTAGCCGGGTGGTACCATCTGACAACTGGGAAAGACCGGGAAGTCAGGTGTAGTACACTGTGCAGATTTTACATTGTGAAAGCGGAGATTGGCAGACGGTTAAAATAACCAAGTCGATATACTTTAAATCCTTTCTTGTTTATATAAAAAATTGTGAATCCTTTTAAATGTACACTTGAAATGCCGTTTATTCAATGTTTTTTTTATAAATTAAGAATTCAACTACTACTATAACGTCATGAGCCCATAGGCCCAGGACAACAGCATCAGAATCTGCAAATTTGATATCCGCCACTTGCGCCTACTTAGGGAGCACCAGCGAGCCAACTAGCGAGGACTAGCTGAGGCAGCCGAGAAGGATGCCACAACAAAGCGGCCAAATTTTTACTCTTTACATATAAGAAAAAAATGGTTGATATTGAGCGGAACCATTTCTGCCGGACTAGAATTATAGCCTGGTCGGCGGCCAACGATCGGTCAGTGGGATTCGTCAGCCATTGTTTAGCCGATAAAAGACTTTTTTGTTACGGCTGTGGAGCAGATAGCACTTACAAGACGAATTGCGCGAAGTGTGCAAAAAACTCCAAGTCCGGCGCTTCGAAGTTGCTGTGCAAGCCGAAAACTTCGAGTGCCTTTCGCCACCAGTCAACGATGAGTCTACTGAATCAAACTTGCGCTGCGTAAGAAGCTCAGGAATCTGCACGCCAAATCTCAATAGCCTAGCTCATATAGTTTCCGAGATCACAGCGTTCATCCGGACAGACGGTCAGACGGACAGACGGACATGGCTAGATCGACTCGGCTAGTGATCCTGATCAAGAATATATATACTTTATGGGGTCGGAAACGCTTCCTTCTGCCTGTTACATACTTTCCGACGATTCTAATATACCCTTTTACTCTACGAGTAACGGGTATAAAGATGTACCTGATATTCCACACCCAAAATATTGTTGGAAAGATTTAAATCTCGGAGTTCTAAAAGAATCAAATCTTTTTGGCAAAACATTAGAACCTGTCGGCTAGGATTGAAATATATTTGTACCCTCACCCCGTTAAATATATTCTTTTGTTAAAAAAATTGCGTAATGGCTTTTAAGGTTTTAAGGCATATTTTATATACGTCTAGATGCCGTAGAAACTTCCTCACACAGGTCGGCGCCGAAATAAGATGCGCAGGTCACGAAATCATCATCAGAGAAAAAATTGCCAGTAGCAGAGGTTCAAGAAGGCCGCGAGGAAGAGAATATCAATCAATTTATAGATGCGAAACTGGCTGACATCTGTACCATGAGTGGAACTTCAATACTGCCCGAGTACCAAGTCACCAAAGTCAGACAATCTTTTAAAACAAAGATACTACCCAGGAACCCCAGACAATTTAAGGTAAGATCAACAAAGACAGACCAACTTTTACAAATGGGTTTCATTAAGCACTAAATGAGCCCGTACAGCTCACGGATAGTGATGGCGAAAGAAAAAAGGCAAGGTGAGATTCAGGAAGATCAACGTAATATCGGTGAAGGACGCATACCAAATGCCAGGAATAAACTACATCTTGGACTTACTACGAGAAGAAACGTATATCAGCAGCCTGGACGGGTACTGGCAAATTCCACTGAAAGAAATCAGCAATTCAAGGCAGTGCCAGGAAAGGGGCTGCTCCAGTGAAGGGTTAAGTCGTTTTGATTGGACCGGTTATGTCACCACATGTGTTCGCCTATAAAGACGGCAAAATCGCTATTGGACGCACTCAACAAGAACACAAGAAAAATCTCCGAGAAGGCTCCTCGGAATAAACCCGAGAAGTGTCCATTATTAGTTGTATACCTGCTAACTGGCCAAGGGATTGGTACAGACCCCGACAAGGTGGGAGCCATAGTCCAGCTAGATCCACCTTTAACCGTCCGCGAGCTGAGGCAGTACCTAGGCGTGGCTTCATGGTACCGACTTTTGATACTGGACTTCGAACGCATCGTCAAGCAAAGGCGTAGAACGAGTGTGGACGCAGGACCACCAACTGGCGTTGTGACAAGGAACGAAATGCAAACGGACGCCAGCGACTACGGTATTGCCGCGATTTTTACGCAGGATGAGGAAAACGGCGAAAAGGTGATCTCGTACTCCAGTCAAACTCGAAACACGCAAACTAATGCCCTACCTGTCCATTATTGCAACAAGCTCAAGAAAATCGTTACATTTTCACAATAAAAATATACAACATAAGAATTATCACTTAGGATAGGTAGTGAATTTAATGGCCACAATTACAGTAGTAAAAATAGATGTATTTAATACAAAAATTCCAAACAATGAAGACATACACGAAATTTATAAACATTAGGTAATGAATTTAATGCGCACAATTACAGAAACAAAATTCCAAACAATAAGGACATACAACAATTTTATTAATTTATTATAACTGACCTTTTGGATATATCTGAATTTAAAATCGCTTTGCACAAAGATATTATTACATAATAAGAATATACAAAAATACCTTTTTATTACCGATCTTTGCGACTTTTAGTACAAGGGTGCTTAACATGACCAGCACCCAACAAATCGAGCAGTAGCCAAGTTGGGAACACTACCAGGTGCTCAGTAGCACCCACTGCAGATGAGAATGTCTTACTAACTCACTGTCTCACCGACACAACGGTACACTGACCCGCCAATGCAGTCAGCGCATAATGCAGTGTCCGCCGAGTCAACTACGCATAACTACCATAATCAGAATTCCCTGACCTACCTTAGAATATAGCTTATTTCACTAATCATTACACCAAGCTTCCGTATTTCAAGTAGTATATAAGCATGTAACAAATTAAAAACTAACAAGGAAGAACGCTATAGTCGAGTACATCGGCTATCAGATACTCAGCCCGTTACTCAGCTAAATGGAGATATGCAAGCAGCAAAGCGAGATTAAAATGCGCCACCTACCGGCTGTAGACAGATTTAAGCGTTATGGGCGTAAGAGTGGGCGTGGCAAATTCTTACAGTTTCCGAGATCTCAGCGTTCTTCCGGGCAGACAGTCAGACGGACATAGCTAGATCGACTCGGCTAGTGATCCTGATCAAGAATATATATACTTTATGGTGTCGGAAACGCTTCCTTCTGCCTGTTACATACTTTCCGACGAATCTAGTATACCCTTTTACTCTACGAGTAACGGGTATAATAAAATGTGGATGTTATCCAAGATAGAGCCATTTTCGTAAATGGACAAAATACAGTTAATGACATTTATTTAATTGGGTAATATTTAATAACGTTTAATGGGACCTCTAAAATTAAAAATATATCCTACACCAATTTAGACAATAAGATGTTGGAAAACATTACCTCTTGAAAATATACTAATTTTTTTTATATCGGAATAGGTGGCTCTACCCAATCTGACGACTCGGACGTCACATTTACGACACTATCTCCCCTAACAGTTTTTAAGTGAAATGCATACTACCAAGTCTCTCTAGATCGAGAAAAGGCATATTTTTTTTTTTTTTTTTAAATGCTTTGCTGGTTATTTATTGAATCTTCTCCCTTTGGATACTAACAATAAAAGTATCAAATCTTAGACTAATTAATCTAACTCACAGTCATATGACTGATGTTGTGCTAAAGGGGCCCGAAAGTTATAGCTGGCTTGGCAGGTCGTTGCGTTGTAGAGGGGATCGGCTGGAAACCCAAGTCAAGCCTCTTGCGAGGCGATTGGGGTGCACAGAGAGTTTTTCGTTGTAGGACGCTTTTTGTTTGTCTATTTCATCTTTTACGGTAGGAATGCTTAGGTCCCTGTGGATGTTTTGGTTGCGAATATACCATGGTGCCCCAGTGATTGTTCGCAGGATTTTCGATTGAACGCGCTGTATAATGTCTATGTTGCTTCTGCTGGCGTTCCCCCATAGCTGGGAGCCATATGTCCAGATGGGCTTGAGAGTGGAGTTGTAGAGCAAAACCTTGTAGTCCAGACGCAGGGGCGAACGAGCGTTAAGAATCCAGTGGAAGCTGCTGGCCTTTAGTTTTAGATGTACTTTCTTGCGTTCGATGTGACTTCTCCAGGTTAGTCGTCGTCAAGGTGGACGCCGAGATACGTTACATAGTTGACTTGGGGAATCTGCGTATTGTTCAATAATAGTGGAGGCATGTTTGCCTGTTGAGAGTAAACGTTTGTAAGGACCTTTTTCATGGGCTGGGATAAAACTCAGTCGGGCCAGGGTCCTCTACAGTTAAATTTGTAGAAAAACATTGGGACGAAACTGGACGGGGAGTTGCCGCGGGGATTTGTGGGGAAAGGAGGCCAGAGTATCCGCGTTGCACCGAGTAAGCAGCTCTAGCGCAACACGGCACCCGAAAGGTATAGTGGAGGGCGGGGCTGCTCCCGGCGAAAATACTAACGAAACGAGCGGAGTAGCCGATCCCTGAGAAAATACCAACAAAACTGGACGGCGTGGCCGTTCCCCCTGGATGTGCGACTCACAAGCTACTGGGGTAGGGGGTAGGGATCCGAGGGGAGGATGGCAGGAGGCAACCCTTCCCTGTGCTCCCTGTGGTCGATCGAGTGGTCGTTTGCACTGAGTAAGCTTCTCTGGCGCAACACGATTTTCGACCGGCACAGATCACTGCACGTGGCTCGCGACTACCTAAACCGTATTTGGGGCGGGGTTCCCAGGAGAGGGTGGCCAGAGGCGATCCTTTTCTATGCTCCTTGTGGGCGATCGGGTGGTCGTTTGCACTGAGTAAGCTTCTCTGGCGCAACACGATTCCCGACCAGCACAAATCACTGCACGTGGGTTCCCGAAAAATGCACAAATTCACACGGACACATACTTCCTCATTCTCTCTTGTCTTTATTATTCGCTAGTACTACTACTACTACCCCTACTCGCACTCAATCTGATCGCTATTGTCTGTCTCACTTACTCCTTGGATCCGGCGTGCCGACGCTCGTGCCGCTGTACCACTCCGGGTTGAAGTCCGCTCCTAGGTCTGATCGCCTTGGCTGCCATTCGAGAATGAGAGCGAGCTTCCGCCCTTGCGGCCGCATGTAAGCCCGGCTTGCCGGGTTTCTTCGTTTCCCAACACAGTTTCTTATCGAACCTCCCGCCTACCGCTATCGGCACTATCAGCTTTTGGCCTTCGGTTGACCAACACTGGGTGGTGGTGCACGCAATATTTAAATCGGATAAGCTTAGCTTCTAGTTTGAACTTAAATAAATTGCCTTCGTGGCGTAACGACTTATATTATAATTATATTATATATTATAACTTATAAATAAATGGCCTTCGTGGCGTAATCTCCAATTGTATGCCTTCGTGGCGGAAATAATAGAAGTGGCGAAATGTGGAGGGTGTGTTTCACGCATCCTCACACGTTATGTGTTTACATTTTTGTTCATTTATTTTAATCCGTCAATCAGATAAAAAAAAAGGCATATTAAGTTTTGGTAAAAAAATAGATTTCCTTAAATATGGCCGGAGTGTCAAAGAAAATACCATACAACTCAGATCATATCAGTAGACACTGTCTCAGTATCACACTGATATGGCTGGGCTCTCTTTTCTCCAAGTTTTCAAAGGCGGCATGTGGGGGAATAGGAACGTCGAGAAGGACACTAGATATTGGACACTCCAGAATTAATTAAAAAGAACGAAGAGCAACTGGCAACTGGACTCGACTTCACGAATTGACTTATTTTTTCGACTGTTTGTGCCATGTGGGGTTGCTACCTTCGTTCAATTTATCTCTTTCTTACGTATATATATAAAGGATAAAAAAGGTAATGTTTAATTTGCTGCAGAAGGCACCGTACAAGGTACCTCTCAAACAGAAAATAAAAACAAGGAAGAACGCTATAGTCGAGTACCTCGACTATCAGATACCCGTTACTCAGAAACCAAACTTTAAAATAAATATGCCTTCATGTATGTTTTTCGCCGCTCGAATTTGCTCCCGATTACTATGTTAAAATCGGTACCCAGGGAACACCACGAGGAGGCCGTTGCTTTGCAACGGGGTCTTTCAAACCAAAATTCAATTTTGGGGACCTTCGAGTCGACTTGAGTTGTCTAACTTTGTACAAATTTGAAAACTCCATGTTCCCCAAAAATTTTGTTTATCCGTACCATACGGAAGGCATAATTATTAATGGTACCAAATAAATTAAAATATATATTACTTATTTCATGTTACTACAATCTACTAATACTTTTTTTTTGTTTTTTAGTTTTTTCAATAATTTACTACAGTAATACCTATTTAGTTTTTATAAAATAAAGTTAAATGTAATAAATTTTTTTTTGGTTTTTTGTTTTTTTTTAATAAGAAAAGAAAAAACATAAACAATTAAATAGTTAGCAGTAGCAAACTACTTAATTTTCTATGTTTTTTTAGGAATATTTATTTTACCTTAATATTAGTTAATACTTGTGTTTTTTTGTAAGACATACAGACAGACAGCCAGCCAACCAAACAGAAAGACCGACAGACAGACAGACATTCAGACATTCAGACAGACAGACATTCAGACAGACAGGCAGACATTCAGACAGACAGACAGACAGACATTCAGACAGACAGACAGACAGACAGACATTCAGACAGACAGACCTTCAGACAGACATTCAGACAGACAGACAGACAGACAGACAGACAGACATTCAGACAGACAGACAGACATACAGACATACAGACATACAGACATTCAGACATTCAGACAGACAGACAGACAGACAGACAGACAGACAGACAGACATTCAGACAGACAGACAGACATTCAGACAGACAGACAGACAGACATTCAGACAGACAGACAGACATTCAGACAGACAGACATTCAGACAGACAGACATTCAGACAGACAGACAGACAGACAGACATTCAGACAGACAGACAGGCATTCAGACAGACAGACCTTCAGACAGACAGACATTCAGACATTCAGACAAACAGACATTCAGACAGACAGACAGACATTCAGACAGACAGACAGACAGACAGACAGACATTCAGACAGACAGACAGACAGACAGACAGACAGACAGACAGACAGACAGACAGACAGACAGACAGACATTCAGACAGACAGACCTTCAGACAGACATTCAGACAGACAGACAGACAGACAGACAGACAGACAGACAGACATTCAGACAGACAGACAGATATACAGACATACAGACATTCAGACAGACAGACAGACAGACAGACAGACAGACAGACAGACAGACATTCAGACAGACAGACAGACATTCAGACAGACAGACATTCAGGCAGACAGACAGACAGACATTCAGACAGACAGACAGACATTCAGACAGACAGACATTCAGACAGACAGACATTCAGACAGACAGACAGACAGACAGACAGACAGACATTCAGACAGACAGACAGGCATTCAGACAGACAGACAGACAGACATTCAGACAGACAGACATTCAGACAGACAGACATTCAGACAGAAAGACAGACATTCAGACAGACAGACAGACATTCAGACAGACAGACATTCAGACAGACAGACAGACATTCAGACAGACAGACATTCAGACAGACAGACAGACAGACAGACAGACAGACAGACAGACAGACATTCAGACAGACAGACAGGCATTCAGACAGACAGACATTCAGACAAACAGACAGACATTCAGACATTCAGACAGACAGACATTCAGACAGACAGACAGACAGACATTCAGACAGACAGACATTCAGACAGACATTCAGACAGACATTCAGACAGACAGACAGACAGACAGACATTCAGACAGACAGACAGACAGACATTCAGACAGACAGACAGACAGACAGACATTCAGACAGACAGACAGACAGACAGACATTCAGACAGACAGACCTTCAGACAGACATTCAGACAGACAGACAGACAGACAGACAGACAGACATTCAGACAGACAGACAGACATACAGACATACAGACATACAGACATACAGACATACAGACATTCAGACATTCAGACAGACAGACAGACAGACAGACAGACAGACATTCAGACAGACAGACAGACATTCAGACAGACAGACAGACAGACATTCAGACAGACAGACAGACATTCAGACATTCAGACAGACAGACAGACAGACAGACATTCAGACAGACAGACAGGCATTCAGACAGACAGACCTTCAGACAGACAGACAGACAGACATTCAGACAGACAGACAGACATTCAGACAGACAGACAGACAGACATTCAGACAGACATTCAGACAGACAGACATTCAGACAGACAGACAGACAGACAGACATTCAGACAGACAGACAGGCATTCAGACAGACAGACCTTCAGACAGACAGACATTCAGACATTCAGACAGACAGACATTCAGACAGACAGACAGACATTCAGACAGACAGACAGACAGACAGACAGACATTCAGACAGACAGACAGACAGACAGACAGACAGACAGACAGACATTCAGACAGACAGACCTTCAGACAGACATTCAGACAGACAGACAGACAGACAGACAGACAGACATTCAGACAGACAGACAGATATACAGACATACAGACATTCAGACAGACAGACAGACAGACAGACAGACAGACAGACAGACAGACATTCAGACAGACAGACAGACATTCAGACAGACAGACATTCAGGCAGACAGACAGACAGACATTCAGACAGACAGACAGACATTCAGACAGACAGACATTCAGACAGACAGACATTCAGACAGACAGACAGACAGACAGACAGACAGACATTCAGACAGACAGACAGGCATTCAGACAGACAGACAGACAGACATTCAGACAGACAGACATTCAGACAGACAGACAGACATTCAGACAGACAGACAGACATTCAGACAGAAAGACAGACATTCAGACAGACAGACAGACATTCAGACAGACAGACATTCAGACAGACAGACATTCAGACAGACAGACAGACATTCAGACAGACAGACATTCAGACAGACAGACAGACAGACAGACAGACAGACAGACATTCAGACAGACAGACAGGCATTCAGACAGACAGACATTCAGACAAACAGACAGACATTCAGACATTCAGACAGACAGACATTCAGACAGACAGACAGACAGACATTCAGACAGACAGACATTCAGACAGACATTCAGACAGACATTCAGACAGACAGACAGACAGACAGACATTCAGACAGACAGACAGACAGACATTCAGACAGACAGACAGACAGACAGACATTCAGACAGACAGACAGGCATTCAGACAGACAGACATTCAGACAAACAGACAGACAGACATTCAGGCATTCAGACATTCAGACAGACAGACATTCAGACAGACAGACAGACAGACAGACAGACAGACAGACAGACATTCAGACAGACAGACAGACAGACATTCAGACAGACAGACATTCAGACAGACAGACATTCAGACAGACAGACAGACAGGCAGACAGACAGACATTCAGACATTCTACTAATACTTTTTTTTTGTTTTTTAGTTTTTTCAATAATTTACTACAATAATACCTATTTAGTTTTTATAAAATAAAGTTAAATGTAATAAATATTTTTTTTGGTTTTTTGTTTTTTTTTAATAAGAAAAGAAAAAACATAAACAATTAAATAGTTAGCAGTAGCAAACTACTTAATTTTCTATGTTTTTTTTTAGGAATATTTATTTTACCTTAATCTTAGTTAATACTTGTGTTTTTTTGTAAGACATACAGACAGACAGCCAGCCAACCAAACAGAAAGACCGACAGACAGACAGACATTCAGACATTCAGACAGACAGACATTCAGACAGACAGGCAGACATTCAAACAGACAGACAGACATTCAGACAGACAGACAGACAGACATACAGACATTCAGACAGACAGACAGACAGACAGACATTCAGACAGGAAGGCAGGCATTCAGACAGACAGACATTCAGACAGACATTCAGACAGACAGACAGACAGACATACAGACATTCAGACAGACATTCAGACAGACAGACATTCAGACAGACAGACATTCAGACAGACAGACAGACAGACAGACAGACAGACAGACATTCAGACATTCAGACAGACAGACAGACAGACATACAGACATACAGACATACAGACATACAGACATACAGACATACAGACATACAGACATACAGACATACAGACATACAGACATACAGACATACAGACATACAGACATACAGACATACAGACATACAGACATACAGACATACAGACATTCAGACAGACAGACATTCAGACAGACAGACAGGCATTCAGACAAACAGACAGACAGACATTCAGACAGACATTCAGACAGACAGACAGACATACAGACATACAGACATACAGACATACAGACATACAGACATACAGACATACAGACATACAGACATACAGACATACAGACATACAGACATTCAGACAGACAGACAGACAGACAGACAGACAGACAGACAGACATTCAGACATTCAGACAGACAGACAGACAGACATTCAGACAGACAGACGGAAAGGCATTCAGACAGACAGACAGACATACAGACATTCAGACAGACATTCAGACAGACAGACATTCAGACAGACAGACAGACAGACATTCAGACAGACAGACAGACAGACAGACATTCAGACAGACAGACAGACATTCAGACATACAGACATTCAGACAGACAGACAGACAGACATTCAGACAGACAGACAGACATTCAGACAGACAGACAGACATTCAGACAGACAGACAGACATTCAGACAGACAGACATTCAGACAGACATTCAGACAGACAGACAGACAGACATTCAGACATTCAGACAGACAGACAGGCATTCAGACAGACAGACATTCAGACAGACAGACAGACAGACATTCAGACAGACAGACATTCAGACAGACAGACAGACATTCAGACAGACAGACAGACATTCAGACAGACAGACAGACAGACAGACATTCAGACATTCAGACAGACAGACATTCAGACAGACAGAAATTCAGACAGACAGACAGACAGACAGACAGACAGACATTCAGACAGACAGACTGGCATTCAGACAGACAGACATTCAGACAGAAAGACAGACAGACAGACATTCAGACAGACAGACAGGCATTCAGACAGACAGACATTCAGACAAACAGACAGACAGACATTCAGACATTCAGACAGACAGACAGACAGACATTCAGACAGACAGACGGAAAGGCATTCAGACAGACAGACAGACAGACAGACATTCAGACAGACAGACAGACATTCAGACAGACAGACAGACATTCAGACAGACAGACATTCAGATAGACAGACAGACATTCAGACAGAAAGACAGACATTCAGACAGACAGACAGACATTCAGACATTCAGACAGACAGACAGACATTCAGACAGACAGACATTCAGACAGACAGACAGACAGACAGACAGACAGACAGACAGACAGACATTCAGACAGACAGACAGGCATTCAGACAGACAGACAGACAGACATTCAGACAAACAGACAGACATTCAGACAGACAGACATTCAGACAGACAGACATTCAGACAGACAGACATTCAGACAGACATTCAGACAGACATTCAGACAGACAGACAGACATTCAGACAGACAGACATTCAGACAGACAGACAGACAGACAGACAGACATTCAGACAGACAGACAGGCATTCAGACAGACAGACATTCAGACAAACAGACAGACAGACATTCAGGCATTCAGACATTCAGACAGACAGACATTCAGACAGACAGACAGACAGACAGACAGACATTCAGACAGACAGACAGACAGACATTCAGACAGACAGACATTCAGACAGACAGACAGACAGGCAGACAGACAGACATTCAGACATTCTACTAATACTTTTTTTTTGTTTTTTAGTTTTTTCAATAATTTACTACAATAATACCTATTTAGTTTTTATAAAATAAAGTTAAATGTAATAAATATTTTTTTTGGTTTTTTGTTTTTTTTAATAAGAAAAGAAAAAACATAAACAATTAAATAGTTAGCAGTAGCAAACTACTTAATTTTCTATGTTTTTTTTTTAGGAATATTTATTTTACCTTAATCTTAGTTAATACTTGTGTTTTTTTGTAAGACATACAGACAGACAGCCAGCCAACCAAACAGAAAGACCGACAGACAGACAGACATTCAGACATTCAGACAGACAGACATTCAGACAGACAGGCAGACATTCAGACAGACAGACAGACAGACAGACATTCAGACAGACAGACAGACAGACATACAGACATTCAGACAGACAGACAGACAGACAGACATTCAGACAGGAAGGCAGGCATTCAGACAGGCAAACATTCAGACAGACATTCAGACAGACAGACAGACAGACATACAGACATTCAGACAGACATACAGACAGACAGACATTCAGACAGACAGACATTCAGACAGACAGACAGACAGACAGACAGACAGACAGACAGACAGACAGACATTCAGACATTCAGACAGACAGACAGACAGACATACAGACATACAGACATACAGACATACAGACATACAGACATACAGACATACAGACATACAGACATACAGACATACAGACATACAGACATACAGACATACAGACATACAGACATACAGACATACAGACATACAGACATACAGACATACAGACATACAGACATACAGACATACAGACATACAGACATACAGACATACAGACATTCAGACAGACAGACATTCAGACAGACAGACAGGCATTCAGACAAACAGACAGACAGACATTCAGACAGACATTCAGACAGACAGACAGACATACAGACATACAGACATACAGACATACAGACATACAGACATACAGACATACAGACATACAGACATACAGACATACAGACATACAGACATACAGACATACAGACATACAGACATACAGACATACAGACATACAGACATACAGACATTCAGACAGACAGACAGACAGACAGACAGACAGACAGACAGACATTCAGACAGACATACAGACAGACATTCAGACAGACAGACGGAAAGGCATTCAGACAGACAGACAGACATACAGACATTCAGACAGACAGACATTCAGACAGACAGACAGACAGACAGACAGACAGACATTCAGACAGACAGACATTCAGACAGACAGACAGACATTCAGACATACAGACATTCAGACAGACAGACAGACAGACATTCAGACAGACATTCAGACAGACAGACAGACATTCAGACAGACATTCAGACAGACAGACAGACATTCAGACAGACAGACAGACATTCAGACAGACAGACAGACATTCAGACAGACAGACATTCAGACAGACATTCAGACAGACAGACAGACAGACATTCAGACATTCAGACAGACAGACAGGCATTCAGACAGACAGACATTCAGACAGACAGACAGACAGACATTCAGACAGACAGACATTCAGACAGACAGACAGACATTCAGACAGAAAGACAGACATTCAGACAGACAGACAGACAGACAGACATTCAGACATTCAGACAGACAGACATTCAGACAGACAGAAATTCAGACAGACAGACAGACAGACAGACAGACAGACATTCAGACAGACAGACTGGCATTCAGACAGACAGACTGGCATTCAGACAGACAGACATTCAGACAGAAAGACAGACAGACAGACATTCAGACAGACAGACAGGCATTCAGACAGACAGACATTCAGACAAACAGACAGACAGACATTCAGACATTCAGACAGACAGACAGACAGACATTCAGACAGACAGACGGAAAGGCATTCAGACAGACAGACAGACAGACAGACATTCAGACAGACAGACAGACATTAAGACAGACAGACATTCAGACAGACAGACAGACAGACATTCAGACAGACAGACAGACATTCAGACAGACAGACATTCAGACAGACAGACAGACAGACACTCAGACAGACAGACAGACAGACATTCAGACAGACAGACATTCAGACATTCAGACAGACAGACAGACAGACAGACATTCAGACACACAGACACAATTTTTTTAATTTTTTTTTTTGTTAATAAATAATTAAATTTTATTACTACAATTTTTTTTTTTTTTTTTTAATATATATTATTAATATTATATTTAAGTATATACATATGTACACTACCTACTCTGCCTCCCTTATGCTAACTAATATACCACTGTGGTAGCTATACGTGGTCTCAAATGTGCGCGCAGTGGCCCTATTTTCGAAAATATTTGAAAACGCCCAATCAATATGCGTATTGCAATTGGTTGTGGACGAATCCAAATCTAGTAATGAACTGAAACCTTTTGCATCTGCTAAAAAATCGAAAATTCTCCTACAGCAGCCAGAGATGGAGTGAAGGCACAAATTAAAATCTCCTAACACTAAACAATTACTATTTAAAAACGTGTGCCGCTGAAATAAATCCTTAAATTCTGTTTCAAACTTTATCAACGGATACGTCGGACTTTTATATATAACAATAATCCCTAAAGAACGGTACTTAAAGGTGGCAAACTCGAACACTGGAGAGGCTAAATTTGTAGAATTAGCAAAAAAGCGACCACTTGAACAAAGACTAACATTCTCAAAAAGTTCGTTTCGAATAAATACGAGAATGCCTCTTTTTGGCCGAGCTCCGCTAGCTACTGACTGGCAATCTAGTCGCACTGCTGGGGTAAAGCCAGGAATAGTATATGCTTCATTTGAGTATGTGGAAGCCTCAACGAAGCACAAAAGTGAAGACTTAAGCATTAGCTGATCGGAACATACATCGCTAATGTGGCAGTGCAAGCTTTCCGTATTATGGAAAAAGACATGAAGGTTCGGACTATTAAGTAAGCAATCGAAATGGGTATTAAGTAACTTAGCGGAACGCAATTCTCGGAGCTCTTCTTCTGAAGCTGAGTCCTGAGCGGATCTTGGAGGGACGAAAGGTCCAATGATATAAAGACCTGCTGCACTTGTGGCTCTGCTACAGGCTACATACAGTGCAGCTCTCTGCATTCCTGGACTAGTGTGAACCACCACTTTGCTGTACGTAGCTCCTTGACTTTTATGAATAGTAATGGCTTCTGCAGGTACCACTGAAAACTGCTTTCGGTCAATGGTAGTGGACTGGCTAGAATTAATCTGAAAGCTCTTGATTATCTTAACAACTGGGGTCCATGAAGGCTCTTGACGGTGACTGCACTTTGATCGTGCACTAACTCCTATGCTTTCATCTAAAAATTGTATCCAAAGAATATTCGGAGTGTTGGACGTACTGAAGCCTATCTCCCTAAGAACACCTGTGGCTCCATTAACGAGACCATCTGATGTATCTACATTGACCGTCATCATATATTTAGCAGTGGTTTTTAAAATCAGTGAGGTACACAAACCTTGTGTTTCAGATGTTTTTAATACCCTAGCTTGTTCCAGACATCTGTTCCTCTGCTCTGAGCTAAGTTGTGCAGACTTAACTGAGTCTATAGCTTCCGAGTTAAACTGATCAGTGGGAATCGAGCTGAGCTTCTCCCTATTGTACCGATCTGTGTCCTGATTGCTTGAGAAAAGGTGAATTGCGTCATTTGGTACTTGACTTTCATCGGAAATTCGGGTTCTAAGTAAACTTATATCATCAGACGACATTTGGCCGGACGCCATGTTATTGAGTGCAATTGCAAACGGCTGGTCATCTCGCTGTCGCATTATCTCTGTGAGTTCGAAAAACTTAAAAGGGCTCCACAGGAAAGATCCAAATATAGCACTGTATGGATCATGCGATGGCGGCTGAAAAATCCAACGATCACATACTGGCCGCAATTGTCTAAGATCGCCGAACACGATGACCGAAATACCTCCGAAGGGAGCATCGACGTTGGAAAAAATTTGCTTTAGGCGAGAGTCCAAGTGGGAAAACATTGTTGCGCCGACCATAGAAATTTCGTCTATTATAAGTACTTTGAGATCAATAAATCTAGAACGCAGGGTATTTAACAAATCAGGGCTTAAGCTCCTAAATGCAGACCCAGCCTGATTTACAGGGAGAGAGAACATGGAATGAAGAGTGGAGCCTCCGATTCCAAAAGCAGCTTTGCCTGTGGGAGCGCACAATAATATTTTAACCGAAGTTGGGTCGCATCCTGCTCTACCATTATACTCCTTGGAAAGGGACTGAAATAGCGTAGAAATAAGTCTACTCTTGCCGACACCTGCTCCGCCTCCTACGAACTCATAAAAACTAGCATTTCTTCTTGCATTATGCAAAACATGCGTTAAAAAGGTTTTTTGCTTCAAATTGAGGGATCTAACTAAAGTTGCTAAGTTTTCAGTGGAAATAATTGGCGGGAGCTTTATTATCCGGATATTGCTATCCGGATCAATTTCTTGAACATTGTTGTTTAAGTTTAAAACATTTATTTGAGAAGATATTTCCGGAAAAGCTAGGGCCCTAAACTCCTCATTAACTGCGGCCTCCTCATCTATATTTTCCTCATTATTCTCCTCTACTTCCATGGCCCTTCTAAGCGCGTCTTCCAAACTTTCTATGGAATTAAATCTATCAAAATTGGCTTTAATAGCCTCTTCATTCCCTAGGTAAAACTCCTCACAATTTCTCTGTACTAAATCTACCTGTTCGTCTCTCCACGGAGAAAAAAGCATCACTAATGCTCTAAAATAATTCTGTCTATCTATATTAATATTGAAGGGGCTATACCTAATAATACTAGGCCTATTCCTTTCTCTAATAAAACCACTACCGTCGCGAAGCGCGAAATAAACTTCTCCTAAAATATCATTTTCTTCTTCAGCTTCGTTGTCACTATTTCTCCCTTGACGAGTTCTTCCCCGGCTTCTTGAAAACTCATAGTTTGCAGCAAAATCGGCTAAACACAGGCCTTCATGAGAATCTGGTCTTTGTTCGTATCTGTCCAGCAAACCTTTCTGAAAGATGTCAGTGGAATTCTGAGGCATATTTTGCAGGACGCTTGTAGGTCTAAGCATACGAACTCGTTGTTCTGGAGGGAAGGTGTTTACGTGAACGCATTTATTGCTAGATTCTGACAACGCCAATCCCAGACAACAATATACGGCCTCCTGAGCAGAGATCTCAGTGCCCGAAACAAATTTGTGACCAAGATACTGTAGCTTTTGCCGAATGCTTGAATTGCCTCTTCGAATGTCATTAGCTGCTTCTCGCATTAACTTCGAAATACCCCTTTGGGATTTGTTAATATAATTAATTATGTAGCTACAGCAAGCAAAAGGGTCCAAAATTAACTGGATATCCATATTTGCCCTTTGCATAGAAAGAATGTGTTTATTATAAGCATTAACTTGAATTTCTGCAAATGTTCTCTTCAGAAAAATCTGTGGTTTTTTCAAACTAGACCTAATAGCATATATGTAGTCCTCGTAACTGAGGCTCACCTGATCATGAGAAAGAAAATTTTCAAATATGCTAAGATGGCTAATCAAATCATCTGATTGATCGCGAAGCAAAAAGCTACGAATTTTTTTAAAGTTTTCGTGGTGAAGAGAAAAGTTTTGAGTTTCTTCAGGAAGTGGCTTCAATATTTCCGTTTGGGGCATTGGAGGATATGGAATACCGAATCGACAAACAGATTGTCCGCGCACCTTTTTAAGACACGAATGCCCGTGCTTATGCTTTTGGTATTCAACATACGGAGCCAAATCTGTGTTTGTAACATCCACAGTTACAAACTGATCAATGAAGGCTATTACACTAGACATAGATTCTTCATTGTTGAAATCCACTTCCGGGGCATCTTTCAGCCAAAACATACCGTGAATATGAGGTGAACCTCTCTGTTGAAACTCAACTCGCCAATAATAGGTAGTAACAAAATTACTTCCAAAGATACCCCCAGGTTTCTTCATTAACTTAAGAACTTCCCTATATCTATAATCAAAATATCTAGCACACGTCACTGGGTCTGTCCTAATCAGGCGCGCCTTTTCCCTAAATTGTAAATTTAAAGCTTCTTCTTCATTTATTTCAACCCTATCTACATTGCGCTTGAGCAGTACTATCAGCTCTGGCCACCTAGTTTCAGCGGCCGACAGAGTTATAAAGAAAGTTGGCAAACCAAACTGGCGAATCATAGCCATGACTTTCTTCTTTTCTTCTTCCCAGTGAGCAGGAGACGTGCGAATATCTTTAAGAATTCGATATCCATCATCATGGCTAATTAAGTTGCCCATAAAATCTTCATCAAGTACGTTAGCAGCTGTTATAGCGCTGGAGGCGCTGCGCTTACGTAAGCAAGTTGAAATATTGTTTCGAATTTTAATTAATTCCAACTTCTTATAATTGAAGAATAATTTGTCAGTTCTACAACCTCTTCTATCTACGTTTCTAAGCTCAGACCTAACTACGGTTGTATAACTCTCTGAAGATGGTCTCTTGACGCCAGCATATATGCTTGGGAACGCTAATTCTTTGGCCCTCACCTGGAGCCATTGTAATTCTCGGAATTCCTACATTGTGTGTCTGGTTATTCTCAAGCATCGTTTCTTGTCCTCCAGGATTTAGCTCTTCGGCTTCCGCATTCTCATCGGAATTAGTCGCCTCCGAATTTACATCCTCCTGCTGGATGGCTAATTGCTCCTCTACTAATGCTAAGTCAGCTTGAGATGCTATGAAGGGAACAGTTTCGGATGTAAAATCAGAGATCCACTGCTCGTTTACTGACACATTATGCTTTCTGTAAAGCTCGGAATTCACTAAGTATCTAATAGCGTCAGCAATTTTGGAAGGCCTAATGGTCTCTGCCATGAAATCATGTCCATATTCCATTCTTCGCTTGAGGTGGAGCTGTATAACCTCAGCTTCATTAAAAGCTCGTGGGAGGGACGTCACAATATTGCTTACTGGAATTGGAACATTTACAACAGTTCCTTTTATAGCACTCTGACGCTCATGACCTATCGTCTTAATAATCATAAATGGAAGGCGAGGTGAAATCAGTCGTTCCTCCAAGGGAGTAAGCCCCCTTAAGCAATGAGGAATTTCTGGGAAATCTAGGCCGTTGGAAATGGCACCTTTGGGCTTTCTGCCGGCTTTTATATTGCTGTGACAGGTTGCACAGAACTTAAAAGATTCACCAGTGAAAGCAAGCTGGCTTGCATTTTGGTAAATCTCTTTCCTGAACTCGCAATGTTCTTCTAAATAGGCTCTAGATAGCTTATTTATTTGCTTAGGGAACCACAATCCTTTACAACAAAGGCAAATCTGATCGGGACCAAGCTTTACTTTTCTATTAAAAGTGGCTATAAGAACTTCCACTTCAGTAGGTCTTCTACTGGGCCTATGCTCCTGAGATATACTATGCCGTATCTCCTGACTTCGGATTAAGTTCCGAAGGTTTTCTGCCTCCCTGTTTCCGCTTAGGCTTCTATACTGACTAACCCTTTGACTTATATTTTGAATTGCATCGATGGTTGCTTGTCGAGCAGCAATACGTGCACTTCGTCGAGCCAGTGTATTTCTCGCCTGCTCGACGACCCTGCGATCCCTAAAACTTCTAGCTGTAGCTCTCCTAGCCCTATCCTGCGCTCTTTCCAACAGGAGATCCTGTGTTGATCTAACCTGTGCTCGTTGCAGGGTATTTGCTTCTTGCTCACCCGCACGATACGTAGGATCCAAGCGCCTAATTGAACGACGCCGAGTATCGGCTGCTTGCTCATCCGCACGGAAAGCAGGATTCGAGCGCCTTTCCGAGTGGTCAGCAGTATTTTGAACCTGCTCTGTAGCTCGGACTTGGCTATTTCGCCGCCTAATAGAACGACGCCGAGTATCGGCTGCTTGCTCATCCGCACGGAAAGCAGGATTCGAGCGCCTTTCCGAGTGGTCAGCAGTATTTTGAACCTGCTCTGTAGCTCGGACTTGGCTATTTTGCCGCCTAATAGAACGGCGACGAGTATCGGCTGCTTGCTCATCCGCACGGAAAGCAGGATTCGAGCGCCTTTCCGAGTGGTCAGCAGTATTTTGAACCTGCTCTGTAGCTCGGACTTGGCTATTTCGCCGCCTAATAGAACGGCGACGAGTATCGGCTGCTTGCTCATCCACACGGAAAGCAGGATTCGAGCGCCTTTCCGAGTGGTCAGCAGTATTTTGAACCTGCTCTGTAGCTCGGACTTGGCTATTTCGCCGCCTAATAGAACGGCGACGAGTATCGGCTGCTTGCTCATCCGCACGGAAAGCAGGATTCGAGCGCCTTTCCGAGTGCTCAGCAGTATTTTGAACCTGCTCTGTAGCTCGGACTTGGCTATTTCGCCGCCTAATAAAACGACGCCTAGTGTCGGCTACTTGTTCACCCGCACGAAAGACAGGATCCAAGCGCCTCTCCAAGTGGTCAGCAGTGTTTTGAGCCTGCTCTGTAGCTCGCACTTGGCTATTTCGCCGCCTAATAGAACGACGACTAGTATCGGCTGCTTGCTCATCCGCACGGAAAGCAGCATCCAAGCGCCTTTCCCTACGGTTCGCTGTGTCTTGATCCTGCTCTATATCTCTAAGCTCGCTAATCTGTCGCCTTTCTGAACGACTCCGAGTATTGGCAGCCTGTTCGACTGCACGAGCTGTCAGATTACGGCGTCTTGACCTACGAGACGCTGTATTAACGCCCTGCTCTGCATCCCTGACTAAAAAATTTTCCCTTCGCCTACGATGAGCTTCTACATTTTCTACCCTCTCCATCTCTGCGTACTCAATGTTTTCCCTATTTGCCCTATTTCTTAATAACTGATTCCTAGCCCGTTGAGATGCAGTAGGTCTACTAAGTCGAGGCATATTTATAAAAATATTTAAATTTCCCTAATGAAAAATATGTCTTTAAAATATTAATAATAAATATAATTTTATTAAAAGAGGATTAGTTTCGTTTATTGAAAATATGAAATAATAATATTCAAAGAAAAAGTCTTTAAAAAGACCTAGTCTTAAAATATTATTATAATGTTAATAAGGTTGATACCTAACAAATATTATTAAAATATTAAAACACTTAAATAAGTGAAGAAATAAATACCTTAATTTATAAATAGAATTATAAGTGTTAGTCTTTAAAAAGACTAAAACTTATAGGACTATTAGATAATAAATACGTAAATTTATATAAATACAAAAAAAAGCCTTTAAAAAGGCAATTTTATTATATTTCTATAAGTGAGAAAAAAGTGCGAAGCGATTAGAAAAATTGAAAATCGAAAATTGAAATGTTTATAATTTTAAATGAAATTACTTTAAAATGAAAATGAAAAAATGAAAAAAATTTAAAATCGGAAATTTACCAGAAAAATTTACAATATGAAAATAGAAATGTTTGTTATTGTTAATAAAATTACTTTAAAAAGGGTACTTAGCAAAGTGCGCAGCAACCAGTCATCAGCAAAACGCGGCAGCGACGTCGGCAGAAGCAGCAACAACACGCGTGCGCGCAAAAACACAAATTTACGTTAACTTTTTAGCAAAGGAAAAACACAAATTTACGTTAACTTTTTAGCAAAGGCAAATTAATTAATTGAGTTTACGTTAAATTGCTTTCAAAGGTTAATTTACGTAAGGAATATTTCTTTTAAATTGTAAGGCACTTGAAAAATTCGCAAAAATCGCATTCGGCACACGGGCAGTATATTCGCTTACGATGGTTAGTCGTAGACTAAAGAGATAACAGATGATTTACAGCGCTGTAAAGTTTTTGCCCGCCAATTTTACGTGCACGGATTTTCGGTCCTTTTCCCCGAAATATACTTCTCTTTTGGCGCATAAAAACGCACAAAGAGAAAATGATAGGAGCAAAAAGCCTCCCTCCCGCGCCCTTTCTATTGTTTTTGCAATTTAAATCATACATTAACCTGATCGGAATTTGGTAAATACAACTGGTAGACCAATGAACTGGTGTTCGGGTAGAGCCAAAAGGGGAACAAAATTAAGTTGTTTATTATTCAATAGAGTAAGTTAACCGCGCACTGTGCTCTCTCTTAGCGTTGGCAGCGCTTTTCATTCTCATTTTCTTGTCCCGCTTTTGTTTCAGCCTGCGCCAAGGAAGAAAGAGCAAGACATAAAAGAGACTGAAAACATTTATATTAATGTATGTTTGTTAAGCATCGACAAACAACAAAATAATAGCAATAAGTAAATTGGCCAGAGGACAGACGGGAAAAGGACAAATAGTTTAACTTGTCAAATATTCAATAGAATATGTTAGCTGCGCACTCTGCTCTCTCTTTGCGTTGGCAGCGCTTAACATTATCATTTTTTTGTCACGCTTTTGTTTCAGCTTGCGCCGAGAAAGAGAGAGCAAAACATACATAGTTTAAAAGAGTTATATTCGCCGCGCAATTCAGCTTGCAACTATTTACACGCAAACATACATATGTATGTAAATATATGTCATTATCTGGCCCTAACGTCATTGCTATTCCTAACTCCTTGGGATGTTTGTAGGCGTTGAAATGGGCGTAGCAAAGATTTTATGGGACAGTCTATAGGTATTGATTAAAACAATGCATATGCATATCTGGTAAAAGGCCAAACAGAAAGATTTACAAAGCTGTAAAGTTTTTCGCGCCAATTTTACGTGCTCGGATTTTCGGTCTTTTTGCTCCAATCTTCCTTCTCATTTGGCCCATGTGAATGCACTGCGGTAAGAGAAAATGCAAAGAGCGAAAAGCCCTCCCTCCCGCGCCCTTACCATTGTTTTTTAGGCACTTAAATCTTATATTAACCTAATCGGAATTAGGTAGATTAATAAATTGGTGTAGCGATAGAGAACAGGGGAGTCTAAAACGACGAGCAAAACATAAAATATACTGAAAACATAAATATTTATGTATGTTTGCTTAATATGAACCATTTTAGAGCCTATAATGTATTCTTCAGTTTAAATGTTTGCGTTATTTGTTCAATAAAATGTTTGGTCAAATATATATGTTTGAAAAAGTTCTGGTCGCTGCTTAATTCAGTTTGCAACTATTTACATATAAACATGCAGAAATGATGTACATATACATATGTACATTGTCTGACTGACGTCTGACGTCATTGCTTTTCTCAACTCCTTGGGCGGTTTGTGGGCGTTGGAGTGAACTAGCTATTATTTTTGACAATCAAAGGCATTGATTAAACATACAATCAACATAATAAACATACATATCTTTTAAAAGACAACAGAAATATTTACAGCGCTGTAAAGTTTTAGCCCGCCAATTTAACGTGCACGGATTTCGGTCCTTTTCCCCCACATATATTTCTCTTTTGGCGCAAAAAAATGCACTAAGAAGGGAAAAAATCAAAGAGCAAAAGCCCTCCCTCCCGCGCTCATGCTGTTGCTTTTCAGCAATTTAAATCTAACAATTATCAGAATTAGGTAATTGAAATTAATAGACCAATGAATTGGTGTTAGGGTAGAGAACAGGAGTAAATTGTTAATTATTCAATAGAATAAGTAAGCCGCGCACTGTACTCTCTTATCGTTGGCAGCGCTTTTCGTTCTCTTTTTTTTTGACCTGCTCTCTTAGCGTTGGCAGCGCTGTAACTGTCATTGTTTTTTTTGACCAGCATTTGTTACAGCCTGCGCCAAGAAAGAGAGAGCAAAACATAAAATAGAATAAAAACATTTGTATTTATATATGTTTGTTGAACATAAGCAATCAACAAAATTACAGCAATAAGTAAAGTTGTTAGAGGACAGGGGAAAAAAAGGAAAAATAGTTTATTTTTTTGTTCATTATTTAATTGAATAAGTTAGCCGCGCACTTTATTCTCTCTCCCTTGCTCTCATTTTTCGGCTCTGCTTTTGTTTCAGGCAGCGCCAAGAATGAGAAAGCAACACATAAAACAGACAAAAAACATTTATATTTATGTATGCTTGCTAAACATACACAATTTTAAGGCACATTCTGTATTTCAAAATATTTGGTTGAATAGCTTTGTTTGAAAGAATTCTATTTGCCGCGGATATTAGTTTGCAATTTTTTACACCCACACACATGCATAAATACATATGTATGTATGTATGTCGTTTTCTGGCTCTAGTGTCAAGGCTTGTCCTAACTACATACTTTGGTTTGAGAGCATTGGACTGAAAACGGAAAAGTTTTTTGGGACAATCTATAGGTATTTATTAAGCTAATACATATTCATTGAAAGAGATAAATTAAGATGTACAGATCTTTAAAGGTTTTTGCCCGTCAATGGGACAAATGGATAAAGGGTTCATTATTCAATAGAATAAGTTAAGAGCGCCGGCAGGGCTTTTTTCTTTGCCGCTAAGTTCGGCCGCCAACTGTTTACATACACACACATACACGCGTAAAAACATTTCGCATTGTCTGGCTCTGACGTCATAGCTTTTTTTCTTGGGAGGTTTGTGGGCGTTAGAGTGAGCGTAGCAAAATTTTTTTTGGGTCAATCGATAG
This sequence comes from Drosophila suzukii, assembly GCF_043229965.1. Lineage (NCBI taxonomy): Eukaryota > Metazoa > Arthropoda > Insecta > Diptera > Drosophilidae > Drosophila > Drosophila suzukii. Next base: position 1,826,352 of record NW_027255898.1, on the reverse strand, counting down.
GTATTGACAAGTCTAATACATTTCAGTTAAAATTTTCTATCTACCATCAAAACTGTAGGAGCCACAGTTTTTGGCGGTTTGTGGGCGTTAGAGTGGGCGTGGCGCTCTACTGAAACAAACTTGCGCTGCGTAAGAAGCTCAGGAATCTGCACGCCAAATCTCAATAGTCTAGCTCTTATAGTTTCCGAGATCTCAGCGTTCATCCGGACGGACAGACAGACGGACAGACGGACATGGCTAGTTCGACTCGGCTAGTGATCCTGATCAAGAATATATATACTTTATGGGGTCGGAAACGCTTCCTTCTGCCTGTTACATACTTTCCGACGAATCTAGTATACCCTTTTACTCTATGAGTAACGGGTATAATGAGCCACCTACCGGCGGTATACAGATTTAAGCGTTATGGGCGTTAGAGTGGGCGTGGCAAATTTTTTTTTGGATCAATCGATAGGTATCGACGAGACCAATACATTTCAGTTAAAATTTTTTATCTAGCTTAAAAATTGTGGGCGTCACAGGTTTTTGCGGTTTGTGGGCGTTAAAGTGGGCGTGGCAAACTTTTTTTTGAGTCAATCGATATGTATTGATGAGAACAATACATTTCAGATTTCAAATTTTTATTCTAGCATCAAAACTGTAGGAGCTACAGTTTTGGGCGGTTTGTGGGCGTTGGAGTGGGCGTGGCACATTGCTGAAACAAACTTGCGCTGCGTAAGAAGCTCGGGAATCTGCACGCCAAATCTCAATAGCCTAGCTCCCATAGTTTCCGAGATCTCAGCGTTCATCCGGACGGACAGACAGACGGACAGACGGACAGACGGACAGACGGACAGACGGACATGGCTAGATCGACTCGGCTAGTGATCCTGATCAAGAATATATATACTTTGTGGGGTCGGAAACGCTTCCTTCTGCCTGTTACATACTTTCCGACGAATCTAGTATACCCTTTTACTCTACGAGTAACGGGTATAATAAGTTTAATACATTTTTTTTGAATAATAAGGGAACGAAGAGGCTAAGGGCTTTTTTTACTTACCGATCTACTACCCAAATAACAGAAGTGACTTCTTGATCTGGCATTATGCTCATATTTCGTACAACTACCGCGTTATTATAATTCCAAATCTTTAATGAACCATCGCGAGCTCCTGTAAGGAGAAATTGTTCCAGAGGATCGAAGCAGGCAGCGGTGATCTCTATGTCTATAATCTCACCATATATCATTTTAGTGTGACAACTTTTCATTATTATTTTACGCCGTCCTGTCCAAGGATCCCAAACTATAATATAACTGTCTAGACCGCAAGTCACAATGTTTCTAAATAAGCGATTGTACAAAACCACAGAAACCGGAGCTGCATGAGTGTTTCCATCGGTTAGGTCCACCCTCACTCGGGGACAACATTTAATAGAGATCAGCTTGCGACCCGCTACGATGAGCTCCCGAAGATGAGAATGGTAGTAATAGGTCATATCCGTTTCACTGTGGTGTATCAATCGAACCAAGTCTCCATAGGTCTGCAACAGCGTATGTTCCTGGAGGTCCCAAACTTTAATAATTTTCTGGTAGTCAACGCTATACACCTTATTCTCTTCCGGTTGAACAAAGACTAGAACAATTCCCCCGTTGTGACCAGTAAGGATCGCAGATGGTTCAGTGGGGATATAAACATCCCAGATCCTCACGAATGTGTCCGGCCCTCCTGTCACCACAATGTTGTGGCTCTCCGCTACAAAAAAAGTAGATACGCCAAGAGGAATACGGAAGTTACTGCGTTCGTCATAGGTTACCATTATCATGCCAGGGCAACGCCCTCGGTACTTTTTTGTATTCCTATATTCCGCAGATGCGAATAAGGCGTTCATGTGTAACGAAAAGTAAACGCAAGATACCATCTCATTGTGAAGGTTTATGTACTCCTTCGGTATAAACTGGGGTATCTTCCCCTTCAGTACGTCAGACCAAATTACTTCAATAAGGGCGGCTCCTGGTTTTGCTTGAAAGGGACCACGCAAGTGCGGCAAGAATGAAAGGATTCTTACATTGCCTGAGTAATCGCCAAGTATAAGCTTGGAGTGGACTCTTCCGTTGTTGTAGAATGCATAACTCATACAGTAAACGGCGTGAGGTAAGCTACGGATAACCATTCGAAGGGTAAAAGTTGAAGCAATAGTCTCGTGGAAACGCAGTTCTCTTTCTGTAGATGATGTGCACACAATGCTGACATCTGAAAGGGCCTGTACAGCCAAAATCCAAGTGGGCATCTTAATGTGAACTGTTTGTATGTAATATCTTGTTAGTAATATTGAAACAATATTCGAAGTAAGAGTATATCACAAATAGTTATGGAACAATATGACCGTTACTTTGCTCTACGACTTACAAAGCGTAAGTGCAATATCTTTGTAACTCTTACCCCTTGTAGAGGCTCTTCTAGCTTCTATGAAAAATAATGGAAACAAATTAAGTACTTCTATGTTTATCATCACATAGTTTCCGGTTAATCGACCTTGTTATGCAAACAAAAACAAAAAATATCGATATAAAAGATTTGTGTTAGGAAGAAAACCGTAGATGTCCAAAAAAGCGATGACTTGAAGAAATTTCGATAAAAACCAAAAAACGTGATATCGATCGCGTTTTCAACTTTTCGATTGTGTACAAGAAAATTGTGTGTACAAAAATAGAAAAACCGCCCACTCGTTTTGCGTAAAATTATAGTTGGCCCTGCCATATAAATTGGTTTGAAATAAACAAAGTACAAATTCAGCTATCAAGCTGGGTCATACAATAGATAACAGATTTGACCTATTACTCGATAGCAGCAATGACTTGTAAAACGTTTTAAACCGAATCCGATGTATCGAGTAGTGAGAAAACGAGGGGTCTATTAAGGGCCCCTTCCCCCTTCGTGGATGTATGCGGAATTTGGTACAATTAGAACAACAAAAAACCAAAATGTCCCGATCCAGCCCAAACTACCCCCCTATCCCCCTTCATGTACCCTTTTCCCTAATTACTAGCAATTAATATTCGATTCAAGAAAGGTCGTAAGCCAAGAACACGGGTTAATTAAATTAAATCGGAAAATATCAATAAACCCAAGCAAGGGGAGATTCCACTTTTTTTGACTTTTTTCCCGAATTTGGTCGGATAGATTTGCTTCACGAACCCACCATTTCTTTTGGGGGCACTGTCGTCAGGTTGGTTCAAATGTTATATAATTATTTATAATATAATTATTTTTATCTTGTGCATGCCCGCATGAGTAGTAAATGCGCACCTACCGGCGGTAGACAGATTTAAGCGTTATGGGCTTTACAGTGGGCGTGGAAGATTTTTTTGGTTCAATCGATAGGTATTGACGAGACCAATACATTTCAGTTAAAATTTTTTATCTAGCATGAAATTTGTGGGCTCCACAGGCTTGGTCGGTTTGTGGGCGTTAGAGCGGTCGGGGCAAACTTTTTTTTGGATCAATCGATAGGTATTGAAAAGACCAATACATTTCAGTTAAAATGTTTATTCTAGCATCAAAACTGTAGGAGCCACAGGTTTGGCCGGTTTATGGGCGTTAGAGTGGGCGTGGCACTCTGCTAAAACAAACTTGCGCTGCGCAGGAATCTCAGGAATCTGCATGCCTAATCCCAGTACTGTAGCTTGTATAGTTTCCGAAATCTCAGCGTTCATACGGACAGACGGACAGAAGGACGGCTAGGTGGCTAGATCGACTCGGCTAGTGATCCTGATCAAGAATTGTCTTGGTACAACCAGATTAAAATAAACAAGGGAGAACGCTATAGTCGAGTACCTCGACTATCAGATACCCTTTACTCAGCTAATGGGACCAACGGGAAATGGAGATATGCAAGCAGCAAAGCGAGATTGTAATGCGCCACCTACCGGCGGTAGACACATTTAAGCGTTATGGGCGTTAGAGTGGACGTGGCAAATTTTTTTTTTTGGATTAATCGATAGGTATTGACAAGACCAATACATTTTAGTTAAAATTTGTTATCTAGCATGAAAGTTGTGGGCGCCACATGCTTGGTCGGTTTGTGGGCGTTAGAGTGGGCGTGGCAAACTTTTTTTTGGATCAATCGATAGGTATTGACAAAACCAATACATTTCAGTTAAAATGTTTATTCTAGCATCAAAACTGTAGGGGCCACAGGTTTGGCCGGTTTGTGAGCGTTAGAGAGGGCGTGGCACTCTGCTAAAAAAAAAATTGTGCCGCGCAGGAATCTCAGGAATCTGCATGCCTAATCCCAGTATTGTAGCTTGTATAGTTTCCGAGATTCATACGGACAGACGGACAGATGGACAGACGGACGGATGGACAGACGGACATGGCTAGATCGACTCGGCTAGTGATCCTGATCAAGAATATATATACTTTATGGGGTCGGAAACGCTTTCTTCTGCCTGTTACATACTTTCCGACGAATCTAGTATACCCTTTTACTTTACGAGTAACGGGTATAATAAACGGCGAAAAGGCGCTTATTGCGATGACAAGTCGCAAGTTACTATTATTTTGTGTTTTTAATTAGTGCTTTTAATACTAAAATACAAGTAAAAGCCAACAAAAACAAACAAGTAAGGTTATGAATCCAAACGAAGTTCGGGCGCAGCGCCAACGTAAGCAAGACGAGCGTTGGTTCTCGCTGCAAAAGAGCAATGCATACTTCTCTTTCGTATCGACAGCCGAAGCAGCAACAACAAAAGCTTCTGCAGTGGTCGATCCACCTCGATCGTTTACCCAAACGCCTTCCAACGAACTTAAGCCTATTCACAACGAAAGGGGGCGCTCTCTCTCCGTCCATGTCAGCGACGGTGCAAAGCTGGGTAAGCGATAAGTGCATTTCTCCTCTTGCCTGGCCACGGTTACCAGCACAGTGACGTCATTAGCAACTGTAAATGCAAGCAAGGCTCGACCATACAGACTGGCATGGATCGCTACATAAACATTAAAAGACAAGTAAGTCCACAGGATACGAAAATGAGTAACGTCGCAAAAATCAATCTGGCTTCCTCAAGCCAAGGAACTTTTGGCTGACACGTCCGACGAAATCCCTTCTGCAGTCTTGGATACGATACAAAAAGAATCGCGTTCTCGCTGACCGCCTCCGCTTTATATTCGAGAGAAAAACTCCAACAACCTTGTTAATATAATAATCAATCTGATTGGTAAGGATAGCTTCCACGTAGTCCCCTTGACTAAAGGAGACATACATGAAACAAAAGCGAAGAAAGCTTTAGAAAGTTGACGGAGCTTCTAGACTAAAAAGAACTACTATACCTACCAGCTAAAAAGTAGTAAAGGTCAACAACATGTCATAAAAGGAATCGAACCAGACGTAAGCACTGCTGAGGTCGAACAGGCACTAAAAGATAAAGGTTTTAACGTAAAAACCGTTTAAAATATACGTAACCGAAACAAACAACCGCAACGTCTCTTTAAAGTGGAAATTGTACCTGACTCTAAGGCGCTCAAGAAAAACGAAGTCCATCCCATCTACAATCTCCAGTTTGTATTGCATCGCAGAATCACGGTTGAAGAGCCGCATAAGCGCAGTGGCCCAGTCCAGTGCGCGAATTGCCAGGAATACGGACACACCAGATCTTATTGCACACTCCGCTCTGTATGCGTCGCTTGCGGAGGGTTGCACACCTCTGCTAAGTGTGAATTAAAAAATGAGCCAAATAGCAAAAAGTGTAGTAACTGCGGAGGAGACCAAACAGCAAAGTACAGAGGTTGTCCAGTATACAAGGAGTTACAAAACCGGAGCAACCAAAGAGTGACAACAGCACGATCTCACCACACACCATTGATACCCTCCAAATCCACACCTGAAGTTTTCTTTTCGTCAGCAGCCCGATCTGCACTCGGCAGTTCTACTATAAATAAAAATGTAAGTTTTGCAAGCGTTATAAAATCGGGTCATGCGAGCCCTGCGCACAATGTTTAATAGCCACCGTCAGTCTCTTACCAACCAGCAGAGCACACAGAAAATAGAACGGAAACGATGATACTCAGTTTGCAACACAGTATGGATGAATTCATTTCTCTTATGCAAACGACTATGCAAAGTATGTTGACAAATCAAAATATTTTGATTCGATGATTCAAAATAATCAATGGCTCCCCTGCGCATTGCACTGTGGAATGCCAACGGCGTTTCACGGCACAAACTTGAGCTAGCACAATTTATGAATGACAATGAAATCGACGTAATGTTACTTGCAGAAACCCACCTTACCAACAAATACAATATCCAAAACCAAGGGTATATGTTTTACAATACCAATCATCCTGATGGAAAGGCCCATGGAAGAATTTGAATCCTGATTAAAAACCGCATCAAGCACCACATCCACAACACATTCCCACTATGGAAAGCCTACTCAACACTGAGCCCTCCAGCAATAACGGTTACGCCAGTAAAGATCTTTGCAGGCTGCTGGGCCCGAAGCAGCAAAGACAGAGCCACACAAGCATTCTCTCAAACATTCGACAGAGTATGGCTTGACGGCCTAATGCATAAAATCAAAATAATGCTCCTCAATTACTAGCATACAGTCTTGAAGTCATATCTTTAAAAAAGGATATTTGTTATGAGATACAATACTTCCTTGTCAGCTGAACATAACATCGAAGCTGGAGTTTCTCAAGGCAGCGTTCTCGGGCCAACTTTATACCTATTCCTACGAGCAGACCACTGACTATGTCTACGTTCAAGCATCATCGCAACTTGCGGCCCATCTAGATGAAGTAGAGAAATGGCTCTCAGACTGGCGTATAAAAGTAAATGATCAAAAATGTAAACAAGTAACCTTTACCTTAAATAGATGATGAAGTAATATATCTTGGCGTACATCTCTACAGACGGCATACCTGGCGCACGCATTGTGAAGCTAAAAGAACTCATTTAAGGCTGAACGCAAACAGTCTGCATTGGCTTATAGACTCCCGATCCCCCCACAGTCTGGACTACAAGGTCCTTCTCTACAACTCCGTTTTGAAACCAAACTGCACTTACGGCTCCCAGTTGTGGGGGAACGGGACGTAGAAATCGTGCAGAGACCCCAAGCAAAGATTCTGAGAACTATCACCGGGGCACCGTGGTACGTTCGGAGTGGAAATTTTCAGAGAGACTTGAATATACTCTCCGTTCGAGACGTAATAGCGCAACACATGCAAAGTAACTATACAAAGCTGTCAACCCATCTAAACTTCCTCGCTAGAGCATTAACGTTGGTTAAAGTATAAACAAAAAAAAAAAAGAAGAGCGAAACGAACTGCATGGCAGACCTTCTGCTCTGACACAGAAAAAAACGACTGATGCGCCATTGGGCTATCTTCAGAAAGAATAATATTGAACTTTAAGGTTTTAACACATTTTGTTAGTCTCGTAGGAGAAGAAAAAAAAGTTAGACTGCAAAACGTGACAGACATTGAAGTAAAAGCCACCGAACACAAAACTTTAAAATTTTTTTAAGGGCGTCGTATACTGCAACAAATTACACAACCACAGTCACCAAAGTTCGAAAAATCCTATAAAACAAGATCAATGTTTAAGAAAAACTGGATTAATACTAGTTACATTCGTCACCCTTCCACTCCCAGACTCCCTGAACGTTGGATACGAAAATTTTCGCGTACGCCCATACATTCCACACCCATTAGGGTGTAAGAACTGCCTACGATTTGGACACCCGACTCCAACTTGTAAAACCCCGAAGAACTTTGCAAGAATTGCTCCGAGAAAGTCCACACAGAAGAGAATGAGAAATGCAACAACGAAAAAAGCTACATAAACTGTAAAAACATTTCCGAAACAGATTCAAAACACAGCCCACTAGACCGCAGTTGCCCAACATCTATAAAACAAAAAAAACTGATCACAATAAAAACTACACAAAAAGTGGATCACAAAACAGCACAACAAGTATACTACACTCATCGCAAACAACACCTTAGCAACACCATTCCATCTGACAACAAACCGACAGAACAATAGAAAACACAAAAACAACACTCACACCCCAAAACAAAAACAAAAAAAGACACGCAGGCAACACACGAACATCAACAAAGAAAAGCAATATGAATCAAGACCTCTCAACAGAAACTGTAACGGGTCGTTTAATTACATGCTTCGAGGCACTTTTTGTCTACCATAGGTGTCCAGCTAGGCTCAGGAAAAGGGAGGTGCCTTGTGCCTTTTAGGATGCAGCCCTCATTCGAATAAATTTGTAGATAAAAAGTATGAAAATAAATGCGGAACCCGGCAAGATTATCCAGAGAGTTTAGGTGTAATTATTCTCATAATAATACGGTGCAGAAATACCACCGAGGTGATTTCGTTCAGGCTATAATTCAACAATTTTTATACAATGTGTGCCTAAAACTAGAAAAATACATATAAAATTCAGTAAGTTTGTATTCATTTACATCATTTTCAATATTTTAGGGACTTCAAGTATAGATCGCGAGTTATAGGGGTTTAAAGAGGTTTACTCTGTGTGCTGACAATAGGCTTATTTCATATAGATTTGTGTTGTTGACAGGCCTGTGGATCACATTGTGACCTTGCAGATAAGGGTTAAATGCAATATGTATATTGAAAGTTTTAGCTCGTCAGCAGCACACGTAATTCAAAAGTATACCAAGAACGGTTTTTGGAGGGCGGTTGGTCATCCAGGCAATGAGGTTTTCCATAAGAATTAACTATTCAAAAAACCTTGGAGGGCTCGATGCTGTAGAGGCGCTACAGAAACAGGTTTAGGTTATATTCTTGTCACACACTTTTTTTAGCCAAGTAGGTACTCGGGGAGGGTAGTTAAATATCCGCAGACAATCGAATCAATTTAAACAATTTAATTCCAATTTCACACGTGTTTTCTTATATTGGTCGCCACGGGAATTCTTTGATATGAACTTATCTTTGGCACCGGTAATGAGAGAATGAGATCGGGGTAAGAGCGTAAGCGGGGTTGTAAAATTTAAGCTTGGCTTTACATGTACATTGGATCAGCTGATAAGCATCGATAGATACCAATGGATGTATACTAGATAAGCTTTTGGCTCATGACTGCGTTTTTTTTCAAATACTAAATATGAAGATGAACTATTCTCACCCTCACAGCCCCAAAACCAACTCGATTTGCAAACACCACTCCGTCACAACTAACTTCATACGCTCACCAAACAACTGATGTTATCAACATAGATCTCGACCCCCCACCACCTCAAAAGACAACATGGAAAGGGAAAGGACCCAAGATTTAAAACTACGTATCGTAGATTTAAAACTACGTACAAAAGGGAGCTCGCCATCGATATAACGCGATGATCTACGAAGGTCCCACAAAATACGGCTAAAATCACAAGAAATTAAGTAAAACCGAAGATCGAGTTAGTGGCAGGACACGCTAAAAATGTCTTAGTATCAATCGATAAGTTACTATATTTTTTATTTTTTCTTTGTCCTTTTTTGTATTGTGAAAATAGGCAATAAGGTAAAGAAAAAGTAAATGGCAGCATTAGTGGGGATGAATGCACTAAAAACAAGGAAGAACGCTATAGTCGAGTACCTCAATTATCAGATACCCGTTACTCAGATAACAAACTTTAAAATAAATATGCCTTCATGTATGTTTTTCGGCGCTCGAATTTGCTCCCGATTACTATGTTATTACGAGGAGGCCGTTGCTGTGCAACGGGGTCTTTCAAACCAAATTTCAATTTTGGGGACCTTCGAGTCGACTTGAGTTGTCTAACTTTGTACAAATTTGAAAACTCCATGTTCCGCAAAAATTTTGTTTATCCGTACCATACGGAAGGCATAATTGTTAAAGGTTCCAAATAAATTAAAATATATATTACTTGTTTTACTTTACTGCAACCTACTCATACTTTTTTTTGTTTTTTAGTTTTTTCAATAATTTACATTCAGACAGACAGACATTTAGACAGACAGACAGACAGACAGGCAGACAGACAGACAGACAGACACACAGACACACAGACAGCCAGACACAATTTTTTTGTAACATTTTTTTTTGTTAATAAATAATTAATTAAATTTTAATTACTTCATTTTTTTTTTGTTTTTTTGTTTTTATACCCGTTACTCGTAGAGTAAATGGGTATACTAGATTCGTCGGAAAGTATGTAACAGGCAGAAGGAAGCGTTTCCGACCCCATAAAGAATATATATTCCTGATCAGGATCACTAGCCGAGTCGATCTATCCGTCTGCCCGTCTGTCTGTCCGTCCGGATGAACGCTGAGATCTCGGAAACTATGAAACTATGAAACTAAGAGCTAGGCTACTGAGATTTGGCGTGCAGATTCCTGAGCTTCTTACGCAGCGCAAGTTTGTTTCAGCAGAGTGCCACGCCACTCTAACGCCCACAAACCGCCCAAAACTGTGGCTCCTACAGTTTTGATGCTAGAATAAAAATTTTAACTGAAATGTATTGTTCTCATCAATACCTATTGATTGACCCAAAAAAAAGTTTGCCACGCCCACTTTAACGCCCACAAGCCGCCCAAACCTGTGACGCCCACAATTATCATGCTAGATAAAAAATTTTAACTAAAATGTGTTGGTCTCGTCAATACCTATCGATTGCTCCAAAAAAAAATTTAACACGCCCACTCTAACGCCCATAACGCTTCAATCTGTCTACCGCCGGTATTTGGCGCATTTTAATCTCGCTTTGCTGCTTGCATATCTCCATTTCCCTTTGGTCCCTTTAGCTGAGTAACGGGTATCTGATAGTCGAGCTACTCGACTAAAGCGTTCTTCATTGTTTTGTCTTGTTTAAGTCATTAAAGACTTTGCGCATTAATTGATTTTGTAGAAAAAACTCCATTTCAGATGTTGACCTTAACAAAGTCCTAATTCGTATATATGTAACACCGAACCGGTATTCTTTGGGATACAGACATAATGAAATACTGGCGATCATAAAGGAGGAGGCTTGGAAGCTGTGCTTCTCTCAAGACCTTAGGGAAACGGTCTTGCAAGAGAATCACGACGACTCGGCCATGTAGGAAGTCGTAAGACTATTGTCCACCTAGCAGCCCGGTAGCTCTGGCCAGGGATGCAAAGGGACGCAAGGGCGTACGTGCGTAAATGCGAGGTGCGTCTGAAGTTCGAATCGAACCAGAGGCAGGCAGCGGGGAAAATGCTTTTGGTGCTGATTGATCGGTTTTCAAAATGGACAGAATTGGTGGCACTGCGTACAGCGATAGCAGAAACTTTACACAACCCATTTAGAGAACGCATAATCGCGAGATTCGGGGTCCCGAAAGTGCCATTCACGCACAATGACAAATAAAACATTTCACGGCACGAAACACTTCCCAAAAAAATGCGACTGGTCGCGGTTCCGGACGGTAAAAGCATTGATAGCTCAGTTTGCCGGGCAAACCCAGAGGAACTGGGAAACAGGTTTAGGTTATATTCTTGTCACACACTTTTTTTAGCCAAGTAGGTACTCGGGGAGGGTAGTTAAATATCCGCAGACAATCGAATCAATTTAAACAATTTAATTCCAATTTCACACGTGTTTTCTTATATTGGTCGCCACGGGAATTCTTTGATATGAACTTATCTTTGGCACCGGTAATGAGAGAATGAGATCGGGGTAAGAGCGTAAGCGGGGTTGTAAAATTTAAGCTTGGCTTTACATGTACATTGGATCAGCTGATAAGCATCGATAGATACCAATGGATGTATACTAGATAAGCTTTTGGCTCATGACTGCGTTTTTTTTCAAATACTAAATATGAAGATGAACTATTCTCACCCTCACAGCCCCAAAACCAACTCGATTTGCAAACACCACTCCGTCACAACTAACTTCATACGCTCACCAAACAACTGATGTTATCAAAATAGATCTCGACCCCCCACCACCTCAAAAGACAACATGGAAAGGGAAAGGACCCAAGATTTAAAACTACGTATCGTAGATTTAAAACTACGTACAAAAGGGAGCTCGCCATCGATATAACGCGATGATCTACGAAGGTCCCACAAAATACGGCTAAAATCACAAGAAATTAAGTAAAACCGAAGATCGAGTTAGTGGCAGGACACGCTAAAAATGTCTTAGTATCAATCGATAAGTTACTATATTTTTTATTTTTTCTTTGTCCTTTTTTGTATTGTGAAAATAGGCAATAAGGTAAAGAAAAAGTAAATGGCAGCATTAGTGGGGATGAATGCACTAAAAACAAGGAAGAACGCTATAGTCGAGTACCTCAATTATCAGATACCCGTTACTCAGATAACAAACTTTAAAATAAATATGCCTTCATGTATGTTTTTCGGCGCTCGAATTTGCTCCCGATTACTATGTTATTACGAGGAGGCCGTTGCTGTGCAACGGGGTCTTTCAAACCAAATTTCAATTTTGGGGACCTTCGAGTCGACTTGAGTTGTCTAACTTTGTAAAAATTTGAAAACTCCATGTTCCGCAAAAATTTTGTTTATCCGTACCATACGGAAGGCATAATTGTTAAAGGTTCCAAATAAATTAAAATATATATTACTTGTTTTACTTTACTGCAACCTACTCATACTTTTTTTTGTTTTTTAGTTTTTTCAATAATTTACATTCAGACAGACAGACATTTAGACAGACAGACAGACAGACAGGCAGACAGACAGACAGACAGACACACAGACACACAGACAGCCAGACACAATTTTTTTGTAACATTTTTTTTTGTTAATAAATAATTAATTAAATTTTAATTACTTCATTTTTTTTTTGTTTTTTTGTTTTTATACCCGTTACTCGTAGAGTAAATGGGTATACTAGATTCGTCGGAAAGTATGTAACAGGCAGAAGGAAGCGTTTCCGACCCCATAAAGAATATATATTCCTGATCAGGATCACTAGCCGAGTCGATCTATCCGTCTGCCCGTCTGTCTGTCCGTCCGGATGAACGCTGAGATCTCGGAAACTATGAAACTATGAAACTAAGAGCTAGGCTACTGAGATTTGGCGTGCAGATTCCTGAGCTTCTTACGCAGCGCAAGTTTGTTTCAGCAGAGTGCCACGCCACTCTAACGCCCACAAACCGCCCAAAACTGTGGCTCCTACAGTTTTGATGCTAGAATAAAAATTTTAACTGAAATGTATTGTTCTCATCAATACCTATTGATTGACCCAAAAAAAAGTTTGCCACGCCCACTTTAACGCCCACAAGCCGCCCAAACCTGTGACGCCCACAATTATCATGCTAGATAAAAAATTTTAACTAAAATGTGTTGGTCTCGTCAATACCTATCGATTGCTCCAAAAAAAAATTTAACACGCCCACTCTAACGCCCATAACGCTTCAATCTGTCTACCGCCGGTATTTGGCGCATTTTAATCTCGCTTTGCTGCTTGCATATCTCCATTTCCCTTTGGTCCCTTTAGCTGAGTAACGGGTATCTGATAGTCGAGCTACTCGACTAAAGCGTTCTTCATTGTTTTGTCTTGTTTAAGTCATTGAAGACTTTGCGCATTAATTGATTTTGTAGAAAAAACTCCATTTCAGATGTTGACCTTAACAAAGTCCTAATTCGTATATATGTAACACCGAACCGGTATTCTTTGGGATACAGACATAATGAAATACTGGCGATCATAAAGGAGGAGGCTTGGAAGCTGTGCTTCTCTCAAGACCTTAGGGAAACGGTCTTGCAAGAGAATCACGACGACTCGGCCATGTAGGAAGTCGTAAGACTATTGTCCACCTAGCAGCCCGGTAGCTCTGGCCAGGGATGCAAAGGGACGCAAGGGCGTACGTGCGTAAATGCGAGGTGCGTCTGAAGTTCGAATCGAACCAGAGGCAGGCAGCGGGGAAAATGCTTTTGGTGCTGATTGATCGGTTTTCAAAATGGACAGAATTGGTGGCACTGCGTACAGCGATAGCAGAAACTTTACACAACCCATTTAGAGAACGCATAATCGCGAGATTCGGGGTCCCGAAAGTGCCATTCACGCACAATGACAAATAAAACATTTCACGGCACGAAACACTTCCCAAAAAAATGCGACTGGTCGCGGTTCCGGACGGTAAAAGCATTGATAGCTCAGTTTGCCGGGCAAACCCAGAGGAACTGGGATAAAAGGTGGAAAGATTATGTTGGCCGTGAACTCAAGCATATCCGAGTCGACGGGATACTCGCCTTCTTTCCTGACACTGGGCAGAGAGCCCAACCTGAATTCAAAATTGTTGTACTGGTACCCGGGCGGTTTACAATAAATTTGGTGGGACGAACGCACAAATCTACTGAGCTATACGCACATAGCGATCAAATCTAGATAAATAGTTTGTTACACGTCTGAAGCACTTGCCCCCGTTAAGGCAATCTGCTATATTTTGACTCATATCACCGCAATTAAAACAGGCTTTGCTTGGACTAGTTCTTCGCGAAAGATTTGCTCTTCGTGGATAAGGATGGATGGTGATCCCGACCGCAAGGCAACAGGATTCAGCGTCGGGCATTTGCAAGAGCCACACCACTTAGGGACGCCCCGATGCAAGGTGTAGGCCCAAGGACAACTTCCAGGGATACTCACCAAGGGTGATCAAGTTAGGGTCTCAAGTACAACGTTTGTGTTTTACGAAGGAAGGGGGAAGACGGCACACCAAAGAGAGCTGTACCGTAAGAGAGCGAGCGCCCCAGGGAAGGACAAACCGGTGTCGGGTAAGGAGGAAGGCGCGCAACCGAGCATTACAAGTCAAGTCACGAGGTCGAAAGCGCGCAGGAGGATGGCGGCCCTACAGGGACCCAGCCCGGGGCATGGATGGTCGGTGACCCGGCCTACCCGAGCTCCGCGGCGGGCCAGGTACAGGAAGCATACCCCAATAATACCCCAAGGATATCCAAAGGACTCCCGAAGAATACCCCAGGGATAGCTCAATGATACCCCGAGGATACCCGAAGGACGCCCAGAGGATACCCCAAGGATACCCAAAGGACACCCGAAGGATAACTTAGGGATAGCCCAACGATACCCCAAGGACACCCGGAGGATACCCCAAGGATACTCCAATTGTACTCGAAGGACACCCGAAGGATACCCCAATAATACCCCAAGGATACCCAAACGATAGCTCAACGATACCCCGAGGATACCCGAAGGACACCCAGAGGATACCCCAAGGATACACTACCTACTCTGCCTCCCTTATGCTAACTAATATACCACTGTGGTAGCTATACGTGGTCTCAAATGTGCGCGCAGTGGCTCAATTATCGAAAATATTTGAAAACGCCCAATCAATATGCGTATTGCAATTGGTTGTGGACGAATCCAAATCTAGTAATGAACTAAAACCTTTTGCAAAAATTGAAAATTCTCCTACAGCAGCCAGAGATGGAGTGAAGGCACATATTAAAATCTCCTAACACTAAACAATTACTTTTTAAAAACGTGTGCCGCTGAAATAAATCCTTCAATTTTTTTATCAACGGATACGTCGGGCTTTTATATATAACAATAATCCCTAAAGAACGGTACTTAAAGGTGGCAAACTCGAACACTGTAGAGGCTAAATTTGTAGAGTTAGCAAAAAAGCGACCACTTGAACAAAGACTAACATTCTCAAAAAGTTCGCTTCGAATGAATACGAGAATGCCTCTTTTTGGCCGAGCTCCGCTAGCTACTGACTGGCAATCTAGTCGCACTGCTGGGGTAAAGCCAGGAATATCATATGCTTCATTTGAGTATGTGTAAGCCTCAACGAAGCACAAAAGTGAAGACTTAAGCGTTAGCTGATCGGAACATACATCGCTAATGTGGCAGTGCAAGCTTTCCGTGTTATGGAAAAAAACATGAAGGTTCGGACTATTGAGTAAGCAATCGAAATGTGTATTCAGTAACTTAGCGGAACGCAATTCTCGGAGCTCTTCTTCTGAAGCAGAGTCCTGAGCGGATCTTGGAGGGACGAAAGGTCCAATGATATAAAGACCTGCTGCACTTGTGGCTCTGCTACAGGCTACATACAGTGCAGCTCTCTGCGTTCCTGGACTAGTGTGAACCACCACTTTGCTGTCCGTAGCTCCTTGACTTTTGTGAATAGTAATGGCTTCTGCAGGTACCACTGAAAACTGCTTTCGGTTAATGGTAGTGGCCTGCCTAGAATTAATCTGAAAGCTTTTGATAATCTTAACAACTGGGGTCCATGAAGGCTCTTGACGGTGACTGCACTTTGATCGTGCACTAACTCCTATGCTTTCATCTAAAAATTGTATCCAAAGAATATTCGGAGTGTTGGACGTACTGACGCCTATCTCCCTAAGAACACCTGTGGCTCCATTAACGAGACCATCTGATGTATCTACATTGACCGTCATCATATATTTAGCAGTGGATTTTAAAATCAGTGAGGTACACAAACCTTGTGTTTCAGATGTTTTTAATGTCCTAGCTTGTTCCAGACATCTGTTCCTCTGCTCTGAGCTAAGTTGTGCAGATTTAACTGAGTCTATAGCTTCCGATTTAAACTGATCAGTGGGAATCGAGTTTAGCTTCTCCCTATTGTACCGATCTGTGTCCTGATTGCTTGAGAAAAGGTGAATTGCGTCAAATGGTACTTGACTTTCATCGTAAATTCGGGTTCTAAGTAAGCTTATATCATCAGACGACATTTGGCCGGACGCCATGTTATTGAGTGCAATTGCAAACGGCTGGTCATCTCGCTGTCGCATTATCTCTGTGAGTTCGAAAAACTTAAAAGGGCTCCACAGGTAAGACCAAATATAGCACTGTATGGATCATGCGACAGCGGCTGAGAAATCCAACGATCACATACTGGCCGCAATTGTCTAAGATCGCCGAACACGATGACCAAAATACCTCCGAAGGGAGCATCGACGTTGGAAAAAATTTGCTTAAGGCGAGAGTCCAAATGGGAAAACATTGTTCCGCCGACCATAGAAATTTCGTCTATTATAAGTACATTGAGATAAATAAATGTAGAACGCAGGGTATTTAACAAATCAGGGCTTAAGCTGCTAATTGCAGACCCAGCCTGATTTACAGGGAGAGAGAACATGGAATGAAGAGTGGAGCCTCCGATTCCAAAAGCAATAATATTTTAACCGAAGTTGGGTCGCATCCTGCTCTACCATTATACTCCTTGGAAAGGGACTGAAATAGCGTATAAATAAGTCTACTCTTGCCGACACCTGCTCCGGCTCCTACGAACTCATAAAAACTAGCATTTCTTCTTGCATTATGCAAAACATGCGTTAAAAAGGTTTTTTGCTTCAAATTGAGGGATCTAACTAAAGTTGCTAAGTTTTCAGCGGAAATAATTGGCGGGAGCTTTATTATCCGGATATTGCTATCCGGATCAATTTCTTGAACATGATTGTTTAAAACATTTATTTGAGAAGATATTTCCTGAAAAGCTAGGGCCCTAAACTCCTCATTAACTCCTCATTAATATTGAAGGGGCTATACCTAATAATACTCGGCCTATTCCTTTCTCTAACAAAACCACTACCGTCGCGAAGCACGAAATAAACTTCTCCTAAAACATCAATTTCATCTTCAGCTTCGTTGTCACTATTTCTCCCTTGACGACTTCTTCCTCGGCTTTTTGAACTCATAGTTTGCAACAAAATCGTCTAAACACAGGCCTTCATGAGAATCTGGTCTTTGTTCGTATCTGTCCAGCAAACCTTTCTGAAAGATGTCAGTGGAATTCTGAGGCATATTTTGCAGGACGCTTGTAGGTCTAAGCATACGGACTCGTTGTTCTGGAGGGAAGGTGTTTACGTGAACACATTCATTGCTAGATTCTGACAACGCCAATCCCAGACAACAATATACGGCCTCCTGAGCAGAGATCTCAGTGCCCGAAACAAATTTGTGACCAAGATACTGTAGCTTTTGCCGAATGCTTGAATTGCCTCTTCGAATATCATTAGCTGCTTCTCGCATTAACTTCGAAATACCCCTTTGGGATTTGTTAATATAATTAATTATGTAGCTACAGCAAGCAAAAGGGTCAAAAATTAACTGGATATCCATATTTGCCCTTTGCATAGAAAGAATGTGTTTATTGTAAGCATAAACTTGAATTTCTGCAAATGTCCTCTTCAGAAAAATCTGTGGTTTTTTCAAACTAGACCTAATAGCATATAAGTAGTCCTCTTAACTGAGGCTCACCTGATCATGAGAAAGAAAATTTTCAAATATGCTAAGATGGCTAATCAAATCATCTGATTGATCGCGAAGCAAAAAGCTACGAATTTTTTTAAAGTTTTCGTGGTGAATGGAAAAGTTTTGAGTTCCTTCAGAAAGTGGCTCCAATATTTCCGTTTGGGGCATTGGAGGATATGGAATACCGAATCGACAAACAGATTGTCCGCGCACCTTTTTAAGACACGAATACCCGTGCTTATGCTTTTGGTATTCAACATACGGAGCCAAATCTGTGTTTGTAACATCCACAGCTACAAACTGATCAATGAAGGCTACTACACTAGACATAGATTCTTCATTGTTGAAATCCACTTCCGGAGCGTCTTTCAGCCAAAATATACCGTGAATATGAGGAGAACCTCTCTGTTGAAACTCAACTCGCCAATAATTGGTAGTAACAAAATTACGCCCAAAGATACGCCCAGGTTTCTTCATTAATTTAAGAACTTCCCTATATCTGTAGTCAGAATATCTAGCACACGTCACTGGGTCTGTCCTAATCAGGCGCGCCTTTTCCCTAAATTGTAAATTTAAAGCTTCTTCTTCATTTATTTCAACCCTATCTACATTGCGCTTGAGCAGTACTATCAGCTTTGGCCACCTAGTTTCAGCGGCCGACAGAGTTATAAAGAAAGTTGGCAAACCAAACTGGCGAATCATAGCCATGACTTAATCTTAAAAACAAGGGAGAACGCTATAGTCGAGTACCTCGACTATCAGATACCCGTTACTCAGCTAAATGGAGATATGCAAGCAGCAAAGCGAGATTAAAATGCGCCACCTACCGGCGGTATACAGATTTAAGCGTTATGGGCGTTAGAGTGGGCGTGGCAAATTTATTTTTGGATAAATCGATAGGTATTGACGAAACCAATACATTTCAGTTAAAATTTTTTATCTAGCATAAAAGTTGTGGGCGTCACAGGTTTTTGCGGTTTGTGGGCGTTAGGGTGGGCGTGGCATATTCGCGTAATAAACTTGCGCTGCGTACAAGGCTACGGAATCTAAATCTGAAATCCCAATTCTCTATCTTTGATAGTTTCCGAGATATCTGCGTTCATACTTACGATTTTTTGAAGTTTGTGGGCGGTTTATGGGCTTTAGAGTGGGCGTGGCAAACATTTTTTTGGGTCAATCGATAGGTATTGATGAGAACAATACATTTCAATTAAAATTTTTATTCTAGCATCAAAACTGTAGGAGCCACAGTTTTGGGCGGTTTGTGGGCGTTAGAGTGGGCGTGGCACTCTACTGAAACAAACTTGCGCTGCGCAGGAATCTCAGGAATCTGCGTGCCTAATCCCAGTATTGTAACTCTCATAGTTTCCGAGATCTCAGCGTTCATACGGACAGACGGACAGACGGACAGACGGACAGACGGACATGGCTAGATCGACTCGGCTAGTGATCCTGATCAAGAATATATATACTTTATGGGGTCGGAAACGCTTCCTTCTGCCTGTTACATACTTTCCGACGAATCTAGTATACCCTTTTACTCTACGAGTAACGGGTATAAAAAAATAGATATGATGCAATATCATTTAATATTAATAGTTGGGAAACTTTATTGATAAATTTAAAAAATTGTAAGATATATTATGAATATTATTTGAATGTGATTAATGAATAATTTTCTAAAATAAATAATTTTGAAAATATACAAATAAGAATTATGTATTATTTGGGATACTATCACAAAAACATTATTATCTCTGTTGGCTTAATCATTTTTAATAATTTAATTCTAAGAATAAAATGAACTCCAAAACCATATTTTGAAATTTTTTAATATTGATTAGAAGAAGAGAGACAGAAATATATTGTGCATTACAGATAACTTGAGAGTCAGTTCTATGAGGTTGTAAACCAGTGTCTGAATGGTATGGATTTGGCAGCCATTTGTTAAAAATTAAATTTAAAAATTAAACTGCAAATACTAAGCTCTTCTCCAGGGATTGTAGATGGTAAATTAAATTATGAGTTAATATCTGGAACTTCGGGTGCTCAATAATCCCATAAAATGATAAAAATTTAACAACCTACTGCTAGGAAAAGATCAGAAATATAACGAAAATAAAGTAGAGGATGCCATTAAAGCGGGAGGTCAGAACCAGTTTAAAAATTGTGTACATTGCTTAGAAAGGAAAAGAGAAAATCAAAAGAAATGTACAGTTTAGGGAGCTGGGGCAGCCATTGGAAAAGTGAAATCTGTTACAGTGGTGGTGGGTGTGGCTAGGGGTTGAAGCACGCAATACAATTCTAAACCTGTTTACATGATGGCTAAAGGATATTAGTTAGAGAAGGATGTAAGTATCTTAAATATGAATTACAAGTACCCATCGATGACAAACCATCATTATTAAATATGAGGAACATATATTTCACCGGTGGGGAATTAGAGGGATCCAAAAGATCAATTTTATGAGAGAAGACTAATACTGTTTTTGGTAAATTAAATAGGCACTTGAAAACATATTACTGAATTAGTTAGAGAATATCAAACAACTAGATTTGTCAAGCATTTTGATGGAAAAATCAAAGTATTGAATTAATATATATTTTTATACCCGTTACTCGTAGAGTAAAAGGGTATACTAGATTCGTCGGAAAGTATGTAACAGGCAGAAGGAAGCGTTTCCGACCCCACAAAGTATATATATTCTTGATCAGGATCACTAGCCGAGTCGATCTAGCCATGTCCGTCTGTCCACCTGTCCGTCTGTCTGTCCGGATGAACGCTGAGATCTCGGAAACTATGAGAGGCTATTGAGACTTGGCGTACAGATAGGTATTGACGAGACCAATACATTTCAGTTAAAATTTTTTATCTAGCATGAAAATTGTGGGCGTCACAGGGTTTTGCGGTTTGTGGGCGTTAAAGTGGGCGTGGCAAACTTTTCTTTGGGTCAATCGATAGGTATTGATGAGAACATTACATTTCAGTTAAAATTTTCTATCTAGCATCAAAACTGTAGGAGCCACAGTTTTGGGCGGTTTGTGGGCGTTAGAGTGGGCGTGGCAGTCTACTGAAACAAACTTGCGCTGCGTAGGAAGCTCAGGAATCTGCACGCCAAATCTCAATAGCCTAGCTCCCATAGTTTCCGAGATCTCAGCGTTCATCCGGACAGACGGACAGACGGACAGACGGACATGGCTAGATCGACTCGGCTAGTGATCCTGATCAAGAATATATATACTTTATGGGGTCGGAAACGCTTCCTTCTGCCTGTTACATACTTTCCGACGAATCTAGTATACCCTTTTACTCTACGAGTAACGGGTATAAATACTTTCCTAATTATATATTTTATGACCTCTTTTATGAAGGGATAATATTCCATGAATTTTTTTCCAATACCTTGACCTTTACGCCTGCGTCGAGGCATTGAAGCAAATCCTTTGTAACATATCTATTTGTGTTGTTGGTATCAGTTATAAATGGTTCGCAAGTAAAAAATGCTTTCCTAATTATATTTTTATGATCATTTTTTATGACATTTGCGCCTGCGTCGAGGCATTTTAGCAATCCTTTACACCACCACCTATGTTTGTTGTAGGTAACCAACTTGACTCTGGGGTTATGGTACGGTTAGCAATGGATGGCTTGCTTAATGAGATTTAAATTATCGGTGACAAATTTATAAGTGAAAGTCACAGACATTTTTGGACAAAGAATACAATTGGTCATTTAGGTGTGGGTATACACATTTGTTATGGTGATAGAAAATGGGATAATCACAGAGTTTTTTGTTTTTTACTGTATTACGCCGAAGCGATTTCAATTACTTTCCCAATTATAGTTAGTTTTAAATCGTTTTTTGACATTCATATATTTTGTTCTTTCTAGACATTTTATTGTAGCTAATAACTATAGTTATGGGATGTAAAGCTAGCTATCGTAGTTAAGATTACATTTATTATACCTACATAAGATGAAAGAATATGAAAAATGGAAAAGTTTTATTTTAACAAAATGCAAACTTCGAGTAGCAAAAGGAAAGTCGCGTTTTTGCAGAGCTCCCGAAACAGTTGCTCAAAAAGTCTATAAAATCTAGAAACATTAACAATTTCTATCGGACTATAAGCCGCCTGTGGTCTATGATTATTTAGCGTTCATATCGTGCGTGTAATCTCCATACGTTTGTTTAAAAACACTTAAAACACATTTCTTTTGGTCGAAAGTGTAAAGATAAAAGAAAGGAAACATTCACACACATATACTGCAGTGCACAAAGACTGAAAACTACCGAAAACACACTCAAATCAATAACTTATACAATTACACAAATCACTCAAACTCAAAATTGATCAGAACAACAACAGTATGAGTGCATCAAAGCGACTAAGGAGTGAAAAGTCGAGTACCGAAATCAAGGTAGCTCGCACGTCGGACACACAATTGCTGCAACAATTTGATGCAAAATTCACGAGTCAACGGAAGGAAATCAACATGGAACTGTTGCAGCTGATCGACGATAAATTTGCGGAGCAAAGGGAGTCACTGGGTAGAGAGTATCGAGAGAGCGAGGCCCGCTTTCTCAACACTCTACAGGCTAAATTCGATGCAATGAACACCGAAATACACAACCTTACGAAACGAGTGCGAGAGCTGGAAACCGAGGCAAAAGTGGTGAATACACTGAAACAACAAGTGTGTGAACTGGATGCTCAACTGGCAGCAAAGTGCAATGCACAGGAGGTCGCGGATGTTGCATGCAACCAGCGCTGGCATGGTGTACCGCACGTCGAGGGCGAAAATTTAAACACCCTTTTCAATCGACTTTGTTTCTCACTACACCTGACGCCTCCTCCGCGAGTTAGGTCTATTTTTCGAGTCCGACCGCGCAAAAGAAACTCACTTGTTGACCCAATAATAATAATAAAAATGGATCACGTGCGCGAAAAAGCTGTGCTGCTGCGGGCGATTGGAGAGCACCGACAAACAACCAAATCGCAGCTGAGCTTACAGCTGATCGGTTTTGACTCGCCGGCATTTATATACTTAAACGAACAATTAACGAAAACAAATTACGAAATTTTTAAGCATGCCATGCGCCTCAAAAAACAAAAGCGCGTAGCGGCCGTCTTTACTCGCCGTGGAGACGAATTTGTTAAGCCTATAGACGGAGGAGAGGCTTACTACGTGCAAAGCTCCAATGAGCTTTCTGATCTGAGTAGTGATGTGGGCGAAATCAACTCAAGCAGAGATGCCGCTTTAGAGAATAATTCATTTCGTAATTAAAATATTTTTTATCTCTATATTAGGATTTCCAATTAGTTTAATATCTTTATCTCTTGTTATTCATATGTTTAGGATCAGTCGCATTGTTAATTTAGTAGTCTGCCTAATTTTTTGCCTGGTGTGCAGTCCTTATTTTTTTATTTTGAAATTTAAAACTATTCACAATGGAAGAAAACCTTAATAATTCAACAGCAAATAGTCGTGCCCTTCTGTGCATCGTGGCAAAGCAGAGACCTGGTCTCAAGATTTGTAATATAAATGCCCAAAGCCTGCCAAAGAAAATTGGAAAGAAAATTCGGATATTGATGTTATATGCGTGTCTGAAACATGGTTTGTCCAGAGTCTATGTGATGTGCTATATCGTGTGATGGATATAATGTGTACCGTTCGGATCGTGTTAGTCATGGGGGAGGAGTTGCTATATATGTAAACACAAAATTAAAAGCCAAAATTATTTGCCAACACACAATAAACAGTGCAATAGAATATATTTTTCTTGAAATACAAAACCCGATTATTGAGAAAAATCTGTTAATTGGCTGCATTTATCGTCCGCATTGCAACACAAACTATGATGATTTAATAAATACTCTGACAGACATTACAGTAAACTTCACTGATGTAATCCTTGCAGGCGATCTTAATAGTGATATTCTGAGGGAATCTCACCTTACCAGCAACATGGAATCGCTAGGTCTGAAACCAGTGAATCTTTCATTTCCAACCCACTTCAGCAGAACACGTAACACATTATTAGATTTGTTTTTTGTGAGTGATGTTAATAAAATATGTTTGTATGATCAGCTAATCGTTCCGTCCTTTTCAAAACATGACCTTATATACCTGACCTATAATAATATTAATTACATACTGTTGAACGAATCATTTGACCTGTGTGTTAGGAACAATATTTACAGTCTTCCAACAGTCGATCGTCAACTTAAACTTCTACAACATAATATTAGCCACTTATACGATAGTTTTGTCCCAGTTAAAAGTAAAACAATTCGACCGTCCGAAAAACCATGGTTTACTAATAATATAAAATTGGCAATTATAAAACGAAATGAAGCATACCAGAAGTGGAAAAGATACAAAACACCGCAACACCACAGCATGTTTGTATCTCTGAGAAAAACGGTTACCAAACTAATCGACTCTGCAAAATCAAACTTTTTTAGCCAAAAATTTAAAAACTCAACCTCTTCGAGTCAAACATGGAAACAGATTAAAACTCTAGGGATAGGTAAACAAAAGACATCACAGGAACTAGATGTTGACATAGATGAACTCAACCTTAAATTAGCAGAATGCCAAGTTCCAGAGGTCACAACCAACACGTACCTGAATTCAGTACCTGAAAACATCTGTGATACTAGGTTTAGATTTATGTGTGTTGGCCAATGTGATGTTTTAGATAATATTCTTAAAATTAAGTCTAACGCAATTGGACCTGACGATATTCATCCTAAATTTATAAAAATTCTACTTCCTAAACTTATCCCATACCTTACGCACACATTTAACACGGCTCTTACCACGTCTACGTTCCCTGATTGCTGGAAAACCGCCAAAATTATCCCAATACCAAAATCAAACAAAGAATATCGGCCGATATCTATTCTTCCGTACCTCTCGAAGTTGTTTGAAAATATTGTCGCATCACAAATAAATAATTTTATATCTGTCAATAGCCTCTTAAATGACCATCAATCTGGATTTAGAAAAAATCGTAGCTGAACTTCAGCCATCTTAAAAATAACCGAAGATATACGACAACAGACGGACAACTCGTATGTCACCTTCTTACTATTGCTGGACTACAGCAAAGCGTTCGACACAGTGAATCATGATATCCTGTGCTTCTCCAATACTGCCGTCAAACTTTTGTGTTCGTATCTTAAAAATCGTCGTCAATATGTTGTATCGTCAAATATTTGTTCTTCGTTTGCCTATCTGAAGCGTGGTGTACCCCAGGGTTCGGTTCTTGGACCACTTTATATAAATGATCTTCCTTCTGTGCTGTCGAAATGTAATGTCCATTTATATGCTGATGATGTTCAGATGTATGTTAGTCGTCCCTTAAACAGAATTAGTGAGTGTTTAGATATTTGTAGAATGGAGCTTGGAAGAGTAAATGAATGGGCAAAAAACAACGGTCTAGCCATCAATCCATTGAAATCAAAGTGCTTAATCATTTTTAAGAAGAAATTATGCAATATTGAACTGTTCCCCTTGATGATTAACAAAACACCAATTGAGTACGTGGAAACCGCCAATAATTTGGGTATCACATTTAATAGAACCTTGAACTGGAATGACCACGTAAACAAAGCTGTAGGCAAAACATACGGACTAATAAGATCCTTGTCACTAGTTAAATGTTCCTTACCTGTTAGTGTGCGTCTTCTAATTGCCAAGTCTTGTATAATACCCACACTCTTTTATGGTCTAGAGATCTATGCAAATTGTGATGTAGCAAGTCAACATAAGCTGAAAATAGCATACAACAGTATTGCGCGTTTTATATTTAATTTGCATAGATCTGACCATGTAACTCAATTTTCTTACAAGATATTTGATATAAGCTTGGCAGATTATATGAAAAGTAGAACAATAATCTTTTTACACAAAGTTATATACACCAGGGAGCCATCGTACTTATTTGAAAAATTACAATTTTCCAGATCTACAAGAACAAAGAATATTATCTGCATCCGACACAGGTTTCTGCTTTCAAATAGACAATTTTTTATAAATGCGATTAGAACGTGGAACGAGCTTCCCAACTACATAAAAGAAACTAGGAGCGCAACACTATTTAAGACAAAACTTCTCACACCTAAAAAATAGCAGTTCTAGTCTACTATAAGGTATATTATCCTATTTTAACATTGCGACTTATCACCAAAACCTTTTCCTTAGTTTTTTAATTTCGATTTAACTTCATTTATATTTATCTAAATGTTCAACAATAAATGTAACAATGTATGTTATTAGATTTAAGAACCAATTTTGTCTAGCGCTGTAATTTATAAGTTTTAAAACTTGTAGCGTTAGGAAGCCTAAAACAATAAATAAATAATAATAATATACTAGTTAAAGTGGATGATATTATTATATATTCTTAATATCTGTAATTATGAATCAAAATTGTTTATCAAAGCAGCTTCTACACAGCTTTTAGACAACTTGTGAACAATTTATATCTTAATTAGTTTTACAATCACAGGATACATCTTCCCCCAACATAATCGAACATGTTCCTCTAAGATTTATATGTCAATCTTGAGCTATTTTGGCTTTGCGTTCTTTCTTACGTACATAGCAAACACGTTGAAAATCAGAGTGTAAGTTTTTACTTCACATTGAAAGTCGTCTAGTGATCAAGATTTTTTGATCATTCTTAACAAAAGACTATAAAAGCTCGTAGACGTTAATAGCAACTAGTAACCAGCTAATAATAAATAGTAAACATCAAGTAAACAGATTTTAAAGATATATAAACCAGATACTAAACAGCTAGTAAACAACTTGTATACATCTACTAAACAACTTGTATACATCTACTAAACATATAGAAACCAGATACTAAACAGCTAGTAAACAACTTGTATACATCTAGTAAACAACTTGTATACATCTACTAAACATATAGAAACCAGATACTAAACAACTTGCATGCATCTACTAAATATATTGTAACCAGAACTAAACAACTTGTATACATCTACTAAATATATAGTAACCAGATACTAAACAGCTAGTAAACAACTTGTATACATCTAGTAAACAACTTGTATACATCTATTAAACATATAGAAACCAGATACTAAACAACTTGTATACATCTACTAAATATATAGTAACCAGCTAATCAGTATTGTAATTAAAGAGTTTATTAAACTTATTCAGAATCTTAGACAATGATGCCTTACTCATACAAATAGTATACAAATAGAATAGAATTAGAAAACTAGAACTAGAAAAATAGTTGACAACAAAAACCGATATTACCAGGTCCCAACACCTCTATCATAAACTTCAATCAAAAATTAAATTGATAGGCGCTTCTATGCTAGCTAATGATGCCTTCGAAATATGTTACAATATTATTATGGGATGGAACAAATGAATGCTTTAAAACTAGTTCAGCATCTGAGAAAGATTACATTGTGAGAACTATTTTACATCTATCTATGGGAACCAAGCGAAAATCTACGCTTGGAACGAAGATTAATAAGCGACATGTTTCTTACAGAGGGCTGAAGTAAGAAAATTAATTATATACAAATATACATAAAATATAATTAATTATGAGTACTTTGATAGTTCTTAATAGGAGACTATAGCGACTCATAATACTTGTTAACATTTAGTTATCATGTAAATCCAAGTACTTTACAGATACTATACAGATAGTAACCATCCAAAAGCAAGACAAAAAAGAAAGTAACCATCAAAATACTGCTAGGTAACAACTAAATACAACGAGTCCAACGTGTCAAGTCTATGTCGGTATGGCTAATACCCTAAAAAATTGTATATCTCTGGATAATCTTCAAAGTCAATACCTATTAAATTCTGGATGGAGCAGTGGAGACGAAATTTCTACGGGATCCCCAATTAAAATTTTTCTGTACCATTAAAAAATTTGTTGGGATTGGCTGAGGATTATAAAAAAGTTTTGTTAAATTGTAAGCGTGAACTAGTGTTGATGCTAACTAAGAATCTTGGTGATGTGTTTGAACAAACCAGAAATGAACACACTTTTTAGTTGGAAATTACGAATAAAATCTGTAAAATTCCCCATGTAACTCTGAGCGATTTGGCAAAAATTAAGATGTTCGATATTATTAAAAGTGGTGTAAGCCTACCAATCGCATTCCGGAGTTGGGATTCATATGTTAACCCCAAATTGGGGTATGGAAGTCAACACAGCTGGAATGTGAAATTGTCGGCTAACCGCGAAAAACCAAGATTTGCCATAATTGGATTTACACTAAATGGAGAACTTATCACAAATAACTTATCAAACTTGAAAGTTCACTTGAATTCTGAGTCATATCCATATGATAATCTGAATGTTGATTTTAGTAAGAATTAGTATGCTCACCTATATGAAATATATACAAGATTTCAATCTAGTTACTATAATCGTGAATCACAACCATTTTTGACCCCAAATGAATTTAAATTGAAGACCCCTATTATTGTGGATGATCTTTCATTTCAAAACGAATCAGTGAAAACTGGTCTTATTGATGAGAGAACTTCAATAGAAATGAAGACACCAAGTCATGAAAATACCAAAGCTTACTGTCTCCTCATACATGACCGTTTAGTTTAATATAACCCATTAAACGGACAAGTATAACGAGTTATTTAACATTAGAAAAATGTTGAAAGACACTGTTTCGATTGATGTTCAAGGTTTCTTTGATAATAATAATAATTTTGTTCTAAAGGAAATTGGAATTGTATTCGAAAAAGATTCGAACTTGAATAATAGTTTTTTAATAGAACCACTGTTCGGTGCAGATCGCCAGCCCCTGGTCATGCGCGCATAGGTGTACGACGGCACCTGCAGCGCTCTCTGTTTATCTTTGTCGCCTTCTTTCTTATACCACCAAAGCTGTCGCTTATCTATTCAGCAAATAATTTGTAAGCCTGCAAATGTCTATATGAAGTTCTTGGAGCCGAGCTTTTACACAGTCCGTCTGCCGCTCCGAATAAACGCTATACATTTTAATATAACCTATTCGTGGTTTATTAATTATAACTATAAGGGTGGCATATTTGTTGTCTTCCCCATAAACATTTGGTGACCCCGAAGTGATATAGTTTTTATCGGAGTCTGCATCTCGGTCTCGCGATTGTTTAATACAGTTTAAACAAACGCTTTGTTTCGCTGTCGTTATCGTGCATTTGGTCACAAACACACGAACATACATACATATGTGCACCGCCCAGTTTGGTTTCCGGAAAGGAAAGTCAACGCTGGACGCGATCCGAATGGTCACCGGGACAGCTGCGGAAGCCATACGCGGGAAGCGTTGGAAATATATAATAAAACATGTTCGCAATACCAAAATAAATGAATAAATATATTATTATGCTACAAAATAAACTTCTGACCTTTTATTTCGAGTTAAAATTACAGGTACGGAAAATGGAAAATATTGAGTTAGATCTGTCAACTACTTGGCAACGTATTAGAGCTAGCAGTCAGCCGTGTGATCGTTGGCGTGAGGCCCATGATCTTGTCAATGAGCGTGCGCCTTTAGAGTTGTGCATGTGTCCCTTTTATGTTCGGGTAGCTCTGGCTTGAATCCCTTTTATGATATGTTTATGACCCATTTGTGGAAAGGAGAGAATCTTAGACAAGTTACACGTTCTGGGGCGGAAACAAAAATGATTTCTAAATTAGTTTTACAATCATAGGAAACATTATTCCCCAACATGATCGGACATGTTCCTTTAAGATAACCATCTATGAATACTTTGGGTGTGCGACCTTTCACACGTGCACAGCAACAACTGTGATAATGAGGCAAAAGGGTACGTTGTCACACCTTTCCCCAACATGATCGGATATGTTCCTCTAAGATAACAACCTTTGGATACTATGGTTGTGCGACCTTTCTGACGTACACGTTTTTCACCTGACTATTAATTGCACATAATGAGGGGAAGGATACGTGATCAATATTGTCACGTGGGGATGTGGGGGCGATGGGGGCAATTAATTTTACTCTTTATAGACATGATCGTGACATTTTTATGACTTCAAAGCCCATTAAAATCAGTTAAATTATTGGATTATGCTAATTGTCCCAGAACCCGCATACGTTAATGAGGGGGGAGGGGGGGCCGGGGGCTATAAATATGCTAATTTCCCTACTACTGCTAAATATTCAACAGAATAAGTATTCTTCAGTTTAAATGTTTGCGTTAGTTGTTTATGAAAATGTTTGGTCAAATAGATTTGTTTGAAAAAGTTCTGGTCGCTGCTTAATTCAGTTTGCAAATATTTACATACAAACATGCAGAAATAAAATGATGTATACATATGTAAATTGTCTGACTGACGTCTGACGTCATTGCTTTTCTCAACTCCTTGGGCGATTGGAGTGAACTGGCTATTTTGTTTACAATCAAAGGCATTGATTAAACATACAAACAACATAAATAAACATACATATCCCTTCAGTTCTGCAGTAGGGACGCTGTGACATGGCTCAAGGCAAAAAGCTTTTTTGTTTTTTTTTTGTGCCTAAAACGTTGTGCCGCTGTTGACGTCAGCAGAAAAGTCAGCGCAGCGTAGAAGACTGCCTACAAAAACGATCGTGCAACAAAGAGAGGCAGATATTCGGAGCTTCCCTCTCTTTCTTTGTTTTATAATCGGCGCTCTCAGAGACAAATTTCGACAGGTCCGTTATTTCTTTTGAGTCTCTCTGTTATGTTCGGCTAGCACCTAATGTTTCGGTGTAAAAATTTTGGTGGCGCAGCGACATGTGAATGCCCTAACATTTTAGGCAGATATTCGGAGGTTCGTTATTTCTTTTGAGTCTCTCTGTTATGTTCGGCTAGCAACTAATGTTTCGGCGGAAAAATTTTCGTGGCGCAGCGACATGTGAATGCCCTAACATTTTAGGAGCATTCTTGTATATCGAAAAAAACAACTAATATTGTTTTATAAAAGTAAATTATTTGATTATAGTAAAATTAAGTAAATTCAATTTAATTTTAATATTATGCTTACGTATTATACATTAATATTACAATATAATTATACCCGTTACTCGTAGAGTAAAAGGGTATACTAGATTCGTCGGAAAGTATGTAACAGGCTGAAAGAAGCGTTTCCGACCCCATAAAGTATATATATTCTTGATCAGGATCACTAGCCGAGTCAATCTAGCCATGTCCGTCTGTCCGTCTGTCCGTCTGTCTGTCCGGATGAACGCTGAGATCTCGGAAACTATGAGAGCTAGGCTATTGAGATTTGGCGTACAGATTCCTGAGCTTCTTACGCAGCGCAAGTTTGTTTCAGTAGACTGTCACGCCCACTCTAACGCCCACAAACCGCCCAAAACTGTAACTCCTACAGTTTTGATGCTAGAAAGAAAATTTTAACTGAAATGTATTGTTCTCATCAATACCTATCGATTGACCTAAAAAAAAGTTTGCTACGCCCACTTAAACGCCCACAAACCGCGAAAACCTGTGACGCCCACAATTTGCATGCTAGATAAAAAATTTTAACTGAAATGTATTGGTGTCGTCAATACCTATCGATTGATCCAAAAACAAATTTGCCACACCCACTCTAACGCCCATAACGCTTCAATCTGTCTACCGCCGTTAGGTGGCGCATTTTAATCTCGCTTTGCTGCTTGCATATCTCCATTTCCCTTTGAGTAACGGGTATCTGATAGTCGAGGTACTCGACTATAGCGTTCTTCCTTGTTTTTTAGTAAAGTTATAGAAATTTAAAGCATTTTAATAGTACCATTTTTAAAAAATTCATTTTGTATTTTTTACGCAAAGTAAAAATTATGTAGTCGGATATTTTTTGCTTTAGAAAGGGTATAGAACCAGTGGCACGCGCCAACTGCAAAGAGAAAACAAAATAAATCAAGTAAAGGGGTAAGAGGAAGACTTGGTTCATTCTGTTTGAGTTATTGAAAGGGAAGCAAGCCATTTAAATTGTGCGCAGCAGATTTACTTTGTAAGGACCTTTTTCATGGGCTGGGATAAAACTCAGTCCGGCCAGGGTCCTCTACAGTTAAATTTGTAGAAAAGTGTTGGGACGAAACTGGACGGGGAGTTGCCGCGGGGATTTGTGGGGAAAGGAGGCCAGAGTATCCGCGTTGCACCGAGTAAGCAGCTCTAGCGCAACACGGCACCCGAAAGGTATAGTGGAGGGCGGGGCTGCTCCCGGCGAAAATACTAACGAAACGAGCGGCGTAGCCGATCCCTGAGAAAATACCAACAAAACTGGACGGCGTGGCCGTTCCCCCTGGATGTGCGACTCACAAGCTACTGGGGTAGGGGGGTAGGGATCCGATGGGAGGATGGCTTGAGGCGACCCTTCCCTGTGCTCCCTGTGGTCGATCGAGTGGTCGTTTGCACTGAGTAAGCTTCTCTGGCGCAACCCGATTCCCGACCGGCACAGATCACTGCACGTGGCTCGCGACTACCTAAACCGTATTTGGGGCGGGGTTCCCAGAAGAGGGTGGCCAGATGCGATCCTTTCCTATGCTCCTTGTGGGCGATCGGGTGGTCGTTTGCACTGAGTAAGCAGCTCTGGCGCAACACGATTCCCGACCGGCACAAATCACTGCACGTGGCTCGCGCCTACCTAAACCGTAATTGGGGCGGGGCTCCCAGGAGAGGGTGGCCAGATGCGATCCTTTCCTATGCTCCTTGTGGGCGATCGGGTGGTCGTTTGCACTGAGTAAGCAGCTCTGGCGCAACACGATTCCCGACCGGCACAAATCACTGCACGTGGCTCGCGCCTACCTAAACCGTAATTGGGGCGGGGCTCCCAGGAGAGGGTGGCCAGAGGCGATCCTTTCCTATGCTCCTTGTGGGTGATCGGGTGGTCGTTTGCACTGAGTAAGCAGCTCTGGCGCAACACGATTCCCGACCGGCACAAATCACTGCACGTGGCTCGCGCCTACCTAAACCGTAATTGGGGCGGGGCTCCCAGGAGAGGGTGGCCAGAGGCGATCCTTTCCTATGCTCCTTGTGGGCGATCGGGGGGTCGTTTGCACTGAGTAAGAAGCTCTTGCGCAACACGATTCCCGACCGGCACAAATCACTGCACGTGGGTTCCCGAAAAATGCACAAATTCACACGGACACATATTTCTTCATTCTCGCTTGTCTTTATTATGCGCTAGTACTACTACTACTACTACACCTACTCGCACTCAGTCTGATCGCTATTGTCCGTCCCACTTACTCCTTGGATCCGGCGTGCCGACGCTCGTGCCGCTGTACCACTCCGGGTTGTAGTCCGCTCCTAGGTCTGATCGCCTTGGCTGCCATTCGAGAATGAGAGCGAGCTTCCGCCCTTGCGGCCGCATGTAAGCCCGGCTTGCCGGGTTTCTTCGTTTCCCAACACAGTTTCTTATCGAACCTCCCGCCTATCGCTATCGGCACTATCAGCTGTTGGCCCTCGGTCGACCAACACTGGGTGGTTTTCCAGCCCTGGTGCGCGCAATATTTAAATCGGATAAGCTTAGCTTCTAGTTTGAACTTATATAAATTGCCTTCGTGGCGTAATCTCCAATTGTATGCCTTCGTGGCAGAAAGAATAGAAATGGCGAAATGTGGAGGGTGTGTTTCACGCATCCTCACACCCCCTCCTTTCTTCGGCGTGATTATGGCGGAGGGAAACGATCACCTCCCGCCCGGCGGTGATGGTGACTCGGAACCGATGACCCTCGATCTGGCGCAGGTAGCGCACCCTCCGTCGATCCTGCTCCTGGATGGATGCGACTAGGGCTGTAGGCAGTCGTCGCTGGTGGGTGTCTACCCTCCAGCCGACTGGGGCGACGATCCACTGGGCCTCCATCCTGTTGTTGTAGTTCCGATCTGTAAATTGCTAGAATATTAGCCTAGGCCTACGTTCCTTACTGGCCCTGCCTGAGTGCGAGGATCGACTTATCTAGTGGGTACAACTCTCAGCTTAACCTAGTTTTCTACTAAAGTTATTACTACGATGCTTTGGGTACATTCGTCGACTCCCTTATGTTGGGCACGCGCTCTCTCCGGTGGCTTCTTCCGGGTCCCCTAGTTGGTCACTGCGTTGGTGGTACTCCTTCAGGTCGCCTACTCCTGCTGTTCGCCTCTTCCTGTTTTCCATATGTTGTATCCTGACGATATTCGGGGAGAGGAACTTCAGCACCTTAAATGGCCCCGAGTACTTAGGAGCAAGCTTCGCGTTAAAGCCTTCGCTGGCCTTTGACAGGTGGTGGAGGCGGACCATAACCTGTGATCCGAGCTGAGGTCTCCACTCGCGACGTCGCAAATTGTAGTGGCGGCCTTGTTCCTGAGAAGCCATCTGGTTGGTTTCCAGCGCAGTGCGGAAAGCTTCCTGAAGTCGTTTAGCTCGCTCAGTGGGGTCCAACGGGTGTAGACCAGGCGTGACCACATCAAAGAGGGCCCCTGGCAATCTGGGTTCCCTACCCTGCACCAGATAGGCGGGGCTGAAACCGGTGCTATCTGAGATGCTCGTGTTTATGGCCAGCGAGATCTCTGGCAGTAGCTGATCCCATGTCCGGTGATCCTGGTCCACGTACTGGGCTATCATTGTCTTGATGGTCCGGTTTGCCCGTTCGGTGGGGTTCTGCTGCGGGGAATAGGGAGCTGTGTATTCCAGTTTAATGCCGTTAGTGCGACAGAATGTCTTGAAACCGCGGCTGGTGAACTGCGTGCCGTTGTCGCAGATCAAAGTCCTGGGTGCTCCAAAGCGGGATATTATCCTTTCCCGAAATCCAAACTCCAGTTGGGCGGCTGTGGCCTTCTTTAGGGGTATGATCTCGACCCCTTTGGAAAAGACATCTATAAATACGAGCAGCATGGTATTCCCTCGTCGGGTCCGAGGAAGAGGTCCAACGAAGTCGGCTCCGACGAGCGCAAATGGCTCCGTGGGATGGCGGGTGAGCATTTTGCCCGCCGGTTTGCGTTGACTCACCTTGTATTGTTGGCAAACCAAGCAGCTGGTGACGTACCGCACGTCTCGATGTAATCCCGGCCAGAAATATCGTTGGGCAATCCGTCTGCGAGTCTTCCGGATGCCCAGGTGACCAGCAGAAGGGTGGTCGTGGCGTTCCTCCAGCACTCGTTGTCTCTGCTCCCGAGGCACGCAAAGCTTCCATGGGTTGCTGTTTCCCACGTCTGAGGTGTGTCCGATGTGTCGATACAGCTGTCCGTGATCCAGAGTGTAATCTGGAAACTTTTCGGGGCGCCTCTGGACTTCTTCTTGCATCCTCCGGATCCATTTGCACTGAGTTCCGTGTTCCGCGAGCAGCTGAAGCATCCCTAGGGGTTGTCGAGAGAGGGCGTCGGAGACAACGTTGTATTTGCCCTTCCGATAGAGGACGGTAAACTGGTATTGTTGCAGCTCCAGAGCCCACCGGGCTATACGGCCCGTGGGGTTTTCAATCGAGTTCAACCACTTGAGAGCGAGGTGATCCGTAATCACGTCAAACTGGTAGCCCTCCAAGTAGCAGCGTAGCTTCCGCGTGGCCCAAACTATGGCGAGGCACTCCTTTTCGGTAGTGGAGTAGTTTTCCTCGGCTCGCTCGAGGCGTCGACTTACGTAGGCGATGACCTTCTCCTCTCCATCGATGCTCTGAGTGAGGACTGCTCCAAGTCCTGTATCACTTGCATCCGTCTGAAGCTGGAACTTGTATTCAAAATTTGGGCAGGCCAGTACCGGTGCGGCCGTTAGTCTGGCTTTGAGTGTCTCGAATGCCTGCTGTTGGGGCTCCTCCCAGCTCCACTTGACCCCCTTCCTGAGGAGTCGGGACATGGGCTGAACGATGGAGGCGAAATCCTGGACGAAGCGTCGATGCCAAGATGCGATGCCCAAATGGCGACGGAGTTCCTTGACGTTGGTTGGCGGGCGTAGTCCCTGGATAGCAGCTATCTTATCTGGGTCCGTCCTGATGCCTTCTTCGCTGATCAAGTGGCCTAAGTATACCAGCTTTTTCTGGAAAAACTTGCACTTGCCTTGATTCAGCCGAAACTTTGCTTCCCGCAGTCGTCGGAAGACTTCCCTGAGATTCCTGGCATGTTCCTCCCACGTCGCCCCGATGACGATGATGTCATCCAAGTAGGCAAAGGCGTGGGGTTCCATATCCGGCCCGATGACGCTGTCAAGGGCTCGCTGGAACGTTGCTGGGGCAGAATGCAGGCCAAAGGGCATGACTTTCCAGTGGAAGAGTCCACGCCCAGGGACGGTAAAAGCCGTGCATTCGCGGCTTCCTTCCGCCATAGGGATCTGCCAGTATCCATTCTTAAGATCCAGCGTTGAGATGAACCGGGCGTTCCGTAGCCGCTCCAATATGTGGTTGATTCGTGGGAGTGGGTACGCATCGGGTATGGAATGTGCGTTGAGTTGTCGATAGTCGACGCACATCCGCATATCCCCTGTCTTCTTCCGCACGAGCACCAGCGGGGCACTGTGCGGGCTACGGGAGGGCTCGATTCGGTCGTCTCGTAATAGCTCGTCCAACTGCTGATTGATTATGCTCTGCATAGCGGGGTTCTTTGGATAATACCGCTGCTTTAGTGGCTTATTCTCCCGGAGAGTGATGGTATGCTCGGCGATCTCCGTTGGCCCGCTTAGCTCGTCGAAAAGCTGTAGCTCCTCCTGCAGAAAGTGGGCGGTTTCCTCGGCGTGAGGTTCTTCGGTCACCTGTAGCCTGGTTGGGTTCTCCGCTACAGTGGCCAGGTGTCCGTGGGGACAGTTGCTCCGGAACGGGTTGTGCTTCCGTGCGCTGGCTGCGTCCGACTGGGCTGGCAGCTGATATACACCGATTTTCCGTTGTGGTTCCCCAGGCCCAGGTGAGGTGGCTGGTTTGCGCGTGTGAGTTTCCACCGTTGTGGTGGCCAACAGGGCGCTCGTGGAGGGGCGTCGAAACGGGTTCTTCTCCCTTGCCGTGGCGGCGTCCGCCTGCGGTTGTAGGCCGTACCTGTTATCCGTGGTTATGCAGGTTCCCGCGGTGTCGCCTGACGGGTTCCTTGACAACGGGGGTCCCGAGGGGTCAGGACTTGTCTTCCGCACAGGCGCGTTTGGCTTTATGTGAGTCCTCGGAGCAGGCTTTGGAACTGTTTTGGTCCCCCCTTCGGTGCCTTGCGATGATTGCGGCGTACCGGGTATGCTTGGGGATTGCGCGGTTGCGGCCGTAGGAGTCTCCCGCGTATCTGGGTTGGTTCTACCTTCCGGGTGGCAGGTGGGGCTAGTTGCAAGCAGACTTGCCCGCAGATTAGAGTTGCGCTGATGGCGCAAAGAAAGTCGATGCCCAAGATCACTTCATCCAGGATCGTTGGCAGGTCTAGTAGCGTCAGCCCGATCTGTCGGTCGTTTAAGCCGACTTGCGCCCGGAGGGCCTTGGTCACCTCTTTCTGGGATCCATCCGCCAGAGAGATGCGGGAGCGGACTTCTCTGCTGTTTCTTCCTGAGTCTAAGCGCTTGGCGATCGCTTCGCTGACAAAGCTTCGCGAGGCTCCTGTGTCAATTGTTGCCGAGAAAGGTTGTCCCTCGATGGTAACATTGGCAACAATTCGCCCCCCCGCCAGGCGGAGTGGGGAATCTAGTGATGGGGGAGCACCGAGTGGGTCACCGCGGGCTCCCGACGTGGGCGGCGACCCTGGCCGTTTTCCGTCCGGCGGCAGCAGTCGATGGTACGGATGCTTCGTTTCCCACAGTCCCAGCAGTACATCAGCGGTGGGTTTCGGCATTCTCGTGTGAAGTGTCCAATTTCTCCGCAGCGGTGACAAGCTCGGCCGACGTCAACCGGTGGTTCCGCTTCCTGGGCGATCATCCCGTTGGATATCGCCGGCCTCCTGGGTCCAGAGGGCGTGGGAGCGAGAAAGTTCTGGAGTCGAGGTGTGGGTCTTCCGCTGCTCTCCCTGCCGGAATTCCAGCTTGCGGTTGGAATTAGGGCTGCATGTCGAACGGGGTCTCGATCCCGTGCGATTTCGAACGCAGTTGCCAGTTGGGTAAGCCCCTCTAGTGAGGAGAACTCATGTCGCCGTATGAAAAGCTGGTACTCCGGCATCAAATTCTCGTAGATCCGCTCGAGCTCCTGGCCTAGTGAGTACTTGGCGCGTTGCATCATCAGGCGTAATTCCACTACGTATATTTTGAAGGGCTCGCCCACTTGTTGTTGCCTGGTCCGGATGGCATCTTCTAGGCTCTGGTAGTACCGCGGTGGCAAGAAAAACTCCAGAAACTCTCTCCGGAAAGTTTCCCATGGCTCGGTGTGCATTTGGTATGCCCGGTACCAGCCTTCGGCGCGGCCTGAGAGAAGTCCAATGACGGCCCTCGGTATGTCACTCGTTCTCACATTGTAGGCAGTGGCACCTTCCTCGATGCGTTCTATAAAATGAACGGGGTCTGACTGTCCGTCAAAAAGTACGCCCCATCCTCGCAGTTTCTCGGCGAACACTGCCGCGGATATAGGGCTGTGCGGAAGATGGGCGGCTGGGTTGGCGGCCGGGAGATACCGGCCGCCAACCCAGCCGCCCATCTTCCGTCCAGGGCTTTTCCGTAGGTTCCCTAAGCAGGGCACGGGAAGCGTGTGATCCTCAATTCCGGGCATCGGTGAGGTGGTCCGACTGGTGGACGTCCTCTGGGTGGGTGCTTCCGGGTATATTGCCTCCAGTGCGGCAAAGCGCTCTCGTAGAGCCGGGCTGTGGTCTCCTCCTCCGATGAAGGATGCCAATCGTGGTCGTAGTTCGTCTACTTGGCCGTTCGGGTCAAGTCCAAACTCTTTTAGCAGAGCCTGCAGCTCGTCCTTCCGGCGGTAGGCGATCCACCTGACCCCCATGTTTGCGGTCGTGGAATCACCCCCGGATGCGGTGAAAAACCTGTCCTCTTCCAGTCCGACAGCTGTCGGATCTGGCTTTGATTCTGCGTCCTCTGACGTTTTCTTTCCCGAGACACTGGGCATACGCGCGGTGGCGCTGCCGATGGCTCTGCTGGGGATCACTTGGTGAGCGCTCCTAGTGGCGTGACTGGGCGCTGGGCGCACGGCAGGTGCTGCTGACGTGCGGCACTGGCTGACCGATGTGGTTGCGGCTAGCGCTCCCGTTGGCGCTCGGTGAGTGCGGCTGGTGAGCGGCGGCGCTGATCGTTGGGCGCTCCTGGTGGCGCTCGTAGCTTGGCTAGTGACCACGTATCCGGCGCGGTTGGCGCTGCTGAGGGCGCGGCTGGGCGCTGCTGATGGGCGCTGCTGTGGGCGCTACTGGTGGCGCTCGGTGGGCACTTGGTAGGCACTCGGTGGGTGCTGCTGGTGGTGCAAATGACGCCGCCCGATGGGCGCTGAACGCTGCGGAGGGCGCGGGGCCGCTCGTTGCGCGCTCCTGGTGACGCTCGTTGTGTGGCTGGTGACCACGTGTCCGGCGCTGTCGGCGCTGCTGGTGGCGCTCTGTGGGCACCTGGTGGGCACGTGGGTGGGTGCCGCTGGTGGTGCACTGACGCCGATCGCTGGACGCTTGTTGGGCGCTGCTGGGCCGCTCTGTTGGCGCTGCTCGGGGCGCGGTATGCGCTTGACGGCTTCGTGGGAGACCACGTGGCTATGTGGCGCTCCGGGAGTGGGTTGGCATTGGCGGGCGCAGCGTTACGGGATCCCCTACTCTAACTATTCCTGCGGTCTCCTATCTTTCTCTAAATCTCGTCTACTGGACATGGGTCTTTAGGCCATGCGGTTGGTGGTAAAAACCCAACTCTCCTGAAGGATATCTAGTCGTCCTTATCCGTCCCTGTTCGGGCGCCAAACTGTAAGGACCTTTTTCATGGGCTGGGATAAAACTCAGTCCGGCCAGGGTCCTCTACAGTTAAATTTGTAGAAAAGTGTTGGTACGAAACTGGACGGGGAGTTGCCGCGGGGATTTGTGGGGAAAGGAGGCCAGAGTATCCGCGTTGCACCGAGTAAGCAGCTCTAGCGCAACACGGCACCCGAAAGGTATAGTGGAGGGCGGGGCTGCTCCCGGCGAAAATACTAACGAAACGAGCGGCGTAGCCGATCCCTGAGAAAATACCAACAAAACTGGACGGCGTGGCCGTTCCCCCTGGATGTGCGACTCACAAGCTACTGGGGTAGGGGGGTAGGGATCCGAGGGGAGGATGGCCGGAGGCGACCCTTCCCTGTGCTCCCTGTGGTCGATCGAGTGGTCGTTTGCACTGAGTAAGCTTCTCTGGCGCAACCCGATTCCCGACCGGCACAGATCACTGCACGTGGCTCGCGACTACCTAAACCGTATTTGGGGCGGGGTTCCCAGAAGAGGGTGGCCAGATGCGATCCTTTCCTATGCTCCTTGTGGGCGATCGGGTGGTCGTTTGCACTGAGTAAGCAGCTCTGGCGCAACACGATTCCCGACCGGCACAAATCACTGCACGTGGCTTGCGCCTACCTAAACCGTAATTGGGGAGGGGCTCCCAGGAGAGGGTGGCCAGAGGCGATCCTTTCCTATGCTCCTTGTGGGCGATCGGGTGGTCGTTTGCACTGAGTAAGCAGCTCTGGCGCAACACGATTCCCGACCGGCACAAATCACTGCACGTGGCTCGCGCCAACCTAAACCGTAATTGGGGCGGGGCTCCCAGGAGAGGGTGGCCAGAGGCGATCCTTTCCTATGCTCCTTGTGGGCGATCGGGTGGTCGTTTGCACTGAGTAAGCAGCTCTGGCGCAACACGATTCCCGACCGGCACAAATCACTGCACGTGGCTCGCGCCTACCTAAACCGTAATTGGGGCGGGGCTCCCAGGAGAGGGTGGCCAGAGGCGATCCTTTCCTATGCTCCTTGTGGGCGATCGGGGGGTCGTTTGCACTGAGTAAGCAGCTCTGGCGCAACACGATTCCCGACCGGCACAAATCACTGCACGTGGGTTCCCGAAAAATGCACAAATTCACACGGACACATATTTCTTCATTCTCGCTTGTCTTTATTATGCGCTAGTACTACTACTACTACTACACCTACTCGCACTCAGTCTGATCGCTATTGTCCGTCCCACTTACTCCTTGGATCCGGCGTGCCGACGCTCGTGCCGCTGTACCACTCCGGGTTGTAGTCCGCTCCTAGGTCTGATCGCCTTGGCTGCCATTCGAGAATGAGAGCGAGCTTCCGCCCTTGCGGCCGCATGTAAGCCCGGCTTGCCGGGTTTCTTCGTTTCCCAACACAGTTTCTTATCGAACCTCCCGCCCACTCTAAATCTGTATACCGCCGGTAGGTGGCTCATTTTAATCCCGCTTTGCTACTTGCATATCTCTATTTAGCTGAGCAACGGGTATCTGATAGTCGAGGTACTCGACTACAGCGTTCTTCCTTATTTTAAAAAATTTTAAAATTAACAATAATATCAATTTGGTATTTTGAATATGCAATCTACTACAATGTACATTTGAAATTATTATACTGGATTTCATCATGACCATCATATCACATTAATTTTTCTTTCTGTGTACTTATGAACGTGGTCTATTATAAGGAGATACAAAGGGTTCTACTATTTTGCCGTTAATGAGCTTTGGACTTGCTTTTGAATTTCGATTTTTTCACTATGAGGATTTCTATAATTTTTTACGTATATAGGTTATTCATCCTTCAATCTCAATTTTTGTTTATAGAAATTATTTCTAGTAATCGATTCAGTTTCTAGTCCGAATACTTCGCTATATTGGGTGCATAATGTGGTTGACTGTTTTTTAAATTGTGGCAGGAAGTTTTTGAAAGTTGGGTCAATATAGTTTTTTCTAGGTGTTTCAAGTCTCCTTTAACTACATCGTAGTTTTAAAGTGATTCAAATTTTTAGTGATTCATGTTGATAATCTGATATTTTTATACCCTTTCGAGGTACTCGACTAGAGCGATCTTCCTTGTTATACCCCTTACTCGTAGAGTAAAAGGGTATACTAGATTCGTCGGAAAGTATGTAACAGGCAGAAGGAAGCGTTTTCGACCCCATAAAGTCTATATATTCTTGATCAGGATCAATAGTCTAGTCGATCTAGCCATGCCCGTTTGTCTGTCCGGATGAACGCGGAGATCTCGGAAACTATAAGACCTAGGCTATTAAG
Organism: Drosophila suzukii; assembly: GCF_043229965.1. Lineage (NCBI taxonomy): Eukaryota > Metazoa > Arthropoda > Insecta > Diptera > Drosophilidae > Drosophila > Drosophila suzukii. The sequence goes on along the minus strand of NW_027255898.1, from coordinate 1,784,038 downwards.
ATTTGGCGTGCAGATACCCGAGGTTCTTACGCAGTGCAAGTTTGTTTCAGCAGAGTGCCACGCCCACTCTAACGCCCACAAACCGCCCAAAACTGTGGCTCCTACAGTTTTGATGCTAGAATACAAATTTGTTGTATTGTATTGTTTTGTTCTCATCAATACCTATCGATTGACCCAAAAAAAAGTTTACCACGCCCACTTTAACGCCCACAAGCCGCCCAAGCCTGTGACGCCCACAATTTTCATGCTAGATAAAAAATTTTAACTGAAATGTATTGGTCTCGTCAATACCTATCGATTTATCCAAAAAAAAAATTTGCCACGCCCACTCTAACGCCCATAACGCTTAGATGTGTCTTCCGCCGGTAGGTGGCGCATTTCAATCTCGCTTTGCTGCTTGCATATCTCCATTTCCTGTTAGTCCCTTTAGCTGAGTAACGGGTATCTGATAGTCAGCGTTAAAAGAAGAAGCCAAGAAAGCGGTTTCTCATTTACTGCTAGACACTGGATATAATTAAGAAGAAATGTTTACCTTAATTACATAAATAGGCTTATTGATTAACCCAATCTAAATTTGGAGTCTAATTAGCAAATTAATTTATATAATTAAATTAAAAGCACAATTATCCGAAGAGGTGTATGAAGTTTTTGCCCACATTGTACTTCGAAATATTAACAAAGATTCTCTTTATTTATATGAGAGTCATGTAAAAAGACGAAAGAAATTCAGCCACTTTCTGATGTCATGGAGTTCAAAGACTCAGCTCCATTTCCTCTTTTCCACCGAAAAATAAACCTATGAGAATTTCAAAATAAAAGCAACAAAGAAAATTGTCTTTATTGTAATTTATAAATTTAGGAGAATAGAACCAGTAGATAGAAATGACTGGACACAAAAAAAAACACATTTGCATTCAAGCAATAAAAAGTGCATTAATGAAATTCTTTGTTTGAATTGCAAAAAACCCACACGGAAGATTTAATAAAGGCACTTATGCTTTTGAGATTAATCTCCGATATTTCGGTAAGATCGTCGATGAAGGGGCTTCCTAAGTGTTTCAGTCTGAGTCTGCATAGGGCTGGGCACTACCGTTTCCACTTCTTCCTCATCCCTACAGCTTCTGCAGAAATCATTTTGCGGGGCTTTTAGCCTGCCGGCATGTGCGCCAACAAGCCAGTGGCCTGTAAGAGCTCGAATCAACATGCCACACTCTGTGCGGCTGAGTTTGAGTAACTCCGAGGGTTTTTGTTGTTTATCACAGGCCATGTCTGGTGAGAGATGCGACACTGTGGTGCGTTTTGCCAATAGGTGTTGGCTAGTGTGTTGAAGTGGTTTTTTATGTTTAGCTTGCAAGTAGCCATGGGCATACCGACATTTTCCTCTCCTGGTAGGAGAGGCTTGGCGGTGCCCTGCCTGGCTAATTCGTCCGCTATGCAGTTGCCTACGATGTCCCGGTGACCCGGAACCCACATTAGGCTGATAGTAAACTGGTTTGCCATCTCGTGGAGAGATCTGCGACAGTCTGCTATTGTACGGGAGTAGGTGTTTGTCGAGTAGATCGACTTAATAGCCGCTTGGCTGTCACTATATATGTTTAAGTGTCCTCTCTGGAGGTTAAGGTTCCTTAAACAGGTTAGTGCTTCTTTTATAGCGTGGACCTCCACCTGAAAGACGCTACAGTGGTCCGGGAGCCTGAATGACTTCCTGATATCGAATTGTTCGAAGTATACACCTCCGCCGACGTGTCCTTCTAATTTGGAGCCATCTGTATAGAAACAGATTGCGTCCGTCGTGCCCGGTTTGCCCTGTTCCCAATCCTCTCTATCAGGAATCAGGGCCTCAAAGGGTGTGTGACTACATTCAATAGATTTGCATAGATCCGTGATTTTCGGAATCTATTTATCATGCTGGAGAATTTTAGCATGGCCATAAAATTGGGCATTCCACTGCCCTGTGTCCCTCAGTCGAATAGCTGCCGATTTGGCCCTTTCCATGCCTGCTAAGTCCAGGCTAGGGAGGTTCAAGATCGCATTCAGCGCTTCATTCGGGGTGGTTCGAAGGGCTCCACTAATACACAAAGCCGCCATTCGCTGTACTTTGTTTAGAGGAGTCAGTATGCATTGTTTGTGCAAGGCGGTCCACCACAGAGCCATTCCATACAGTAGGATTGGCTTGACTACCGCTGTGTATATCCAGTTAACTATTCTTGGGGACATGCCCCATCTTAGCCCGATTGCTTTTTTACAGGAGCCTTATTTGAGGCGTTTAAGCCCCATTTGAGGCGTTTATCTAGTACTAACCCCAAGTACCTGGCGTGATCGCTAAAGGAGAGATTACAATTGTTTAAAATGGGTGGGTTAAGTTGTGGAATTTTGTACCTATTTGTAAATAGAACAAGTTCTGTTTTTGAGGGATTTACCCCGAGTCCGTTCGCTATCGTCCATTCCGATAGTATTTTAAGTGTAGCGGTCATAAGATCGCAAAGTAGGATATTTTCCATTAAAGATGATGGCGACGTCGTCTGCGTATGCCACGACCTTACAACCTCCTCCCTCCAGAATCCGCAGTAGTTTGTTTACTGCGATATTCCACAAGAGGGGTGATAGTACACCTCCTTGCGGGGTGCCTCTGTTCACTAGTCTAGTCTGGGTTGAGGTCCGTTCTGCTTATCAGCACTTTATTGATTAGCCTCACCATTGGAGGCTTAACCCCTAGTTCTGTGAGAGATTCTGTTATAGCGGTGGGAAGCACGTTATTGAAGGCTCCCTCTATATCCAGGAAGGCGATCAGTGTGTATTCCTTGATGTTGAGTGATTTCTCGATGCTGTAGCGCCGATTCGGTTGACTTACCTTTGGTGTAAGCGTGTTGTGCTTCTGATATTTGTGTCGGGTCTACGGTGGCCCTTATGTGTAGGCTTATCATTCTTTCAAAGCTCTTAAGCAGGAATGATGTTAGGCTTATTGGCCTATAATCCTTTGCTGTGGTGTGAGTGGCCTTCCCTGCCTTGGGAATGAAAACCACCTTTGTTTCTTGCCATGCTGTTGGTAGTTCTCCTACCGCCAGGATGGATTGGAAGATTTTTTTCAACCAGTTTATGGCTATTTGTCCTGCTTGCTGGATGTGAGCCGGTGTTATCCGTCCGGTCCCGGCGATTTGAATGGTTTGAAACTATGAATGGCCCATTTCATGTTGCGGTCTGATAGGAGTGGATCTATTTCGATTCCCTCTCCTGCTTCTTTCAGGTGGATGACCTGCTTGTTGGCTCCCCGGGAAGTGAGCGTCTAGGAGCAGGTCCAAGGACTCTTTACTGGAGTCTCTCTCCCGCCTTTGCTCTGTTAAACAGGCATCTGCAGTTGGTTCTGAGGATAGATAGTTGTTGGGTCCACCAGGGGGTTTTTTCCTTCCTCTTGGTTTCTCTGTGGGGCACGCCACTTTGAAGGCAGTGTTGCATGCCTCTGTGAATTTGTATACTGTTTCGTCCAGCTCATGTGGGTTTGTGATGCTTTCTGACGGTTCCATGGGGAGGATATTTGTCAGAACTTCTTTGTACCTATGCCAGTCGGCTCGGCTGGTTAGCGAAGCTGACCGGCAAGGGCGAATCAAGGGACAATACGGTTTCTATGAATCTATGGTCCGAAAAGGAGTGCTCGACAGAGACTGCCCAGTTTTTGACTGCGCCTACGAGTGAATCTGATTCCAAAGTTAGATCGATGATCGTTTGGCAAGCTTTAGTTATGAAAGTAGGGGCATTGCCCCTATTGCATAAGAATAGGTTCGAATTTAGAATAAAATCAAAAAGAGTCTCACCTCTGTCGTTGTTGTTTGGGCAACCCCACTGGGTGTGATGGGCGTTGGCGTCACAGCCTATTACCAATCCGTTCTTGAGCTTTTCGCATTCCTCTGCTAGTCCTCTGACCAGCGCATCTGGGGGGTTTTCCTTCTCAAAGGCCAAATAGGCCGATAGAACCCTTATAGAGCCACTCTGCAGCTCCAGGCCTACTGCGGTGTTGTCTCCGTTGCTGTAATTGCGAAGTAGAAATATACTAAGATGCCTTTTGGCTAATATGCAGGTTCGAATTTTACCTTCTTTGGGGTCAAGCATAAGCTTGTATTCCTTTGTTCCTAGTCCAGCAACCTTGCCTCCTACTACCCAAGGTTCCTGTACGAGGACTAGGTCGGCTCCGCCTTCTGTCAGGCGAAGCAGAAGTGCAGCAGACGCTGCTTTACTGTGGTGAAGGTCTTAGTGACATCTACAGCTTCAACCTCCACCTCAGTGACGTCGGCCTCCTCTGTGTCGCTGAGGTCTACGTCCTCGATTGCCGGTCCGAGCGCTCGCATCTCTCTGCTTAGCGACGAATCGGTAGAGTAGCCGTCATCCGGCCCACCAGGTGCCTCCAACTCCTCAGCAAGCACCTGCTCGGCTGGGTTGCCGGCAGAGCTGCTGGCGGCGTTGGAGTCGCCCTTATACACTTTGATGTGTATCGCACTGAACCCGAAGTTCAGCACTCCTCGAGCAGTCTCGATCGGAGCTACTGACTCCTTGTTCAGGACCAAAACCGCCTGGTTGACATCCCCTTCATGCTCCTCCACCTTGACGACTTTCCAAACCTTCGTGGGGAGGTGCGGGTTGCATTCTTGCAACATGAAGAGGATGTCCTCCGGGCCTTGATCGCTGCTGGAAGCCAGATCCTGGCTCGGGGTCTACTGGGGACATCGCACCAGTCAAGCGCAACGATGTTCGCCCCTTCGTGGTACCAGCCCGCGTCCATGCAGCAGGGCGAGGTGCCTGGCTTCTCTCGTACCATGCGCAGGCAAATGAGGGAAAGGTGGGACTCCACTGCCTTCCACTTGTTTCTGGGGATCCTGCCCTCCGGATTTCCCCTGTCAATCAGGCCAAGTAATACAGGATTCTTCGTTATTTCGGCGAAGGAAACCGATGGCTGGATCTTAGATCTCTTCGCCGATGGCCCGGGTAGTTCGAGGGATCGCTGCCTTTTCGCCTGAGTCGCCTCTTGAGTGGGCTTTTCCTGCCCGTAGTTTGAGAGCACCTTCCTTGCCCACTCTACCTTCTTTAGCCATTCAGGCGAAGGCGTGGCAACGGTGCTCCTGGTGTGTGAGCGCAGAGTCTGGGCGGCAGTCCGCCTTTCTGCGTATGTATATTTAGCACCAGCGGGTGGCCCGAGCGCCTTGGCAGTGCCTACCGTTGCTTTCGGCGCAGATGCGCACGTAGCGGAGGCGTTTGCGGCTGGCTTTCTGCCACCCATCATCCCCAGTTTGGGATGCGGCCCTTTCTGGCCCATGCTGGTATGGATGGTGGAACCGGTGTTCACCTTATCCATGGGTTTTTTGAGAGTATGATATTCTGATATGTTCCATAATTTGGTCCCACGAGTTGCGGAGAAGGGGAAAAGTCCGCCCGGGCAGAGATCCGCGATGCCCGGGTAAGGCGATAGCTAGATAAGGGAGTCGCCATGTCCCTAAGCACACCGTTTGAGACTGGGCTAGTTTTTGATCCGGGCCCCGATACTGTGTTTGACTTATCCCACCAGCTTATTCACAGTTGACCTCGAGAGAGGTCGTCCGCTATCCGCAACCAGCGACCCGCTCGGTTGCCCCAGTTAGGCGACTTTGGAACCATCTCACAAGTTCCTCAGCCGAGTTCACATTAATAATAATAATGAAAAAGTGAATACGTGTAGAACGACGGAACAAGCCTTATTGGCAACAGCATTGATTTATGTGAAATCAGCTAGTGGAGGCTTTGAAAAACTCAGAGCGCTTGACAGTGGATCTCAGAGTACAGTAATATCGCAGGAAGCTTTACAAATATTTAAGTTACAAAAAATAAAGAATTATACTGAGATTAGTGGAGTTTCCTCGCTAAAAAAATGCATATCAAAGCATAAAATAAAATTAAACATTAAACCTTTAAAAGAAAGGAAAAATGAATTAGTAGTGGAGGCAATTGTCCTTCCAAAATTAATGAAAGCGTTGCCCATGCAACTAGGTGGCAAAACTACCCGTTAGCCGATCCCGAGTTTAACAAGCCAGGTTGAGTGGACTTAATTATAGGAGCCGATTTATATGCTAAAATTCTTCAGAAAGCTGTAATAAAGATAGACGGTCTTCTTGGTCAAAACACAGACATTGGTTGGATAGTGTCTGGATGCACCAAATCAAAAGAAAGTAACACGATAGTTGCGACCACGAAAGAGTGCAAGGACTTGAAAAAACTTTGGAAACTGGAAGAAGAAAGTAAGGAGGATTTAGAGTCCGAAATATGTAAAAATAATTTCACGTAAACAACACACATAGACGATATGTTGTAAAGATGCCCTATAAGGAAGAGCAAACCTTAGGGGAATCAAAAAGCCAAGCAATTGATAGTCCTCGTGGAAACAGTGCTGCGCGTGTTTTATACAAATGATCCTTGCTGCCTTAATATCTGCAAATGTGAGAGCTTTAGAGGCCTTATCGCAAGATGGATTTTGTGTACGTTGAATGAATCGCTTCACATAGGCGACAATGTGAACGAGCTTGAGCCAAGATGAAACTCGTGCCATCAGCTCATCGAGTGGATGAACTTGAGTTGCAACAGCCACTGTAGCCAAGCAGTTGCACTTGACTTCTCCTTAAAGGTGATGTGAACGATTATTCGGATTGGAGTATTAAATAATAGATTCCGGGTGTCACGAGGTTGCTTTATGTAATGGATTTTGGACAACTTGCATTCGCACTTGTGTTCGCAATGACTCGATCGACGGTAATAAATTTGTCTTTTGTCGCTTCAAAAAGTTTTGGGCTCGCAACCGAGCTTTTGAGAGTTCGTGCAGAGCTGCCGACATTGAATTACCCAAGCCGGGGCGATAGCGTCTTTTTCCCGATGCACTCTTGCAAAGCAAAGCTTTCTGCATATGAACCATAAAATGTCTTATACTTTAGAAGTTTCACTCAATGCAAATTATAAATAGAACATTAAGAGCATAGGTATTTATACTTTCTACTTAAACTGACCACTACACCACTCAGGTACGCCAAAAGTACAAAACTGATTGTTTTCCAAAAATTCACAGATTCGGCTTGAGGTAAACTTTCGAAGCGTGTGCAGGAAATGGAATCTTGTAAAGTGATCTACTATTATAAGGATTCCAATGTTTCCATTTCCTGATCTTGGGTAAGGTCCTACAAGATCCATGTAAAGCTTCTGAAAAGGTCGATCGGATATCATGGGCTTTCCCATAGGTGGTTTTAAGACTACGTTAGGATGCTTGGTCTGACGACAAACATGTATTCCGTATCTGCTTTACCATCTTTGGCCAAAACAAATATCTTCTCATTTCTTCAATAGTTTTTCCTACTCCACTATGAGCTACGTTAGGCGGGCCATGGGCTCTGATAATAACATCTAATGTTAGTCCAGCCGGTACCCAAAATTTCCAAACTAATTGGTCTTCAATGTCATTGCCCCTAACTGGTTCAGTTCTTTTATAAATTATCCCATCTACGATCTTTAAATCGGGTAACTTAACCTGATTAGTACGAATATTTTGTATAAGATTAACATACTCCTCTGATTTGAACTCCTCAGAATTAAGATCGACGATTGGTCCCTGTTCTTCTACTTCGGATACGACAGGTTCATCTTTTCGCGAAAGCGCGTCTGTTACAACGTTTTGGGTTCCTTTTCTATGGGTTGTTCGGAAGGAGAACCCTTGTAATTGTATTGCCCAACGAGCCAGACGACCAGACAATTCCTTTTGACTCATAAGCCACTGTAGAGACGGGTAATCAGTAACTGCTTCAAAATCCTGACCCTCTACGTACGCCCGAAACTTACGAATTCCCCTTATTACCGCCAAACATTCTAGCTCCGTTACAGAGTAGTTTCCTTGAGCCTTCGACAGCTTTTCGGACATAAATGCTACAGGTAGTTCCTCGTTGTTTTCATTGTTCTGCGCTAGCACACTTCCCAATCCAAAAGTACTTGCGTCGCACAAAAGCAGAAAAGGTTTCATAAAATTTGGGGTGGATTAAATCGTCTGCTGTAGAATTCCATGCATAGTGTTTCGAGTTCTTTAGAAGCTCGGTAAGCGGACAACTGACTGTGGCATAATTATCAACAAAACGACGATACCATCCGGCAAGACCCAGAAAACGCCTAAGTTACTTTACTGAACTCGGTATTGGAAAATCATCAATTGCTTTAATTTTGCCAGGATCGGTTTTCAGTTGGCCATATCCAATTATAAACCCGAGATACTTAAATTCCTGCATACAGAAATGGGACTTTGGTACGTTAATCGTAAGTGCACCGCTACTTCTCGTAACAACATAACATGGGATTCAAAATCATCAAATAAGTATCCCATCTACATGGAACAAGGGATATGCGTCCTTTCCTGTGTATTTGTTAATTTCGCATAACCTGTTTTTATTTCCTTTTTTAACCAATACGCAATTACTGCTCCACGGACTGATTGAAGGTTCTATGACATCTAAGGCTATCATTTGTTCCACTTCCTCAAACATCCATTTCTCTTTGGCCGGTGAGATTGGCCAATGACTTTGCTTAACTGGAGTCTCTGTGTTTATAATCATCAAGTGTTCAATAAGAGACCTACGACCCAGTCCTTCGCGTTCAAATGATGGAAATGTTTTTATGACTGCTCCAGGTTTAACTTTCTGATCTTCCGTTAATAAATGCATTTTTGGATCCTATTTTTGGGCCTCACGCCAACGACCTCATGGCTGTCTGCTAGCTCTAATACGTTCCCATAATAGGGGTTGAAATCACGACCGCGCAACAACTTGAAAGTAGCCGACATCTCAGTCAAGGAAATATTTTCCATTCTCCGTACCTGTAATTTAAACTCGAAATAAAGTCAGAAGTTTATTTTGTAGCATTCATTTATTTTGGTATTGCGAACATTTTTGTTATATATAGAAATTAATTTTCTGCTTTGATTCCGGCGATTTGCATAGAAGAAGCAGGCGCACGTTTCCGACGTCATTTCTGGATTACAAAATGTAAAGTGTTCACCATAATTCGTAGTTTTGAGATCATGTCCACCTCGATTCATGAACATAGATTTTGTGTTTAGAAGATATTGAAAATGCTGACCAGTTATCTCTCCTTTAAATTGTTCAATAAATTGGTCAATTTCCTCATGAAATTTCATTTTGTTAATTCTATTTTCTTGTAGGTCTTTACACATCTAGTCTCAACTTTAAAATGATGTATAACAATTATTTTATTGTTTATTGTTTTGGAGCTACTTTAAAAAAATGTCAAAATAATGTATGCATTGTTTAAAGCACAAACCCCGCCCTTAAGGTGTGTTTCACAATAGGGGAACCGGTTTTCTATAAACCTGTTTAATGACGGACAGCCCATTTCCTCGATATTAATGAGCTGACGACTCCCAAAAAACTTCTGTAGAAATCGTTTCTTTTCCACACCTTTACAAACAATTTGTTTTCCGCTTGTAATTGTCCTTAGATACTTTCGAGTTTGTGGAAAACTGTTCTCTCCATCGTTCCAAAAAATTTTGTGATGTGTATTGGCTAACCAAATTGCAGTCTTTCGATATTTTGTATTTAGCAAATAAAATCATATGGGGGTTCTATTAAAAAACTTTTATTCAAGTTTGGATCTTTTTCGAATACAATTCCAATTTCCTTTAAAATAAAATTATTATTATTATCAAAGAAACCTTGAACATCAATCGAAACAGTATCTTTCAACATTTTTCTAATGTTAAAGAACTCGTTGTTCTAATCCGTTTAATTGGTTATATTCAACTAAATGGTCATGTATGAGGAGGCAGTAAGCTTGGGTATTTTCATGTCTTGGTGTCTTCAGTTCTATTGAAATTCTCACATCAATAGGAACAGTTTTCACTAATTCGTTTTGGTATGAAAGATCAACCACAATAACAGGGGCCTTCAATTTAAATTCATTTGGGATCAAAAATGGTTGTGATTCACGATTATAGAAACTAGATTGAGATCTTGTATACATTTCATATAGGTGAGCATACTGATTCTTACTAAAATCAACATTCAAATTATCATATGGATATGACTCAGAATTCAAGTGAACTTTCAAGTTTGATAAGTTATTTGTGATAAGTTCTCCATTTAGTGTAAATCCAATTTTGGCAAATCTTGGTTTTTCGCGGATAGCCGACAATTTCACATTCCAGCTGTGTTGACTTCCATACCCCAATTTGGGGTTAACATATGAATCCCAACTCCGGAATGCGATTGGTAGGCTTAAACCACTTTTAATAATATCGAACATCTTAATTTTTGCAAAATCGCTCGGAGTTACATGGGGAATTTTCCAGGTTATATTCTTCATTTCCAACTTAAAAGTTTGTTCATTTCTGGTTTGTTTAAACACATCACCAAGATTCTTAGTTAGCATCAACACTAGTTCATGTTTACAATTTAACAAAACTTTTTTATAATCCTCAGCAAATCCCAATAAATTTTTTAATAGTACAGAAAAGTTAAAGTGGGGTCCCGTAGGAATTTCGTCCCCACTGCTCCATCCGGAATTTAATAGATTTTGACTTTGAAGATTATCCAGAGATATATAATTTTTTAGGGTTGTAGTCATACCGACAAATCGTGTTTTATCAATCTCACATCCATTTATTTCGTACTTAATTTCGTCCAAAAAGTAAGCCATACAATTATTTTTAAAAAAAGTGGTAACATTATCAGTTGTTGGTCCATTCGGTGATGCTTTTCTAAAAGTTCCTTGAAAATTAAGGTAACTTTCGTGAAGAAGCACGTACAAGTCTTTATTTTGAATGGTAATTCGAATTTCATCGTTTGGTTTAAATGTTTGATTATACGATGAATAAGTATGAAACTCTTTCTTCGAAAAACTCTCATCTGAGTAAACCTTTTCTCGAACATGTACAATTTCGTTCATTGGTTTCCTTTCCACCTTTTATATTATACTCGAAGCTTCAAGCCTAACGACTTTAAAAATAGTTTATTATTATTATAGTGAGCTTCTTTTTACTGTTGATCCCCTTTCTAAAGCATTAAAATTAGTAATGCTTGGCTGAGGACTTAAGCTAAGTCTTTTATTATAAATAATCATTCTATTAACCGAATGTGCATGCGAATAGAAACGTTTTCACCACGTAAATTCACCAAATCACCGTTTTGATCAACTATGCTTGTGCTTATTTCGTCACAGTTGATTGGTAAATAAATTAGGTTATGTGGTGTCACTTTCATTTTATACCCAGGCGGAACATTTATACCAAACTCATGTAATGTATGATTCGGTGTATTATCTACATATGAACCGCTGATTATATTACATTCCAAACAATGTTGATTTAAGAATTAATTTCAATATTAAAAAAAAACGCTTTATTTAATGGAAACTGGTACTGAATCAAAGCCATATAACAGTTAACCCACGCATTTTATTGGCTCATCATCATGTTTTACAAACTAAAAATGCTCTAAACCCATTCAGCAAGGTTGAAGTCAAATCATTTACAATATATCCGGGCAACAAAACATTGTATTAATTATTTAATTAATTATACCCGTTACTCGTAGAGTAAAAGGGTATACTAGATTCGTCGGAAAGTATGTAACAGGCAGAAGGAAGCGTTTCCGACCCCATAAAGTATATATATTCTTGATCAGAATCACTAGCCGAGTCGATCTAGCCATGTCCGTCTGTCCGCCTGTCCGTCTGTCTGTCCGGATGAACGCTGAGATCTCGGAAACTATGAGAGCTAGGCTATTGAGATTTGGCGTACAGATTCCTGAGCTTCTTACGCAGCGCAAGTTTGTTTCAGTCACGCCCACTCTAACGCCCACAAACCGCCCAAAACTGTGGCTCCTACAGTTTTGATGCTAGAATAAAAATTTTAACTGAAATGTATTGTTCTCATCAATACCTATCGATTGACCCAAAAAAAAGTTTGCCACGCCCACTTTAACGCCCACAAACCGCGAAAACCTGTGACGCCCACAATTTTCACGCTAGATAAAAAATTTTAACTGAAATGTATTGGTCTCGTCGATACCTATCGATTGATCTAAAAAAAAATTTGCCACGCCCACTCTAACGCCCATAACGCTTAAATCTGTATACCGCCGGTAGGTGGCGCATTTTAATATCGCTTTTCTGCTTGCATATCTCCATATAGCTGAGTAACGGGTATCTGATAGCCGAGGTACTCGACTATAGCGTTCTTCCTTGTTTTTAATATGTTCACGGTCTGATCTGATCGATAGGTTTTTGTAGGATGTGGCTCTAGTACTTTTTGATGGAAACCAAACAACCGATCTTTCCTTATTAAAGTAAACTGACTCTCGCATGGTAGTTATTTCAACTTGTAGTGTATTATTATTACTTTGAATTTTAAATGTTTTTTCAAGGTTATAGTCTTTTAGTTTATTGTAAATGAAATCGGTGATATCATTCAATTTATATGATCCAGTTGGAATTGTAATAACCTTGTCAACGATGTGGAAGAGGTTATTTTTTTCATCAATATTTGGAATCGAATTATACACATTAAAATCGATAAGAGCTCACTCATATCGACCATTCAATTCGACAGATGGAAAAAGTTTGTATTTACAATGGAACTATTTCCGTTCGAGGATAATGCAAGTGATCTAGACATATTGAAATCTCTTGATAAACTGTGGGATTGTAAGTATCTAACCAAGCTTTATATTGAAATTACTCCTTAAGTCATGATAAATTAATCAAATCCTTTTCTGTATCTTCCGTTATCCATTTCGTTATCCTTGCTAATTAATAGGAATCCGTGCTTGTCCTCCCAACATTTTTTACAAATTTTCACAAATGTTTCATAATTTATATCAGTGTTAATATGGTCTCGATATATAAGCCGCATATTTAAATCATCTTGAAACATTAGACATTATAATAAAGTTGGCATTGTCACTAATCTGATGTTTCGGTATATGACTATATGTTTGACATACATAGTCTAAATTTTTATGTCGACCCGTACAAAAATAAGATCTTATGTTATCTTGTTTTTCACAAGCTATGTTTTTGGCATCACTGGGGTCTAGTACACCGTCATTATGGGAGAATGTATCCCATTCCTGTAATCGGTTTGATTAATTTTTCCAAGTACTCATATTTTTGTTGATATAAACTTTTTGGAACTATATAAACATTTTCGAATTTTAATCCATTAGGACTCTCTATTAAACTTAACATAGTATTATTTTTACCACAATTCGAAGGCCCAACAATTAGAGCCCTTACTGTGTTCGGTAAGAGAGCACTATGTCGTGGCGGTAGATTTTTCTCGTTTTCATCGTAAGTGATTCAAACTACAATTTTTGGTTTGACTTATTAAACGCATCTTTCAATCTAATATACCTCATTCAATGAGAAATCTTTGATGATTAAACATCAATAAAATGGGGAAACGTTTTTATAATCGCATCGTTCGTATTTTTAATTGTAAACACTGTGGTGGTCTTGTCGATAAGCTAATCAATACATTACCGTTTGAAGCCCATACTCCGGGATATAGTTTTTGTGGACCGGGTACAAAGTTGCAGAAACGGTTGGAACGCGGTGATTACAGAATAAACCCATTGGATGAAGCTTGCAAAGAGCACGATATTCAAAACAAGGCATTAAGTGAACGACATAGGGCAGACTCCATAATACTGTCCTCAATGCGAGTTGTTTTCCCTTGGTCGTCCAGAATTGTTGTCGCGTGTTTGCCAATAGTGCCTGAGGGCCACAATGCTTAAGCTGCAGATGCTTGTTCTCAAATATGAGCCGCGTTACTTCATGACCTGCTGGCAGCAGCATAGGATGTTTTTCATCGAATGCTAGACTTGAATTCTGGAGTCGCCCTCCAACTCGTAGTACCTTGGTATTGTCCAGAAACGGGTCTAACGCCCGGTAAGGATCTGATACTGCCACACAACCGTTCTTATGCAACTGAGTTATAGTGGGCTGGAAAGCTATTCCTTGTATCTGTCGCACTATTCGTTGTAACGCCTTTGCTCGCTGTTTTGGAGTTATTGCTCTTGCATTTCTCTGAGTGTCTGGTCGACAATTGTTTCCAAATCGCAACATCCAGGCTGTTATTCCTACCAGCGTGTCAAACGACCCGTGGTGACTGATTTCCGTAGTCCAATCGTCAATTTTAATAAGACTCAGAACGTGATTGGTTATCGTCCGTTGTTCTGGGTCCTTCGTGCTCAGGCTTCTTGACCATTAATCCAAAACTCTTTTCGTTCAAGCTGTGTTGCTGAACACCCTCTTGACGCAAGGTCTGCTGGTTATCTTCTGATGCTACATGCACCCATTGTTTCCGATTTGATAGTTCATGAATCCGAGCAATTCGGTTTGCCACGAAAGTGTGAAACGATGATGCTGTTGCGTTTATCCCTGCTAAAACTATTGTAGATTCCGTCCAATATTGGATGTTATCGATCCTTATCCGTAGATCCCTTTTGATTCTTTCTACTAGCTCCGCTCCTAGCACAGCTGCACATAATTCGATTGTTTTGCCAAGGATGCCACTCGTGATTTTGCGCATATCAGTCTACTTACTATTGTACCAGCGAATATGATCGTACGAAGATAAGCAGCCGTTCCATAAGCGACTTCTGACGCATCAGAAAATATAAGCAGTTGAATGGCTGCAGGGTTTGCCTGCGGGAGTGGATGCCTGGCGAGCTCAATGGTAGCCAATACCTAACTATCATTTCGAAACGCCTGCCAATGGGTTTTATCTTACTTGTCCAATTCAGTATCCCAGCCTAACGATTTTTGCCATAGTTGCTGCGTAAATATTTTTGCTACTGTTGTTATAGGGCATAGTAACCCTAGTGGAACAAATATTTTTGCTAATTCAGAGCACACAACTCGTTTTAGGATTCCAAACTATCCCTAGTGTTTTTATCGTTGCATCCGAGAATTTTCTAAAATCGAGGTCCAACGCCTGGTCGCCCCTTGGAATATCCTTAAGCAACCCGTATCGCCTCCTCTAGCGTGTCGGCTCCAGATAAGCAATCGTCGACATAGAAGTTTTGTTGAATGACGTTCGCTCCTAGCTGCTGGTCTTTCGGCGCTCTCTGTGCCAGATGTTGTAAGCATTTTGTTGCTAAGTAAGGCGCACATGCAGTCCCGTAGGTCACCGTATTTAAATGGAAACAACGCATTTTTATACCCTTGCAGAGGGTATATTGATTTCAGTCAGAAGTTTGCAACGCAGTGAAGGAGACGTTTCCGACCCCATAAAGTATATATATTCTTGATCAGCATGACTAGACGAGTCGATCTAGCCATGTCCGTCTGTCCGTCTGTCCGTCCGTTTCTACGCAAACTAGTCTCTCAGTTTTAAAGCTATCGGGCTGAAACTTTCCCAAAAGTCTTATATCTTTTGCAGGTAGTATATAAGTCGGAACCAACCGGATCGGACAACTATATCCTATAGCTCCCATAAGAATAATCGGACAAAAAAATTAAAAAATTATATCTTTGGTGTTTTTAGCATATAACCTCCTAAGCTTGGAAATAACATTTTTTTATTAGTGTAGGGTATTACAAATTTAAATGTTTATTTCGGGTATAGTAAGTAAATTAAAGAAACAAAGGTATTTTATTTAAACTTCACGACTTTCGCACTCTATGGATGACACGACTTCCTCTGACAAAATTTCCACATCAACTGACTAGCTTACACTTATAAGGCGTAATTTTTAATGAAAGAGGGTGATGGATATAGATTACTTTGACGGAAAGGGATAGGAACTCTTTTGCGATTTTGGCTGATGAAGAATGCTTGAGGTTGCGGAACTCTGAACAGTGTGTCCCCATGTGAAATTAAATAGGTTGCTGTAAATCCCTCAATGTATCCATATCCCACAATCGGCTATCCTGAATCTTCATTCGCCCCTGAATGAACCCCATTTTTTCATATATTCGGCTGCTGTTGTAGTAATATTTGGTCCCTCCTGATTGCCTTCTTTCTTTACTTCATAGCGTCCGTGATTAAGTTTTTTAGTTACTTTGTATGGGCCGAAAAATTTTGGACGGAGTTTCATTCCAGTTCCATACTGTGTTCTTTTTATGGCAACCAATTCACCTACAGCATATTCACTTTCTACCTTCCTTTTTTCGTTAAAACTCTTTCTGTTTTCTTGCTGGACTTTCTCTATATTTTGCTGAGCTTTCTTTCGTATCTCTTCACGTTCGTCATTTAGTTTTTCTATTTCTAAGTTTTCAAAAAGTTTCGAGAATTCGTCGTCCCTCTTTCTCATATTCAATCCGGTCAAGACATGGAACGGACTGTACTTAGTTGTTCGAGGTCGAGTGTTGTTAATTATCTGCTGAACTCTATCTACGAGACGATACCAATTCAGAGGGTTTTCCTGGCACATTTTGCTGAGCATCGGGATGACAATTTTGTGAACTCTTTCCACTTGGCCGTTACTTCTGGGTACGCCTGTGGTGATGTGTAGAAGCTGGATTCCTTCACGGTTGCAGTACTCGTTAAAGAGTCCTGAAGTAAAAGCGGTGCCCCTGTCAGTAACTATTCGGCGAGGATTGCCAAAAACTGATGCTTGCTTTTCCTCTTCGGTTCCAGTCGACTTTGTTGGATAAAGCCAAACAAACTTGGAAAATCCATCCACGACAGCCAAAATGTGGTTATAGCGTTTCTTCGTGTCGGTGAGGGGTCCAACGTGGTCGATATGATAGGTTCCGAGCGGTTCCTGAGCCTTGTCAATGGGACTGAGTAACCCTTCCTTTTTTCCACGCTTGGAGTCGATGATCAGGCATTCCACGCATGCTTTGACAACTCGTTCTACCTTCTGTTGAATTCCAGGGATATAATACGACTTTTCCAGAATATCGCGGGTCTTCTTTATACCGAAGTGGCCCTCCTTGTGTGCTACGCTGATAATTTCCTCTTCCATTGAACTAGGAACAACTAACAGCTCAAGAACAGCGTCCTTGTACAGGATATTATTTTTTAGGAAATAGTCTTCGTAGTCATTGTTGTTGGTTAATATGGATTTTACAGCTTTTATCCAGCTATCGTTGTCCTGTGCCTCCACTAAACGTGACTTTGTGGAATCTGCGATTAGAAAGCATGACAATCGGCTTAATGCATCCACGTGCCTCATCTTGGTTCCAGCCCTGTGTTCTACCTTTAATTCAAACTCTTGCAGAGCCATGGCCCATCTGGCAACTCTTGGTGGTAGGTCATCCTTCTTGATCGTCATTGCGAAGGCGTTGCAATCGGTAACCACAGTAAAAGGTTTACCAAGGAGGTAAACTCGCCTCGAGCTCGTAGGAACTGTACTTTTCTTCACAACCGTTTGTCTTCCTGCTCATAAACTCTACAGGATGGAACTGCTGATCCTCCGAGTCTCTTTGCAGCCTTCTCTTCCAGCACGTTTGCAAGCTCTTTCTTAATGGAAATAGTTGCTTTCTTCTCAACGCAATTTTTAGAAATGTGTCCTTTCTTGTTGCACTTGTAACATATTACTTCGCCCTTGCAATCCTTAGCGATATGGCCTTCGCTGTTACACTTGAAGCATTTTCTTTAAAAATTGCTCTGAGTCTGTTTACCTATCGATTCTTTGTTAAAATTGTCTTTAGAATTTCCCTTACCCTTCATCTTTTCGTAAATAAATACTTCTTCTTTAAGTTCCCTAATGGATTTCGCTCTATACAACCCTGCCTTGTTGATCTTGCTATCTGGGATGCCATTTACGAAGTACGATACTAGACTTTCCTCATCAAGATTTATCGGTTTGCTGATCTCCATTAAACTATAGAGATATTCGATGCATGTCTCTTTTGGTTGTTTTTGCCTTTGGCGCAAACTCTTGTGTATCTCTGCCGAACATAGTTTTTTACCGAATTCTTCCTTCAACGCGTTTTTTAGCTCAATCCAACCCCTAACTCCGCTTGTACTTTTGATATAAAGCTTGGCTGCTCCAATCAGAAGTTGCTTAGCATAAATGAATTTCTGCAAATTATCCCAACCTACGGTAACTGCAACGTCATCGAATTCAGACAGCCAGTGATTGACGTCTTCTTGTTCGGAGCCTGAAAATGATGATACACTGTCCTGAATATCGCGTAGGGTAAATCTCGAGCTACTAGGTTGAACCGCTTCTTGGTAATTGGAAGAACCACTAACACTCGCACCATCCTCATCAGCATCGTCGTCCTCATCGTCAGCCACAACTAATCCATAATGATCGAACAACCGATCCTGCAAAGCTCCTTTTCTGCCAGTTGTATTCAAACCTAGTTCGGATAACTTTGCCCTTAGAAGAGGCACTGTCATAGCGAGGATCGTTCTAGCATCCATGGTAATGCGTTTAAGCCGTTTACAAACAGTGGTACAATTCAATATATATATATTTTGATACAAAGTAATAATTAAATTAACGTTAAACAATTCGTGTGATCAAAAAAAGTTCGAATCAGATTCAATATGTGAAATCGCCTCAGTCGCTCACCACGCCCAATTGGATTTTTCTGTCTTCTACAACTGCTTGAATTTTTGCCAATTCCAGTCCACTCAGCTTCTCCAGCTCGTACTCTTCAACAATGTCGACACACCGCACTGCTTGATCGTCTCGTCCACTTTTTACAAATTGCGTCGTTTGCAAGTTCTTGCAGCTGCTCTTTTCGCCACAGGGAAACTTTTGTTGTAGCAAAAGTAGCAAGTGGCCACTCCGTTGCTGTATGTCGTCCTTCTCTTCTCTCGCCAATAACACCCTCGCCTTCGTTGCAAGGATCACCTCTCGTTGTCCTCCTCTCACAGGCTACCTTCGTTTTCACCTGCAACCGTGTCGTCAAAATTCGATCACAGGAACTGCATCAAATTGTCGTCGAAATTTTTTTCGTCGTGTTTCATCAGAATTGCTTTTCTTTCTATACTGCGTACATTACTTCGTTGCGGGTTTTAGCGCGTTAGTTTTGTGGGCACTCACACAATCAAGATTTGCACAATTGTTTCTATAACAGGTACTTCCCCCGCTTTAAACTGTTTCTTTTCAGCTTTTGTTTCGTTCTTTGTCGCGGCAGTTTTTCGATGTGTTAACGCACAGTTTTCTCTTTGTTCTTTTACTTTATCCCGGTTGAGCCCCCAATAATTTGTAGGGTATTACAAATTTAAGTGTTTATTTCGGGTATAGTAAGTAAATTAAAGAAACAAAGGTATTTTATTTAAACTTCACGACTTTCGCACTCTATGGATGACACGACTTCCTTTGACAAAATTTCCACATCAACTGACTAGCTTACATTTATAAGGAAAAGGGAAAGGATGGAAAGGGATAGGAACTCTTTTGCGATTTTGGCTGATGAAGAATGCTTGAGGTTGCGGAACTCTGAACAGTGTGTCCCCATGTGAAATTAAATAGGTTGCTGTAAATCCCTCAATGTATCCATATCCCACATTAGTTTTGAATTTTGAATTAAATTTTATCGAAATCGGACGACTATTTCACATAGCTGCCATAGGAACGATCGGAAAATTGGTAAAAATAAAATGAAACAAATTATAGCTTCGGTGTTTTCTAACATATAACCTCCTACGCTTGGAAATAACATTTTTTAATTAGTTCTGAATTTCGAATTTAATTTTATCAAACTCGGACGACTATATCATATAGCTGCCATAGGAACGATCGATTGGTAGGAAAATAATATGAAACCAATTATAGCTTTGGTGTTTTTTGACATATTATTTAATACTATTGGGAATATCATTTTTTGTGTTTTTAAATTTATTAATTATAGCTGCAAGGGTATATAAGCTTCGGCTTGCCGAAGCTAACTTTCTTTCTTCTTTCTAGTGGGTTTCGTCGCCATACTATGAGTTGATAGCCCTTGCCTTGAGGATGCACCCAGATTGATGCAATGGTGGGGAATGAAGTAATGATTCCTTGGTACACTGGAAAGCTGTACTTCCGTCATGTGATTTAAACGTTCATACTCATCCATAAAACTCACGTATCCCTCTAGCATTGCTGGATCCCGCCCTAATCGACGTTCTAGGCTGTAAAATTTCCGTTGACCCAAAGCTAATGTTTTTCCTAGTACCATTGGATTTTCTGCAAACGGCAACCTTACCATTTGTCGTTGATCCGGGCAGAGTTGGACGTTTTATAGAAAATTTTCTTCACAAAGCCTCTCTTCGACTGTCATTGCTGGTACCTCGGTGTTAAACGTACCTAGTTTCCAAAATTTTTCCAGGCCTGGTACCGGATCCTCCCGTGTTATTGCCATGACCTTTCCTGCCATGGCCGCTGGCACTCGTCGCCTCACTGCGCCGAACACAATCCACCCAAGAGAGGTTTCTTGTAGAGTTGGCTTATCATCACCCAAATCAATTAGGGTATTCAATTGCGTTGCAAAATTGTAAACTTTGTAAGTTTGCCAGACGAGAATTGTGAATGCCCTCTATTTTAAAATATAGTTGCAGGAAATTGACGTACAAAATAACGTCAACTTTTAAATTTTTGTGAAAAGAAGGCTATGATATTTTCCGTCATTAAAACCCAACTTTTCAGTATATTTTTAGTATTTTAGATAAAATTCCTACCCATTATTAACCCCCTATTTCTACACAAGTACAACAGATTTGTATACATAGGCTGGGGTGTTGTAGGCCTTGAAAACTATTTTGTATGGAAATTGTTGTTGGAACTGCTTACACTTTTACACTTTTCAAACGATTGCAACGCAATTAAATACCCTAAATAAGTCCGGGTCTTATCAACACCTCGGCTCCCAGAAGTAAATCTATGCTTCCGGGTTGGCCGAACTCTGGGTCCGCCAATACTACCGTGCTCGGAATACTAAGTCTTTCATCTATGGATTGCGACGGTTGTTTTTTCGTCAGTTTTGGTAAGATAAACACAACGATCTCCTTCTGAAAGTTCGACCTCAACGATGACAGCAGCACACGTGCCCATGACGAAGATCCCTGCTCCGTTTGTCCAACTCCTTGAATCCCTTGCGATGTGCTGAAGGTGGGGAGAGCAAGTTGATCTGCCATCTTTCTGGACATGAGATTTAGCTGAGAGCCAAGGTCGATGATTGCGCGACAGTTTTCTCGCTTTGCGGTTTGTCCTTGTAGTGCCACAATGGCTGTGGCGATTAATACGTACGTATTCGGCTGTTGGTCGAGGGCCAACGCAGGCACCCATCCATCGCTTGCAATGGTTGATCTCGTGTAGCAAAGGCAACAACCGGCGCCGTGGATTCTGGATGTTTGTGCAACATGGAATGATGCCGTTGGTCATTGGCGACGGGCAACTGTTTGTCTTATGGTAGTTTGACAGACAGTTGGCACAGCCTGAAATCTTCGTTATTGCCTGCCGGCGTCTGTCCGGATCCATTCTTCGAAACATGTTGCAGGATAATGGCCGGTGTGAGCCTATGTTGCAAATTTTACAAATGTTATCTCGTGATAATGTTTTGGTATGTCCCATGAGTTGAGCATCCAATGTTTCCATCATGCTAGATCGCCGTTCTAAAAAGGCTAAAACACTTTCCAGCAACGGGACTTCTGTCGGTGAGTTAGATGAATCTTCGAGAGCAGCAAACGTATACTGATCTAGTTTTCGACGCACTAAAAACCCTATAATTTGATCCCAGCTCTTTGTGCAGATTTCCAGGTTTTTTAAAGTAGTCATTGAATTCTTGACCGTGTCATGTAAGGCCCTGAGTTGGCATGAAGAGCCATCTATAAGCTTGTAGTCAACGACTTTTGCTATGGCGGCGAATACTACTACTACTTTCCGATATGGTACCTGGCCTTTAGCCGCAAACAGATGTCGTTATAGCCACCCTGTGAGAAGGCTGTGTCTCTCAAGACGTTCCTCGCTTCACCACGAAGTGAGCTTTGTAGAATATGTAGTTTTTGGCTGGCCGAAAATGGTTTATTGTGTACTAAATATACAAAAAGGTCATGAAACCGTGGCCAGTCTAAATACTCGCCATTGAATTCCGGAATGCTAATTGGCGGAAGTGTCAAGTTTAGGCTCATTGGCGCATCGTTTTCTCGAAGCAGGTTCATTTCATATTTCTCATATAATGTGTGGATTGGGCTAGCTCTGCTTCTGCCAGAGCTGCGGCCCCAGGTGTCAGTTGTGGAGCCTCCCCTTTTCTTGCTCTCCTGTTGTGATCTTGATGTTAGCTGAGGTTCGTCTGGGGGCCTTCGGTGGATCGCTTCCAGTCGGTATGTTGTCCAAGAAGTCCTTCTGATATTTCTCGACCAGCTCCTTAAGTGCTATTAGTCGTGAAGAGTATTCACTTCCCGTGGGTAAGGCCGCTTGCTGGACCTCTTCATCCAGATCAAAAAGTTGTTGCCAGAGTTCCCTTCCGGCATAATAGCCTTCTCGGAGGCGTCGGTCGGCAGAATCCTTGACTTGACAGGTGATTGTGTAAGGACTTCTTACCTGTGCAAACCAGCGGGTGTGTTGCCTATGTGGGAGGCGGATGCCGAAGTGTGATCCTTTGTTGGTAAAGGATCACGTCGGGGTCACCAATGTTCTTGCCTAAGGTAGCTAGACAAGGGTCGGGTCACTCCGCGGGTCGAGATGGGGTATGGACGCTCGTCGCGGGCACGGGGACGCTGTATCTTACAGTATAATCGCGTCGCGACACGGTGCCGGAATACAGGCGATATGGACTTTGTTAGGAGGGTTAACGAATGCTCGTGTAACCGGGGATCAACAGTGTGTTGGGGTCACGCCGCGGGACAAGGAGGATACTGGCACACCTGTCGCTGGCACGGGGACACTAGGTAGAACAGGACGATCGCGTCGCGACACAGATAACTAGAGTAGAATGGTGCGGGACCACTGGCGGTCGAAGGACTATGCTAGGGTGAGTTTGACAAGAGTCTCCAGGTGATGGGTGTAATAAGTCTTGTGTGTGTTTGTATTTCTAAGTGACTTTATTGAGCTGGTGGTTAGTGCTTAAACGCTATCATGACCCGGAAATTTTGGGCATACATTATCTGCTACGTTAAGCCACGTATTGGGGTTTCACCTGCAAGTGGTTTGACCTAGTTTAGCGTTGGCTGGTCGTCTACGCTGCAATGTCAGCAGTATGCTGCTTGCTGCTGCTGTCCCGCTGAGTCTTGACCGAACGTCCCATACTTGCATCTTCGGCACTATATTGTGCAGCTACTGTGCGCCTGGTCGCTGTTCCGTTTAAGTTGCATTGGTCGTATGTACTGCTTGCTGACAACTTACAACTTCGTCGTGTTGGGGGTTGCGTGCGTTTGACCCGTGCTGCGTAACCTTGCTAGACCGATCTAAGTAACCTTGGTTAGAAACATTCTCCCCCCATTAACGGGTTCGTCAATAAAAGCGTAGAGTAGTCACTATTTGTCAGTTGTCGACATGTTGCTCGTTCCTTATACGGATCTTGTGTTTCAGTTCGCATGTGAGGAGGAGCCTACTCGTCTTCCACAAGGACTGCACCTTCCTTATCCAAATGGTCCTAGCATCTTTCGTAGAGGAAACCAACTGTGGATACGTAGTCCGATTGTTTTTGTTTGGCGTAACCTACGGTTCGTGCTGTTCAAATTCATCCTGAATCCTTTCGGCGTGATGTCCTGGCTTTGCACCGTACCGATGAGGTCTCGTTAATCATCTAGAAAACTGCGGTGTTCCGTGTGTTGGGTCTCAGTTTGTCGCAATGCTGCTTAAAGATCAGTGCGAAGTCGTTTTGGACCTTGACGGTTCGATGCGTTATACTTGTGTTCCCACCTGTTGGTCTTTACTGGATAATATACCAGTATTTTATGTACGGCCTTGATCCGTACTTCATGTGGCCCTATTATAGATGGTCTGCGTTATCCTCCCAATCGGCCTGTGACGGTCCACGACGTCTCCTTCATCCTTCTTCCTGACAATCGATTTGGTCTTGTTCGGTTGGCTGTGCTTGCCGTTACCTTGCGTGGTCCTCCAGTGCCGGACGCCGATCCTCATTTTTTTGCATTTACTTTTAACTAAATATATTCTTACATCGTTATGATTTTTGTATATTTTTATTTTTTTTATTATTATTTGTTTTTACTCGACTCATAGGTATTGGAGAAGTTACGCTCTGTTCTGCGACGTTCTCTTGGTGAAACATTCTTGCTTGTTTACCTTTTCTGATCAGTACAAAAATTGCTGCTAGCAACAGTAATATTACGAGACCTGCTGCTACGGCGATTGGTTTAATGTAGTTTACCTGCGTATTCGCTGTTGTCTCTGAATCCCCTCTGTCTATCTGCTCTTGTAGTTGATGGACTTCTCCATGCAGATGATTTAGGTTACTCGTTGTACTGCTATGTATGGCCCTTAACGCTGCGTGTCCCTGTAGCGTAACTATTGGACTCCTTGCATTGCAGGCCGCATTCCTCTTCCTCCCCACAAACATAAGTTAGCGTTATGTCCTGTGTATTAGCGAAAATCCAAGAATTCGGAACATCAAGGGGATACCATATGGTTGTCGTTTTGATTTTTTTTTTTTTGGGTAGCTACTGGAATTGGCGTCAATTGATACACGCCGTACTCCTCTTCATCTACTAATGGTATTTTAGTATGTAATATAAGGGTATCGTCCAATTCCTGGACTTCTGATACCATCACCTGATAGATATCATGCATAGTCTCATGTGTGACAGGTAGCCGCATCCCCTTCGGGAGATGGGCCTGTATGTTTATGAGCTCCTTTCGCAGCTGACTTACTGAGATTAATCCGGTTATAATGTTGATGACCGCTGTCTGTGCCCTCTTAATATGCCCTGCTATGCTTTAGTGTGAAGTGTGTTTCCATGTGTCTTACCCTGCGTTCCATTTCATCATTACTGGTTCTCATCACGTTTATTGTACTATTTAAGATCGAAGTCTGATTCTTGAGCAAATGCCTAGCTAATTCCTCAGCTTGGATTCTGCGGATGACACCCTCCATATTCTGCGCATACTGAGAGTCTAGATTTCCTACCAGTTTCAGGGCTCTTCTCCGTTGTCGATGATGATTGGTCGCTGGCCTCTTGTTCGAGTACCTGTGTTATTGATGTTCAAGACCCGCCTCGAAGGCAGTGATTTCCTGCGCTAACAGCCGTAGATCAAAATATGAGATGATCGTCCATTCTGCTGACATCAGAGCTATTCTATTTCTTAATTCATATATGTTCCCGTATTATTAGGTAAAGGACCATCCTTTACGGGAGGTTCTGCCATGATTGAGACGGCGTGGGTGGCATTGGCAACGACCAGCAACACTATTGTTGAACTAATAAGCTTTTTTATTAGTTGTTGCTAAATTAAAATACGAATTTCAGGTTGCTTTAGGCTTGTTAACAATTTATTAGCGAGAGAGAGTACAGCAGGCGAGACGAGAATGCGTTTTATGTCGAGATCAGAATTCGTACTGATTTACAAAGGGACAGCCAGCCGAAAGCTGGGCCGAAAAATGCAAGTACACAAAAGACGAGAGAGCTAGATAAAGAGAGCTACCTTTCGCGATGCCATTAATATAAGAGATCGAATTAAGAAATTAGTTGGCTGCTGCGGCTGCGTGACCCGACATACTCCCCCCGTTGGAAGCCTGGGCTTCAACATTATCCTTAAGGGGTAGCAGACACAGCTTGTTTACTGCTCGCTTTGTCACTCCTGATGCTGTCTTCAGAACGGCAACTCGAGCAACCCCATCTCCACCGAAGAGAAGCTCGATCACTCTGGCGAGGGGCCACTTCATGGGAGGCAAGTTTTCGTCCTTAACCAGAACTAGGTCATCGACAACCAGGCCAGGTTTTGGGGTGCGCCACTTGGAGCGCTGTTGTAGCAATGTTAGGTATTCTTCCTTCCATCAGGACCAAAAGATCTGCTGCAAGTAATCCACGCGTTGCCATCCATCCAAGCGATTGAAGTTAAGACTGGTCACATCCGGCTCGACGAAAGAAGAAGGCGGACCACCATTCAAAAAATGTGCTGGGGTTAATACATCCAGATCAGCTGGGTTTTCTGAAATCGAGACTAATGGTCGAGAATTAACAACCGCCGAAATGTGACACACCAGGTTCCGCAACTCCTCAAAGGTTAAAACAGCAGTGCCAACAGCGCGGTAGAAATGATGTTAGCGATCTTCACAGCCGCTTCCCAAAGACCGCCAAAGTGTGGCGACCTAGGAGGAATGAAACACCAATCAATAGCCTCAGCTAGGCAAAATTCCAATGTAGCTCTCTGATGATCACTGCTGAGGAACAGACGCCTTAGTTTGAGCAGCTCATTGCGAGCTCCAACAAAGTTGGTTGCATTATCAGACCAAATCTGCCGCGGCCTTCTTCTAGTGCATACAAATCTTTTGAGGCCATGTAGAAACGATACCGTAGAGAGATCCTTGACCAACTCCAGATGAATAGCCTTCGTGGCGAAGCAAATGAAGACACAAACGTAGCATTTTACTGGAGGCTTGCTTCGCACCTCTGACTTGTAGAGAAATGGCCCGCAAAAGTCAATGCCAGTGACTTCGAATGCATGAGATCCATCAAGTCGTTCCTTTGGAAGATCCGCCATTATATGCTCCACTAGTCGAGGCTTCATTCGAAAGCATCTAATGCACTTGTTTACCGCCTTCATTACCGTCTTTCTCCCCCCAATAGGCCAATATTGGGATCGAATTATGCCAAGTAATGCCCGTGGCCCAGTGTGCAGATTGCGTTCATGAAAGTGAGTAATAATGGCAATAGTGACCGAATGACTCCGTGGTAATATAATTGGATGACGCCCATTAAAATCCAGAGAAGAATTCTTCAGCCGGCCATCCACTCTAAGAAGCCCAAATTGGTCAATGAATGGCGAAAGAGATGCGAGCGAGCTGGAGGAGTGCACCATTCCCTTTGACTGCAATGATTTGATGTCATCCCATAAATGTGAGCGCTGGACAAGACGAAGCAACAGCAACAGAACAACAACTCCATCCAAAACAGCCGACACATTGGAGCACCACTTTCTAAGCTTACATTTTCCCTTGGCTAGAAGTTTTGATGCCTGATCCATAATGATGACTGCCTCTTCCTTGGACTTGGCTCCGGATATCAAATCATCCACATAAAAATCGCGACGAATGACCTCAGCCCCAAGCGGAAACGCTGTATGCTCGTCTGCTGCCAACTGATGCATAGCTCGCACAGCCAGAAATGATGCTGGCTTCGTGCCATAAGTAACGGTGTCTAGCTTAAACACCCGCAATTGATCCTGGGGGGAGTCCCTCCACAAAATGCACTGCAAATGGCTGTCCTCAGGCTGAACCCTAACACAACGGTACATTTTGCAAATGTCTCCTGTGATTGCTACTGGGTGTGAACGAAACCGTAGAAGAATCTGGAACAGCTTAGGCTGAATAACAGGGCCTGCCATAAGAACATCGTTGAGAGAATAGCCTGAGGAACTGGCCGCCGATCCATCAAAAACTACGCGAAGCTTTGTAGTGGAGCTATCTTCCTTTATGACGCAATGATGAGGCAAGAAATATCGGCACAACCCGATGTCAGCGGCAGAAACTGATGACATATGTCCTAGATCGAGATATTCTTTTATGAATGCTGCATATTGAGCCTTCAAAGATGGCTGACGATTCAACTTTCTCTCTAGGGACAAGAATCTTCGATAAGCTTGCTGGTAGGACTCTCCCAAAAGATCTAGATTAAACTTGGCAGGCAGCCGAACAGAATAATCACCAGCTGGCAAACGATTGACGTGTCTTACGAAATGGGCTTCACAGTCCAATTCTTCCTTAGTAGCGCGTATAATTGGCTCGGCGCAGCTTTCCACTTCCCAAAATCGTCGAAGAAGATCATCTAACCGATCGAAACTATTCTCTCTACTAGCGAGAAGTTCATCTTGAGACGACATTAAAACCGAGCCATTGGAAAGGCCATAGCCTCCAGAAACAACCCAACCCAGACGCGTCTTTTGAATTAGGGGTAACCCAGGTGGGAGCTTGATTTGGCCAACGCACAACATCTCGAAAAAGAGGCTGGCTCCGATTAAAAGATCCACCCGCTGGGGAGCATAAAACCTTGGGTCAGCTAACTGTATATTTTTGGGTATGTTCCAGCTGCCAATGTCGACGTTGAAGCTAGGCTGTCGCTCTGTTATGTTCGGAGCAATCACCGCGGTAATGTTGGCCGAGTATTCGGAAGTTCGGGACTGAATCGTAATATTGACCGAGTGACCGTCCGTCACGAAACTGGAATCTCCAACTCCAGTTACAAATGCTGAGGATTTTACTTTCTTTAATTGAAGCTGATTTGCGAATCGGGACGTTATTAGATGCAGTTGGGAGCCCGAATCGAGTAGAGCTCGACAGGGAACGAAAACCCCAGAACGGTTTTTTACTAAAATGCTAGCCGTTGCTAAGAGCACAATATCATTACTAAATTCCTGTGCAATAAGAGCAGTCGAAGTGGAAGGCAGTGCAGAGGGTGAAGCAGAAGGAAGTGCTTCTTGAAGCTGTGCTCCTTCTTGTGAAGGAAAAGAAGGTGAGTTTCCCAGGTGAAGCAGGGTGTGGTGCCTAGATCCGCATGAACGACAACTACTAGAGTTGCATTGCCGAACTTGATGACCAACCTTAAGACAATTTATGCAAAGACCGAGCCGCTTCGCTTCTTGAAGCCTATTCGCAGGAGACAGGATTTTAAAATTCTGACAATAAGAAATGGAATGCCCTGTATCATTACAGAATATACAAATCCAGGGGTTTGCGTTCGAGGCAACAAATGCTGATCTTCGCGCATTGGGTATTCTGTTACTTCCCACCTGATTGCCCGGCGTATAGTTTGCCATGGCGAAATCCATAGTCTCCAACGTCCTGCATCGCTGCTCCAGAAATGATGCCATTGACTCCCACGTAGGAATTAAATTGACGAAGGCAGGGTCCTCTAAACGCTCTTCCCACTTTGCCTGACTTGCCGGATCCAACCTTTGGAACAGGACTTGGACGATGATGCATCCAGCGATTTGTTCTGTCGTGCCCAGTCCCTTGAGAGCACGAATATGAGCATTGAATTTATCGGACAGATCCCGAAGTGTCGAGCCGGAACCACTCTGCACCGCCTTTAGTCCCAGGATCTCAATAATGTGTGCCTGAAAAACCAAACGTCGATTATCAAATCTATTTTTCAGCAAATCTAAAGCAATTGCGTAGTTGCCATCCGAAATTTCCAATGAGCGAATAGTTTCCAACGCTGCGTCCCTCAGGCATGATCGTAGATGCTGCAGCTTTTCTACGTTGGTGAGGTCCGGATGACTATCTATGATCGTGGTAAACATAGAATAAAAATCAGACCAATTTGCATAACCTCCAGCGAATTTTGGAAGCTCCAGTGGGGGCAGCAATGCTGCCCTATGTCGAGGCTGACGCTGCTGGGGGCCGAAAACTCCCGGAGTGATGCCGTCAGCAAAAGTTGAATGCGAAAGAAGCTGTGAGGTGCGCTTTGAAATTTCGGATCGAACCGATGACTTCAGAGTTACGAGAATGTCATCAAATTTCTCACTTAAATCACTTTCAATTTCCTCTAAATCCAACTCTTCGAGCTCACCGAGCACCTTTTTAAATGACTCTTGAAGCTCATCAATCAACTCTAACCTCACATGAAGACCGGATTCGTCGCATGAAGTTAACGCCGCACTTGATAGGGAATCCACTAAGCGCTCCACTCTATTAAATAAAGCCGTTGCCTTGCGCTTTAAAAATATCGCCCTGTTTGCATCAGCGGTAACATCTCCAAAAGCTCCCGTAGGCATGGCTACAACAACAACAGCAGACGAAATGCCCGAAATTCGGCTCCAGCGGGAAGATGAGCGCAAAGCAAACGAGGGAATAACAGCCCGTTACTTGGCTATGTACGCTTCTATGTATAGCTGATCTTGCGCCTTATATGTAAATTTCCGCAATCACCAACTGCTATTTATTTATAGCGCTCACTGCATTTAAGGCCTTATGATTGTTGCTACGCCAATGCACCGCAGAAGCAAGAATGAAAAAAGTCAATAAATAGACTTATATGATTTGCACTTAGTATTATTTATGCACAAATCACGTCGGGGTCACCAATGTTGAACTAATAAGCTTTTTTATTAGTTGTTGCTAAATTAAAATACGAATTTCAGGTTGCTTTAGGCTTGTTAACAATTTATTAGCGAGAGAGAGTACAGCAGGCGAGACGAGAATGCGTTTTATGTCGAGATCAGAATTCGTACTGATTTACAAAGGGACAGCCAGCCGAAAGCTGGGCCGAAAAATGCAAGTACACAAAAGACGAGAGAGCTAGATAAAGAGAGCTACCTTTCGCGATGCCATTAATATAAGAGATCGAATTAAGAAATTAGTTGGCTGCTGCGGCTGCGTGACCCGACAACTATGATTTGGAACTTAACCTTGGGCATCTCCACACATTTTTTGTCACTTCTTCGGGTGCCCTTTGGGTGTCTACTGGTAAAATCGCCAGCCGATGAATCGCTCTCGTACATTCTCCTGCTAAAGACCGGATGTCGATGACTCGGATTGCACCGTCCTTTCCTGCGTGTATCGCCACTACTCTCCTTAGTATCCACTGTAACGGCGGCGTATTGTCCTCCTTTATCACCACCGGTCTCCTACGGCAACCGTCTTTTGTTTTCTTGTCCATTTTGACCGGATTTGTAATTACTGCAGGTACTCGTTGCTCTACCTTTTCCAGAAATCCTGTCTGACCCTGTCTACTTGTTTCCATCTTGTCACTAGCCCCGATCGTACCTCCTTGTTATGAATGTCGGGAGATGTGGTTATTGGGCCTCCGATCAAGAAGTGTCATATAGTCAATGCAGACAGATCGCGTGGGCAGGAAGAAATGGGATGAGCGGCCGTGAGTTTAATATTGCCTCTATGTCGATAATAAGTGTTTCTAATTCTTCATATGTTAAATCTGCCGTTGACACCGTTCGGATCAACAAATGTTTTGCTGATTTCACTGCTGCCTCCCACAGTCCTCCGAAATGAGGTTCCCTTGGTGGAATATAATGGAACTCTGTTCCCAGCTGCGAGCATCTTTTAGTAATTGTTTCCCGAGCCGTATCCGAATATATCGCAGTTTTTAACTTTCGCAAATCGTTTTCCGCCCCGACAAAATTCGTTGCGTTGTCACAATAGATGCTCCTTGCTAAGAGCGCTTGAGTGGTTAGATCCGACACCACTTCTAAATGTACTGCCTTGGTGGTGAAACAACAAAAAATGGCTAAATAGACCTTATGGGGTTTCTTTCCTAGGATTTTGTAACGCACAAATAACAGTTCGCAGTAATATAAAATATTAAAAGGTCTTGCCATTTGTACTCGATCGGTTGGTAGCGGACTCATAATCTAATTTAACAACCCAGCGTCGTACTGTCGTCAATGCGAGTTGTTTTCCCTTGATCGTCCAGAATTGTTGTCGCGTGTTTGCCAACAGTGCCTGAGTGCCACAATGCTTAAGCTGCAGATGCTTGTTCTCAAATATGAGCCGCGTTACTTCATGACCTGCTGGCAGCAGCATAGGATGTTTTTCATCGAATGCTAGACTTGAATTCTGGAGTCGCCCTCCAACTCGTAGTACCTTGGTATTGTCCAGAAACGGGTCTAACGCCCGGTAAGGATCTGATACTGCCACACAACCGTTCTTCTGCAACTGAGTATCTGTCGCACTTGTACCTTGTATCTGTCGCACTATTCGTTGTAACGCCTTTGCTCGCTGTTTTGGAGTTATTGCTCTTGCATTTCTCTGAGTGTCTGGTCGACAATTGTTTCCAAATCGCAACATCCAGGCTGTTATTCCTACCAGCGTGTCAAACGACCCGTGGTGACTGATTTCCGTAGTCCCGTTCCGTAGTTCCGTAGTCGTCAATTTTAATTAGACTCAGAACGTGACCGTCCCTTGTTCGTATGGCGTCGCGCGTCCTTGGAGTTTATCTTCCTTAGGATTCCAAACTATCCCTAGTGTTTTTAGCGTTGCATCCGAGAATTTGCTAAAATCGAGGTCCAACGCCTGGTCGTCCTTAAGTAACTCGGGGTGCTGGTCTTTCGGCGATCTCCGTGCCAGATGTTGTAAACATTTTGTTGCTAAGTAGGGCGCACATGCAGTCCCGTAGGTCACCGTATTTAAATGGAAATAACGCATTTTTTCTAGTGGGTTTCGTCGCCATACTATGAGTTGATAGCCCTTGTCTTGAGGATGCACACAGATTGACGCAATGGTGGGGAATGAAGTAATGATTCCTTGGTACACTGGAAAGCTGTACCTCCGTCATGTGATTCAATCGTTTATACTTATTCATAAAACTCACGTATTCTAGCATTGCTGGATCCCGTCCTAATCGACGTTCTAGGCTGTAAAATTTCCGTTGAGCCAAATAAAATTTTTTTTTCTAGTTCCATTGGATTTTCTGCAAACCTTACCATTAGTCGTTGATCCGGGCAGAGTTGGACGTTGGATAGAAAATGTTCTTCGTAAAGCCTCTCATTGCTGATACCTCGGCGTTAAACGTATCTAGTTTCCAAAATTTTTCCAGGGCTGGTATCGGATCCTCCCGTGTTATTGCCATGACCTTTCCTGCCATGGCCGCTGGCACTCGTCGTCTCACTGCGCCGAACACAATTCACCCAAGAGAGGTTTCTTTTATAGTTGGCTTATCATCACCCAAATCGATAAGTCGGGGTCTTATCAATCGAGAGTACACCTCGGCTCCCAGAAGTAAATCTATGCTTCCGGGTTGGCCGAACTCTAGGTCCGCCAACACTACCGAGCTCGGAATACTAAGTCCTTCATCTATGAATTCCGACGCTTGGTTTTTCGTCAGTTGTGGTAAGATAAACACAACGATATCCTTCTGAAAGTTCGACCTCAACGATGACAGCAGCACACGTTCCCATGACGAAGATCCCTGCTCCGTTTGTCCAACTCCTTGAATCTCTTGCGATGTGCTGAAGGTCGGGAGGGCGAGTTGATCTGCCATCTTTCTGGACATGAGATTTAGTTGAGAGCCAAGGTCGATGATTGCGCGACAGTTTTCTCGCTTTGCGGTTTGTCCTTGTAGTGCCACAATGGCTGTGGCGATTAATTTGGCTGTTGGTCGAGGGCCAACGCAGACACCTTGTTGATCATTGGGGTGTGCTGATTTGGGCCCGAAACATCCATCGCTTGCAATGGTTTATCTCGGGTAGCAAAGGCAACAACCGGCGCCGTGGATTCTGGATGTTTGTGCAACATGGAATGATGCCGTTGTTCATTGGCGACGGGCAACTGTTTGTCTTCTGGTACCTGGCCTTTGTCTGTCAAGACGCTCCTCGCTTCACCACGAAGTGAGCTTTGTAGAATATGTAGTTTCTGACTGACCGAATATGGTTTATTGTGTACTAATGTTCGTCAATAAAAGCGGAGAGTAGTCACTATTTGTCAGTTGTCGACATGTTGCTCGTTCCTTATATGGATCTTGTGTTTCAGTTCGCATGTGAAGAGGAGTCTAATCGTCTTCCACAAGGACTGCACCTTCCTTATCCAAATGGTCCTAGCATCTTTCGTCGAGGAAACCAACTGTGGATACGTAGTCCGATTGTTTTTGTTTGGCGTAACCTACGGTATGCAGCTGATCGTGCTGTTCAAATTCATCCTGAATCCTTTCGGCGTGCTGTCCTGGCTTTGCACCGTAGCGATGAGGTCTCGTTAATCGTCTAGAAAACTGCGGTGTTCCGTCTGTTGGGTCTCAGTTTGTCGCAATGCTGCTTAAAGATCATTGCGAAGTCGTTTTGGACCTTGACGGTTCGATGCGTTATACTTGTGTTCCCACTTGTTGGTCTTTACTGGCCCTATTATAGATGGTCTGCGTTATCCTCCCAATCGGCCTGTGACGGTCAACGACGGCTCCTTCATCCTTCTTCCTGGCAATCGTTTTCGTCTTGTTCGGTTGGCTGTGCTTGCCGTTACCTTGCGTGGTCCTCCAGTGCCGGACGCCGATCCTCTTTTTTTTTTGCTACGGCGATTGGTTCAATGTAGTTCACCTACGTATTCGCTGTTGTCTCTGAATCCCCTCTGTCTATCTGCACTTGTAGTTAATACTCGTTGTACTGCTATGTATGGCCCTTAACGCTGCGTGTCCCAGTAGCGTAACTGTTGGACGCCTTGCATTGCAGGCCGCATTCATTGTCACGATTCCATTATTATGCACTTCTATTTTTCCTCTTTGCTCCCCACAAACATAAGTTAGCGTTATTTCCTGTGTCTTAGCGAAAATCCAAGAATTCGGAACATCAAGGGGATACCATATGCTTGTCGTGTTGATTTTTCCGGGTTTGCAGCTGGGTTTTTGTTCAGCTTGAACGGCTGCCATTTCGCATTGGAGTGCTCGTGTGCTGGACCCAACGTCGATTGTTTTATATTGCACAGCATTGGTCCTTTTGACATCTTCGTGCACTGGTTGAGCTCCTCCACAGTTAGTGCGAAATGTCGATCTCGATGATCACTAATCGTTAGTTACTTGGTTTCTGTCTCCGTTGCGATTATATGGTTTTGGGTAGCTACTGGAATTGGCGTCAATTGATACAATTGGAAGATGTGGCGGAATCGATGAGCAGCTGAAGGTGGAAATCGCGTTCGGGAACAAGCGACTGAGCATGAGCCTGCTGATACTACCAGGGGTAGTGGATTCATTGGTGTTGGGATGGAACCTCTAACACAAGTTGGTACCAAGATTAAGTGTGCTGGACACAAAGTGATAATACCGGCCAGGAATCGACACAAGGGATGGCTCGAGGAGAAGCTATCGGTGGCAGTCATACAACGGGCAAGCGAAGATGACGACACGACGAAGTTCCTGGAGGCAGATATATCGAGTTTCATGAAAGACGACAAATCAACAAAGCAGCGATACTTTCTCAAGAATCCGAAAGTTCAAGGGGAAATCAATGCGAAGGTGGACGAGCTCCTCCAGATAAGATACATAGAACACTCAACAAGCCCATACAATAAACCCACTACGAACCCGTGAATTCTGTGCTTTCTCACTGTGCTACTGGGCGGTCACGTTTATATAAATTTGGTGAGCCAACACACAATCTACTGAGCTAGCCGCACGAGCAAATCACAAAAATCAGTTCGTTACATCACTCAACAAGCCCATACAGCTCTCCCATCGTGATGGTTAAAAAAAGACGGGCAAATGGAGACTGTGCGTCTACTTTAGGCAAATCAACGCCAAGTCGATAAAGGATGCCTACCCGATGCCCCGAATAAATTATACTCTCGACCAACTGAGGGAAGCACGGTACATCAGCAGCTTGGACCTAAAGGATGGGTACTGGTACTGTTGTATCTTGGTCATCGAGTGACTAGCGAAGGAATAGGCACAGATCCGGAAAAGGTGACAGCCATCGCCGAACTAGAACCACAATCGACAGTAAGAGAGCTCCGACAGTACTTGGGCGTAGCATCATGGTACCGCCGGTTTGTACCTGACTTCGTAAAAATAGTCAAGCCTCTCAACGATTTGCTACGCAAGGGCAATCAGACGGCGTTCGAAGAGGCGAAGGCAAGACTCGTCGCAGACCCCGTACTGGAGTGCCCGGATTTCGACAAACCATTCATCTTGCAGACTGACGCGAGCGATTACGGCATCTGAAACTGAACGAGGCGAAAAGGTTATCTCTTACTGGAGCCGAAAGCTCAACGGAGCTGATAAGAATTACTCAACGACCGAGGAGGAATGCTTGGCAAACGTCTGGGCGATCCGAAAGCTCTGGAAGGTTACCACTTTAAAGTAGTAACCGACCACATGGCGCTGAAGTGGCTCAACAGCATAGAGTGCCCTTCAGGGAGGATCGCCAGATGGGCCCTGGAGTTGCAGCAGTACGACTTCGAAATAGCGTACAGGAAAGGACAACTCAACGTGGTGGCAGACGCTTTGTCATGGCAGCCACTACCGGAAAGGCTTCGAGGGATCAAGGAGACGTCGGCGGCGGAAGCTTCTGCAACATGCAGCTGAATTCTGGAAATGCGCGAAAAGATAAGGACCCAGCCGCAAAAGTATCCGGACTACGTGATGGAGGGTAAAGCCCTGTACAGGAGTACACCTCACAGAGCGGGCAGCGGGGATGTCTCAACATGGAAGATCTGCGTTCCGAAAGCTCTACAGGAAACGGTGCTGAAGGAGAACCACGACTCACCGGCGGCTGGCCATGTAGGAAGCCGAAAGACAATAGCACGGCTGCCAGCCCGGTATTACTGGCCAGGAATGCACAGAGACGTCCGAGCCCACGTGCGAGAATGCGAGACATGCAAGTTATCCAGCTCATGATCCCAGCCTCTTTACCCAATTTATAAACAAACTCTTTATATACAATTCTTAGCTGAGAACGCCTTCCAGCTCGAGCGCCCAGCCGCCTTACCCAAGTCGTAAACAATTTCTTATCAAAAATTCTTAGCTTGGATCCCCTTACTCATCGTTCCCACAGAATCCCAATTAGCTTCCACACTTCAATCGAAGTTCTTTATTAAGATTCAATTGCGCCGCAGTCCTCCTAACATAAACTAAGCTGGGTCCAGCTAATGTAAACACAAGCATCCGGCCAACACCCGTTGAGCCCCAAAACTGCAGCGTAAAATTATTTGCATGTGAAATAATTAATTTGCATGAGATTCAAGCCGAATCAGATGCAAATGGCTGGGAAAATTCTGACGCAGGTGCCAGAGGAACGATGGGCTACGGTATGTGCGGACTTCGTCGGACCCCTGCCGCGGTCGAAGCACGTCAACCAAATGCTGCTGGAATTGATAGACCGCTTCTCCAAGTGGACTGAGTTGGTGCCGCTGCGAAGCGCGACGGCCGAATCCCTAAAGAAAGCTTTTAAAGAACGCATAATCGCGAGGTATGGCGTCCCCAAAATAGTCATAACGGACAACGGACTACAGTTTGTCAGCAAAATTTTAAAGAGTTTCCTGGCCGAAATGGGAGCCAAGCAACAGTTCACAGCTCCATACACCCCACAGGAGAACCTGACTGAGAGAGCAAATAGGACGGGGAAGACAATGATAGCGCAGTTCGCAGGGCAGAACCAAAGAAACTGGGACGAAAAATGGCCGGAAATCATGCTGGCAGTAAACACGAGCGTTTCAGAATCCACAGGTCACACATCGTCGTTCATTACCCAAGTCAGAGAAACTTTAGGGCTGAGTTCCGAACGAATTGTGTCAGTTTACGAAGTTTGTGTACATGCTAGATTTTCTGGACGCCTGGTTGACATTTATTTAATTTCCCACCTCATGGTTTTTATTGCTAGAATTTAATGTATTTTGGTTATTTTGCTGATGACAAAGATAATTTATTTATTAATAGAAGTACATATAAACATTAGAAATAATATTTTAATAAAACTTACAATTAACAACCGTCTTCTAGCGAACTCGAACCTGTGCTACCATGTGTCGAAGGCGGGACACTAGACCTATGTACATACATGTTTTTATGAACGGTGTTGATAATTTAAGAACAGCATAAATGTTCATGATTTGACCACGCGGCGTTCGTTTTTTATGAACGGAACTTAGCGAACGAATTGTTGTCAAATCATGAAAAATCTTCTTGATTCGGACCCCTGCCGCGGTCGAAGCACGTCAACCAAATGCTGCTGGAATTGATAGACCGCTTCTCCAAGTGGACTGAGTTGGTGCCGCTGCGAAGCGCGACGGCCGAATCCCTAAAGAAAGCTTTTAAAGAACGCATAATCGCGAGGTATGGCGTCCCCAAAATAGTCATAACGGACAACGGACTACAGTTTGTCAGCAAAATTTTAAAGAGTTTCCTGGCCGAAATGGGAGCCAAGCAACAGTTCACAGCTCCATACACCCCACAGGAGAACCTGACTGAGAGAGCAAATAGGACGGGGAAGACAATGATAGCGCAGTTCGCAGGGCAGAACCAAAGAAACTGGGACGAAAAATGGCCGGAAATCATGCTGGCAGTAAACACGAGCGTTTGAGAATCCACAGGTCACACATCGTCGTTCATTACCCAAGTCAGAGAAACTTTAGGGCTGAGTTCCGAACGAATTGTGTCAGTTTACGAAGTTTGTGTACATGCTAGATTTTCTGGACGCCTGGTTGACATTTATTTAATTTCCCACCTCATGGTTTTTATTGCTAGAATTTAATGTATTTTGGTTATTTTGCTGATGACAAAGATAATTTATTTATTAATAGAAGTACATATAAACATTAGAAATAATATTTTAATAAAACTTACAATTAACAACCGTCTTCTAGCGAACTCGAACCTGTGCTACCATGTGTCGAAGGCGGGACACTAGACCTATGTACATACATGTTTTTATGAACGGTGTTGATAATTTAAGAACAGCATAAATGTTCATGATTTGACCACGCGGCGTTCGTTTTTTATGAACGGAACTTAGCGAACGAATTGTTGTCAAATCATGAAAAATCTTCTTGATTTTTTTCGTTCTTTTTTTTTTGAGTTTACCTTGTGTTTCGCCCCATCAAAATACTTACATGCGTTTCTGTCATAACTGCACAATATAAGGTAACAAATAAACGTAAAAATTGCGCAAGGTAAGTCAACTTGTCATTTTTGCTAAAGCCAATAATTATAAAAAATTGTTAATCTGAATTTGGTTATGTATAAGTGGAAAATATTATTTAAAATTTTAAGGTCATACTCTCGCCCCATTAAATATTTCCTCTTAGTATCTTTACTGCACAGCAGTCAGAAAAGGTTGAAAAAATTTGTTATAGG
The DNA here is from genome assembly GCF_043229965.1 of Drosophila suzukii. NCBI lineage: Eukaryota > Metazoa > Arthropoda > Insecta > Diptera > Drosophilidae > Drosophila > Drosophila suzukii. The sequence goes on along the minus strand of NW_027255898.1, from coordinate 1,745,190 downwards.
CAGTTCGCAATGGCTTTTAAGGATTTAATGCATGCTTTATATCCGTCCAGATGCTTGATTTTTAGCTTTAACAGTTTGCTTGTAATATCCTTAACCCTTATTTAATGTACCAAATAAATGCCCATGCTTTATGCCCACAGAAACCTTGATCTTCACAATTATAAAATACAATCACTATTTCAAAAGCATCGCTAAAATCCACTTAAGTCTCCTGTACTGTTTATATTTAAAAAAAATCGGTCGTTTTGAGTTCAAAAACAAAACCTCTACGCTAGCTCGAACTAAATTAACTCATAAAATAATCTACTATTTATTTCCTTTATTCGATCATAACAAAAAAAGGCGACAAATTAAGAAGAGAAAGAAACTTTTTATACCCGTTACTCGTAGAGTAAAAGGGTATACTAGATCCATAAAGTATATATATTCTTAATCAGGATCACTAGCCGAGTCGATCTAGCCATGTCCGTCTGTCCATCTGGCCGTCTGTCTGTCCGGATGAACGCTGAGATCTCGGAAACTAGAAAGAGCTGGGTATTGAGATTTGGCGTGCAGATTCCTGAGCTTCTTACGCAGCGCAAGTTTGTTTCAGTACAGTGCCACGCCCACTCTAACGCCCACAAACCGCCCAAAACTGTGGCTCCTACAGTTTTGTTGCTAGAATAAAAATTGTATCTGAAATGTATTGCTCTCATCAATATCTATCGATTGACCCAAAAAAGTTTGCCACGCCCACTCTAACGCTCTTAACGCTTAAATCTGTCAGTAGAAGGGAAAGGCGGGTTCTGGGACAATTAGCATATTAATGGCCTCCGGCCCCCCCTCATTAACATATGCGGGTTCTAGGACAATTAGCATAATTCAATAAATTAACAATTAATTAACTTTGAAGTCATAAAAATGTCACGATCATGTCCATAGAGAGTATACTTAATTGCCCCCATCGCCCCCACATCCCCATGTGACAATATTGATCATGTATCCTATAAATGGGTCATAAACATATCATAAAAGGGATTCAAGCAAGAGCTACCCGAACATGCGCACCTGTCAATTACCTGACCGCAATAAAAGGGACACGTGCACAACCCAGAAGGCGCACGCTCATTGACAAGATCATGGGCCTCACGCCAACGACCTCATGGCTGACTGCTAGCTCTAATACGTTCCCATAATAGGGGTTGAAATCACGACCGCGCAACAACTCGAAGTAGCCGACATATCTCAGTCAAGGAAATATTTTTCATTCTCCGTACCTGTAATTTAAACTCGAAATAAAAAGTCAGAAGTTTATTTTGTAGCATAATAATACATTTATTCATTTATTTTAATATTGCGAACATTTTTGTTATATATAGAAATTAATTTTCTGCTTTGATTCCGGCGATTTGCATAGAAGAAGCAGGCGCACGTTTCCGACGTCATTTCTGGATTACAAAATGTAAAGTGTTCACCATAATTCGTAGTTTTGAGATCATGTCCATTTTGTGTTTAGAAGATATTGAAAATGTTGACCAATTATCTCTCCTTTAAATTGTTCAATAAATTGGTAAATTTCCTCATGAAATTTCATTTTGTTAATTTTATTTTCTTGTAGGTCCTTACACATCTAGTCTTAACTTTAAAGTGATGTATAACAATTATTTTATTGTTTTGGAGCTACTTTCAAAAAATGTCAAAATAATGTATGCATTGTTTAAAGCACAAACCCCGCCCTTAAGGTGTGTTTCACAATAGGGGAACCGGTTTTCTATAAACCTGTTTAATGACGGACAGCCCATTTCCTCGATATTAATGAGCTGACGACTCCCAAAAAACTTCTGTAGAAATCGTTTCTTTTCCACACCTTTACAAATAATTTGTTTTCCGCTTGTAATTGTCCTTAGATACTTTCGAGTTTGTCGAAAACTGTTCTCTCCATTGTTCAAAAAAATTTTGTGATGTGTATTGGCTAACCAAATTGCAGTCTTTTGAGATTTTGTATTTAGCAAAGTAAAATCATATGGAGGTTCTATTAAAAAACTATTATTCAAGTTTGGATCTTTTTCGAATACAATTCCAATTTCTTGTAGAATAAAATTATTATTATTATCAAAGAAACCTTGAACATCAATCGAAACAGTATCTTTCAACATTTTTCTAATGTTAAACAACTAGTTGTAACTCGTTAAACAACTCGTTGTACTAGTCCGTTTAATGGGTTATATTCAACTAAACGGTCATGTATGAGGAGACAGTAAGCTTGGGTATTTTCATGACTTGGTGTCTTCAGTTCTATTGAAATTCTCACATCAATAGGACCAGTTTTCACTGATTCGTTTTGATATGAAAGATCAACCACAATAATAGGGGCCTTCAATTTAAATTCATTTGGGGTCAAAAATGGTTGTGACTCACGATTATAGTAACTAGATTGAAATCTTGTATACATTTCATATAGGTGAGCATACTGATTCTTACTAAAATCAACATTCAGATTATCATATGGATATGACTCAGAATTCAAGTGAACTTTCAAGTTTGATAAGTTTTTTGTGATAAGTTCTCCATTTAGTGTAAATCCAATTATGGCAAGCCGACAATTTCACATTCCAGCTGTGTTGACTTCCATACCTTAATTTGGGGTTAACATATGAATCCCAACTCCGGAATGCGATTGGTAGGTTTACACCACTTTTAATAATATCGTACATCTTAATTTTTGCAAAATCGCTCGGAGTTACATGGGGAATTTTCCAGGTTATATTCGTCATTTCCAACTTAAAAGTTTGTTCATTTCTGGTTTGTTCAAACACATCAACAAGATTCTTAGTTAGCATCAACACTAGTTCGTGTTTACAATTTAACAAAACTTTTTTATAATCGTCAGCAAATCCCAATAAATTTTTTAATAGTACAGAAAAGTTAAAGTGGGGTCCCGTAGGAATTTCGTCCCCACTGCTCCATCCGGAATTTAATAGATTTTGACTTTGAAGATTATCCAGAGATATATAATTTTTTAGGGTTGTAGTCATACCGACAAATCGTGTTTTTTGTCAATCTCACATCCATTTATTTCGTACTTAATTTCGTCCAAAAAGTAAGCCATACAATTATTTTTAAAAAAAGTGGTAACATTATCAGTTGTTGGTCCATTCGGTGAATCTTTTCTAATAATTCCTTGAAAATTAAGGTAACTTTCGTGAGGAAGCACGTACAAGTCTTGATTTTAAATAGTAATTCGAGTTTCATCGTTTGGTTTAAATGTTTGATTATACGATGAATAAGTATGAAACTCTTTCTTCGAAAAACTCTCATCTGAGTAAACCTTTTCTCGAACATTTACAATTTCGTTCATTGGTTTCCTTTCCACCTTTTATATTATACTCGAAGCTTTAAGCCTAACGACTTTAAAAATAGTTTATTATTATTATAGTGAGCTTCTTTTTACTGTTGATCCCCTTTCTATAGCTTTAAAATTAGTAATGCTTGGCTGAGGACTTAAGCTAAGTCTTTTATTATAAATAATCATTCTATTAACCGAATGTGCATGCGAATAGAAACGTTTTCACCACGTAAATTCACCAAATCACCGTTTTGATCAACTATGCTTGTGCTTATTTCGTCACAGTTGATTGGTAAATAAATTAGGTTATGTGGTGTCACTTTCATTTTATACCCAGGCGGAACATTTATACCAAACTCATGTAATGTATGATTCGGTGTGTTATCTACATATGAACCGCTGATTATATTACATTCCAAACAATGTTGATTTAAGAATTGATTTCAATATTAAAAAAAAACGCTTTATTTAATGGAAACTGGTACTGAATCAAAGCCATATAACAGTTAACCCAAGCATTTTATTGGCTCATCATCATGTTTTACAAACTAAAAATGCTCTAAACCCATTCAGCAAGGTTGAAGTCAAATCATTTACAATATATCCGGGCAACAATACATTGTATTAATTATTTAATTAATTTTTAATATGTTCACGGTCTGATCTGATCGATAGGTTTTTGTAGGATGTGGCTCTAGTACTTTTTGATGGAAACCAAACAGTTGTCCAACCGATCTTTCCTTATTAAAGTAAACTGACTCTCGCATGGTAGTTATTTCAACTTGAAGTGTATTATTATTACTTTGAATTTTAAATGTATTTTCCCGGTTATAGTCTTTTAGTTTATTGTAAATAAAATCGGTGATATCGTTCAATTCATATGATCCAGTTGGAATTGTAATAACCTTGTCACCGATGTGGAATAGGTTATTTTTTCATCAATATTTGGAATCGAATTATACATATTAAAATCGATAAGAGCGCACTCATATCGACCATTCAATTCGATAGGTGGAAAAAAGTATTTATTTATAATGAAACTATTTCCATTCAAGGATAATACAAGTGATCTAGACATATTGAAATCCCTTGATAAACTATGGGATTGTAAGGATCTAACCAAGCTTTATATTGAAATTACTCCTTAAATCATAATAAATTGATCAAATCCTTTTCTGTATCTTCCGTTATCCATATCGTTATCCTTGCTAATTAATAGGAATCCGTGCTTGTCCGCCCAACATTTTTGACGAATTTTCACAAATGTTTCATAATTCATATCAGTGTTAATATGGTCCCGATATATATGTCGCATATTTAAATCATCTTGCTTAAACATTATAATAAAGTTGGCATTCTCACGAATCAGGTGTTTAGGTATATGACTATACGTTTGACATAAATAAAAAGAGTCGATATTTTTATGTCGACCCATACAAAAATAAGATCTTATGTTTTCTTGTTTTTCACAAGCTACGTCATCGAATATCATAATGGAATTGTTTTTAGCTTCACTGGGGTCTAGTACACCCTCATTATGGGAGAATGTATGATATCTCATTCCTTTAATCGGTTTGATTAATTTCTCCAAGTACTCATATTTAGGTTGATATAAACTTTTTGAAAATATATAAACATTTTCGAATTTTAATCCATTAGGACTCTCTATTAGACTTAACATAATATTAGTTTAACCACAATTCGAAGGCCAACAATTAGAGCCCTTATTGTGTTCGGTAAGAGAGCACTATGTCGTGGCGGTAGATTTTTTTCGTTTTCATCGTTAATATTTCTAACTAAAATTTTTTGTTTTTGACTTATTAAAGGCATCCTTTAACCTAATGTACATCATTCAATGAGAAATCTTTGGTGATTAAACATCAATAAAATGGGGAAACGTTTTTATAATCGCATCAGTCGTATTTTTAATTGTAAACACGGTGGTGGTCTTGTCGATAAGCTAATTAATACATTACCGTTTGAAGCCCACGTTCCGGGATATAATTTTTGTGGACCGGGTACAAAGTTACAGAAACGGTTGGAACGTGGTGATCAAGGAATAAACCCATTGGATGAAGCTTGCAAAGAGCACGATATCGCATATTCTCAAAATAAGGCATTGAGTGAACGGCATAGGGCACACTCCATATTAATTGACAAAGCCTGGTCGCGTGTCAAGGCACCAGATAGCAGTCTTGGTGAAAGAGCAGCAGCATACTTTCTTACAAATATAATGAAAGCCAAGAAAAAATTTGGTATGGGATTGAATAAAACGGAAAAGAAAGGAAGGAAAAGGTATTGAAGAATAAAATGAAGAAGACAAACCTCTCGACTGTTATTAATGTTGCTAATAAGACATTAAAAAAACAAAAACCATTAGACATTATGAGTGCAATTTAAGTTGCACGTAAATCAATTCATCAATCAATGGGTTCTAAGAAAAATGTTAAAGTACCTCGTTTAATTAATGTACCCAAAATTGGAGGTTTTCTACTAATCGTGCCGATCTTGACAGCCCTCAGCGCTCTTGGTAGTTTAGCAAGTGGTAGTGCAGCAATTGCAAAAACAATTAACAATGCGAGAATGGCTAAGGAAGATATGGAGGAGAAAAATCGTCACAATAGGAAAATAGAAAGTGTTGCTGTATGAGAAGGATTATATCTCAAGCCCTATAGAAAGGGTTATGGTTTCTTTCTTAAGCCCTATAGTAAGGGGAAAGGAATTAAGAAGCGAAAAAACTAATTTCTCTGCTACCCAATAGACCACTATCAAATATCGACATTATACATTTTGCTAAGAAATATATCCCACATTTTAGAGGGGTGCTTATGAGAGATCTACTCCCAGAAGCACCAAAAGTAGGGAGTGTGGTATAGTAAACTTAGATAATTCACGATCAAGTGGTACACATTGGGTTGCATAAAATAAAAATAAAAATAATATACATTATTTCGATAGTTTTGGAAATCTTCAGCCACCTAGAGAAGTTGTGAAATACTTGGGACATAGAATACAATACAACTACGATAGAGTTCAAGACTTTGATACATACAACTGTGGACACCTGTGTCTCGCTTTTCTACTTTCTTTCGTAGAAGATGTGGAGTCAAAACCGGTATATTTGAATGGTTAATTTACATTTGGGGGGTTGAAAATCAATGTATGGGTACGTGTATGTGTGAACTCTGTATAGTACAAAAAGTGGACCTGCACGCGTTCAAATTCACAGTCTAAGTTTTTACTTCACATCGAACGTCATCTAGAGGACAAGAATTTTTGATCGTTCTTAACAAAAAAAACCTATAACTGCTCATAACAGCTCAAAACAGCTGGTGACCAGCTTATAACAACTAGTAAACAACTAGTTAACAGCTACTAAACAGATAATAACCATCTAATAACAGCTATTAACCAGCTAAAACAAGTAGTAAGCAACTACGAAACAAGTACCGAACAACTGCTAAACAGATAGTAAACATCAAAATACAGCTAAAAACAACGTGTAACAACTGTACCAAGTCCAAAAACCTCAACAACATCATGAATCAGGAAAACCAGATGAACATTGTAGTTAAAGAGTTCAATAAATTTAATAAAAAGACACTGCTATCGAAGACAAGGATGCCAGAAAATGTAAGATTCCCGATCCTCAAGGTGGAGCGCAAAACAACAAAGGTTGTAGAATCTATTGCTCTCGAGTTGGAGGAGCACATTCTGTACATGCCGGAAAGGTACACCTCTCTTCAAGATGATATCATCAATGAAATGGTTGACGGAAAATTTAATATTTATAAAAGAAATGACAATTTGTATTTAGAAATAAGTCAGTAATCATTAAAAAGATTGAGATTTTAAGAATATAACAATAAATACACTTTTTTTAAATTAAATAAATAAATAAATTAACTTTTTTTTTATTCGGAAATGGTATATAAATATTACAGATTGTAACGTTCCCTAAACAGTATTTGTTTAGTAACTGAGGAGTGACTACATGAATTTCGGAAATTTTAAATCTTTCACCTATAACGTTTGAAAAATATACTACAATGAACATTTTGTCACAGTTAACCAAAGCTAGATTTGCTTTGAAGCGAAAATTCGATGATCTCAAACAAGTCAAAAATCATACGAATTTACAATTGGAGGAAACTTTTAAACCTATTACTGAACCCTTACATGAACTTGTTAAGGAAAATAAAAAATAAAAAAATTTTAATGTAAAAGATTGTATAAAAGTAAAGCGTGAAATGAAGCAAATTAAAAAATACGATGATGGTGAGAGTGAGCTTGACGATTTCTACTTTACAACTAATGAGAAAGATCTGCAGTCTAATCGAAACATAACTCCACCAAGGTCTTTCGATGATAGTGATTCCTATAATCAATTCTTTTCACAAACGAATATAGAGGAAGATATAGAAGAAGAGAAAAAGGAGACGAAAAAGAGTGAAGAAAAAGGGACAACACCTTTACCAATGTATACAGAAGAGGCCGATATGGGTGTGGATGCAGAGCTAGAAGATAATAACACTAGTTATAATTATGATTTTAATATCAGTAATTTGACCAGAGGAAATGTGTTGGATAAGGGTTATGGACCTAAAAAAAGCGCAAACTATTCATTAACTTTGGGAGTGGAATGAGTTGTGATCTGACTCCTGGTATGTACTCTCTAATTTTTCTTAGTAAACCTGAAAGCTATGATGATCAAGACTTGAAAATGTATAAAAAATTATTTTAGAAACGAATATACATAGAGTATGCTTTAAACCTAATAACAGTATCAAGGGTACACGAGCATACAAATATAACCATATTATTAAGAAGTGGATAGACAAAGATTTCAGTCCTACAACGTCTTCTCCACTTCGCTCAAAAACAGGTTTTGGTTACATGACTCTTCAGAAATCAAATCCAAACTATGTATATTGAAATGATGTAAATGAGTTAGTCGAACGACTGGAAATTTTAGTAGAAAGAGAGGGTAACACCAGCCACAAAGAGAGGGTAACACCAGCCACAATAACGAAATTTTTTCAATATTAGAGGAATTGCGTGAAGAAAGGATTATATTTTAATGGGTATAAATAGGAAGGACAAATTTGTTTTACATTTATAAACATCATGTCTGTCGACAAGTTTGGACATTTTTCAGTTGACAAGGAACGATCAGAGAATTTGAAAAGACGTGTTATTTCTACTGAGGGATTATTCATCGGGATCTTCCATTGTTTTTCCGTAAACAGAATTATTCATTAATTTAAAAAAATCTTTTTCAAATTTTTTTTTTCATTTTGCCTTTGTAATTCTTTAACCGAGGCTTTTGTAAAAACTGAACACCTCTATGGACCTTTTTCAGTACAAACGCATTCTGTATACATTGTGGCAAATTCCGATAATGTATTACCTTATTTTTCTTTTTTCCCAGGTCAGCAATTAATTTTTTTACCTTATCCTCTTTTGAGGCCAGACAGTTTGACGGCCAAATGGAAGATCATTATGAAGATCATGTAAACGGTATGGATATATTAAGTCCACTTCCAAATAATAACCGTATTTGCTATCGATTGGAATATTATTAATATCAAAATTGTCTATATCTGTGGTAGACATCCACTTAAAATCTTTATATGGTAAAGGTTATGACATCGCCCAACCATACAAGTTATTCGCATCCACATACATTTAAAATGAAGACTCCTTCGAGGAATCATTATCTGATAAATATTTGTTATTTTCTTTTGTATATCTATAACAACATTGAATTAAACCACCTCGAATGCTACTTTGAATAAATCTATACATATCTATATCTGTCAGCAATTCAAGTCGAATATTTGTGGTTTTCAACATTGCCTCCCAAGATAGACCTGGTGTCGTAAAATACTGAGGTGGGTCAAGTGAATAAATTTGCATACAAATTTTTCGGAAGTTTTCAAAAATGTCGGTTAAAAGAAATACATCAGTTTTTAAATTAACAGTGTTCAATTGATCATCAACTAAGTTAGAAGCTAGGGTATCTAAGCTTGATGGCAAAAAATCTATATGTATCAAGAAAACGAATTTCAAAACTATTTCCACTTAAACTTTTTATTTTCTTTGAGACAGAAATATAGTTTTCCTTATTAATTGGTATTACGGAAATTTCACCGGGAATCTATCCCAACTCTTGAATAAATAAATGACAGTCGTATTTCGAAAAACTATGAAAAAATATTGGTATGAATTTGTTAACTTTATAACCCAAGTTACATTTAGAGTGGGCTGCACCTCTGAAGCGACCAGTGAAATGACAATGATCTCTAACCCTATCAGTCCCTAAAACTTTCTGACAAATAGAACAATTCAATGAATTATCAAATATTTGCTGGTCATCCAAAGTCATTCTCATAGGAACTATTTTATGTAAGTAGTCATCACTCAATTTAGTTAAATTTTTTATCAAGGAATTTACAAAACTTACTCCCGAATTTTTTCCTGTTTCTAAAACAAATTTATCTAGTCTAGAATCAAAAGCACACTTTATATAATACGCATATGATATTGGAATATGTTCATTAATATTAAATAATTTGGGGCTCACTTCAAGATTTTTCGGATCCAGAATGCATTCAAAATCCGCGTGGACAACGAATGGAACTGGAAGCTGATGTTGAACCGGGGTAAATTCCAATGTATTATTCTGAGGGTGTGGCATCTTTGAGACCTTCCTACTGCAGAGCGTTTTGTGTTTCAATGCAGCTTCTTCAGTTTTGGAAAAATTTAAACACACATTGCAGCAATATTGCGCCCTCTTCTGATTTCCTCTCTGAGCAGTCATTAGTCTTTGAAAGAGAAATATATACAAATTATTTAATTGCTTAAAAGAGATAAAAATGAATAAAAGAATTTACCTTGAAATATTTTTAATGTACATGTAACGTCCATTTCCACCTTCTTCCAAAAACATCATATTGATATGAAGAAGCTTTTCCACTTCCGATTGAAAAAGTGGTCCAATTATTTCCCCCCTCTCCTCATTATATCCGAATACGTTTAAACACATATGAGTATTCTTCTTTAAACAATTTTTTATACATTTTATTTCAAGGGGGAAAGTCAACCCTGTGAAATCTAATATTATTTCATCACTTATACGAATTATCTCCAGCGATATATCAATATTATATGCCGAACATCTATGCGGCCTGTTAACAATTTTCAAGGCAGAAATCAAAGCCCATTTAAAACAATATTGATCATTTTCGTTACAAACGTTAACTATTGCTTTTTTCGTTAAAAGGAAACGAGGTAGTGGTATAAAAGATGAACCAGCCATCGGTGTATAATGATTAACATTCATTTCCAAGCGAATCAATTTTATAAGAGACCATCCACTGTGTCTCTCTTGTGTTTTTGAATTTATTTCCATGGTATGTTTTCTAAGCCAGAATCTTTATTCATGATAGTCATTTTACTTTGAAAAATTTTAATTTCAATTTCTTCAGATTCATCTTTAAAAAGTATATACTCTGCAAGCAATTCAAAGTTTACTTTTGCTGAAGTATAACTTTCTAATAGAATGCTGAGATGAGGTAGCAGGGACAATCCAGCTTCACTCAAGAAGCTCTCAGCTAAGATCAAGTCCGAACCATCGTTTACATACATGTAATGTAGTATTCTTCCCTTGAATCCTTCAGAAATTTCTTTGACTCTTCCGTCAAGGGGTTGAGATGCATTTCGCTTATGCAACTCCTTACGGACATGATTTGCCAATTATTCTTTAGCAAGAAACACTTGCAGGATTGACAGAACTGATTTTGGTTATTCATTTTATTTTATTCGTTTTGTTTAAATTCTTTTTTCACGATCACTTTTTCACTTTTACTTAAGTTGTGTTTGACGTAGCAGAGAATCCCACTTCAAGACTATTTTTGGAAGACTAACTATTGTCCTCGATCATTTATAGTGTTTGAAGTGGGCGTGAACGATAATATTGAAGATGAGGGATGCATACTTAAGATTTTTTTAAATTCGAAAACGTAGGCAATTCTAGTAGGTTACATCGACTATTCGTTGGTTAGAAGAGATGAGAAGTATTGATTTTGAAAAATATTTTATACAAGTGTAACTAATAGGACACCATCAAATCGATAAAGGAGACACAAAATCATAGAATAAAGGAGAGTGTTGGTTAGAAGAGGTCGCACATACTTTGCTGCAGGTGGGAAAGGAAAGGTCATTTTTTATACACACCATCATACTCAGGTAGCCAATAGGGGACAGTTTGGCAAAAATCATTTCGAGCTTGGGAAAAAACAAAGATTTTCATTTGTTGAATTTCGAGAATCCACATTTTTGGGTAAAAGAAGAGGAAAAGCCAAAGATTTTTCATTTATTGAATTTCGAGAATGCATATTTTTGGGTAAAAGAAGAAGATGAAAACCTGTATAAAATTTCCTTATAAATTGTGTAAGCGTAGTTAAAAGGGTAAGACGAGATTATTGACTTAGATAGACAACTGCATTCAGTTAAAATAAATAACTTTTTGAATGTATTTGACGGAATTCTGTTCAATGCACACTATGTACGGCTCCAGTTCATACAATCAAAACTCTTTGAGTGTGAACGAGGTAATATGAAAACATCTATTCATGGAAATCATATGGACACCTGCGTGTGGAGCAGTGATGCAGCCACTGAGGGAGTTGATACTTGTGTATGCCATCGAATTTCGGATTACAAAAAGGAAGCACTCAACATTATGAATATATACTATAATCTAGAAAAAAGAATGAAAATGATTAAATAACATAAAAAAACTGGTTCGCAATACCAAAATAAATGAATAAATGTATTATTAGGCTACAAAATAAACTTCTGACTTTTTATTTCTAGTTAAAATTACAGGTACGGAGAATGGAAAATATTTCCTTTAATAAGGTATGTCGGCTACTTGCGAGTTGTTTCGCGGTCGTGATTTCAACCCCTATTATGGGAACGTATTAGAGCTAGCAGTCAGCCGTGAGTCATTAATATGCTAATTGTCCCAGAATCCGCGTTTCCATACTACTTATGTTGAGATCACTGGTAGGTGGCGCATTTCAGTCTCGCTTTGCTGCTTGCATATCTAAATTTCCCTTTTGTCCCTTTAGCTGAGTAACGGGTATCTGATAGTTGAGGTACTCGACTATAGCGTTCCTAGTTTTTTAATCACAAGTGGTGGCTAAATAAAATTTTTTTCTTATTAAACCTTTCCCATCAGCTGTAATTTCTGTTAAAATCGTAAAGTTTTCCAATTATAATAATCATTATATTCATCTTAGCAGTCGGTCTTTTATATTACGATTTTAATATAAGTTTTATAAGTTGCCACTGGTTTTTAATAAACCAGAAAATATATTTATAATTTTTTAAATTTGTTTTTTTAGTGCACTAAAAAGACGGTGAACCGCGCAGCCATGTACCCTATTGACCTATATTTACTTTTTTGTAGTTGACCGCCTGTAGGCCTTCCCTTGCATATTGCAAATGAACTCGACAACTATTAAACATATTGCAAATGAACTCGACAACTATTAAACACCTGAAAACGCTAAACTGGTTGTAAAACCAGTGTGTCCAACAGCAACGCATATTGCAGCTACACAACAACTGCAGCATCAGAGCACTGAAGAGCAACGCGGCAAAATTAACAAGGAGCAACTTCAACTGCAAAATTGGCGGCAGCAACAACTAAAGCATTGGCAGCAGTTTCCAGATTTGAGAAAAATAACCAAAGAATCATACATAATAGGATGGATAGATTTCAAGAGAATTTATTGAGGTAAGTTGAATACAAACTTAGATTGACTTACGTTAAGAACCACATACCCGGCGAACCCCGTTTCGCCAACAGATGGATTCGATTTATGTAACATTCGGTTTGTTGATTAAAGGATGAAGAAAACACTTTTTTTATGTTTTATATTTGAAAACGAAAAATTTTATTTTTTTGTTTTATATTTGAAAATGAAAAATTTTATTTCATTTCACAACAGTAATGAATTAATTTCGATTACACAAATTAAGTGTTATTTAGGTACTCTTTTTAAAATACGTCACTCGACCGTATATATTCAGTTAATGGCTTAGGCGTTCTTCTGGACTTAAATTTGTCTGCCACATAATGTCCACCGTCAACAAGGCCATGAGTGTATTTGGGTTTATAAAGCGTTGGTCAAAAGAATTTGATGACCCTTATACAACCAAATTATTATTTACCTCCCTTGTCCGTCATATTTTGGAATATTGTTCATCGGTTTGGAGTCCACAATATCAAGTGCACATTGACCGTACTTAGTCGGTACAATAAAAATTTCTTCTTTTTGCCCTGCGTAGTTTGAACTGTGATCAAAACGTAAGGCTACCTTCCTATCAGAGTAGATTACTATTGCTTAATTTACCTACACTGGTAAAGCGTAGAACAATGCTTGGTACTATTTTTATGCAAAATCTTATTAGAGGTGATATTGATTCTGTAGAACTTTTAAACTGCCTAACTTTCATTGTCCCTGCTAGACTAACACGAAATTGTTATCCCCTAAATTTGCCACGATATACAAAAAATTTTTGTCTGCACGAGCCCTTTCGCGTTCTATGTAATAATTATAACAACCTTTACCATCAAATATAAAAAAGAACTAGAGTACGTACTTTTGGGAAGCCATGCTTAGGAAGCGCGTGTAAAAAAAAGGTATCAATTGACCCACCTATGGGCTAAGCGAAAGGCGATCATGGTAGGGCGGGGACAAGGACACTGAATACCCCGACAGTTTCTCAGAGCGCCCCTTGTATCGTTTCTTTATTTTTCCGTTTTTTTCTGTTCCCACTTTCCAATAGCACGCGATATTGGGTATTTATTAATATGTATGAAGATGAGCATTCAATTAGAAGTCAGCAGATTTAACACACCCTGACTGCCGATCTGAGAAGCTGGATCAAGCGCGTGCCAAGCTGCTCTACTTAAACTTACTATCCGATCCATGTCAAGGATGCACGCTACAGTGCTTGCCCCCCGGGCAGAGATTCGCTATGCCCGGGTAAGGCGATAGTTAGAACAGGGGGTCGCCATGTTCCTGAGCACACCGTTTGAGACTGGGCTAGTTTCTGATCCGGGCCCCAGCCAGGCTGACTCTTGGCAAGGTCCGTATTACACCGTAGTTCGGCCCGGATTGAGATGTTGTTTTGGGAAGGGAGATCGGTATGTTTTGTGTTGGTTATAAGTTTGTGTAAAGCAACTATTTAGATGCGGCTGAACAACTCGCATCGTCTGTATTGCTTCGTTGCAGGATACCCGCTGGCTGTCCGGGACTGTTTATTTACTGGGGTTTCCGTCCACGATTTCGTGTTTGACTTCCCCCACCAGCTTATTCACAGTTGACATCGATAGAGGTCGTCCGCTATCCGCAACCTGGATAACCAATTTGGAACCATCTCACTAGTTCCTCAGCCGAGTGGTTGATCTAAAATATCATCATAGTAATCTGACGATAGTCAATTACTAATCGCCAATTTTTCTTTTTCGAATTTGGAAGTAATTTTTTGGGTACACAGAAAGAAAAATGAGCCAGGATAAATTTGATATGCGCATGAAATTATGTCATATTGTCAAAAAAGTCAAGTTTTCGATTTCTCTCTTCTCGGAAATTTCTTGACATCGAAAAAGGGAGGATATAGCAATATGGCGACATCAATCAAGTGAGTAGAAGCGAAAAATATATATTCGAAATTCGAATTGGTCTACTTCGTTGATGCTGACTCACTTGCACTAACATACGTTTTAGTGGATTTTTCGCCACTTGAGTTTTATAGTGATGCCGGTCAGACGTACATTGTCAGTGTATCACTTAGCGCAGAACAAGGAAAAGGTGAGTAAACTTCATATACAATGTGTATATGTATGGTGTTAAGAGATTTATAACGTAATAAGTGGAAAAAACTAAAATAGTGTGCGGTTGTCTGACTGACCTACGAAAACGAAAGCATATGCAACTATGTATACATACTTACTTTTTTACGTAGGCGTGTGTATGTGTAGAGGCTGAGCCATCGTGAAATCAAAATTTATAAGTATAAATAATAATATAATATAAAAAAAATATATATATATATAATATATTTTAAAATGCTCACAAATTTATGTTTAGATGTATGTACATGCCCATTAATTTTTTTTTCTACGCCGCCCTGCAAAGTCGGTTCTCATACACACATAGTTACGTACATATATGTACATTAGGGCGGTCCACATTTGGTTTTAAGGTCCTACTCTCACCCGCCTATACGCTGCGCTTTGAGTACAAAAAGAAGGAAAACCCCAATTTAAAAACCAAAGAAAGGTGGAAGACCCCAAGATAAAATCAGAAAACCAAAAAAGGAAGGACGACCCCAAGCAGGATCATCATCCAAGAAAGGGACGACCCCAACAGAATCAGAAAACAACAAGAAGAACAAGGAAGAACGCTATAGTCGAGTACCTCGACTATCACATACCCGTTACTAAGCTAAATAGAGATATGCAAGTAGCAAAGCGAGATTAAAATGCGCCACCTACCGGCGGTATACAGATTTAAGCGTTATGGGCGTTAGAGTGGGCGTGGCAAATTTTTTTTGGACCAATCGATAGGTATTGATGAGACCAATACATTTCAGTTAAAATTTATCTAGCATAAAAATTGTGGGCGTCACAGGATTTCGCGGATTGTGGGCGTTAGAGTGGGCGTGGCATATTCGCGTAACAAACTTGCGCTGCGTATAAGGCTACGGAATCTAAATCTGAAATCCCAATTCTCTATCTTTCATAGTTTCCGAGATATCCACGTTCATATTTACGATTTTTTGAAGTTTTTGGGCGGTTTATGGGCGTTGGTGGGCGTGGCAAACTTTTTTTTTGGGTTAATCGATAGGTGTTGATGAGAACATTACATTTCAGTTAAAATTTTTATTCTAGCATCAAAACTGTAGGAGCCACAGTCTTGGGCGGTTTGTGGTTGTTAGAGTGGGCCTGGCACTCTACTGAAACAAACATGCGCTGCTTAAGAAGATCAGGAATCTGCACGCCAAATCTCAATAGCCTAGCTCCCATAGTTTCCGAGATCTCAGCGTTCATCCGGACAGACAGACGGACAGACGGACATGTCTAGATCGACTCGGCTAGTGATCCTGATCAAGAATATATATACTTTATGGGGTCGGAAACGCTTCCTTCTGCCTGTTACATACTTTCCGACGAATCTAGTACACCCTTTTACCCTTTTACTTTTTACTTTTACCCTTTTAGCTCTTATAGTTTTCGAGATCTCAGTATTCATCCGGACGGACAGACAGACGGACATGGCTAGATCGACTCGGCTAGTGATCCTGATCAAGAATATATACACTTTATGGGGTCAGAAACGCTTCCTTCTGCCTGTTACATACTTTCCGACGAATCTAGTATACCCTTTTACTCTACGAGTAACGGGTATGATAAGGAGAACGATTCCTGAGCGATACCATCTGTTTTATTGTTATTACTTTTAAAGAAATTTGTAAAAAATCTAGTATAAAAACAAGGAAGAACGCTATAGTCGAGTACCTCGACTATCGGATACCCGTTACTCAGCTTAATAGAGATATGCAAGCAGCAAAGCGAGATTAAAATGCGCCCCCTACCGGCGGTATACAGATTTAAGCGTTATGGGCGTTAGAGAGGGCGGGGCAAATTCTTTTTTGGATCAATCGATAGGTATTGACGAGACCAATACATTTCAGTCAAAATTTTTTATCTATCATAAAAATTGTGGGCGTCACAGGTTTTCGCGGCTTATGGGCGTTAGGGTGGACGTGGCAAACTTTTTTCTGGGTCAATCGATAGGTATTGATGAGAACATTACGTTTCAGTTAAAATTTTTATTCTAACATCAAAACTGTAGGAGCCACAGTTTTGGGCGGTTTGTGGGCGTTAGAGTGGGCGTGGCACTCTATTGAAACAAACTTGAGCTGCGCAGGAATCTCAGGAATCTGCATGCCTAATCCCAGTATTGTAGCTTGTATAGTTTCCAAGATCTCAGCGTTCATACGGACAGACGGACAGACGGACATGGCTAGATCGACTCGGCTAGTGATCCTGATCAAGAATATATATATTTTATGGGCTCGGAAACGCTTCCTTCTGCCTGTTACATACTTTCCGACGAATATAGTATACCCTTTTACTCTACGAGTAACGGGTATAAAAACAAAGTGGAAGACTTAATTTCTGATTTCGAAAAAATTCTCAAAATGTCAGAACCTTCAGTAAGCCAGAATGGAGCAAATAAAACACTCCACATGAATCATGAATACAATGTTAAATGTAGGAGATTAAATTAAGAATTAAAAATTTTGAATTAAATCCATTAAAGGAGGAGATCGTAAACTTAAGATCGCAGCTTTCTCATAAAATAAAATCGGTTGAGGATTATCAGATAGAGATTATAGTTCCAAATATCAAGTGCGCCACATCTTATGAGATCATCAAATCTGTTAGGGAATATAAAGGTGAAGAAGACAAATATGTAAGCTGGAGAGAATTAGGTGAAATAGCCATCGTGCAATATAACAGAGGGACTGAAAGGTTTTATTCTGCCTTATCTGTATTAAGAAACAAAATAACGGGAATGGCAAATGATGCCTTAACCTATAATGGTACGGTATTAAATTTCGACTCCATAATTGCCATAATTGACAGACTTGACTTTGTCCTTAGCGACAATCGTCCAATTCATCCTATTGAACAGGAATTAAGTGTATTGAGTCAGGGAAAATTATCCATAATGGATTATTATGGTACAGTTAATAGAAAATTAACTCTACTAATTAATTAAACTATTATGACCTATGGTAGAAACAAAC
The DNA here is from genome assembly GCF_043229965.1 of Drosophila suzukii. Classification (NCBI taxonomy): domain Eukaryota; kingdom Metazoa; phylum Arthropoda; class Insecta; order Diptera; family Drosophilidae; genus Drosophila; species Drosophila suzukii. Next base: position 1,726,967 of record NW_027255898.1, on the reverse strand, counting down.
CGATGACAGTGGAAATGACAGTTTTCATTACCGGCCTCAACGGCCAAATTTCAGATACTGTTTTCTCAATGAATCCACCTGACCTGCCAAATGCAATGGTCATCGTTCAGGAATTGGAAAGCAACAACATGACCATGGATTTCGCAAATAGTTTCTCAACCACTCAGAGAAAACATAGTGAGCCAAACTCTGGTGGAAATGCACAAACACATTTCAACCACAAGCCAAGACAACAAAACAACAATTACAATAACCAGCGAAACAATAATAATTTAAGGTTTAATCATGACAACAACCAGATAAAAAATACTTATGGGTATTATTATAAGAATAAGAATAATTTTTGGAACCAGGTTGGATTTAATAATAACCAACAAAATCAGTGGAACACTTATAGGCAGCCACAAAATAATCCAAAACCTGTTAACCAACCGCCTAACAAGACGATGAGACTAAAAATCATTGAGGAGAACCATTTTTTAGACAAAAGTCAGGAGTAGGCTTACCCTACTTAATTAGAAATGACCCGAAAATAAATAAAAAATGACCAATATTAACTGACACTGGGGCAACCTCGTGTTATATTAGAACAGGAATTTATAAAAATAAGAAAGAGCTTCCAGTATACAAAAGAGTATCCACAGTGAATGGATATTTAATAATTAAAATGTATCATATGATAACTATTTTTGATACGCGATATACTTTTTATGAAATAGAAGGGCTAGACTCAGATCTACTGGTCGGCTATAACTTATTGAAAAAAATAGGAGCTGTAATTGATACAGCTAAGGGAGTTATTAAATATAATGGAATAGAAGAAAAATTTAACTATGATAATGGAAGCATTTTAAACAAACATTCTTTAACAGAAGAAAACACCTTTCTTCCATTGAAAGAATTTATATTGAAAAAATACTTTGATGAAAAGGCTCAAATCAGATCCGAATCTGAAATGGGTAATCATAGCGAATTTAGTTTCGGATATAAAAATCCTGAACACGCCGGCGTTGAAAAATCCGTCAAAATAAAAGTTTCGAATGTAAAAATCAAAAAATAAACAACACAAAAATATTTTGTGCAGATCAAAGAAAAGATCTGGTGAACGAAATATTAAATATTATCATTGAAGATCACTTAAAAATTAATATGCAGATTCCATTTAGGACAGATATATGCGCTGAAATAAACACCGTAAATGATAGGGCTATATACAGCAAACAATTCCCTTATGCTCTATCAGCTTCAGATTTTGTAAATTCTGAAATAAGTCGAATGCTAAAAGAAGAAATTTTAAGGCCAAGTGGAAGTCCTTATAATTCCCCTGTACTAGTGGTACCAAAAAAGGGTTTCAATGAAGATGGAACTTGAAAGCTCAGACTCGTAGTAGATTATAAAAAACTAATGAAAACACTTTACCTGATAAGTATCCAATGCAGGACCCTTCAGTGATTTTATCAAATCTTTGAAAAGCCAAATACTTTTCAACACTTGACTTGGAATCTGGATTTCATCAGATTCTCATGAACGAACCCGACATTCAGAAAACCTCATTTTCAATAAGCAATGTTCCCATTACGAATTCCTACGAATGCCTTTCGGTTTGACAAACGCTCCAAGAATATTCCAACGAGCGATGGATAATATTTTAAGGCAACAAGTGGGTAAAACATGTCATGTTAATATGGATGACAAAATTATATTTTCAAAAACAATTGAGCAACATTACAATTTAAAATTTTGCTGAAGGCAAACATGTAAATTTCTATTGAAAAATCCTAGTTTTTTTAAACAAACTTTCTCGGTTTCTTTTCTCACAATGTAATCAAAACCGATCCCGATAAAATTTCTACAATTGTAAAATTTCCGATCCCAAAAAATATTTAAGAGCTTAGAAGTTTACAGGATATGACAGAAAATTTATGCAAAATTACGCAACGATAGCTAAACCTTTAACAAAATATTTAGAAGTCCAAAGCGGCAAAGTATCTTAAAAAGAATAACGTAAAACTTGAATAAAGTTTGATGATTCAGCTGTAAGGGCTTTTAACGAGCTCAAAAAAATTTTAATGCACATGTAGAACTAGTACAACCAGACTATAATACAAAATTTATATTGTTGAACGTTGATGTACTAAGAGCAGTACAAACAAGTGGCCCAAAACGACACCAAGCACGTGCTTGTTACGCGCGGGCCCATATTTATTTCGGGCAAATACGGTTCGCGAGGAAGGTACATAGAACAAATAAAGACAGGACAAAACATAGATCAACAAGATTAAAGCAAATGGGCTAAGATTTTAGTTTTTAGTACAGGGATAGAAGTTGAGTAACAAATTAAATGATATAGGTTGTTATAATTATTAGAAAGAACGCGAAAGGGCTCATGCTGACTAAAATTAGATGAACATCGTGGCAAGTTGATAGGAAGGTATTTTCGCATTAGTCTAACAGGAACATTGAAACTTAGGCGGCTTACCAAATCTACAGAATCAATATCGCCTCTGATAAGATTATTCATAAAAACAAGGAAGAACGCTATAGTCGAGTACCTCGACTATCAGATACCCGTTACTCAAAAGGAAATGGAGATATGAAAGCAGCAAAGAGAGATTAAAATGCGCCACCTACCGGCGGTAGACAGATTTAAGCGTTATGGGCGTTAGAGTGGGCGTGGCAAGTTTATTTTTGGATCAATCGATAGGTATTGACGACACCAATACATTTCAGTTAAAATTTTTTATCTAGCATGCAAATTGTGGGCGTCACAGATTTTCGCGGTTTGTGGGCGTTTAAGTGGGCTTTTTTTAGGTCAATCGATAGGTATTGATGAGAACAATACATTTCAGTTAAAATTTTCTATCTAGCATTAAAACTGTAGGAGTTACAGTTTTGGGCGGTTTGTGGGCGTTAGAGTGGGCGTGGCAGTCTACTGAAACAAACTTGCGCTGCGTAAGAAGATCTGCAATCTGTACGCCAAATCTCAATAGCCTAGCTCTCATAGTTTCCGAGATCTCAGCGTTCATCCGGACAGACAGACGGACAGACGGACAGACGGAAAGACGGACATGGCTAGATCGACTCGGCTAGTGAGATCCTGATCAAAAATATATATACTTTATGGGGTCGGAAACGCTTCCTTCTGCCTGTTACATACTTTCCGGCGAATCTAATATACCCCTTTACTCTACGAGTAACGGGTATAATAAAACCAAGCATAATTCTACGGCTAACTAGACTAGGCAAATTAATTAATAGCAATCTACTCGAGTAAGAAGGCAACCTGACGTTTTGATCCCAGTTCAAACCACATAAGGCAAAAAGAAGGAATTGTTTCTGTACGGACTCTATACGGTCAATGTGCACTTGATACTGAGGACTCCAAACGGAAGAACAGTATTCTAAATTAGGACGGACAAGTGAGGTAAATAATAATTTGGTAGTGTATGGATCATCGAATTCTTTAGACTAACGCTTTATAAACCCAAGAGCACTCATAGCTTTATTTACAGTAGAGGTTATGTGGGAGTCAAATTTAAGTTTAGGATCTAGGAGAACACCTAAATCGTTTACTGAGTATATTCGGTCCAAGGACATGTTCTGAAGAGTGTAACTCATGAACGTTGGCCTACCCCTATAAAAAGAGCACTCATAGCTTTATTTACAGTAGAGGTTATGTGGGAGTCAAATTTAAGTTTAGGATCTAGGAGAACACCTAAATCGTTTACTGAGTATATTCGGTCCAAGGACATGTTCTGAAGAGTGTAACTCATGAACGTTGGCCTACCCCTATAAAAAGTCATAACGTTGCATTTAAGATAGTTTAAATTCAAAAGGTTGTACTGACACCATTCTTGGAATCTATTCATGTCTGACTGCAAGCAAAAACCTTTAAAGATCTGTACATCTTTATTTATTAGATTAATAAATACCTATAGATTGTCCCAAAAAAACTTTTCCGTTTTCAGTCCAATGCTCTCAAAACAAAGTAGTTAGGACAAGCCTTGACACTACCCTGCAGTTCCACAATTGAGTTAAGCGCCCAATCATCACGAAGCCGACTGCGACGTCGGCAGAGAAGCCAGCGACGCCGGCAGAGCTGAGCGCAACGGCGGCAAAGCGACGCGCTCTCAGTCGGGTCCGCAAAGAGAACGCACAAAAAGTAATTTTGGGCTCTCCCTCTCTCGCCATGTCTCAGACGGAAAAGTGCGTGTGATGGGAAGGAGGCCCAGCAACTAAAATATGTAGACTTTTGTGCACCCTTGCCTTTTGAATAATGCGACATTTGTTCGTAAATGATAAAAAACCATTTAAAATAAAAGGTTTCTGTTTTAAAATATTTGTATTTCTTAAACAAATTTATAGGTTTATTAATATTATTTAATAATATGTGAAGTTTTAAGAATATATTTTTATAAACCGATTTGCATAGTCGGATATGTCTATAAATACCCTGCTTTTATGTGCAAGATGCATAGACCAAACGGGACATGCCAAAAAAACAGAACAACAACGGATTAGCGGAACCGTTGCTGTTGTTGCTTGTTGTTTTTCTGGAAGGTACGCGACTTTTTTCGTCTTTTTCACTTGGGTTTACTTATGTGAAGGAGTTAGAATTGCACGCAATTAAGGTAGTTAAATAAAATAAACCAGTGGTTTAAAAGTGATACCTATACGATTCCCAGGTAAGTCTGTCGCAGACCAATATTTATTTAATCAGTGAGAGTAAAAACAAGTTAAAGTATATTGAAAAAATGGAAAATAGAAGATTCCCAAAAAAACACGTGGCGGAAAAAAAATAGCTGTGAAAAATATTAATTTTTGACGTCAAAAACAACAAACGATGCATATAAATAAACAAATGAATGAATCTGTGAAAAAATTTGAAAATCTTATTGAGTGCTAAGTTCCTAGGGACCAAAAATATGAGATGTTTGTTTTTATAACTTATGATTTTTTGTATTAATAACATTAAAGCACAATTTTTATTTTTGTGTAAGTAAACGAACATGGCTATTTAAATAAAAATCTCAAACATCTCTAATTTTCCGTCCCTTGAAAAGTGGTATTTTTTCCGCATCTGCAAAATAAATAAATGATTTAAAAAATAATAAAAAAAATACATAAAAAATTTTTTTCAACAAAATAAAATAAATCAAGTGACCGAAAAAAAAAGTTTGCAAATTTCTTCTCGATATTTTTTTAATTTTTTTAAATTTTTAGACAAGGCTGATGGTAAATCTATAAAAAAAATGGAAGGCTAAGACGTTCCATCTTAAGCATATTATCCGAGGAACTTGTTCTGTCCCACAACTTGGAGGGGGGCAAAACAAGAAGAGGCTCAGACTACCCAAATTTCGCCCGTGCCTTATCAAGTAAGTTTTTGTTGAGGCTGAAAACTATTGTTTGTAAGTTTAATTTTTAAAAGACTTCTGGGATTTTTACATTGAATGCCAAAGATAACATTTCTTTTATTATAAATAAATCTTACAAATAACGATTACTTTCGGTCACTCGATTTTATTCTCGTCTTGTTTTATTTTTAAAACTAATTTTTTTCTAATACTAGATGCAGTCGCCCTGGTGGATCCCTCGGAGCCTCCCGAAAAGGCGCTGCAGAAGGCAATGCGGTGCGTTAAAAACTTGAGTTGTACCAAAAAAAAGGCAACGCCGGCACCAGATGCTGAGAAGGAGGTGCCAGCGACCCCGATAACACCGGAAACCCCCGAGCTCAAATTTTAAAATAAAGAAAAAAAAATAAAAATTACAACTGAAATTATATTTGCTGCTAAGCGCTCAACGTGTGCTGAATGTGCGCTTTTTCGCTGCTTGAATGAGCGCTCAACGTGTGCTGAATGTGCCCTTTTTCGCTGCTTGAATGAGCGCTCAACATGTGCTGAATGTGTGCTTTTTCCGCTGCTTAATCGAGCGCTCAACATGTGCTGAACGTGTGCTTTTTCTGCTGCTCAAAAAAGCGCTCAATGCGTGCTATTTTATGAGCACTGATGAACCCTAGGACATGCCTATGTTAATTTAAGCACTTAGTTCCATACAAATTGTGCGCTCATTGGGCGCTCAGTGATGAGCTTTTTGCAGTGATTGAGTGCTCAATAAGCGCTGAATGGTACTGCAGGGTAGAGCCAGAAAACGACATACATACATACATATGTATTTATGCATGTGTGTGGGTGTACAAAATTGCAAACTAATATCCGCGGCAAATAGAATTCTTTCAAACAAAGCTATTCAACCAAATATTTCGAAATACAGAATGTGCCTTAAAATTGTGTATGTTTAGCAAGCATACATAAATATAAATGTTTTTTGTCTATTTTATGTGTTGCTTTCTCATTCTTGGCGCTGGCTGAAAAAAAAGCAGAGCCGAAAATGAGAGCAAGGGAGAGAGAATAAAGTGCGCGGATAACTTATTCAATTAAATAATGAACAAAAAATAAACTATTTGTCCTTTTTTTCCCCTGTCCTCTAACCACTTTACTTATTGCTGTAATTTTGTTGATTGCTTATGTTCAACAAACATATATTAATACAAATGTTTTTATTCTATTTTGTCTTTTGCTCTCTCTTTCTTGGCGCAGGCTGTAACAAATGCTGGTCAAAAAAAAACAATGACAGTTACAGCGCTGCCAACGCTAAGAGAGAGCAGGTCAAAAAAAAGAGAACGAAAAGCGCTGCCAACGATAAGAGCGTACAGTGCGCGGCTAACTTGTTCTATTGAATAATTAACAATTTACTCCTGCTCTCTACCCTAACACCAATTCATTGGTCTATTAACTTCAATTAGCTAATTCTGATTTTTGTTAGATTTAAATTGCAGAAAAGCAACAGCATGGGCGCGGGAGGGAGGGCTTTTGCTCTTTGCATTTTTCCCTTCTTAGTGCATTTTTTTTGCGCCAAAAGAGAAGTATATTTGGGGGAAAAGGACCGAAATCCGTGCACGTTAAATTGGCGGGCTAAAACTTTACAGCGCTGTAAATATTTCTGTTGTCTTTTAAAAGATATGTATGTTTATTTATGTTGTTTGTATGTTTAATCAATGCCTTTGATTGTCAAAAAAAATAGCCAGTTCACTCCAACGCCCACAAACCGCCCAAGGAGTTGAGAAAAGCAATGACGTCAGACGTCAGTCAGATAATGTACATATGTATACATCATTTTATTTCTGCATGTTTCAAAAAAATCTATTTGACCAAACATTTAAACTGAAGAATACATTTTAGGCTTGTAACGAACTGATTTTGTGTGTCTGCTCGCTACGAGATTCGTGCGGCTAGCTCAGAAGATGTGTGTTCGTCCCACCAAATTTATATGACGTGACTGCCCCGTAGATCAGTGAGAAAACAATGGGTTCAAATGGCAACAGTGGGATTTATTCTCGTGGTATTGGTACAGCGGGTGTGTGGCTATGCTGGCTTCTGTATCTCCTTGTTCTGGTTCCGCCGGCTGCTGGTGCTCCTCCTTCTGGCTTGTCGACGCGTTGACTCGGCTTCCGCTTGGCTCCTGGGTCTCGGGACGCTCGTAGTGACCGCCTCTGTTCACTCGCCGACGCGCTGCCTCGGGGTCGCTTGTTGCGCCTTAGACTCGCAGAGAGTTCGGCCTTGTGGGCTTAGGGAAGCGTCACCGTTCTCAGACTAGGGTGAACAAGCCTTGCTCTCCAGGCTGACGCCTTTCGAGGCAATACCTGTCCCTTGCTCTGTCCCGGACGGTCCCGCTAGGTTCTTGCTCAGTTCGCGCTGACAGTCAAGGCTGCCGCCCGGAGGCTGTCTAGCGGTTCACTTCGCTTTACGCCTAGCGCAGACGAACGTTCCACCCGGCTTCACCCTAATGCGTGACGTCCGCGACGCTCCTGCGCTCCCCAATGAGCTCCGCGCGGCGATGGTAACGTGGCTGCCGGAAATGTCTGCTGGCGTCGCTGTCGATGTCCTCTGCGCTGTCTTCTGACCAGTATCTCGTTTTTCTGGCGCTCGGGGAGCTGGGCGGTCGCTGCTCGGGAACTTCGCCGGTAATCGCAGGGCTCTCCAGGCTGCCGCCTCTTGAAACCGCAAATCGATCTACCGCTCGTCCGTCACGCCAGGTCCTGCTTGGTCGGGCAAGGTACGCTGGGTCGCAGACAACTTTCCTCCCCAAGCTGACGGCTCTTCGTCGTAGGACTCTTTTGCTTGTCTCTGACAGACCCGCCGGGCGACTCGCCAGGGTGTGGTCGTGACAAAGTTAGAAAACAAACGCCTTGACTTAGCCGCGTGATGCCTTTCAGAACTCAGCCACCTGTGTCTCAATTCGGAGATTCCTGATGTCCTAATCCCGAACGTCTCGACGTGGCGATCTTGCTCCTTGTATGCTTCCCACGGCGCTGCTTCCGACGACTCGCTTGGTTGTAGCTCCCTCGTAGATTACTTGCTTGACTGATTGCTCACTGATCTTGAAGGCTTGACTCCTCGTGATCGACTGATCCAGCTGCCAGCGCTCTGCGGCCTTATATAGGGCCTCCATGCACCGTTATTTCCCTTTTGCGCACGGCCCGCTGGATCTCTCCACTCTGGGTCCAAAGTTCGTGCCTCCTGGATGACCCACTTGTCCTTTACGTACCGCTTCCAATAGATGTTCCGCCCACTGCTGCCGTTCCGCTGATTCCCGTGCCGCTTGTGGCACGCCTGTGTGCCGCTCCACTGCCGAGATGTGGCACTTCCTCTCCCGGTCCAAAGTTCACGGGAGAGTCCAAAGTCCAGTGGAGTTCCGTTATCCCCTTCTGCATACGGCACTCTTGCTCTGCCCGCGAAGTCTCCATTCTCTCTCGATCTCCATCCTTGGTCTCCAATCTCTCTCGCTCTCCTTCATTGGTCTCCAAACTCTCTCGCTCTCCTTCGTTGGTCTCCAAACTCTCTCGATCTCCACCCTTGGTCTCCAAACTCTCTCGTTCTCCTCGCCGCGCCGTTACTACGCGAATTCGCCGCGTATCTGGTAAGCGGCCGGCCATCTGCTGCTGCTTCTATTTGTGGGGAGTTATTCAACTCCTCACATTCCCCCCTTACCTCGGGAAACATTTAAGACTGGTTCCTACTCTCCGGCGTTTCCTTGCTTATCCTAGCCTTTGAGTCCTTGTGATTCCCGCGGCGCTCCCTCGTTGCTCCCTCGATGGTCCCTCGACGCTCTTAACTCCCTTGAGTTTCTACAGCGGGGGTCATCCGCCTCGTAGCAACTTTAAATCTCCTGCGCCGATATTTCCTGTGTTCCCACTGGGACATCGATACTCCTGGGCTATCGATCCCCAGCTCGCTGCTCATTGCTGCGTCTCACTCCTTTCCGTGTTCCTCCGCCTGGTCACACCATTCGTGCGTGATCGATATTTATTCGCATATCGATACCGACGGTGCGGCGTTGCCACCTGCTCGTTTGCGATATTTCCACCTTGGCCGATATTTCCATTGTCGTGTGCCCATCGATCGCACTATCGTCCAGTGCCAATCGATCGCCTATCGAGGCGCCCCCTTCTCTGGCTCGTGGTGATTTTGCAACTTTCATACTATGAAATTCATAGGTAAGTTTCTTTTGCATTTCCTTCACTCCTTTTCATCTCATCCTTTCGTCTCGCCCTTCACTCGTCCTCTGTTGGCAGCATCTGACTCCACATTGGCAGCTTTTGAGAGCGGTTGTTGAGAGGACTTCGCATTCGCTTCGCAACCAGGACAGCAGGTAAGTATTTATGATGTCTTTCTGCTTCCTGCCTTAAGCCCCCTTTAAATTTCAGGTTGCTGGTGCGGCCTATGCATGCCCCGTTCCTTTTCTTGTTTTTAGTCAACTGTTGGTGTGGTGCGTGTTTCTGTTTTTTTTTTGTGACCAGCTGGCTACGGTGTAGATCTGATTCTGCACCGTCCTCCCCTTTTCCTCGGGTAACAACTAGTCGAGTTCGTCCGGCGCATTCCGTATAGAATCTCCGGATGCTGCGGTGTATGTCTGGACTGCGCGTCTTGTGTTGCTTGTCTCCTTCCGCGCATACTCTCTTCTACGTTACCCGTATCCTTGTACCGTTTTGTAAGTGTCCCTTCCGCCTGGCGTTATCGCGGATGACTCTGGCAACTGCCCGACGGTGAATCCTGTTGCCTTGCGGTCGGGATCACCATCCATCCGTATCCACGTCCTTGTGCCCTACCCTTATGGTTGACCTTTCTGCGTGGCGTGTGGATGACTCTCGCTTCGGCCTGACGCCTAATCCTGTGGCCTCGCAGTCTGGATCAACGTGTGATCCTTATCCATGTCCTTGTTCTATCCTGATTGTCCTTTCCGTGTGGCGTATGGATGACTCTCGCTTCGGCCTGACGCCTAATCCTGCCGCCTCGTACCTGTTGTTAGACATCTGATGTTTCTGCTGTCTGCTCGTTTACTTGTTGCTTGAGCTCGCCAACGTGAACTGTCTTTTCTTTCTTCGACTGTGTGTGGCGAATTTTGCAGATCACTGGAGAGACGAAATCTACAACCTGGTAAGGGCCATCGTACCTCGGGGCTAGTTTTGCAGTGAATCCTTCAGCCGCTTTGGACAGGTGATGTTCCTTGGCCCACACTATATCGCCCACCGCTGGTGACCATTGTCTCCTTCTCAGATTGTAGTGTCTGGCTTGGTCCTGGGACGCCTTTTCCATATTTCGCCGCACGATCTCGAATACCTCTCTTAGTTTGTTGGCATTTTCCTCAGGGGTCTCCGTAGCTCGTCCAGTGCCTAGGGTTTCCTTATCATATAGGCTGCTGGGTAGACGTGGTTCCCTTCCCTGGGTAAGAAACGCCGGTGTATGGCCGGTGGATTCCGATGTGCTCGTGTTCACTGCTAGCATAATCTCCGGCCACTTCTCGTCCCAGTTTCTCTGGTCCTGCCCTGCGAACTGCGCAATCATGGTGTTGTGTGAAACTCCTTGTGTTGGAAATGTTAATAATCTTTATCCATTTTTATTGATAACGCATCTCTTTGGTAGTTTCTTTATTTATTTGGTTTGCTTGGCAGGAGCAGCGTTAATGCCGCTTCCAACGTCAAGTTGTTTCTGATTTTACAATTTGCCTTAGGATCTAAGTAAGCCTAATTCTCGTAGCTGCGCTGCTTACAGTTGGGCGGCAGAGAGATGGCTATGTATACCTTATGTATATAAAGTGTATTTAATTATGCTCTCTTTGGCTGGAGCGCGAGGGCATGTGTATGTACTTGAGTTTGGCTGAGCGGCCGGCGTGTGCAACAGAATGCTGACACTTGCACTTTCTTTGAGCGCGCCGATCGACTCATGTTTCGGCCACTTAGGGTTTTTGACCGAGCCTTTTGTTTATATAAACACTGCAACAAAGTGTTACAGTGTGTTTGTTTCAAGTACTCTTGGTACAGTAGATATTCGATATAAGTGCATACTACATCTCCCTCCTTTTGAAAAATAACGTAATATTATGAAGTTATTTTGTTAATATATTTTACTTAAAGAAATATTTATTTTTGTTTAAAAAATTTTTTTTTTTTTAAATTTCTTTTTTTTTTTTTTTAAAGAGAATGGATTTGGTAATAATATATGTATTAAAAGAAAAAGTATTTTTTAACATGGAGTGTAAATAATTTCTAAACGTGGTTACACTCATAAGTATTTCTAAACATGGCTATGTTAAATGCAATTATGAAATAAACATTTTTAATCTATCTTTATGTACTATTTGTTTTTTATTTTTGTTATTTATTATAGTTATGTTATCTCTATCTCCTATTTGTTCTACCCTATAAGGACCTGTATATTTCGAATCTAACTTATGTCCTGTTTCATTTTTCAATAAAACCTGATCTCCTATTTTTAAATCGAAATCTAAACTAGTTTTGTCGTAACTAATTTTCTGTTTCAGCTTATGAGATTCTAGCATTAGTCTAGCTCTCTTAATTGCCTGTTCTAATCTAAATTTGGATTCCTTAGCATAATCTTCTATATTATAAAGGGGTTTTATTTTATCTATGCTATTAAAGTGTTTTGGTAGATTTGAAGTTTTACCGAAAACTAGCTCATATGGACAATAGTCATGTGCCATGGATGGGGTTGTATTAAAAGAATATACGAAGTATCGTAGCCATACATCCCAATCTGTTTTGTCAACTGAGATGTATGAACGAATGAACTCATTTAGTGTTCTGTGGCTTCGCTCCACGGTACCTACTGTCTGGTGGTGGTGTGCAGTTGAAGTTATGTTTTTAATATGTAAATATTTACATAGATCTTCAATAATTGAATTTTTATATTCTGTTCCCATGTCCGTAATGAACGTCTTCATTGGACCGTACTTTAAATTAAAATCTTCAAATATAGCTTTTGCTACTGTATTTGCGCTTTTATTTGGTATAGGTATAGCTACTAGGTATTTAGTTAAATCGCAGATGAGTGTTACTGCGTATTCGTTTCCATTATTCGATTTTGGAAGTGGACCAATAGTATCTACAATTACTCTATCAAAAGCTCGTTGTGGAGTTTCGGTTATAGTTAGTGGGGTCTTTGTATGTTTAGTCGTTTTCGACTTTTGGCATTTAGAACATTTCTTTATGTACTCTTTTATGTCTTTGGACATATTTTTCCAGTAATAGTGTCTCTGGACCTTGGCCAAGGTTTTTGTAATGCCTGTATGACCACCTTGTATTGGATCATCATGGAATGTAGACAATATAGCTTCTTTTTCTTTATTATGTTTTATTACGGTCACCGGGTTGAGTAGCGCTACTCTCAATGATTTCAATATTTTACTGCCCATAATTTTAAAATTATCAATTGAAACAAGTTCAAAGATATTTTCCCACGGTGCCACTTTGAGTTGGCTGACTTTGTGAATACCGGCCTGCTTTTCAAGCCTTTGAAAGAATTGACCTAAGTCAATGGTTCCATTAGTATACAAATCGCTTACATCATAACTTGCTGTAATTTTCTTTCCGTGCTTAAATAAACACATTTTATTATTTACATGCAAGGTCACTACTTTACGTACTTCATCATTGTTTATGACTTCATATACGTTGGGCTTTGAAGCTTTTTCTATAGGTTGCTTATGCAATTCTATTTGATCTTTTCCTGCGCAGGATTTCTGTCTACTTTGGTTTCTGGTAGTGACTTTCAGAATTTTATTACTTGTTTGTATATTTGTTAGGTCTGTGATTGTTATTCTGGAGAGCGCATCGGCTACATAGTTGTCTTTACCCTTTAGATACTCCACCGTAAAATTATATTCCTCTAATTCAAGTCTCATTCGTGTTAGTTTGGAACTTGGATTTACCATTGAAAATAAGTATGTAGTGCTCTATGGTCTGTTTTGACAGTGAAGTGTCTACCATAAATATATGGTCTGAAGTGTGTTATTGCCCAATGAATGGCTGCTAGTTCTTGTTCTGCGGTGCTCTTGTTGCTTTCACCTTTCGTAAAGGATCTTGATGCGTATGCCACTGGAAGCTGTAGTCCATTTTTTTTTTGAGTTAGGACTGCTCCACAAGCGTATTTGCTAGCATCTGTGATTATGCAAAATTCTTTGCTAAAATCTGGATATTGCAACAGAGTAGGATTTATTAATGCTGATTTAAGATGTTCGAAGGCGTTTTGACATTGTGTTGTCCATTCGAATTTTACATCTTTCTTACATAATCTTGTTATGTGACGGGAGTATTCAGCAAAATTCTTTATAAAACGTCGGTAATAATTGCAAAATGCAACGAATCTTCTAGCGCCGTCCGCATCATGTGGGACTGGATAATTTTGAATGACGTCGTATTTTTTGTCGTCGGGCAAGATTCCTTTATCTGTGCATTTATGTCCTAAGAAAGTGACTTCATGCATGAAAAATGAACATTTTTCAGGATGTAACTTCAGGTTGTGTTTCCTACATTTCTCGAAAACATCAGTTAAGTTCTTGAGCATATGTTTTTCGGAACAACCTATGACTATTAAGTCATCCATATAAAGAAATGCTTGCGAAGGTTCTAATCCAGAGAAAGCTATAGTCATCATTCTTTGAAAAGAGTTTGGCGCTATTTTTAAACCGAATGGTAATCGCGTGAAGCGGTACGAACCATTGTTTGTTGAAAAAGATGTTATATCCCGTGAACTTTTTTCCAGTTCAATTTGATGGAAACCTGACATTAAGTCAAGGCATGAGAAGTATTTTGCTCTACCTAGTTGATCTAAAATATCATCGATTCTAGGCAGTGGAAATTTATCAGACAAGAGTTTTTTATTAATTTGACGATAGTCAATTACTAATCGCCATTTTTTATTTTCCGTATTTGGAAGTGACTTTTTTGGTACTAACAGAAGTGGGCTATTATAAGGTGATACAGAGGGTTCCACTATTTCATCATTGATGAGTTTTTGGACTTGTTTTTGAATTTCGTCTTGTTGACTATGAGGATTTCTATAATTTTTTATATATACGGGTTCATCATTAATTAATCTCAGCTTTTGTTTATAAAAATTATTGGTAGTGATCGATTCGGTTTCTAGTCCGAACACATCACTATACTGGGTGCATAATGCTGTAAGTTGTTTATTGAATTGAGGCTGGAAGTTTTTTGCAAGTTGGGATAATACAATTTTTTGTCTGTCTTCTAAGTCCGTTTTTACTATGTCGTAGTTTGAAAGTGGTTCATGATGAATGTTTTTGATATAGACTACTTGATCTGTGTTTGTAGTATTTAGTAATCTTATATATGCATTTTGGACTGTTGCTATGGTATTTGCGATATAGATACCATGCTGAATTTCTTGATTCGGAATTAATACACTGTCTTCTTCTGAATTTATTTCGATTTTTCGGACGACTTGGGATCTTGCTGGCAGAATTAGGGAGTTGTTGCCAGAACTGTATGCTATTGGAACATAAATTGGATATTTTAGGTTATTTGGTCTTATTATAAGCCAGTCCTCAGACGGCTTGAAGTCTAATTGACAGTTGTATCTTTTGATAAAATCGATTCCTAGTATTCCATCACATGGAATAGCGAATTGCATATTTACGATATGGAAATCATGTTGAATTATGTACTTAGAAGTTTGAATTTCAATAGAAGTTAAGCCTTTTGATTTGGTAACTTCCTGACTTATACCCTGTATGTTTATGATGTAATTATCTTGAATGTTTTGAAAATTATCAGAATTTTCCTTCAATAAGGATATTTTCGCACCTGTGTCTAGTAAGAGAACTAATTCTTTTCCTGTTGCTACGTTCGTGAAAGTGACAAATGTATTTTGACTGAGATTTAAAGTGTGAATTTTGATGTTGTTTACTGTCGTGTATCTAAAGGTGTTTGGGAGTTTCCCGAATTTGTTTGTGCCACTCTAACATTGTTATTGTGGTTGTTGTTTCCCCCACGGCTGTTTCCGCCGCTGGTGTTTCCACCACGGTTGTTATTTCTGTTATAATTGTTATTTTGGTTATTTCTGTTATAACCATTGTTTTGATTATATCCGTTATTCTGATAATATCTGGTATTGTTATAATTACCTCGATTATTACCTCGATTATTACCTCGTCCGCGATTTCCACCGCGCTGCGGGTAATTTTTGTAATATAGGACAGTATTTGGCTGTCCGGTTGCTTCTGTGCAACTGCTTACAAATTTGGATATGGCTTCATTCATTGTATTGAAGGTACCGGCTTGCATTATAGTTTTTACCTTATCTATTTGGCAATTTTTAGTCATTGCTTTCACTGCATGTTGAGTGGAATAACGTCTGGCTAACTCTAGGGATAAGCCATCTGTTATAAATGCACCTTCTAAGGATTTCGTCATCTGCTCAACCTCTTGTGTGTACTGGTTGGCAGTCTTATTGCGTTGTTGTAGGCTCATCAGTTTTGCTGACAACACTTCTACAGATTCGCCTTTGACGTTGTTTTTTAATCTGGAAATGACTTCAGCTATTGTTGTTTCATCTCCGATTAGATTTCTGGCGACACCTTTTAGCTTTGTTTTTATAATTGAAACTGCTAATTGTTCGTGTTCGCCTTTTATTGATTCTATTATTTCTAATGCATCCATAAAACTTGTTAAGTTTTCAGATTTACCATCGAAAACTGGTATAAGTTTGGATGCTGTGTTGATGAAATCAATATTAGATTGTGCCATTGTGATATTGTTTCTTATTTTATTTTCTATTAAGGAATTATCATCAGAATCTGTAGAATCATCCAGATCTGACATTAAAACAGCTGGAATAGTAAGATTATTTAAATCTTGCTCTTCTATTTTAGGATTTGTTTCTGTAAGGTCTTCTGATTCTATTTGGTCACTGTCAGTTTGTTTTGTTGATTCCGATTCATCACCAGTTTCAACTGCTAGGGAGGTGTTAAGTATAGTTGGTACCGATATGTCCAACTTAAACTTTTGTTTAATTGATATTAAATTATATCGTAGTCTGATCAAAAATTTTGATACTTGGGACCAATGATCTTGATTTAATTTTTCCTTCTGGCCATATATTAGTATTCGTGCTTCATTAAAGCATTTTACTAGAATTTCCACATGTTTTTTAATGGTATTCTTTTGAATTGGCCTGTTTTGAGTAAGTGACTTATATGATTTGTCAAAGTCAACTTTTATATTATTTAGCTGCTTATATAATTCATTCCATTCCATTATATTGTGGAGATGAATTATTTCTTGGAGACCATCATTACTATTGTTTTACCTAGTATTGGGTGTTCGTCTACTACTGATCTAACCTGTACCCCTGGGATGGTTGATAGGACAATTGCCTTTTGGGTGCTTGTGCAATGAATAAGTGGAGAGGCATCTAAATTAAATGTTTCAATATATAAGTTTTCTAACTCGTAAATGCTTACTGAAGTTGGTGCAACTAATTGCAGAATTCTTTCTCTAAAATAGATGTCCCTATCAAATGTGTTTGCAATTGCTTTTAGCGTAGCCATTTTTAATTAATTTGTTTTTATTTATTTATTTGTTTTTTTTTTTATTCCATTTTCTTTAACTTTTTTTTTTAAATTTAAATACAGCAATATTTTTATAATAATGTTGTTTGTGCCAAAATGTTTAAATTTTGTCCAGATCATTTGCCTGGCTCATATATTTTTTCTTAAGACATTTATTGTGCAATTTATAAAGTTTATAAAAACAGTTTGCTCACATTATTACAACAATTATTATAAGCAATGTATGAATTAATTCTAAGTCTATGGGGTTTGATTCTACCTTATTAATAACATTTGCAGTGGAATCCACTGTTTTTGTATCAATTAAACCCATCTTTGGGGTTGGTATTCTTAAAATATATCTTGGTCTGTCAAATTCTTTGGATTTTTGAATCAATTCGTAAATGTTTTAATGTTATTCATAAACAACTAGTTTAATATTATTAATTTTGATCTTACTTTACTTTTACTTTTTGACCAATTATTATCATATTTTACATATAATTTCCTGCCTATTTTGTGTATGGTTTTCAGGCCATACTCTAATCGGGCAACTTTTATGTCGCTCAATTTTTACAATTGTTTTTTATAATATAAATGAAAAAATATGCATCGCAGTGCAATTAAAAAAAATTTTTGCAACGCAGTGCAAAGATAAAAAAATTATGCGCTCTTGGTAGCGCTGTCGGTTCACACTTCCTTGGTACCGGTGCTGGCTGCACAGGTGTACTTTATGTTGGGGCACCGGTGCTGGCTACACAGGTGTACTCGCAGAACGGGGAGCACAGTGGTCCCTCGCAGTCATCTGGGCACGTCTTCTTTAGTTTTTGTATGGCAACTTTATCTGGAGGAGGCAATGTGTTTTTATTTTTTGAAATATTTTGGATTACAGGGTAGGTGGATGTGGCTGTAGCTGTGGTCTGATTTTTTCGTTCTGATAGCAAATTTTTTAGGTATTCGACTTCGGCATGTATTTTTACCGAGTCGTTCCACTGTATTGCTTTGCCGCTGTTGAGCAGCTTCAGTAGATGAGCCTTTCTGGCTTTTAATCTTTTGACCACGCCACTTCTTTTGGCACACATCACACTCTACTCACTGCGTTTCTTCTCTTGTTCTTGTTGTTGTTGCCGTTTTTGCTGTTGTTGCCTTTGTTGTTGCTGTCGTCTTTGTTGCTGTTGATTGCTGCTGTCGCCTTGGTTGCTGTCTTCTTATTTTTCGAAGTCCCGATCCATGTCCAGATCCAGGTCCAGATCCTTTAGGACCAATGTCACGGTCGCCATGTTGTGTGAAACTCCTTGTGTTGGAAATGTTAATAATCTTTATCCATTTTTATTGATAACGCATCTCTTTGGTAGTTTCTTTATTTATTTGGTTTGCTTGGCAGGAGCAGCGTTAATGCCGCTTCCAACGTCAAGTTGTTTCTGATTTTACAATTTGCCTTAGGATCTAAGTAAGCCTAATTCTCGTAGCTGCGCTGCTTACAGTTGGGCGGCAGAGAGATGGCTATGTATACCTTATGTATATAAAGTGTATTTAATTATGCTCTCTTTGGCTGGAGCGCGAGGGCATGTGTATGTACTTGAGTTTGGCTGAGCGCCCGGCGTGTGCAACAGAATGCTGACACTTGCACTTTCTTTGAGCGCGCCGATCGACTCATGTTTCGGCCACTTAGGGTTTTTGACCGAGCCTTTTGTTTATATAAACACTGCAACAAAGTGTTACAGTGTGTTTGTTTCAAGTACTCTTGGTACAGTAGATATTCGATATAAGTGCATACTACAATGGTCTTGACCGTTCTGTTTGCTCGTTCGGTCGGATTTTCTTGTGGTGTGTATGGTGCAGTGAACTGTTGTCTGATACCCATCTCGGCCAGAAAACTCTTGAAGATACGGCTTGTAAACTGCACTCCGTTGTCCGTTATGACCACCTTCGGGACCCCGTACCTTGCGATTATGCGCTCCCTAAACGCCTTCCTGAGCGACTCTGCTGTCGCACTGCGTAGGGGCACCAGTTCCGTCCATTTCGAAAACCTGTCTATCATGACCAGCAGCATTTGGTTCCCGTGCTTAGATCTTGGTAGGGGTCCAACGAAGTCTGCACATACCGTGGCCCATGGTTCCTCCGGCACTTGGGTCAACATCTTCCCGGCCGCCTGCATCTGATTGGGCTTAAACCGCATGCAAATCTTGCATTTTCGTACGTGGGCTCGGGCGTCTCTTTGCATGCCTGGCCAGTAGTATCGGGCTGCCAACCGTGCAATTGTCCTTCGGCTTCCTACGTGTCCCGCGGACGGTGCGTCGTGGTTTTCCCTCAACACTGTTTCTCGTAGCGACTTCGGGACGCACATCTTCCATGACGCGACGTCTTCACTGCCTGCTCGGTGAGGTATGTTTCTGTACAGTGTCTCACCATCCATAACATAGTCCGGGTACTTCTGCGGTTGGGTCCTTATCTTTTCGCCCATGTCCTTGATCCAGCTGCACCCTCCTGAAGCTGTAGTTGCCGATGCCTCCTTTAAACCTCGTAGCGTTTCCGGTAGTGGTTGTCTCGATAATGCGTCGGCCACCACGTTTAGCTGGCCCTTTCTGTACGCTATCTCAAAGTCGTACTGTTGTAGCTCCAGGGCCCATCTGGCGATCCTTCCTGAAGGGCTTTCGATGCTGTTGAGCCACTTCAGGGCCATGTGGTCGGTTACTACCTTAAAGTGGTAACCTTCCAGATATGGCCTGAGCTTCCGGATCGCCCAGACGATCGCCAAGCACTCCTTCTCCGTTGTCGAGTAGTTCTTTTCCGCGCCGTTCAGTGTTCGGCTCGAGTAGGAGATTACTCTTTCGCCCTTTTCGGTGTCCTGGGTCAGCATCGCTCCGACGCCGTAGTCGCTGGCGTCTGTTTGCAGGATGAAAATTCTACTGAAGTTCGGGCATGCTAGCACTGGATCTGCCACGAGTCTTGCCTTAACCTCCTCAAACGCCATCTGGTGCTCTGGTGTCCACTCCCACTTACTGCCTTTGCGCAGCAGGTCGTTCAGGGGTTTGACGATTCTGGAAAAATCTGGTACAAACCGGCGGTACCACGACGCTACTCCTAGGTATTGCCGGAGCTCTTTGACAGTCGATGGCGGTTCTAGTTCGGCGATGGCGGCTACTTTTTCTGGATCTGTTCCTATTCCCTCGCTAGTCACTCGATGACCCAGGTACAGCAGCTCCTTTTTGAAGAATTGGCATTTTTCTGGATTCAGCCTCAGATTTGCCTCCTTTAGACGCCGGAACACTTCCCTCAAGTTTCTTTTGTGTTCTTCCAGCGTGCGATCGATCACTATTATGTCATCCTGGTAAGCGAATGCGTGAGGTGACATCTCGGGGCCAATTACTTGGTCCAAGACTCGCTGAAACGTTGCCGACGCCGAGTGAAGTCCGAACGGCATTACTCTCCACTGAAACAGACCTTTGCCTGGTACCGTAAATGCTGTATATTGCCTGCTACTTTCTTCCAGTGGGATCTGCCAGTATCCATCCTTCAGGTCCAAACTGCTGATGTACCGCGCTTCTCTTAGTTGATCTAGGATGTAGTTTATGCGGGGCATTGGGTAGGCATCCTTCACTGACTTCGCGTTGATCTGCCTGAAGTCGACACACAGTCTCCACTTGCCCTCTTCTTTTTCACCATCACGATGGGGGAGCTGTATGTGCTCTTTGAATGCTCTATGAACCCCATTTGGAGAAGCTCGTCCACCTTTGCGTTGATTTCCCCTTGAATTTTTGGGTTCTTTGGGTAGTATCTCTGCTTGATTGGCTTGTCGTCCTTCATTTTGATCTGGTGTTCTGCCATATTCGATGTTCCCGACATTGTGCTGAAGTCTGCCAACTCTGTTTCAAGGAACGCTGTAGTATCGTCCAACTCGTTTACTTGTTGAACGACTGCTACTGATAGCTTCTCCTCGAGCCATCCATTGTGTCGGTTCCTGGCTGGTATTATTATTTCGTGTCCAGCACACCTTATCTCGGTTCCGACTTGTTTCAGGAAGTTCCATCCCAACACTAATGGATCCACTACCCCGGGTAAAATCAACAGGCTCATGGTCACTTGTTTGTTGCCGAATTTGACCTCCACCTCGAGCTGCGCATTAATTCCGCCGCACCTTCCATCTGCCAACCTAACTTGCCGTCTCGTCCTGGTAATTTTTCCTAGAGCAGCAATATTGTCCGCCAATTCTTCGCTAACGAAGCTTGCCGTTGCTCCGGTGTCGATTGTGGCTTTGTAGCTTTTCCCACCAATCATCACAGCTGCGTACAACTGCTGCTCCTCCTCGATTAGCTCGCCCGTTAGTTTGGAGAGGTGGCATTGTGCGATCCCCGCTCGCCTCTCTGCGGCTGAGATCGCTGGCCATTTCCCGATCGTTGGCAGCAATCGACGCTTCTAACACCCACCTTGGCGCATATCCAGCAAAACAGCAGCCGCTGGTTACGACATCCTCTAGCCCAGTGTCCGTTCCCACCGCATTTCCGACAGGCCTCCTGCGGGTCTGTGATATGGGTGGCATCTTGTGGCCTCTGTGTGTTGCTTGGCGGCCTCCACCAGGTATTGTTTGGCTGTATCTGTTGCTGTGGGGGTGGTGTCCCATGACCTCCGCGTGGTGCGTCTGTTGCCTGCTGTCGTCTGGCTTGGTGTGGTGGTGACCATTGGTCGTTTCCTCGTTTGTCCTGGTTATCTGTCTCCTCGCATCTTCAGCATGTCACCTGTGTTGGTGACGCCGACTTGGTCCTTGAGAACTTGTTCTCCTGTGCGAAAACTTCCCGTTCCTTTTCAAGTTCTTCGTACTCGTCTGCTAATATCATCAGCGTGTCCAGGTCCGACACTTTGTATGCCCTTAGGAAGATCCTTAGACTAGGGGTGCAGTTTTCCTTGATGATCCTTAGGGTCTCTTTAGCGGAGTAATTAAGTGGCCTCACCATCGTCTGCATGTCGATCATGTAGTCCTTGAACGACTCGCTGAAGCCTTGCTTCCTTTGCCGGACCTGGTCCGCCAGCCTGGTGAAGAAATCTCTTGGCAGGAAATATGTGTGGAAACTTTCAATGAATTCTGCCCAAGTTCTCCACTGCTTATTGTTGGCGATGAACCATTTCAAAGCCCTTCCTTTTAGCAACTCCTGCATCGCTCGAGGGATCATATCGAGCTCCAAACCGTACGTGTTGGCGGACCATTCTACTTGCTCCAGGAACTCGAATGGTTTTTCCGCCCCGTCGAACCTGAACGACCATTCACGGACCTGTTTAGCGACCTTTGCATAGTCCGACTGGCTTGGTCTCGGGGTTAGCGCTGCTGCTTTCTTTTCTTGGCTTGATTCTCTCCTGTGGACCTCTTTTTGCATGTTGTCAATGCTCAGGCTTGCCACCAAGTTGTCCCCTTCAGCGTTCGTTAGCGTAATGCTTGGGCCGGCTCTGTCGTAGTATGTTGCCTCCAGCTCGGCCCAGATGTCGACGAGTTGTGGATCATTCTCTGTTTCGGAGTAGTATTCCGATAGTGCCTTCCTCATGTCGTCTAGCCTGCCCTCCAGGGCGACATTGAGCCTCTGTGCGACATGGGCGAAGTCTTCCTTCTTGAGGCGGTAAATCCACTTCTGTCCCATTTTTATTGTGCTGTTCTCACTGTTGGGACAATCACGTTGGGCGCCAGATGTAACGAACTGATTTTGTGTGTCTGCTCGCTACGAGATTCGTGCGGCTAGCTCAGAAGATTGTGTGTTCGTCCCACCAAATTTATATGACGTGACTGCCCCGTAGATCAGTGAGAAAACAATGGGTTCATATGGCAACAGTGGAATTTATTCTCGTGGTATTGGTACAACGGGTGTGTGGCTATGCTGGCTTCTGTATCTCCTTGTTCTGGTTCCGCCGGCTGCTGGTGCTCCTCCTTCTGGCTTGTCGACGCGTTGACTCGGCTTCCGCTTGGCTCCTGGGTCTCGGGACGCTCGTAGTGACCGCCTCTGTTCACTCGCCGACGCGCTGCCTCGGGGTCGCTTGTTGCGCCTTAGACTCGCAGAGAGTTCGGCCTTGTGGGCTTAGGGAAGCGTCACCGTTCTCAGACTAGGGTGAACAAGCCTTGCTCTCCAGGCTGACGCCTTTCGAGGCAATACCTGTCCCTTGCTCTGTCCCGGACGGTCCCGCTAGGTTCTTGCTCAGTTCGCGCTGACAGTCAAGGCTGCCGCCCGGAGGCTGTCTAGCGGTTCACTTCGCTTTACGCCTAGCGCAGACGAACGTTCCACCCGGCTTCACCCTAATGCGTGACGTCCGCGACGCTCCTGCGCTCACAAATGAGCTCCGCGCGGCGATGGTAACGTGGCTGCCGGAAATGTCTGCTGGCGTCGCTGTCGATGTCCTCTGCGCTGTCTTCTGACCAGTATCTCGTTGTTCTGGCGCTCGGGGAGCTGGGCGGTCGCTGCTCGGGAACTTCGCCGGTAATCGCAGGGCTCTCCAGGCTGCCGCCTCTTGAAACCGCAAATCGATCTACCGCTCGTCCGTCACGCCAGGTCCTGCTTGGTCGGGCAAGGTACGCTGGGTCGCAGACAACAACAGACCCGCCGGGCGACTCGCAAGGGTGTGGTCGTGACAAAGTTAGAAAACAAACGCCTTGACTTAGCCGCGTGATGCCTTTCAGAACTCAGCCACCTGTGTCTCAATTCGGAGATTCCTGATGTCCTAATCCCGAACGTCTCGACGTGGCGATCTTGCTCCTTGTATGCTTCCCACGGCGCTGCTTCCGACGACTCGCTTGGTTGTAGCTCCCTCGTAGATTACTTGCTTGACTGATTGCTCACCTGGTACTTTGACTGATCTTGAAGGCTTGACTCCTCGTGATCGACTGATCCAGCTGCCAGCGCTCTGCGGCCTTATATAGGGCCTCCATGCACCGTTATTTCCCTTTTGCGCACGGCCCGCTGGATCTCTCCACTCTGGGTCCAAAGTTCGTGCCTCCTGGATGACCCACTTGTCCTTTACGTACCGCTTCCAATAGATGTTCCGCCCACTGCTGCCGTTCCGCTGATTCCCGTGCCGCTTGTGGCACGCCTGTGTGCCGCTCCACTGCCGAGATGTGGCACTTCCTCTCCCGGTCCAAAGATCACGGGAGAGTCCAAAGTCCAGTGGAGTTCCGTTATCCCCTTCTGCATACGGCACTCTTGCTCTGCCCGCGAAGTCTCCATTCTCTCTCGATCTCCATCCTTGGTCTCCAATCTCTCTCGCTCTCCTTCATTGGTCTCCAAACTCTCTCGCTCTCCTTCGTTGGTCTCCAAACTCTCTCGATCTCCACCCTTGGTCTCCAAACTCTCTCGTTCTCCTCGCCGCGCCGTTACTACGCGAATTCGCCGCGTATCTGGTAAGCGGCCGGCCATCTGCTGCTGCTTCTATTTGTGGGGAATTATTCAACTCCTCACAGGCTCTAAAATGGTTCATATTAAGCAAACATACATAAATATGAACGTGGATATCTCGGAAACTATCAAAGATAGAGAATTGGGCTCTCAGATTTAGATTCCGTAGGCTTGTACTCAGCGCAAGTTTGTTACGCGAATATGCCACGCGCACTCTAATGCCCACAAACCGCCCAAATCTGTGGCGCCCACAATTTTCATGCTAGATAAAAAATTATATCTGACATGTATTAATCTCGTCAATGCCTCTTGATTGATCCAAAAAAAATTTGCCACGCCCACTCTAACGCCCATAACGCTTAAATCTGTCTACCGCCTGTAAGTGTCGCATTTCAATCTCGCTTTGCTACTTGCATATCTAAAATTCCATTATTTCATCAATTTCTTCATCCACTTGATCCCTCGGACTAGAATCTACAATGGTTTAATTTATTTACGTAAATAATGTATAGCTCTTTTACCTATACCTTCAGTCATTTAAATATCAAGCACAGCATTGCTTATGATCCATTCCAGCATTACCTCCTTTACACTTTTACGTGGCATTTTGGGTTGTGCTATGCAGACAGACATATATTATATTTTACACACGATTTATTTTTAATGACAGAAAATATCAAAGCCTTCTTCTCACAAAAATTTAGAAGTTGGCCTGCAACGATGTTTTAAAATAGAGGGCGTTCATAATTCTCGTCTGGCAAACTTACATAGTTTACACTTTTGTTTTTTTATTAGCGTTGCTTTTATTTATTGAATATTATCTTAATTTTGAGACTAAACATATGTTTTACTCTTCGATTGCTTGCGGGAGTAGAGTGTTGTTTAACGTCAGCGGCGGGCAGCTTTGTCTGTTCAGAGTGAATGCAAAGTGCTTGTATTTTTTTTCGTTCACTTAAATTCGCCAATCTGATTTTTCGTCATCGACCAGATGAAGAGCTAGCTGGGCAGTTGCTCACGTCGGGCATTTTGAGAGGCTAGAAATGGACGTAGATGTAGTTAGTCGTGTGCTTGTCGAGATGTCTGCTGTGTAGAGGACATGTAATGTTGGCCCAAGCACGCTACCTTAAGGAACTCCAGCTAGCAGTATTTCACCTCCCAACAAATTTTTTCGACTTTCGTCGAACGCGTTCCGAATTTCTGATGTTATCCGGTAGGCCTGCTCAATTGTACCGTGCTTTTCACGAAACTCAACTTGATGTGATGGGATTCTTTCCTGGATTCCTACGTATGTGTTTATCCGAGTGTGCATTTTTCAAAGAGTTTAGATAAGCATGAAGAAAGGCTTATTGGTCTATCATTATGGTAAAGTCGGCAAAGTGAAAGCGCTAGTGGCAGGATTTGGTTGGAAGACTTTTGAAGGTGGTTAGCAAACGTGCTGGCTCTGAGTCTATCGCTACGCGCCCAGCCTCCTGTGGGATTTCTAATGGGTATGACAGTTTCTTTCGGTGAGCTTAGAGTTGGTTGAGCTCTCCATAGTGAGTGTTTTGTACTTAAGGTACATATGCTTCTTTTTGCTGTAAATCTTTAGTGAGTTGACGTGATGCATGTCTTAAGCTTTGCCTAGCAGATGGTGGTGTGCGCAATTGCCACTCTCGACGTAAGCATTTTGTATTTGCAGATTGAGGTGTTAAAACTCTAGCTGCAGATTTGAGTACACCCTCCAGCGTGTTATCAAAGCTGTCTACGTTGGCTTCATCTTTGAGATGAGGACTTAGCTCAATGTGTGAGCTAATATATATCCTGCACTTAACCCAGTTGGTTTTCTGTGAAGTCAATTTTAACGATTGTTCCAAAGTTACTGGATGTCGGAGAAGAATAAACAGGACAGGCGAGTGATCAGATGAAAGATCCGAAAGGCATTCGGCGCTATCAGATTTTTAGGAATATTTTTGGTAACCGCCAGGTCTATTAAGTCGGGTAGTTCCTTTTGGTATACCGGACAGTATGTTGGTCTGCCAGAATAAACCTAGTCGAGTTTGTTCTGGGCTTTTATAATTTCATTACAGAGTTGCTTTTCTTTTGGATTCTCGAGGCGACATAAACTCCGTAAGGCTTTGTTGCAGGCTGCATATTATGGCTTCAAAGTTGCTTTTTGGATGATCCGTCGATTGATGCTGCTGAGACGTGTTCGGTTCTTTATACGCTGATTGCAGATCAAATGAATGCTGTAAAAATAATCCAACATCTGAGTAACATTAAATTGTGAGAATTATTTTACATTTGTCTATGGGAACGAAGCAAATATCTGTGTTTGGAACGAAGGATAATAACCGAGCTTGTTCGTACCCAAAGGTACTCAACATGACCACACCCAACAAATCAAGCAGTAGCCAAGTTGGGAACAGTACCAGGCGCTCAGTAGCACCCACTGAATATGAGAATGGCTGATCAGCATATTATATGTCTCACTAACTCACCGTCTCACCGACTAAACGGCACACTGACCCCCCAATGCAGTCAGCACATTTTGCAGTGTCAGCCAACTACGCAAAGTCAACTACGCAAACTGCTACCATAATCATAATTCTCTGACCTACTTTAAAATATAGCCTACTTCACTAATCATTACACAAACTTCCGTGGTCCAAGTGGTATATAAACATGTACCAAATGAAGAATAAATCAGTTATCAACACACCTCTTAACTCCGCGGTTCTACTTCCTACAACTGGGAATAGGGCTCGTAATACACTATCTCAACTAGCAGCTAACCACGTTAGCTCACCCTCAGCGCAGTTCAGCATCGCCTGTGGTCCGGCATCGCAGTAACTATCGTTACCATTGCCGCGACGCGATCGTCCTGCCAGCAAAGCGTCCCCGTGCCAGCGACAAGTGCTCATTACCCCCTTGTCCCACGGTGTGACCCGGAAGTGTCTACTTCGGTTAGGCACAAACAGAGCTTTTACAGAGTCCGTCTGCCGCTCCGAATAAACGCTATACATTTAATATAACCTATTCGTGCGTTATTAATTATAAATAATAGGTCGGCGTATTTGTTGTCTTCCCCACAAATATTTGGTGACCCCGACGTGATATGGTTTTATCGGAGTCTGCAACTCTGCAACTACAGTTTAAACAAACGCTTTGTTTCGCTGTCGTTACCGTGCATTCGGTCACAAACACACGAACATTCATACATATTTACATTTGTACATTTTACACCAAAACTGTGTTGAGCAAATAATTCTTAACAAAGTGAATCGCATTTAATCTTTGTTAATAGCGCATATTACATGTATATACATGTACATATAGCCACACATACATTCGTTTGCCAGTTACATATATCCGCTGTTGCTAGGCAGGCAATTTATTGGCAAGAACCACAACAACCAAGTTAAAGGTTCCGTTGCAAATCGGCGGCTCTTGTTAACCTCTACATTTTCGCGGTAAAAGGTATACGGTGTTTCATGCCTCTAACGCGGTCGGACATTTTCTTTTATTTCTTTTTTTTTTCGTGATTGAAAATTGTCGGATACGGAAAACTCGGTTCGGGCTCATAATGAATCCACAAGTGACGTCGACTATTACCGAGTCTAAGCCCAATCTATTTTGCGGCAAATGAGCTCGATTAAATGTTATTTGAAAGCTGATGCGGTTAATCAGTTTGACGAAGCTGATTTGCTGGCGCGAATGGAATGGGTCAATTCCTTAATTCTGCGCAGACATCGTTGAAAAGACTGGATTTTGCAGAGATCTCGAGCGACCATCGGATTGAATTTGCCGAGGTTTTCATGGATGTGAAGGCGAAACTAAGCCGAGGCTTAGCTGCTCATCGCAAGTCACAATTGCCGGCTTCAACCTCTGCAAATTCAACATCTATTGACATGACTAATAATGCGGATCTTTCTTTTCGATCTAAGAAGCCTCGGTTGCCAAATTTGGAAATTGCTCGTTTTCATGTATCCTACTCTGAGTGGGCGGATTTCCTTGCGACTTTCACTACCGTCTTCGGAAATGATGATGAGCTAAGCGACATTGAAAAATTACAATATTTGCGTTCGAGTTTGGGCGGCGTGGCTCTGGAAACCATACGCTCGCTTGAACCCTCGAATGCTTATTGATAATAATTGATAATAAAGTTTTACCCTTTCAAGGACGCGTTCAGGCAATTTTCGGTTTAAAGGGTGTCGAGAAGGGATCTTCGAAGGGTCTTCGGGAGCTGAGTGATTGCATGAATTCGCATCTGCGAGCAATTCGAACCCTGGCCAATACGCAACAAATTTTGGATGGACTTTTAATTCACATCGTCATTCGGAAACTGGATCAGAGGACACGGGAAAAATGGGAAGAAGATTTGTCAATCACTGCGCTGTCTACCTGGGTGCTATGGAGTCGTTTTTGGAAAGGAGGTGCAGGATGATGGAAAACTTGGATCAAGCCTTGGTAACTCAAACACCAGGCCAGCAGGTGGAAAAAGCTTGCACCAAAATACACTTATTGCTTCTGCTACTAACTCAAATCATTTGAAATGTTTATTTTGCGATGCACGGGATTATTATTGGCCAAAGTGTTCTCGATTTTTAAATTTGACTCCGAATCTTCGATATAGGGAAGCAAAGAAGTTGCACATTTGCCTCAACTGTTTGCGCAAGGGGCATAGTTTGCAGCAATGCAAGTCGACTCACTGCAAATATTGTCGCATGAAGCACCATTCATTATTACACATGAACCATGACCTATCCGCAACATCCACCTCATTTTCATCTCCATCCTCGAGGTCTCAGCCATTACCATCTACTTCATCAGCATTAGTATCATGTTCGCATACATCATCGCATCCTGATCATCATTTACTAAGCCATCCACCCAAAACCTTAAATATTTTGCCGATCGACTAGGTGTTGCTTCCAACTGCTATTATCTACGTTAGAAATAGAACTGGAGCATTTATGCCTTGCCGAGCAATTTTAGATTCGGGCTCCCAGCTAAACTTCATAATTTCTCGCTTAGCTAGCCAACTAAACTTGAATCACAGAAGATCGCAAACCTCGATTTCTGGGATAGGAGGATCTTCCATGATCTCTGATAAGACTGTCGATATTATTGTGCAATCACGGGATGCAAGCTATCGTGCGGCATTCACAGCGGTTGTGACTCACAGTATTACTGATTATCAGCCCCATTTCAATATAAATGCAACATCATGGAGGCTCCTGCAAAACATTTCGCTCGCTGATCCTCATTTCAATCAATCACAACGAATTGTCCTTTTACTCGGCGCTGGGTTGCTTTTCGAAATAATTTCTATGGGACAGATTCATTTGGATAGGGCTTTGCCAACTCATCAGAATACCAAACTTGGTTGGATAGTCTCTGGAGGGTTATCATCGAACGTACCAACTCATAAATCGGTTTTACAAGCCAGCATCAAGGACCCAGCTGATCATTCCGATGACACACTTGCCGCCATAGTAAAGTCATTTTGGAAAATGGAGGACTTTACTTCGTCTAAGCCATCTATGTTGCCGGAAGACTTGCTAGTTTGGAAGCTAAACTAGATAGAAACCCAGCCCTGAAAGCTCAGTATTCAGCATTTTTGAGGGAGTATATCGATCTAGGTCACATGTCTCTTGTAACTAAGGAACCATCAGAAACACAATTCTTTTTGCCCCACCATTGCGTACATAAGCAGGAGAGCACAAGTACGAAGCTTCGTGTCGTTTTTGTTGGATCTGCTAAAACAACTTATGGTAGCTCCCTGAACGACTTACTTCTGGCAGGACCAACAATTCAACAAAAAATCTTCAATATACTGCCTCGCCCTTTGTGGAGATATCTGCAAGATGTACCGGTGCGTGCGTTTTTCGTACCCTGATGATTTTTTGCAGTGCATCGTTTGGAGAGAGAGCTCCACGGAAGAGTTGAGTGTTTTTAAATTGAACACTGTGACTTATGGAACCAAGCCAGCTGCCTTCTTGGCTATAAGGGCCATGCATCAACTCTCTTACGATGAGGAGGAATCATTTCCTATTGGAGCAAAAATTGTTCGTAGAGATTTCTATGTGGATGATTTAATATCTATTGGGGACTCAGTTGAGGATGTGAGAGAAATTTGTAGTCAGGTAAAGGAACTACTGTCGCGAGGCCACTTTCCAATCTGCAAATGGTGTTCGAGTGAGTCAGAAGCCCTGGAAGGAGAGTCTGAAAGCGACAAGGAGCAGCTAATCGAATTTCACGATGGATCGGGTGTCTGGGATCCATTTTCTGATCAACTCCTGTTTAATTTTTCTTAATTGCCACTAAGCGGGTTGCATTGTCAAAGACTGCCAAATTCTATGATCCACTCGGTTTAATAACTCCAAGATTTCTCTGTAATCTCTTTGGAGCGCGAACGTGGATTGGGATGACGCACTGCCAGAGCCCATTCTTTCGTCAAGGGGAGAGTTGACCTCAGTTATCGGTCATACAGAACTTAAAATTTTGACGATTCGTACTGCAACCAAGAACTTCCGTTGAGTTTCATGGATTCTGCGATGCTAGCATGTCAGCTTATGGAGCGTGTCTATACTTGCGATTGGAGACAAACGGAGAATCGAAAGTCCATCAGTTCTGTGCCAAGTCAAGGGTAGCTCCATTGAAGGCCTTTACAATTCCAAGATTAGAACTTTCCGCAGCGCTTTTATTGGCTGAGCTAATCGTAAACGCCAAGGAAGCCATAGATTTCGATTGCACCTTCCATTGCTGGTCGGATTCGTCTATTGTGTTGGCGTGGATTCGGCAACCTCCGAGGGAGTTTAACGTTTTCGTATCAAACAGAATCGAGAAAATTCAGGAGATGACGAAAGACATGACTTGGCATTACGTTCCTAAAAACTTGAATCCGACAGACGTCGTATCGCGAGGATGTACCCCAAGAGAATTGTTGGAACATTCCCTTTGGGCTAACGGGTCTCCATTCCTTCTACAAAGCTTGTCGAATTGGCCGTCCCCGCTAGACTCAGTAAAGGATCTTCCAGAGCGCCGTTCTGTGGCTCTAATTGGGTCCGTTTGCATAGGCAGTTCATCAAACTGCAAATTCCTCAACTCTTTCGATAATATGCAGCAAGTATTTGCATACATTTATCGGTTCATTTCAAATTGCAGAGCCAAATCTGCGCCGGTAAAAGGTCGTCTTTCGGTGGAGGAGATCAACTCTGGAACTGTACTTCTTTTGATGAGCTTTCAACAGGTTAACTTGACGAATGAGTATGGATCTCTTAGCCAGTTTCCACAGAAAAGCAAGCTGGCTATCATCGTTTATTATCATGAGAAATATTCGCATGGAGGATCGCAGGCGCTGCTTGCCGCAAAGGTTTGGAGGCCGCAAGTTTGTCGCCAGCGTTATCAACAAATGCGTCCGATGTTTCCGAATGAAGCTTGATACTTGGGAGCACGTCATGGGTAGCCTGCCAGCAAACAGAGTGCAGCCCAATCCAGCTTTTCATACCACAGGAGTGGACTATTGTGGGCCATTCTATCATAAGGCAGAGGCCAGAGATCATGCACCCCACAAGTGCTATATCGCCGTCTTTGTCTGCTTTTCCACGAAGGCTGCTCATTTGGAAGTGGTCCAGGATCTCACGACGGATTCTTTCATCGCAGCGCTGAGAAGATTCATCAGCCTTAGAGGCAGTCCGCGTACCATTTGGAGCGACAATGCTACAAACTTTGTCGGTGCAAGGAGCGAGCTTGCCGAGCTGAAAAAGCTCTTTTTGTGCGAGCAGCACACAGCATGGATATCTTCCGCCTGTTTAGCTAATGGGATCGATTGGAAGTTCATCCCTCCGCGTTCCCCGCACTTGGGTGGTTTATGGGAGGCTGCTGTGAAGTCACCTAATTTTCTCTACTACAGAGTCGTCGGTGCATCCACTTTAGCCATCGAAGAATTAAGAACTTTTAAGAACTCTTGCATGTGAGATTTCTACCATCCTTAACTCCCGTCCACTCTGTCCAATTTCAGAAAATGCTGAAAGCCTTGAGGTGCTAACACCGGCGCATTTTTAACATCAAGGTTGAAAGCATAGTTTTGCTGAAGGAGGACAACGTTCCACCCTTGATATGGAAGCTTGGGTCCCCGGCGGGGACGGAGTCATCAGAGTAGCTATTGTCCGTACAGCTGATCAAGAGAGCCGTCGCCAAGCTAGCCGTTCTGCCCATCGATTCCGAGATAGTTGGAACCTTACCTCTTCCAACGGGGGGAGTATGATCGGAGCAGATCGCCAGCGCCTAGTCATGTGCGCATGGGTGTACGACGGCATCTGCAGCGCTCTCTGATTATCTTCTTTCTGTCGCTTATCTATTCAGCAACTACTTTGTAAGCCTGCAAATGTCTATATAAAGTTCTTGGAGCCGAGCTTTTACACAGTCCGTCTGCCGCTCCGAATAAACGCTATACACTTAATATAACCTATTCGTGCGTTATTAATTAGAAATAAAAGGGTGGCATATTTGTTGTCTGCCCCACAAACACTTAACGAAAAACTGTAACAGCTCTTAGAAGTTAATAGCAACATCAAGTAAACAGATACTAAACAGTTCATTACAGTTAATAACAGCTAGTAACCAGCTAATAACAACTACTAAATATCTGGTAAACAGCGACTAAATAGAAAGTAACAATCATGTGACAACTGTTAATAACAGCTAATAACGAGCTAAGAACATCCCATAACGATTCATAAGAGCTAGTAACCTGAAAACAACCAGCAACCATCTACTAAACAAATAGTTACCATCTAATAACAGCTCATAACAGTTAATAACAGCTAGTAACCAGCTTATATACTCAACTATCTAATAACAACTCATAACAGCTAATAACAGCTAGTTACCAGCTCATAAGAACTAGTAAACATCTACTAAACAAATAGTAACCAAAGTTCAAACAGCTCAACTCTCATCATGAGTCAAGAAAACCAGATGAGCATTGTAATTAAAGAGTTTATTCATTTTTTCAAATTACGCTGCTATTTTAGAAAAGAATGCCAAGCTCTTTATCCCCTTTTGTAAAATGTGCTTTGAATACTAAGTTACTAACACCTATCCTTGACGTGTAAGGCCGATCATGTTTTTCCGGTTTCTGAAGGCTTTGGAGGTAATACGTCTGAGAAGTTGTGAGATGTATTTTACATCTTTTTTTAGGAGACATGCGGTAATTCCCGTTTGCAGCGAATGGTAATAAACGGTATATTATTTTATTTATTGGTAAGACTTTACCAAAATTGAGCCGGAAAATAATGAATAAAATAAATGAAAGAATATTATAAGCTACAAAATATGTTACCGACTTTTTAACTGTAATTAAAGCTACAGGTACGGAGAATGGAAAATGTTTTCTTGGCTACTTGAGATTTTATCCCTTATAAATTGTCTTGGGCTGTATGCTCTTATCAGTGATCCTGCGCCTAGGCTTATAAGCTGGGGTTCAAAAGATTTCCCCAAAAACCGCCCATACAAAATAAAAGCTTTTGGTTCAGTAATTCGACTTTCATATATCAACATTTTCCGAATTTAGAGCTCCCCTTCGCTATAACACAAATCTCCCCATTTTACCCGTTACTTGTAGAAGCGTCTCCTACTCCATAAAGAATACATGATGATAACGGTAAAGGGTACGTTTCCGACCCCCTAAAGTATATATTTATATTCCTTATATGCAACATTAGACGAGTCGAACTAGCCATGTACGTCTCTCCGCCAGTCCCATAGTTATGAACATAATAGCTCCTATTGGAGTAATCAAAAAAATATTTTTAAAAAAAGTAAAAAAAAATATAACTTCTTTTTTTTTACATATTAACTTCTACGCTGGCGAATATCATTCTTTTAAGATTTCAGAATTTTGAATAAAATGGAAAAGACGGATATTTTATGTAAGATTTTCATTCTTGAGATAGCCTGGTCTCACGAATTTCAAGATCTCTCTCTCTTCCTGAATATTATAAAGGGATAATAAAGAATTCCTATTGTGAAATAATTGTGTAATATTATTTAGCCCATTTAACGTGGTTTGTTTACCAACAACAAGGTTTTAAGTGAAACTACAATCAACGGGGTCATAGAAAAATTTCAAGAAACTATTATCGGAAAAACATCCGAAAACTAAGGGTAAAACTGCCTAAACAACAATTTTCTTCAGAAATTGAAAAATTACGAAAATTACTGGAAACCTCGTGTATCGGTGAGGGATTACCAGCCGAACACGCTTATAAATTCAGCATAAAAGAGGCAATTAACGCAGTTGTTAAAAATTGCGAGCATGGATGTCTAAAAACTTTCCTAAAAGCAAGAAAATTCTTAACTATGAATGAAGCAGTCACAAAGTACATACAAAGTAGAACTGAATTGACGGGTAGGTCAAATTTAATAATGTACACCCGAGGAGGACAACCCTATCACGGTAGGAGGAGACACGTTGAATGCAAGAAAGTATATCTCAAACTTAGAGCTAGCAGCCTACACTACACCTCAAGGTTCCGCCCTACAATTCCATTCTTAAGCCCATTTGGACTAACGGCTTCCAGCTTTGGGGGAATGAACAATCACTGGGGCACCATGGTATGTTCGGAACAAAAACATTTACAGGGAACTTGGCATACCGCCGGTTAAAAATTGAATATCAAAAGGAAAAGCAGCATTCCATAATAAACTTACACTGCACCCAAAATATCTAGCAAGGAATCTAATACGGGTCTCGTGAGCCGCTCGAGATGCCCAACTATAGCAACAGCTCAAGTAGAGGGTCATCTGGTGGTAGTTGAGAAGTGGTATGAAGTATGATTTGCACTATATCTTGTTTATGCAAAAATCACTTCGGGGTCACCAATGTTGAGCTATAAGGCTTTTTGTTAACTGTTGTTAAATTGAAGAACGAAATTTAGAGTTGGTTTTATGTACTGGCTACAGTTTATGTAGATAGATTTTAACAGAAGAAGGCCAGACGAACGCTGGGCACAAGAATGCACACCAAGATAGTGAGATCGAAAGTGAAGCTTATTCCGATGCAGCTGATATAAGAATTGAATTGGGAGACGTAAACTAACTGTCCGATTTAATTATGTATTAATAACAAGAAAAAAACCTCACTTTAATTATTAAGGTTCTACCGGCATGGTAACAAGCTGAAACAAATCCCAACTTTCTAGCTTTTATAGTTTCCGAGATCAAGGCGTTCATACTGACAGACAGACAGGCGGAGATGGCTAGATCGACTCTTCCAGTGATTCTGACCTAGATTGGAAATGATCCTTCTATCTAGTACATACTTTACAACATTTTTTTGTAAGTACGGAACTGAGGCTGGGCACAACAAACTTGCCCTGTTTACCCTCTAGGTCTTATTTCTGAGATCTCAGCGTTCACACGGACCGATGGACAGACTTCCATAAACGTAAGGTCTGAAATATTTTATAGCCCAGGGAATGGCTGCCATTTCTTGTTCAGTGGTTGACTTGTTGGTATACAAAATACTAACTTTGCCCCTTTTTATATATTTTGGTGCTGCGTCACACTTTACAGGTACTACAACTGAAAGCATTGGACATTTAATAATTGAAATACAGTCCACTCAAATAGGGAAATAAAACTTTTTATTCTACACTAATGGTTTAGCTACAATCCAAAGTTCCCTTAATTAAAGGTCATGCCAACGAATGCGTAGTGGTTGGGAAATAATAAAAACTTAACTTAATTTCTAACTACGTTTACCTTAAGTTTTTTATGTTTATATAAGCGTCCCTTTTACTCTGTCTTGTGCTCTTGAGCAACAAAAATTGGAATGCAATCTAACACAATGTAAGTCCAACTCTCCGAACACTTCTCTGTGGGGACATATATGTTCCATATAAATCCGTTACAGGGAAGTGCGCGAAATGTCCAACTCTTGAGCACGGTGCCGAGTTGACGTCGACGGATTGTCATTCACACTTTCGGCTACCGCAGCGATATTTTCGAACGACCATCAACGATACAGTCTCACGCACACGCTTCACAAAACTATCCACAAACTGCCTGGAAGGCGCTTAATTTTTTTTCGAGTTTTGACCGCCATTTTCTTGCAGATTCGGTTAAAGACTCTCCACTTTTGAAAAAAGTTTTAAATAATTCCCAATTTTCTTCGAGCGTAAACTTAACCATTTCGAAAACCGCAAACGTTCTACTAAATATCTGATACATTGACAATGACATTCGAAATGTCAGAGTCAAAATTATCGATAGTTCAAAAAGCAAACGCTAGATGGGGCATCCGGTACTTTAACCAAAAGTTGTTTGATGAGATTTGTAAGGTTGTTGAAACCCTAAAAAGTAAATTTGCGATACCAAAATAGCAAAGATTGCAGAAAGTGACCACACAAATTGGCAGATGTGTTCGATAAAACTGTCGAACAATTAAAAAATTATTTAAAGAAAACCATTTAGGAGCCCAAAAAGGCTAGCCGTAAAGAATGCACACTTTGAGCTAAAAAGTACAATTTTTATGGAGTAGAGCAAACACTAAAATAAAGGCGTTCTACAAAAGACATGAAAAAAACATCTTGCGACGAAATCGTCGAAGAACTGGAATTTGACGTCAAAAACATTTTAAACATCGTAGGCGAAAGAACGAAGTCTTCCGATGTGAACGTAGGAAATAATAATGGGGTGTTGGTAAGGGATGTAGTTGATTACCTTCCTGTGTTTCCAAAACCACAAGTTTCTATCTTTACTGGAGAAGGAAATGAGTGGGACTTAATTTTTGAGTTATTTAAAGACATAATTCATAACAGAGATGATCTGAGCGGCTATTAAACACACTAAATAACAAGAACAACACAAACAAATCAAACATGTGACGACCACAAACATATCATTTATTATGATATCATTCGTCCTTCGGACTCTCCAAATGCATCCGACTTCTTAACAGTATACACTACTCCCTAATAACGAGACCCCTTGTCGCGTAAGTCAGAGCAAAACTGCTTTGATTGGTGATATGACCAGCAACGGGCTTTTAACGAGCTAATCGACAAATTATGCCGTGTTCCAGTTCTAGTTCTGTACGACTTTGCAGCACTTCATGAGGTGCTCACAGATTTTTGTGCGATCGGACTAGCAGAAGGGTTATTGCAATCTCAAATCAAAACTAATTGGCGACCTGAACTGAAGCTGAAAGTAGATACCATAGCTGCAAACTCCAAAGGCCGTCGTAGAAACGCCACAAAGGTTCAGGGTGTACATTCTAGGAAAACCCTTCCGACTGGTTACAGATTGTTCCGCCATCGCTAAGGTAAAAGTCAATAAATAGTTGATCCCGTAAGTCGTACGTGCTGTATTGAAAGGACATCGTACCGGGAATCAGCTAAACCAACTTGAAGCTGATTACGTCATCAAAAATCAACGTCTATATCGCATGGTCGAAAAAGGAACATCTTTCGTTGTACCAAAGTGGGTGGCGCATTGAGGTGCCGCATTGTTAGGATGTGTCACGATCAAAAAATAATAATCGGACGAATTCCAGAAAAAATTGTGATTTCCAAGAATGCGGAAATACGTGAAAGAATATATCTAAACAAGTTATATGCCACATTATTTAGGGGCTCTTACCCAATTTATAAACAACTTTGAGCCGAGAGCTAATTTCCAAATAACTCTGACAGACCCGAGATAAATCCGTGGTCAGCTATTTCTGCCAAGCAGGCCTCCAAATCATTCCCACGCAGATCAATTTCAAGCAGTCTGCATCAAACGGATGCTGTAAACATCCAAGCCGATATTGTCGGAGTCCTAAGCGAGCCCTGAGACCGATAACGTAAACAAAAGATCCGCAAAGCGACCCCCGAGTCCGCTAACATAAACAAAAAGATGCCCAAAGCGCTGTCTAAACTCCGCTAATGTAATCACCAATTTCCGGCCAAGATTGGACTTCAAATTGAATTGGCAAATTGCATCATCCTATTTTCCGACTCTCTTGAGTCATTCTCTTTCTCAATTTTTGGGGACAAAATCTCTTAAGCCGATTTTGAGATCCGAATCGAACAGTAGAACAAATTGAGAAAAAGTATAACAGCAGTGACCTAAATAAGTTCGACGTATCGAAAAATTGTAATAGTGAATAAGTGATTATTAAAAATAAAAATTAATTTTTTTTTATTAATTCACTAGTGGGAAACTTAATAGGCGCCCAAAGTGGGGCCGTGTGATTAAAAAATTCTTAAACAAAGCTTTAAAATGAACGCTAAAAATGTTTTAAAGTGAAAAAGGAATTTCGTGCTGCCAAAAACCCGATACAACCGACGACTATTTATAGCCTGTGTTGATAAAAATAAGGTCGAAATTAATAAATGTAATAATCCCCTTAAACTCTATACATCCGGCAAAAAAATAAAAAGTTTGTGTTGATCAAAAATAATATAAGGTGGAAAATAATTAAGGAAATAATCCCCTTAAATCTCAAATTACAAAATAGGGATCGCAACATAAATTCACTGCTCGGATAATATAAAAATTAAAAAGTGACAAAACAATTAAATCGAAGCAAAGAACCATTGTAAAAAACAATTTTATTAAAAAAAAGTTTTAAAAACAAAAATTTAAAAAAGACATTCAAAGATATCGCAAAAAACAAACATTGAAAAAGAGGGAAGACCCCAATTTAAAAACCAAAGAAAGAAGAAAGGCCCCAAGATAAAATCAGAAAACCAAAAAAGGAAGGACGACCTTAAGCAGGATCATCTTCCAAGAAAAGAACGACCCCAACAGGACCAGAAAACAACGAGAAGAAAAATAAGGAGGACGATTCGTGAGCGATACTATCTTTTTTATTCTTATTATTGTTTTTAAAGAAATTTGTAAAAAATCAAATATAAAAACAAAGTGGAAGACTTAATTTCTGATTTCGAAAAAATTCTCAAAATGTCAGAACCTTCAGTAAGCCAGAATGGAGCAAATAAAACACTCCACATGAATCTGCCTCAAGAACATACAAACCATCAAAAACAAACAATACAATGTTAAATGTAGGAGATTAAATTAAGAATTAAAAATTTTGAATTAAATCCATTAAAGGAGGAGATCGTAAACTTAAGATCGCAGCTTTCTCATAAAATAAAATCGGTTGAGGATTATCAGATAGAGATTATAGTTCCAAATATCAAGTGCGCCACATCTTATGAGATCATCAAATCTGTTAGGCAATATAAAGGTGAAGAAGACAAATATGTAAGCTGGAGAGAATTAGCTGAAATAGCCATCGTGCAATATAACAGAGGGACTGAAAGGTTTTATTCTGCCTTATCTATATTAAGAAACAAAATAACGGGAATGGCAAATGATGCCTTAACCTATAATGGTACGGTATTAAATTTCGACTCCATAATTGCCATAATTGACAGACTTGACTTTGTCCTTAGCGACAATCGTCCAATTCATCCTATTGAACAGGAATTAAGTGTATTGAGTCAGGGAAAATTATCCATAATGGATTATTATGGTACAGTTAATAGAAAATTAACTCTACTAATTAATAAAACTATTATGACCTATGGTAGAAACAAACCGATGACAGCGGAAATGAATGAGAAACATAGGAAGACAGCTCATAGAGTTTTCATTACCGGCCTCAACGGCCAAATTTCAGATACTGTTTTCTCAATGAATCCACTTGACCTACCAAATGCAATGGTCATCGTTCAGGAATTGGAAAGCAACAACATGACCATTTATTTCGCAAATAGTTTCTCAACCACTCAGAGAGAACATAGTGAGCCAAACTTTGGTGGAAATGCACAAACACATTTCAACCACAAGCCAAGACAACAAAACAACAATTACAATAACCAGCGAAACAATAATAATTTAAGGTTTAATCATGACAACATCCAGATAAAAAATACTTATGGGTATTATTATAAGAATAAGAATAATTTTTGGAACCAGGTTGGATTTAATAATAACCAACAAAATCAGTGGAACACTTATAGGCAGCCACAAAATAATCCAGAACCAATGTAGGTAGACGAGTCTATCCAGATTCAGAACAGGGCTAACAACGGCTTGAATCAAAGCTATAATAAATATCAAAATAAAAACAAGGAAGAACGTTATAGTCGAGTACCTCGACTATCAGATATCCGTTACTCAAAAGGAAATGGAGATATGAAAGCAGCAAAGCGAGATTAAAATGCGCCACCTACCGGCGGTAGACAGATTTAAGAGTTATGGGCGTTAGAGTGGGCGTGGCAAATTTATTTTTGGATCAATCGATAGGTATTGACGACACCAATACATTTCAGTTAAAATTTTTTATCTAGCATGCAAATTGTGGGCGTCACAGGTTTTCGCGGTTTGTGGGCGTTTAAGTAGGCGTGGCAAACTTTTTTTTAGGTCAATCGATAGGTATTGATGAGAACAATACATTTCAGTTAAAATTTTCTATCTAGCATCAAAACTGTAGGAGTTACAGTTTTGGGCGGTTTGTGGGCGTTAGAGTGGGCGTGGCGGTCTACTGAAACAAACTTGCGCTGCGTAAGAAGCTCAGCAATCTGTACGCCAAATCTCAATAGCCTAGCTCTCATAGTTTCCGAGATCTCAGCGTTCATCCGGACAGACAGACGGACAGACGGACAGACGGACATGGCTAGATCGACTCGGCTAGTGATCCTGATCAAGAATATATATACTTTATGGGGTCGGAAACGCTTCCTTCTGCCTGTTACATACTTTCCGACGAATCTAATATACCCTTTTACTCTACGAGTAACGGGTATAATTACAGCCAGAATCAAACGAAAAAATTTGAGACCCAGAATACTCAGCAAGGACAAGCCCAAAATAGAAGGGTACCAACTGGAACTGTTAACCAACCGCCTAACAAGACGATGAGACTAAAAATCATTGAGGAGAACCATTTTTTAGACAAAAGTCAGGAGTAGGCTTACCCTACTTAATTAGAAATGACCCAAAAATAAATAAAAAACAAGGAAGAACGCTATAGTCGAGTACCTCGACTATCAGATACCCGTTACTCAAAGGGAAATGGAGATATGCAAGCAGCAAAGCGAGATTAAAATGCGCCATCTACCGGCGGTAGACAGATTTAAGCGTTATGGGCGTTAGAGTGGGCGTGGCAAATTTATTTTTGGATCAATCGATAGGTATTGACGACACCAATACATTTCAGTTAAAATTTTTTATCTAGCATGCAAATTGCGGGCGTCACAGGCTTTCGCGGTTTGTGGGCGTGTAAGTGGGCGTGGCAAACTTTTTTTTAGGTCAATCGATAGGTATTGATGAGAACAATACATTTCAGTTAAAATTTTCTATCTAGCATCAAAACTGTAGGAGTTACAGTTTTAGGCGGTTTGTGGGCGTTAGAGTGGGCGTGGCAGTCTACTGAAACAAACTTGCGCTGCGTAAGAAGCTCAGGAATCTGTACGCCAAATCTCAATAGCCTAGCTCTCATAGTTTCCGAGATCTCAGCGTTCATCCGGACAGACAGACGGACAGACGGACAGACGGCCAGACGGACATGGCTAGATCGACTCGGCTAGTGATCCTGATCAAGAATATATATACTTTATGGGGTCGGAAACGCTTCCTTCTGCCTGTTACATACTTTCCGACGAATCTAGTATACCCTTTTACTCTACGAGTAACGGGTATAATTACCAATATTAACTGACACTGGGGCAACCTCGTGTTATGTTAGAACAGGAATTTATAAAAATAAGAAAGAGCTTCCAGTATACAAAAGAGTATACACAGTGAATGGATATTTAATAATTAAATTTTATCATATGATAACTATTTTTGATACGCGATATACTTTTTATGAAATAGAAGGGCTAGACTCAGATCTACTGGTCGGCTATAACCTAGTTGATACAGCTAAGGGAGTTATTAAATATAATGGAATAGAAGAAAAATTGAACTATGATAATGGCATTTTAAACAAACATTCTTTAACAGAAGAAATCACCTTTCTTCCATTGAAAGAATTTATATTGAAAAAATACTTTGATGAAAAGGCTCAAATCAGATCCGAATCTGAAATGGGTAATCAAAGCGAATTTAGTTTCGGATATAAAAATCCTGAACACGCCGTCGTTGAAAAATCCGACAAAAATAAAAGTTTCGAATGTAAAAATTCTGAACACGTCGTCGTTGAATTATCCGACAATCAAAAAATAAACAACACAAAAATATTTTGTGCAGATCAAAGAAAAGATCTGGTGAACGAAATATTAAATATTATCATTGAAGATCACTTAAAAATTAATATGCAGATTCCATTTAGGACAGATATATGCGATGAAATAAACACCGTAAATGATAGGGCTATATACAGCAAACAATTCCCTTATGCTCTATCAGCTTCAGATTTTGTAAATTCTGAAATAAGTCGAATGCTAAAAGAAGAAATTTTAAGGCCAAGTGGAAGTCATTATAACTCCCCTGTACTAGTGGTACCAAAAAAGGGTTTCAATGAAGATGGAACTCCAAAGCTCAGACTGGTAGTTGA
Source organism: Drosophila suzukii (assembly GCF_043229965.1). Taxonomy (NCBI): domain Eukaryota; kingdom Metazoa; phylum Arthropoda; class Insecta; order Diptera; family Drosophilidae; genus Drosophila; species Drosophila suzukii. The sequence continues at coordinate 1,684,133 of NW_027255898.1, read as the reverse complement.
TTATAAGAAACTTAATGAAAATACTATACCTGATAGGTATCCAATGCAGGACCCTTCAGTGATTTTATGAAATCTTGGAAATGCCAAATACTTTTCAACAATTGACTTGGAACCTGGATTTCATCAGATTCTAATGAACGAACCAGACATTCAGAAAACCTCATTTTCAATAAACAATGTTCCCATTACGAATTCCTACGAATGCCTTTCGGTTTGACAAACGCTCCAAGAATATTCCCACGAGCGATGGATGATTTTTTAAGGGAACAAGTGGGTAAAACATGTCTTGTTTGTATGGATGACATAATTATATTTTCAAAAACAATTGAGCAACATTACAAAGATTTAATTGACATTATTAAAATTTTGCTGAACGCAAACATGAAAATTTCTATTGAAAAATCCAAGTTTTTTTAAACAAACTTAGAAGGCCAAAACGGCAAAGTATCTAAAAAAGCATCATTTGATTGATTTGATGATTCAGATGCAAGAGCTTTTAACGAGCTCAAAGAAAATTTAATTGCACATGTAGAACTAGTACAACCAGACTTTAATACAAAATTTTCCCTAACAACTGATACGTCTGACTTAGGGAAACCAATTACATTTATTTCAAAAACTCTAACTGTTTGTTTTTTGCTCTTATTATTTGTTATTATAATGTTATTTCTTTCTCCTATTTCCGTTTCTTTATACGGACCGGTATATTGATAATCTAACTTATGACCTGTTTCATTTCTTAAAAGGACTTGATCACCTACTGATATATCTACGTTATTTATTTTCTGATCATATACTATCTTATTATTTTCCTTATTTTTTTCTATCATTATTCTATCTTTTTTGTATGCTACTTCTAATCTATATTTACTCTCCCTATCATAGTCATCTATGTTATATATGGGTTCTATATTTTCTATACTATTAAATTGTTTTGGTAAATTATTTGTTTTACCAAATACTATCTCGTATGGACAATAATTATGTGCCATTGAAGGAGTCGTGTTGAAACAAAAAACGAAATATTGAAGCCATACGTCCCAATCAGTTTTATCAACCGTGTAACGAACTGATTTTGTGTGTCTGCTCGCTACGAGATTCGTGCGGCTAGCTCAGAAGATTGTGTGTTCGTCCCACCAAATTTATATACCTTGATTGTCCGTATATCAGTGAGAAAACAAAGGGTTCAAATGGTAACAGTGGGATTTATTCTCGTGGTATTAGTACAGCGGGTGTGTGGCTGGGCTGGCCTCGGTACCACCTGGCTCTGGTTCCGCCGGCTGCTGGCGCTCCTCTTTCTAGCTCCTCGTCGCGTTGACTCGGCTTCCACTGGATACTGGGTTTCGTGACGCTCGTAGTGACCGCCTCCGCTTGCTTGCCGACGCGCTGCCTCGGGGTCGCTTGTTGCGCCTTAGACCCGCAAAGAGTTCGGCCTTGTGGGCTTAGTGAAGCGCCACCGTTCTCAGACTAGGGTGAACAAGCCTTGCTCTCTAGGCCGACGCCTTTCGAGGCAATACCTGTCCCTTGCTGTGTCCCGGACGGTCCCGCTAGGTTCTTGCTCAGTTCGCGCTGACAGTCAAGGCTGCCGCCAGGAAGCTGTCTAGCGGTTCACTTCGCTTTACGCCTAGCGCAGACGAACGTTCCACCCGGCTTCACCCTAATGCGCGACGTCCGCGACGCTCCTGCGCTCCCCAATGAGCTCCGCGCGGCGATGGTAACGTGGCTGCCGGAAATATCTGCTGGCGTCGCTGTCGGAGTCCTCTGCGCTGTCTTCAGACCAGTATCTCGTCGTTCTGGCCCTCGGGGAGTTGGGCGATTGCTGTTCGGGAACTTCGCCGGTAATCGCAGGGCTCTCCAGGCGGCCGCCTCTTGAAACCGCAAACCGATCTACCGCTCGTCCCTCACGACAGGTCCAGCTTGGTCGGGCAAGGTACGCTGGGTCGCAGGCAACTTTCCTCACCAAGCTGACGGCTCTTCGTCGTAGGACTCTTTTGTTTGTCTCTGACAGACCCGCTGGGCGACTCGCCAGGGTGTGGTCGTGACAAAGTTGGAAAACAAACGCCTTGACTTAGCCGCGTGATGCCTTCCAGAACTCAGCCACTTGTGTCTCAATTCGGAGATTCCTGATGTCCCAATCCCGAACGTCTCGACGTGGCAATCTTGCTCCTTGCGTGCTTCCCACGGCGCTGCTTCCGACGACTCGCTTGGTTGTAGCTCACTCTGGGTCCAAAGTTCGTGCCTCCTGGATGACTCACTTGTCCTTCACATACCGCTTCCAATAGATGCTCCGCCCACTGCTGCCATTCCGCTGATTTCCGTGCCGCTTGTGGCACGCCTGTGTGCCGCTCCACGGCCGAGATGTGGCACTTCCTCTCCCGGTCCAAAGTTCACGGGATCCGTTATCCTGTTTTTGCACACGCCCACTTGCCTTGCCCGCGAAGTCTCCATTCGATCGCCTATCGACGCGCCCCCTTCTCTGGCTCGTGGTGATTTTGCAATTTTCATAGGTAAGTTTGTTGCATTTCCTTTACTCCTTTTCATCTTATCCTTTTCTCTCCTTTCATCCTCTCTCGCCCTTCACTCGTCCTCTGTCGGCTGCATCGGACTCCATATTGGCAGCCCTCGAGAGCGGGTGCGGAGAGGACTTCGCATTCACTTTGCAACCGGGACAGCAGGTAAGTATTTGATGTTCATCTCTGCTTCCTGTATTAAGACCCGTTTAAATTTCAGGTTGCTGGTGCGGCCCAGGCCCCATTCTTTTCTTGTTTTTAGTTAACTGTTGGTGTGGTGCGTGTTTTTGTCTTTTGTGACCAGCTGGCTACGGTGTAGATCAAATTCTGCACCGTCCTCCCCTTTTCCTCGGGTAACAACTAGACGAGCTCGTCCGGCGCATTCCGTATAGAATCTCCGGATGCCGGATCCCCACACGTTGCCCGATTCCTTGTGACCTATATTTATAGTTGATCTTTCTGCGTAGCGTTTGGATGACTCTCGCTTCGGCCGGACGCATAATCCTTGGGCCTCGCAGTCTGGATTAACGAGAAATCCTTATCCATGTCCTTGTGCTATCCTGATTGTCCTTTCTGTGTGGCGTATGTATGACTCTCGCTTCGGCCTGACGCCTAATCCTGTCGCCTTGTACCTGTCGTTAGACAATCTGACGTTTCTGCTGTCTGCTCGTTTTGTTGCTGCTTGAGCTCGCCAACGTGAACTATCCTTTCTTTCTTCGACTGTGTGTGGCGAATTTTACAGATCACTGGAGAGACGAAATCCACAACCTGGTAAAGGCCATCGTACCTCGGGGCTAGTTTTGCAGCGAATCCTTCAGCCGCTTTGGACAGGTGATGTTCCTTGGCCCACACTATGTCGCCCACCGCTGGTGACCATTGCCTCCTTCTCAGATTGTAGTGTCTGGCTTGGTCCTCGGACGCCTTTTCCATATTTCTCCGCACGATCTCGAATACCTCTCTTAGTTTGTTGGCATTTTCCTCAGGGGTCTCCGTAGCTCGTCCAGTGCCTAGGGTTTCCTTATCATATAGGCTGCTGGGTAGACGTGGTTCCCTTCCCTGGGTAAGAAACGCCGGTGTATGGCCGGTGGATTCCGATGTGCTCGTGTTCACTGCTAGCATAATCTCCGGCCACTTCTCGTCCCAGTTTCTCTGGTCCTGCCCTGCGAACTGCGCAATCATGGTCTTGACCGTTCTGTTTGCTCGTTCGGTCGGATTCTCTTGTGGTGTGTATGGCGCGGTGAATTGTTGCCTGATACCCATCTCAGCCAGGAAACCTTTAAAGATGCGGCTTGCAAACTGCACTCCGTTGTCCGTTATGACCACCTTCGGGACCCCGTACCTTGCGATTATGAGTTCCCTAAACGCCTTCTTGAGCGACTCTGCTGTCGCACTGCGCAGGGGCACCAGTTCCGTCCATTTCGAAAACCTGTCTATCATGACCAGCAGCATTTGCTTCCCGTGCTTAGATCTTGGTAGGGGTCCAACGAAGTCTGCACATACCGTGGCCCATGGTTTCTCCGGCACTTGGGTCAACATCTTCTGTACAGTGTCTCACCATCCATAACATAGTCCGGGTACTTCTGCGGTTGGGTCCTTATCTTTTCACCCATGTCCTTGATCCAGCTGCACCCTCCTGAAGTTATTGTTGCCGACGCCTCTTTTACTCCTCGTAGCGTCTCTGGTAGTGGTTGTCTTGATAATGCGTCGGCCACCACGTTTAGCTGACCCTTTCTGTACGCTATCTCAAACTCGTATTGTTGTAGCTCCAGGGCCCATCCGGCGATCCTTCCTGAAGGGCTTTCGATGCTGTTCAGCCACTTCAGGGCCATGTGGTCGGTTACTACCTTAAAGTGGTAACCTTCCAGATATGGCCTGAGCTTCCGGATCGCCCAGACGATCGCCAAGCACTCCTTCTCCGTTGTTGAGCAGTTCTTCTCCGCGCCGTTCAGTGTTCGGCTCGAATAGGAGATTACTCTTTCGCCCTTTTCGGTGTCCTGGGTCAGTATTGCTCCAATCCTCAGATCCGATGCCGTAGTCGCTGGCGTCTGTTTGCAGGATGAAAGTTCTAGTGAAGTCTGGGCATGCTAGCACCGGATCTGCCACGAGTCTTGCCTTTACTTCCTCAAACGTTATTTGGTGCTCTGGTGTCCACTCCCACTTACTGGCTTTGCGCAGCAGGTCATTCAGGGGTTTGACGATTCTGGAAAAATCTGGTACAAATCGGCGGTACCACGACGCTACTCCTAGGTATTGCCGGAGTTCTTTGACGGTCGATGGCGGTTCTAGTTCGGCGATGGCGGCTACTTTTTCTGGATCTGTTCCTATTCCCTCGCTTGTCACTCGATGTCCCAGGTACAGCAGTTCCTTTTTATAGAATTGGAATTTTTCTGGATTCAGCCTCAGGTTTGCCTCCTTTAGACGCCGGAACACTTCTTTCAGGTTTCTTTTGTGTTCTTCCAGCGTGCGACCGATCACTATTATGTCATCCTGGAAAGCGAATGCGTGAGGTGACATCTCGGGGCCAATTACTTGGTCCAAAACTCGCTGAAAAATTGCCGACGCCGAGTGAAGTCCGAACGGCATTACCCTCCACTGAAACAGACCTTTGCCAGTATCCATCCTTCAGGTCCAAACTGCTGATGTACCGCGCTTCCCTTAGTTAGTCGAGGATGTAGTTTATGCGAGGCATTGGGTAAGCATCCTTAACTGACTTCGCGTTGATCTGCCTGAAGTCGACTCACAGTCTCCACTTGCCTGTCTTCTTTTTCACCATCACGATGGGGAAGCTGTATGGGCTTTTTGAATGCTCTATGAACCCCATTTGGAGAAGCTCGTCCACCTTTGCGTTGATTTCCCCTTGAACTTTTGGGTTCTTTGGGTAGTATCTCTGCTTGATTGGCTTGTCGTCCTTCATTTTGATCTGGTGTTCTGCCATATTCGATGTTCCCGACATTGTGCTGAAGTCTGCCAACTCTGTTTCAAGGAACGCTGTAGTATCGTCCAACTCGTTTACTTCTTGAACGACTGCTACTGATAGCTTCTCCTCGAGCCATCCATTGTGTCGGTTCCTGGCTGGTATTATTATCTCGTGTCCAGCACACCTTATCTCGGTTCCGACTTGTTTTAGGAAGTTCCATCCCAACACTAGTGGATCCACTACTCCGGCTAAAATCAACAGGCTCATGGTCACTTGTTTGTTGCCGAATTTGACCTCCACCTCGAGCTGCGCATCAATTCCGCCGCACCTTCCATCTGCCAACCTAACTTGCCGTCTCGTCTTTGTAATCCTTCCTAGAGCAGCAATATTGTCCGCCAATTCTTCGCTAACGAAGCTTGCCGTTGCTCCGGTGTCAATTGTGGCTTTGTAGCTGTTCCCACCAATCATCACAGCTGCGGACAACTGCTGCTCCTCCTCGATTAGCTTGCCCGTTAGTTTGCAAAGGTGGCATTGTGCGATCCCCGCTCGCCTCTCTGCGGCTGAGATCGCTGGCCATTTCCCGATCGTTGGCAGCAATCGACGCTCCTGACACCCACCTTGCCGCATATCCAGCAAAATAACCGCCGCTGGTTTCGACATCCTCTAGCCCAGTGTCCGGTCCCACCGCATTTTCGACAGGCTTCCTGCGGGTCTGTGATATGGGTGGCATCTTGTGGCCTCTGTGTGTTGCTTGGCGGCCTCCACACGGTATTTTTTGGCTGTCTCTGTTGCTGTGGGGGTGGTGTCCAGTTGCCTCCGCGTGGTGCGTCTGTTGCCTGCTGTCGTCTGGCTTGGTATGGTGGTGACCATTAGTTATTTCCTCGTGTGTCCGGGTCATCTGTCTCCTCGCATCTTCTGCATGTCACATGCGTTGGTGACGCCGACTTGGTCTTTGAGAACTTGTTCTCCTGTGCGAAAACTTCCCGTTCCTTTTCCAATTCTTCATACTCATCGGCTAGGATCATTAGCGTATCCAGGTCCGACACATTGTATGCTCTCAAGAAAATCCGTAGGCTTGGTGTCCAGTTCTCTTTCGTAGAGTAGTTAAGTGGCCTCACCATCGTCTGCATGTCGATCATGTCCTTGAAGGAAGCCTCGCTGAAGCCTTGCTTCCGTTGCCGGACCTGGTCCGCTAGCCTGGTGAAGAAATCTCTAGGCAGAAAATAGGTGTGGAAGCTCTCTATGAACTCTGCCCAGGTTCTCCAATGCTTGTTGTTGGCGATGAACCATTTCAACGCCCTTCCTTTATCAAGGTCCAAGCCGTACGTGTTGGCGGACCATTCTACCTGCTCCAGGAACTCAAATGGTTTTTCTGCCCCGTCGAACCTGAACGACCTGTTTAGCGACCTTTGTATAGTCCGACTGGCTTGGTCTCGGGGTCAGCGCAGTTGTTTTCTTATCCTGGCTTGACTCAAAGCTCAGACTTGCCACTAGGTTGTCCCCTTCAGCGTTTGTTAACGTAATGCTTGGGCCGGCTCTGTCGTGGTATGTTGCTTCCAGCTCGGCCCAGATGACGACAAGTTGTGGGTCGTTCTCTGTCTCTGAGTAGTATTCCGACAAGGCCTTCCTCATGTCTTCTAGCCTGCCCTCCAGGGCGACATTAAGCCTCTGTGCGACATGGGCGAAGTCCTCCTTCTTGAGGCGGTAGATCCACTTCTTTCCCATTTTTGTTGTGCTGTTCTCACTGTTGGGACAATCACGTTGGGCGCCAGATGTAACGAACTGATTTTATGTGTCTGCTCGCTACGAGATTCGTGCGGCCTATCTGTGACTTCGTTCTATTGTTCCTACTGTCTGGTGGTGGTGTGCTGTTTATGTTATTTTTTCAATTTGTAGATATTGGCACAAGTCATATATAATTGAATTCGTATATTCTGTAGCCATGTCCGTAATGAACGTCATCAGAATAAATGATTTAAAAATTGCTTTAGCGACAGTGTTCGCGTTTTTATTCGGAACTGTTATGGCAACTAAATATTTAGTCAGGTCACATATTAGAGTGACTGCATACTCATTGCCATTTTCTGATTTTGGTAATGGACCACTATCACTCTGTCGAAAGCATTTATAGGCGTATCAGTTATTATCAATGGAGTCTTATTGTGCTTAGTTATTTTAGCTTTTGGGCATTTCTGACATTTTCGTATGTGTTCAGTAATATCTCGAGTCATTCCTTTCCAAAAATAATGACTTTTGACCTTGGCCAAGGTTTTTGTAATGCCAGTATGTCCTCCTTGTATTGGATCATCATGGAATTTAGACCTAATTGCTTCTTTCTCGTCTTGTTTTTCTATAAGGGCCACCGGATTGAGTAGCGCTACTCTTAAGGTATTCAATATCTTGTTGCCCATTTGTTTAAAATTATCTATTGATACATGTTCAAAGATATTTTCCCACGGCGTTATTTTGAGTTGGCTGATTTTGTTTATACCTTCTTGCATTTCAAGCCTTTGGAAAACTTGACCTAAGTCTAGGATATAAATCGCTAACATCATATCTGGCAGTAATTTTCCTACCATGTTTAAATAAACATAGCATATCCTTTACATGCAAGGTCACTACCTTCGTCATTGTTTATGACTCCATATACGTTGGGCTTAAAAACTTTCTCTATAGAACGCGTAGGCAATTCTATTTGATTGTTTTCCGCGCGGAATTTTTGTCTATTTTGATATCTAGTAGTAACTTTCTTTATATTTCCAGTAATGTATTGTAGATCTTTAATGGTTATTCTTGATAACACATCAGCTACTGTGAAATCGTTCTCCTCTAACTCTAGCCTCATACGTGTCAGTTTGGAACTCGCATTTATCATTGAAAATAGATATATTAATGGTCTGTGATCTGTTTTAATTGTAAAGTTATTTCCATAAGTATATGGTCGAAAATGTAGTATTCCCCAGTGAATTGCAGCTAATTCCTGCTCTGTTGGTCACTTGTTACTTTCTCCCTTAGTGAAAGATCTTGAAAGTCCATTATGGTTTTGAGTTAAAACCGTGTGGAGCGATTGCATCAGTTGTTTACTTTCATCAGTAATTATACAAAATTCTTTGCTGAAATCGGGATATTGTAGCAAAGTAGGCTCCATTAGTTTTGTTTTTAAATATTGGAATGCGTTTTGGCATTCATCTGTCCATTCAAAAGAAACAATCTTTTTACATAATCTTGTTATGTACCGTGAATATTCGGCGAATTTTTTTTATGAAGCGTCTATAATAATTGCAAAATGCTACAAATCGTCTAGCGCTGTCCGCATCGTGCGGCGCTGGGTAATTATTACCGATGTATTTCCTGCATTTCTCAAAAACGCCTGTAAAGTTTTTAAGCATAGGTTTCTCGGAACAACCTATAACTATTAAGTTATCCATATATAGGAATGCTTGTGAAGGTTCTAATCCAGAGATTGCAATAGTCATCATTCTTTGAAATGAATTAGGCGCTATTCCTAATCCGAAAGTTAATCGCGTGAAGCGATACGAGCCATTGCTCGTTGAAAATGACGTTATATCCCTTGAACTTTTTTCGAGTTCAATTTGATGAAATCGTGACATTAATTCACGGCATGAAAAACATTTTGCTCGTCCTAGTTGATCCAAAATATCATCAATTCTTGGGAGTGGAAATTTATCGGACAGTAATTGTACATGTTACTCGTAGAGTAAAAGGGTTTACTAGATTCGTCGGAAAGTATGTAACAAGCAGGAAGCGTTTCCCACCCCATAAAGTATATATATTCTTGATCAGGATCACTAGCGGAGTCGATCTAGCCATGTCCCCCTGTGCGTCAGTCCGTCTGTCTGTCCGTCCTGATGAACGCTGAGATCTCGGAAACTATAAGAGCTTGGCTATTGAGATTTGGCATGCAGATTCCTGAGCTTCTTATGCAGAGCAAGTTTGTTTCAGCAGACTGCCACGCCCACTCTAACGCCCACAAACCGCCCAAAACTGTTGCTCTGTAGGAGTTTGCCACGCCCACAAGCCGCGAAAACCTGTGACGCCCACAATTTTTATGCTAGATAAAAAATTTTAACTAAAATGTATTGGTCTCGTCATTACCTATCGAAAAAATTTGCCGCGCCCACTCTAACGCCCATAACGCTTAAATCTGTATACCGCCGGTAGGTGGCGCATTTTAATCTCGCTTTGCTGCTTGCATATCCCTATTTAGCTGAGTAACGGGTATCTGATAGTCGAGGTACTCGACTATAGCGTTCTTCCTTGTTTTTCTAATAATGTTGTTTGTGCCAAAAAAATTTTTAAATTTTGTCCAGATCATTTGCCTGGCTCATATATTTTTTCTTAAGACATTTATTATGCAATTTATAAAGTTTATAGAAACAATTTGCGCACATTATAACAACATTTATTATAAACAATGTATGATTTAGTTCTAAGTCAATGTAATCCGACTCGACTTTATTGATAACATTTGCAGTGGCGTATATACTTTTAAATTATAATAATCTGTTTCTGTAGGCCACACTCTAATCGGGCAACTTTTATGTCGCTCAATTTTAGACATTTGTTTTATATATTAAATGAAAAAATATGCATCGCAGTGCAATCAGAAAAAAATTTTGCAACGCAGTGCAGAGGAAAAAAAATTATGCGCTCTTGGTAGCGCTGTCGGTTTACTTTACCTTGGTCTGGCTTGGTGCGCCCGACGGTACCGGTGCTGGCTGCACAGGCAGTACTTCTACGGTGGGGCACCGGTGCTGGCTGCACAGGTTGTTACTTCTTTAATGGGGCACCGGTGCTGGCTGCAGAGGTGTACTCGCAATGTCGTGAGTACAGTGGTCCCTCGCAGTCATCCTGACACGTCTTCTTCAGCTTTGGCATGGCAACTTTTTCTGGAGGAGGCAACGTTTTTACAATTTTGGAAATATTTGGGATTACAGGGTAGGTGGATGTGTGTGTGGCTGTGGTCTAATTTTTTCGTACTGTTAGCAAAGTTTTTGTGTGTTCAACTTCGGCATGTATTTTTACCGAGTTGTTCCAACTTATCGCATTGCCGCTGCTCAGCAGCTTCAGTAGTTCAGCCTTTCTGGCTTTTAATCTTTTTACCACGCCACTCTACTCACTGCGTTTCTTCTTTTTGTTCTTGTAGTGTAAGCTGTTGTTGTTGCCGTTTTTGCTGTTGTTACTGTTGTTGCCTTTGTTGTTGCAGTTGTTGCCTTTGTTGCTGTTGTCGCCTTTGTTGCTGTTGTTGCCGTTGTTGCTGTCTTCTTATTCTTTGAAGTCCAGATCCAGGTCCGGATCCTTTTGGACCAAAGTCACGGTCGCCATATAGTGAGAACGCATCTTTTGGTAGTTTAAATATTCTTTATTTGTATAGTGAGAACGCATCTTTTGGTAGTTTTAATATTCTTTATTTTGAATTCTTTATTTTTATTCAGGAGCAGCATTAATGCTGCTTCCAACGTCAAGTTGTTTCTAATTTAACAATTGCCTTTGGATCTAAGTAAGCCTAAGTCTCGTAGCTGCGCTGCCTACAGTTGGGCGGCAGAGAGACGGCTATGTATATCTTATGTATATCAAGTGTATTAAATTATGCTCCCTTTAGCTAGAGCGCGAGGGTATGTTTATGTACTTGAGTTTGGCTGAGCGGCCGGCGTGTGTAACAGAATGCTGATACTTGCACTTTCTGTGAGCCGCCGATCGACTCATGTTTCGGCCACTTAGGTTTTTGACCGGGCCTTTGTTTATGTAAACACTGCAACAACACCCAGTACAGATTCCTATCGGTCAAGCACCTATTTCAGAAAGAGAAGGTGAAAATTTGCATCTTGACATATCTTACGCCCAAAATATTATACTCACTTCATTACTTGTATAGATTCGAAATACTTGGCCGTAAAATAAATCCCTAATAAACTAAATATAGAAAATAAAGTTTCAGAAATTTTACAACAATTTCCTATAGCCAAATCTTTGATGACAGATAACGAACCAAGTTTTTCTTCATCCAATTCAAATCTTTTGCTCAAAAAAATGAGATATCTCTATTCTTTGCAGATCCTCAACATAGTACGTCCAACGGACAAGTAGAAAGGGCACACTCTTCCTTAACAGAAACTGCTCGCTGCAGTTCTATATATAAAAAACAAGTAGTTAAGGAAAATCTCAGGTTGCTTTATGCTTGTTAACAATTTATTAGCGAATGAGAGTGCAGTAGGCGAGACGAGAGTGCATTCAATGTCGAGATCAGAATTCGTACTGATTTTACAAAGGAACAGCCAGCCGAATGCTGGGCCCAAGATTGCAAGTACAGAAAAAACGAGAGAGCTAGATAGAAAGAGCTACTTTTCGCGATGCAATTAATATAAGAAATCGAATTAAGACTTTAATTAGCTGCTCCGGCTGCGTGACCCGACAAACATCTTTGTTATCCTTGTAAAGAAGGAAATCATGGTTTGTGTAATCCTATATCGTAAAGGACAGAACACTGAATTTGGATGGATTGAATCCGGTTGTAGCTACTATTATGGAAGTAGGAGTTTTAGAGAGGTTTTGGGAAATGGAAAATGATAACAGTGACTTTGAGGAAAACATTTATGGAAGGCATTTCTTAGAGACCTTTGGACTGAGGAACTTGGGAGATCAAGGCTATCAAACACGGAATCGTGGACGGAAACCCCAGTAAATAAACAGTGCCAGGAGTCAGCCTGGCTGCGGCCCGGATCAAAAACTAGCCCAGTCTCAAACGGTGTTCTCAGGGATATGGCGACCCCGTGCTCTAACTTTCGCCTTACCCGGGCATCGCGGATCTCTTCCCGGGCGAGCTTTCCTCTTCTCCGCAACTCGAGGGAGCAAGTGTGGACAAAAAAATAAACGAAAAACAAAACACAGAGACGGGAATGGGAAAACCCACGGAAACGTTAAACACCCAAACTGGGGATGTCGGTATGCATAGCCGTGGCACTCGGGCCACCTGCTGGCGAAAATAAATATACAGACGCGGAAATGTGGACTGAGAGATTCTTTGGTGGAACGGACCTCAATGGTTGTCCAAGTCGGAAAAATACTGAACAACAGAAGATGATGCAGATAGTATTATTGTACTATTGGCCAACAAAAGATGGTGCAGATAGTATTATTGTAAATCTACCTAAACAGAGATCCCGAGCCACCTAATAAAAAGGTACTCCTGTATACGAAAATTGGAAATAGTTTTTGCGTATGCCCTAAGATTTATTTAAATAAAATTTAAGAAAAAATCAATTCCTACATATCCAACAATAAATGAAATATATTTAGCAAGCTTATTACTAATAAGGAAACAACAAGACAATTCAGTTTAGGTAAGAGATAATTTGTTAAAGCACCAAAATGATATTGGAATTGAAAGCTAAATATTAGGATTGAACACATTTTGGATAAAGATAAAGATTAGGAGGTAGATAACAGAACACCCGCGCCGCGTTTCATACAAAGCATCCGATAATTCTAGATAAGTGTCATTTAACTTCATTAATTATCAAAAATTCACATAGAGAAACGTTACACGACAGAATTATTTTGATGCGAAATTATATTCAAAGAAAATTTTGGATATTCAGATTGAGAAACAGCTTAAAGCAATACCTGAGAGCCAATATATAGACAAGTTACGGCAGAATAAATTATGGGAAATTTTCCAAAGTATAGAGTAACCGTGGCCACATACGAAAATTTCCCTCCTAACTGAAATTGAGGCCGAAAAAAGTAAATCAGCTACTCTTTTGAGACAGACAAGGGGACTCTATGTAGCCCAGGAATCCATAAACTTGGAGTAATGGTAATGATGTTATTCCAAGTGTCACGATCCAGTTCTGATCGAGAATCATTGAACAGCAACGGTGTGGCAACTCCGAAGTCAGTTGGCGAATATTTGTGGAACGAGAACGAAACGAGCAACGTCAGCTCCGCGTGAACGACACATCGCAGCGTACAAGTTTCATAACCCGAATATATCTACACATCTTTTGTAACCCGGTTGTCTATCATTAAAAATACAATTAATAACACGAGTTAGTGTCATTATTTACCTTAAGCCGCGCTATTTATTCGCCTTATTCCTGACAAACCAACAGCGACTCACACATTCCCCTATACAACACTGAAGTATTGGAATGTGAGTAACATTCTCGGAAGTCGGTTAGTACGCAATAAGTGAAATCGAGAAAAAATAAATGGACACAACGTAAAGCGAAATTAATACACTATGCCGGGAAAGAACTGCAGAGAAGCGGGACTCTCGACATCGGGAAATCTCGAGGACATGCTTAAAAGATTGAACTCCCGAAACAGCGACGATGCAGAAAACCAATCACTTCAAAAGAATGTTGTCGAGCTAGAGAAAACAATCCGAGAGCTTCAAGAGCGATCTTTTTACACCTCCGTAATTTCATCACCAATCGATAAATCTGCAACAGTAAACGAAGTTCAGCCAGCTAACGGTAGCGATAGGAGTATTTGGCATTATGGAAAACGGCAACAACAACAATTCGACCTACGATCCAGCGAAATGCATGTGCAAAAAGTAACAAGTACCCAACTCAACTACACAACATGAACCTTGCTATGTCACAGCGAAATGTTATCAGCCACACAACGTGCACTTTTCTATGTCACAGAAATTCGCAGACTGTGCTACATCACAGCCAAACGTAAAAATTTCTGTCACTTACTCAAACTTTGAAAATTTTTTAACACCGATTTTGTAACCGATGTATGACGAGTATCCGTATGCTTGAGCAGGCCACTTGGATAACAGGATCCCTACGTTGCTTCCGGAATTTAATCCATCGTCTGGTAAATCCTTGAACTCACAAAATTTTGTAAAGCGTCTTAACTCCCTTCGTAACGCTTATCGTTGGGATGATCGTAAACTACTATTTGCTACTAAATTTATTTTCTCAGTAACCCGGCAGACGATCCCCTTAAGATGTCAAAATCGAATAGAGATTCCACCGAGTCACCGTCAGATTGTTTCTACAAGATTGAAAGAGAAAGATATCCATTATCAACGGGATGAACAACTATGATTAAAGAGAATGATATCCAACAGTTTCGTTTTATGTAACGCGATGTTCTTGCATACTCAGCGCGTAGTATCATAAAGCATAATGCCATTCAAGTGTCAAACAAACGTGGTCTTAACGTCAGCATCCAGAAACCGAATTCATCACTAATTACAAAACGATAAAATCAACATTCATTCAAATTACATTGTTCTTCGAAATGTCCTGGGCCCCAGCGTACTATAGGCTGACCACTTTTTCTGGCCAAAACTAATAACTTCAAAACAAAACCAAAAATTTGAATTCAGTTTTTTATTTGGGTTTATAAGCAAATGAACAGAAAAAGGCGTGGCACCGCCCTTTTTTTGGAAGAAATTTCTTGTTATATCTTTTGAACTAATAAGCTTTTTGATAAATTAAAAAATTCGAACTTCATGTTGCTTTATACTTGTTAACAATTTATTAGCGAGAGAGTACAGCAGGAGAGACTAGAGTGCATTTAATGTCGAGATCAGAATTCGTACTGATTTTACAAAGGGACAGCCAGCCAAATGCAGGGCCCAAGAATGCATGTACACAAAAAACGAGAGAGCTAGATAGAGAGAGCTACCTTTCGTGATGCAATTAGTATAAGAGATCCAATTAAGACGTTAATTAGCTGCTGCGGCTGCCGACATACTCCCCCTGTTGGAAGGGGGTTTCAACATCATCCTTAAGGGGAAGCAGACACAGCTTGTTTACTTCTTTGTCACTCCTGATGCTGTCTTAAGAACGGCAACTCGAGCAACCCCATTTCCATCGAACAGGAGCTCGATCACTCTGGCGAGCGGCCACTTCATGGGAGGCAAGTTTTCGTCCTTCACCAGAACTAAGTCATCGACAACCAGGCCAGGTTTTTTGGTGCGCCACTTGGAGCCCTGCTGCAGTAATGTTAAGTATTCTTCCTTCCATCGGGACCAAAAGATCTGCTGCAAGTAAGCCACTCGTTGCCATCCATCCAAGCGAGGTTAAGACTGGTGACATCCGGCTCGACAAAAGAGGAAGGCGGACCACCATTCAAAAAATGTGCTGGGTTTAATACATCCAGATCAGCTGGGTTTTTTGAAATCGAGACTAATGGTCGAGAATTAACAAACGCCGAAATGTGACACACCAAGGTCCGCAACTCCTTAAAGGCTGAAACAGCAGTGCCAACAGCGCGGTAGAAATGATGCTAAGCGATCTTTACAGCCGCTTTCCAAAGACCGCCAAAGTGTGGCGACCTAGGAGGAATGAAACACCAATCAATAGCCTCCGCTAAGCAAAAGTCCAACGTAGCTCTCTGGTGATCACTGCTGAGGAATAGGCGCCTTAGTTAGAGCAGCTCATTGCGGCGCCAACAAAGTTGGTTGCATTATCAGACCAAATCTGCCGCGGCCTTCTTCATATAAATCGGTTGAGGCCATGTAGAAACGATACCGGAGAGAGATTCTTGATTAACTCCAAATGAATAGCCTTCGTGGCGAAACAAATGAAGACACAAATGTAGCATTTTACTGGAGGCTTGCTTCGCGCCTCTGACTTGTAGAAAAATGGCCCGCAAAAGTCAATGCCAGTGACTTCGAACGCATGAGATCCATAAAGTCGCTCCTTTGGAAGATCCACCAGGATATGCTCTACTACTCGAGGCTTCATTCGAAAACATCTAATACATTTGTTTACCGCCTTCATTACCGTCTTCCTCCCCCCAATGGGCCAATATTGGGATCGAATTATGCCGAGTAATGCCCGTGGCCCAGTGTGAAGATTGCGTTCATGAAAGTGAGTTATAATGGCAATAGTGAGCGAATGACTCCGTGGTAATTACATTAAAATCCAGAGAAGCATTTCTTAGACGGACATCCACTCTAAGAAGCCCAAATTGGTCAATGTTCAGGGCCACTGTCCGGCGAATCTGGACCGGCCCCGCTATCCAGCTGCACCGCTCTGTCGCTCTCCCGCTCTCTCGCGCTCCTGCTCTCCTGCGCTGTTCCCAGCTCCCCTTCGTGAAGTCTCCGCTGCGCTTTGGAGCGCGGAGCTGAGCTTAGACTTGGGTAGTTCAATTTTGGCATTCATGTTGAATAAACCGCGGCCGTACCCCTGCCTAATTTTTACAAAGTGAACTCTTGCGTATTCCTTTTCGGTCCAGGGGCACTTCGCGTTTCGAGGGGTTTTCACCCCTAAAGCCTAGACGCTTTCCGCCGCACCAGCAGCAACTCGCACCAGCAGCAAACCGCCGAAGCCCAGTGCAGCAGCCCGCTGACGCCGCCAGTTTCCCACCGTCGCCTCCCACGCCATCCTACCAGCGCCGACTTACCCCGCTACCCCCCGGCGTATAGACAATGAATGGCGAAAGAGATGAGAGCGAGCTGGAGGAGTGCACCATTCCCTTTGATTGCAATGATTTGACGTCATCCCATAAATGTGAGCGCTGGACAAGACGAAGCAACAGCAGCGTACTGCCTTGTAGGTCAGACACCGTGAGCGTAGGGCGATGGAGTCGATTACTAAACTTATTGACGTATCCGAAAATTCTTTGAAGGGCAGCAAAGGAATTGGCAAATTTGGAACTGGCCACTATGTCTTCGTATAGAGATTTTTTTAGTAGAATCCTCCGGCGAACCTCAAGCGTTGGCTTTTCATCAGTGATTGGGGTCGGCCAGTCAGCTTTGGGGCCACAGAGGAATTTTGGTCCATGAGCCCAGAGAGGAGACTCGTTGAACTCAGCAGGAAAATCAGCTCGGGAGAGAATGTCAGCTGGATTTAAAGAAGTTGGAACATATTGCCACTCCAATGACTTAGTTAGCTCTTGAATGGCAGCTATTCGGTTCGCTACAAAAATATTGAATCTGGACGGCTCGTCCCGGATCAAATGCACTCGTCCCAGCCACTTCTGCGATTAGCCTAGACAGGAGTTCCGACCCACACAGTTCCAACTTGGGCACCATGAGTGTTTTCAAGAGGGCTACCCTTGACTTTGAGAAAAGTAATTGAGATCGGCCGTTGCAAACGATGTAAGCACAGGCACCATATGCATCTATGTTGGCATCACAAAATGCATGTATTTCACTCTAAGTTTGGAGAACGAACCAGCCGAGGAAACGACGCATGCCTTATCTGCCCAAAACTCGTACATATAGCACTCCATTCCGTATTCTGTGACTCAGGAAGGCTTTCATCCAAGGATAACTTCTCCTTGCACAGTTGTTAAAGTAAAACGTTCGATTTTGTGCTCACAGGTTCAACCAACCCGAGAGGATCGTAAAATCGCGCTATTGCAGACAGGACAGATCGCCTGCAGGTTGACTGTAAGACCGAAAAGGAAAACAATAGTTGGTCAGAAACTGGATCCTTGTCTGCAACTCCATCCAAAACAGCCGACACATTTGAGCACCACTTTCTAAGCTTAAATTTTCCCTTGGCTAGAAGTTTTGAGGCCTGATCCATAATGATGACTCCACTTCCTTGGACTTGGCTCCAGATTTCAAATCATCCACATAAAAATCGCGACGAATGACCTCAGCCCCAAGCGGAAACGCTGTATGCTCGTCTGCTGCCAACTGATGCATAGCTCGCACAGCCAGAAATAATGCTGGCTTCGTGCCATGAGTAACGGTGTCTAGCTTAAACACCCGCAATTGATCCTGGGGGGGATCCCTCCACAAAATGCATTCCAATTGGCTGTCCTCAGGCTGAACCCTAACACAACGGTACATTTTGCAAATGTCTCCTGTGTTTGCTACTGGGTGTGAACGAAACCGTAGAAGAATCTGGAACAGCTTAGGCTGAATAACGGGGCCTGCCATAAGAACAACGATTAAAAGATCTACCCGATGGGGAGCACAAAACCTTGGGTCAGCTAAGTATATTTTTGGGTATGTTCCAGCTGCCAATGCCGACGTTGAAGGTAGGCTGTCGCTCTGTTATGTTCGGAGCAATCACCGCGGTAATGTTGGCTGAGTATTCGGAAGTTCGGGACTGAATCGTAATATAGACCGAGTGACCGTCCGTCACAAAACTGGAATCTCCTATTCCAGTTACAGATGCTGAAGATTTTATTTTCTTTACTTGAAGCTGGTTTCCGAATTGCCATAAGAACATCGTTGAGAGAATAGCCTGAGGAACTGGCCGCCGATCAATCAAAAACTACGCGAAGCTTTGTAGTAAAGCTATCTTCCTTTATGACGCAAGGCTGGCTGACGATTAAACTTTCTCTCTAGGGTCAAGAATCTTCGATAAGCTTTCTTGTAGGACTCTCTCAAAAGATCTAGTTTGAATTTGGCAGGCATCCGAACAGAATAATCACCAGCTGGCAAACGAACGACGTGTCTTACGAAATGTGCTTCACAGTCCAATTCTTCCTTAGTAACGCGTATAATTGGCTCGGCGCAGATCATCTAACCGATCGAAACTATTCTCTCTACTAGCGAGAAGTACATCTTGAGACGACATTAAAGCCGAGCCATTGGAAAGGCCATAACCTCCAGAAACAACCCAACCCAGACACGTCTTTTGAATTAGGGGTAATCCAGGTAAGAGCTTGATTTGGCCAACGCACAACATCTCGAAAAAGAGGCTGGCTCCGATTAAAAGATCACCCGCTGGGGAGCATAAAATCTTGGGTCAGCTAACTGTATATTTTTGGGTATGTTCCAGCTGCCAATGTCGACGTTGAAGCTAGGCTGTCGCTCTGTTATGTTCGGAGCAATCACCGCGGTAATGTTGGCTGAGTATTCGGAAGTTCGGGACTGAATCGTAATATTGATCGTGTGACCATCCCTCACAAAACTGAAATCTCATATTCCAGTTACAGATGCTGAGGATTTTATTTTCTTTACTTGAAGCTGAATTGCGAATCGTTACGTTATTAGATGCAGTTGGGAGCCCGAATCGAGTAGAGCTCGACAGGGAACGAAAACCCCGGAAGGGTTTTTTACTAAAACGCTAACCGTTGCTAAGAGCACAATATCATTACTAAACTCCTGTGCAATAAGAGCAGTCGAAGTGGAAGGCAGTGCAGAGGGTGAGGCAGAGGAAAGTGCTTCTTGAAGCTGTGCTCCTTCTTGTGAAGGAAAAGAAGGTGAGTTTTCCAGGTGAGGCAGGGTGTGGTGCTTAGATCCGCATGAACGACAACTACTAGAGTTGCATTGCCGAACTTGATGACCAACCTTAAGACAATTTATGCAAAGACCGAGCCGCTTCGCTTCTTGAAGCCTATTCGCAGGAGACAGGATTTTAAAATTCTGACAATAAGAAATGGAATGCTCCGTATCATTATAGAACAAAAATATCCAAGGGTTAGCATTCGAGGCAACAAATGCTGATCTACGCGCATTTGGTATTCTGTTACTGCCCGGCGCATAGTTTGCCATGGCGAAATCCATAGTGTCCAACGTCCTGCATCGCTGCTCCAGAAATGATGCCATTGACTCCCACGTAGGAATTAAATTGACGAAGGCAGGCTCCTCTAAACGCTCTTCCCACTTTGCCTGACTTGCCGGTCCAACTTTTGGAACAGGACTTGGACGATGATGCATCCTGCGATTTGTTCCGTCGTGCCCAGTCCTTTGAGAGCACGAATATGAGAGACGGCCCCGCCTTTAGTCCCAGGATCTCAGTAATGTGTGCCTGAAAAACCAAACGTCGATTATCAAATCTGTTTTTCAGCAAATCTAAACCAATTGCGTAGTTGCCATCCGAAATTTCCAATGAACGAATAGATGCTGCAGCTTTTCTACGTTGGTGAGGTCCGGATGACTATCTATGATCGTGGTAAACATAGAATAAAAGTCAGACCAATTTGCATAACCTCCAGCGAATTTTGGAAGCTGCAGTGGGGGTAGCAATGCTGCCCTATGTCGAGGCTGGCGCTGCTGGGGGCCGAAAACTCCCGGAATGATGCCATCAGCAAAAGTTGAATGCGAAAGAAGCTGTGAGGCGCGCTTTGAAATTTCAGATCGAACCGATGAATTCAGGGTTACGAGAATGTCATAAAATTTCTCACTTAAATAACTTTCAATTTCCTCGAAATCCAATTCTTCAAGCTCACCGAGCACCTTTTTAAATGACTCTTGAAGCTCATCAATCAACTCCAACCTCACATGAAGACAGGATTCGTCGCATGAAGTTAACGCCGCACTTGACAGGGAATCCACTAAACCCTTCACTCTATTAAATAAAGCCGTTGCCTTGCGCTTTAAAAATATTGCCCTGTTTGCATCAGCGGTAACATTTCCAAAAGTTCGCGTAGGCATGGCTACAACAACAACAGCAGACGAAATGCCCGAAATTCGGCTCCAGCGGGAAGATGAGCGCAAAGCAAACGAGGGAGTAACAGCCCGTTACTTGGCTATGTACGCTTCTATGTATAGCTGATTTTGCGCCTTATATGTAAATTTCCGCAATCACCAACAGCTATTTATTTATAGCGCTCACTGCAGCAGCAAGAATGAAAAAGTCAATAAATAGACTTATATGATTTGCATTTATTTATGCACAAATCACGTCGGGGTCACCAATGTTGAACTAATAAGCTTTTTTATTAGTTATTGCTAAATTAAAATACGAATTTCAGGTTGCTTTAGGCTTGTTAACAATTTATGAGCGAGAGAGAGTACAGCAGGCGAGACGAGAATGCATTTAATGTCGAGATCAGAATTCGTACTGATTTTACAAAGGGACAGCCAGCCGAATGCTGGGCCCAAGAATGCAAGTACACAAAAAACGAGAGAGTTAGATACATAGAGAGCTACCTTTCGCGATGCCATTAATATAAGAGATCGAATTAAAACGTTAGTTGGCTGCTGGGGCTGCTTGACCCGACAAACATCTTTGGTATCCTTGTAAAGAAGGAAATCATGGTTTGTGTAATCCTATATCGTAAAGGACAGAACACTGAATTTGGATGGATTGAATCCGGTTGTAGCTACTATTATGGAAGTAGGAGTTTTAGAGAGGTTTTGGGAAATGGAAAATGATAACAGTGACTTTGAGGAAAACATTTATGGAAGGCATTTCTTAGAGACCTTTGGACTGAGGAACTTGGGAGATCAAGGCTATCAAACACGGAATCGTGGACGGAAACCCCAGTAAATAAACAGTGCCAGGAGTCAGCCTGGCTGCGGCCCGGATCAAAAACTAGCCCAGTCTCGAACGGTGTTCTCAGGGATATGGCGACCCCGTGTTCTAACTTTCGCCTTACCCGGGCATCTCTCCCGGGCGAGCTTTCCTCTTCTCCGCAACTCGAGGGAGCAAGTGTGGACAAAAAAATAAACGAAAAACAAAACACAGAGACGGGAATGGGAAAACCCACGGAAACGTTAAACACCCAAACTGGGGATGTCGGTAGGCATAGCCGTGGCACTCGGGCCACCTGCTGGCGAAAATAAATATACAGTCGCGGAAATGTGGACTGAGAGATTCTTTGGTGGAACGGACCTCAATGGTTGGCCAAGTCGGAAAAATACTGAACAACAGAAGATGATGCAGATAGTATTATTGTACTATTGGCCAACAAAAGATGGTGCAGATAGTATTATTGTAAATCTACCTAAACAGAGATCCCGAGCCACCTAATAAAAAGGTACTCCTGTATACGAAAATTGGAAATAGTTTTTGCGTATGCCCTAAGATTTATTTAAATAAAATTTAAGAAAAAATCAATTCCTACATATCCAACAATAAATGAAATATATTTAGCAAGCTTATTACTAATAAGGAAACAACAAGACAATTCAGTTTAGGTAAGAGATAATTTGTTAAAGCACCAAAATGATATTGGAATTGAAAGCTAAATATTAGGATTGAACACATTTTGGATAAAGATAAAGATTAGGAGGTAGATAACAAAACACCCGCGCCGCGTTTCATACAAAGCATCCGATAATTCTAGATAAGTGTCATTTAACTTCATTAATTATCAAAAATTCACATAGAGAAACGTTACACGACAGAATTATTTTGATGCGAAATTATATTCAAAGAAAATTTTGGATATTCAGATTGAGAAACAGCTTAAAGCAATACCTGAGAGCCAATATATAGACAAGTTACGGCAGAATAAATTATGGGAAATTTTCCAAAGTATAGAGTAACCGTGGCCACATACGAAAATTTCCCTCCTAACTGAAATTGAGGCCGAAAAAAGTAAATCAGCTACTCTTTTGAGACAGACAAGGGGACTCTATGTAGCCCAGGAATCCATAAACTTGGAGTAATGGTAATGATGTTATTCCAAGTGTCACGATCCAGTTCTGATCGAGAATCATTGAACAGCAACGGTGTGGCAACTCCGAAGTCAGTTGGCGAATATTTGTGGAACGAGAACGAAACGAGCAACGTCAGCTCCGCGTGAACGACACATCGCAGCGTACAAGTTTCATAACCCGAATATATCTACACATCTTTTGTAACCCGGTTGTCTATCATTAAAAATACAATTAATAACACGAGTTAGTGTCATTATTTACCTTAAGCCGCGCTATTTATTCGCCTTATTCCTGACAAACCAACAGCGACTCACACATTCCCCTATACAACACTGAAGTATTGGAATGTGAGTAACATTCTCGGAAGTCGGTTAGTACGCAATAAGTGAAATCGAGAAAAAATAAATGGACACAACGTAAAGCGAAATTAATACACTATGCCGGGAAAGAACTGCAGAGAAGCGGGACTCTCGACATCGGGAAATCTCGAGGACATGCTTAAAAGATTGAACTCCCGAAACAGCGACGATGCAGAAAACCAATCACTTCAAAAGAATGTTGTCGAGCTAGAGAAAACAATCCGAGAGCTTCAAGAGCGATCTTTTTACACCTCCGTAATTTCATCACCAATCGATAAATCTGCAACAGTAAACGAAGTTCAGCCAGCTAACGGTAGCGATAGGAGTATTTGGCATTATGGAAAACGGCAACAACAACAATTCGACCTACGATCCAGCGAAATGCATGTGCAAAAAGTAACAAGTACCCAACTCAACTACACAACATGAACCTTGCTATGTCACAGCGAAATGTTATCAGCCACACAACGTGCACTTTTCTATGTCACAGAAATTCGCAGACTGTGCTACATCACAGCCAAACGTAAAAATTTCTGTCACTTACTCAAACTTTGAAAATTTTTTAACACCGATTTTGTAACCGATGTATGACGAGTATCCGTATGCTTGAGCAGGCCACTTGGATAACAGGATCCCTACGTTGCTTCCGGAATTTAATCCATCGTCTGGTAAATCCTTGAACTCACAAAATTTTGTAAAGCGTCTTAACTCCCTTCGTAACGCTTATCGTTGGGATGATCGTAAACTACTATTTGCTACTAAATTTATTTTCTCAGTAACCCGGCAGACGATCCCCTTAAGATGTCAAAATCGAATAGAGATTCCACCGAGTCACCGTCAGATTGTTTCTACAAGATTGAAAGAGAAAGATATCCATTATCAACGGGATGAACAACTATGATTAAAGAGAATGATATCCAACAGTTTCGTTTTATGTAACGCGATGTTCTTGCATACTCAGCGCGTAGTATCATAAAGCATAATGCCATTCAAGTGTCAAACAAACGTGGTCTTAACGTCAGCATCCAGAAACCGAATTCATCACTAATTACAAAACGATAAAATCAACATTCATTCAAATTACATTGTTCTTCGAAATGTCCTGGGCCCCAGCGTACTATAGGCTGACCACTTTTTCTGGCCAAAACTAATAACTTCAAAACAAAACCAAAAATTTGAATTCAGTTTTTTATTTGGGTTTATAAGCAAATGAACAGAAAAAGGCGTGGCACCGCCCTTTTTTTGGAAGAAATTTCTTGTTATATCTTTTGAACTAATAAGCTTTTTGATAAATTAAAAAATTCGAACTTCATGTTGCTTTATACTTGTTAACAATTTATTAGCGAGAGAGTACAGCAGGAGAGACTAGAGTGCATTTAATGTCGAGATCAGAATTCGTACTGATTTTACAAAGGGACAGCCAGCCAAATGCAGGGCCCAAGAATGCATGTACACAAAAAACGAGAGAGCTAGATAGAGAGAGCTACCTTTCGTGATGCAATTAGTATAAGAGATCCAATTAAGACGTTAATTAGCTGCTGCGGCTGCCGACATACTCCCCCTGTTGGAAGGGGGTTTCAACATCATCCTTAAGGGGAAGCAGACACAGCTTGTTTACTTCTTTGTCACTCCTGATGCTGTCTTAAGAACGGCAACTCGAGCAACCCCATTTCCATCGAACAGGAGCTCGATCACTCTGGCGAGCGGCCACTTCATGGGGGGCAAGTTTTCGTCCTTCACCAGAACTAAGTCATCGACAACCAGGCCAGGTTTTTTGGTGCGCCACTTGGAGCCCTGCTGCAGTAATGTTAAGTATTCTTCCTTCCATCGGGACCAAAAGATCTGCTGCAAGTAAGCCACTCGTTGCCATCCATCCAAGCGAGGTTAAGACTGGTGACATCCGGCTCGACAAAAGAGGAAGGCGGACCACCATTCAAAAAATGTGCTGGGTTTAATACATCCAGATCAGCTGGGTTTTTTGAAATCGAGACTAATGGTCGAGAATTAACAAACGCCGAAATGTGACACACCAAGGTCCGCAACTCCTTAAAGGCTGAAACAGCAGTGCCAACAGCGCGGTAGAAATGATGCTAAGCGATCTTTACAGCCGCTTTCCAAAGACCGCCAAAGTGTGGCGACCTAGGAGGAATGAAACACCAATCAATAGCCTCCGCTAAGCAAAAGTCCAACGTAGCTCTCTGGTGATCACTGCTGAGGAATAGGCGCCTTAGTTAGAGCAGCTCATTGCGGCGCCAACAAAGTTGGTTGCATTATCAGACCAAATCTGCCGCGGCCTTCTTCATATAAATCGGTTGAGGCCATGTAGAAACGATACCGGAGAGAGATTCTTGATTAACTCCAAATGAATAGCCTTCGTGGCGAAACAAATGAAGACACAAATGTAGCATTTTACTGGAGGCTTGCTTCGCGCCTCTGACTTGTAGAAAAATGGCCCGCAAAAGTCAATGCCAGTGACTTCGAACGCATGAGATCCATAAAGTCGCTCCTTTGGAAGATCCACCAGGATATGCTCTACTACTCGAGGCTTCATTCGAAAACATCTAATACATTTGTTTACCGCCTTCATTACCGTCTTCCTCCCCCCAATGGGCCAATATTGGGATCGAATTATGCCGAGTAATGCCCGTGGCCCAGTGTGAAGATTGCGTTCATGAAAGTGAGTTATAATGGCAATAGTGAGCGAATGACTCCGTGGTAATTACATTAAAATCCAGAGAAGCATTTCTTAGACGGACATCCACTCTAAGAAGCCCAAATTGGTCAATGTTCAGGGCCACTGTCCGGCGAATCTGGACCGGCCCCGCTATCCAGCTGCACCGCTCTGTCGCTCTCCCGCTCTCTCGCGCTCCTGCTCTCCTGCGCTGTTCCCAGCTCCCCTCCGTGAAGTCTCCGCTGCGCTTTGGAGCGCGGAGCTGAGCTTAGACTTGGGTAGTTCAATTTTGGCATTCATGTTGAATAAACCGCGGCCGTACCCCTGCCTAATTTTTACAAAGTGAACTCTTGCGTATTCCTTTTCGGTCCAGGGGCACTTCGCGTTTAGGGTTTAGTGGATTCCCTGTCAAGTGCGGCGTTAACTTCATGCGACGAATCCTGTCTTCATGTGAGGTTGGAGTTGATTGATGAGCTTCAAGAGTCATTTAAAAAGGTGCTCGGTGAGCTTGAAGAATTGGATTTCGAGGAAATTGAAAGTTATTTAAGTGAGAAATTTGATGACATTCTCGTAACCCTGAATTCATCGGTTCGATCTGAAATTTCAAAGCGCGCCTCACAGCTTCTTTCGCATTCAACTTTTGCTGACGGCATCACTCCGGGAGTTTTCGGCCCCCAGCAGCGTCAGCCTCGACATAGGGCAGCATTGCTACCCCCAATGGAGCTTCCAAAATTCGCTGGAGGTTATGCAAATTGGTCTGACTTTTGTTCTATGTTTACCACGGTCGTAGATAGTCACCCAGACCTCACCAACGTAGAAAAGCTGCAGCATCTACGATCATGCCTGAGAGACACAGCGTTGGAAACTATTCGCTCATTCGAAATTTTGGGTGGCAACTACGCAATTGCTTTAGATTTGCTGCAAATTGGATTTGATAATCGATGTTTATTTTTTCAGGCACACAATACTGAGATCCTGGGACTTAAGGCGGTGCAGAGTGGTTCCGTCTCGACACTTCGGGAGCTGTCCGACAAATTCAACGCTCATACTCGTGCTCTCAATGGACTGCGCACGACGGAACAAATCGCAGGATGCATCATCGTCCAAGTCCTGTTCCACAAGTTGGATCCGGCGTTTAGGGGACCCTGCCTTCGTCAATTTAATTCCTACGTGGCAGTCAATGGCATCATTTCTGGAGCAGCGATGCAGGACGTTTAGACGTGGATTTCGCCATGGCAAACTATTCGCCGGGCAATCAGGTGGGAAGTAACAGAATACCCAATGCGCTTAGATCAGCATTTGTTGCCTCGAATGCTAACCCTTGGATATTTTTGTTCTATGATAAGGGGCATTCCTTTTCTTATTGTCAGAATTTTAAAATCCTGTCTCCTGCGAATAGGCTTCAAAAAGCGAAGCGGCTCGGTCTTTGCATAAATTGTCTTAAGGTTGGTCATCAAGTTCGGCAATGCAACTCTAGTAGTTGTCGTTCATGCGGATCTAAGCACCACACCCTGCCTCACCTGGAATACTCACCTTCTTTTCCTTCACAAGAAGGAGCACAGCTTCAAGAAGCACTTTCCTCTGCCTCACCCTCTGCACTGCCTTCCACTTCGACTGCTCTTATTGCACAGGAGTTTAGTAATGATATTGTGCTCTTAGGAACGGCTAGCGTTTTAGTAAAAAAAACGTTCCGGGGTTTTCGCTCCCTGTCGAGCTCTACTCGGTTCGGGCTCCCAACTGCATCTAATAACGTCCCGATTCGCAAATCAGCTTCAAGTAAAGAAAATAAAATCTTCAGCATCTGTAACTGGAATAGGAGGTTCCAGTTTTGGGACGGACGGTCATTCGGTCAATATTACGATTCAGTCCCGAACTTCCGAATACTCAGCCAACATTACCCCAGTGATTGCTCCGAACATAACAAAGCGACAGCCTAGCTTTAACGTCGACATTGGCAGCTGGAACATACCCAAAAATATACAGTTAGCTGACCCAATGTTTTCTGCTCCCCAGCGGGTGATCTTTTAATCGGAGCCAGCCTTTTTTTCGAGATGTTGTGCGTTGGCCAAATCAAGCTCTTACCTGGATTACCCCTAATTCAAAAGACGTGTCTGGGTTGGGTTGTTTCTGGAGGTTATGGCCTTTCCAATGGCTCGGCTTTAATGTCGTCTCAAGATGTACTTCTCGCTAGTAGAGAGAATAGTTTCGATCGGTTAGATGATCTGCGCCGAGCCAATTATACGCGTTACTAAGAAAGAATTGGACTGTGAAGCACATTTCGTAAGACACGTCGTTCGTTTGCCAGCTGGTGATTATTCTGTTCGGCTGCCTGCCAAATTCAAACTAGATCTTTTGAGAGAGTCCTACCAGAAAGCTTATTGAAGATTCTTGTCCCTTGCGTCATAAAGGAAGATAGATTTACTACAAAGCTTCGAGTAGTTTTTGATGGATCGGCGGCCAGTTCCTCAGGCTATTCTCTCAACGATGTTATAATGGCAGGCCCCGTTATTCAGCCTAAGCTGTTCCAGATTCTTCTACGGTTTCGTTCACACCCAGTAGCAATCACAGGAGACATTTGCAAAATGTACCGTTGTGTTAGGGTTCAGCCTGAGGACAGCAATTTGCAATGCATTTTGTGGAGAGATTCCCCCCAGGACCGATTTCGGGTGTTTAAGCTAGACACCGTTGCTTAGTGCACGAAGCCAGCATCATTTCTGGCTGTGCGAGCTATGCATCAGTTGGCAGCAGACGAGCATACAGCGTTTCCGCTTGGGGCTGAGGTCATTCGTCGCGATTTTTATGTGGATCATTTAATATCTGGAGCCAAGTCCAAGGAAGAGGCAGTCATCATTATGGATCAGGCATCAAATCTTCTAGCCAAGGGAAAGTGTAATCTTAGAAAGTGGTGCTCATTTGTGTCGGCTGTTTTCGATGGAGTTGCAGACATGGATAAGGAGTCCTATTTAAATTTTGGTGATGGCACTGATTTTGCAAAAACCTTAGGTCTCGCTTGGGATCTAGTTTCTGACCAACTATTGTTTTCTTTTTCGGTCTTATAGTCAACATTAAGCCCCTGCAGGCGATCTGTCCTGTCTGCAATAGCGCGATTTTACGATCCTCTTGGGTTGGTTGGACCTGTGATCACAAGATCGAAAATTTTCCTTTAACAACTGTGCAAGGAGAAGTTACTCTGGGATGAAAGCCTTCCTGAGTCACCGAATACGAAATGGAGTGCTATATGTACGAGTTTTGGGCAGATTAGGCATGCGTCATTTCCTCGGCTGGTTCTTTCTTCATGGATTTTGTGATGCCAGCATAGAAGCATGCCTGTGTCTACATCGTTTGCAACGACCGATCTCAATTACTTTGCTCAAAGTCAAGGGTAGCCCCCTTGAAAACACTCACGGTGCCCAAATTGGAACTGTGTGGGGCGGAACTTCTGCCTAGGCTCATCGCAGATGTGGTTGGGACGAGTGCATTTGAGGGAAAGGTTTACTGCTGGAGCGACTCTGCTGTTGCGCTTTCATGGATCCGGGACGAGCCGTCCAGATTCAATATTTTTGTAGCGAACCGAGTAGCTGCCATTCAAGAGCTAACTGAGTCAGTGGAGTGGTGATATGTTCCAACTTCTTTAAATCCAGCTGACATTCTCTCCCGAGGTGCTTTTCCTGCTGAGCTCAACGAGTCTCCTCTCTAAGCTCGTGGACCAAAATTCCTCTGTGGCCCCAAAGCTGACTGGCCGACCCCAATCACTGCTGAAAAGACAACGCTTGAGGTTCGCCGGAGGATTCTACTAACAAAATCTCCATACGAAGACATAGTGGCCAGTTCCAAATTTGCCAATTCCTTTGCTGCCCTTCAAAGAATTTTCGGATACGTCTATAAGTTTAGTAATCGCATCCGTCGCCCTACGCTCACGGTGTCTGACCTTCAAGGCGGTACGCTGCTGTTGCTTCGTCTTGTCCAGCGCTCACATTTATGTGATGACGTCAAATCATTGCAGTCAAAGGGAATGGTGCACTCCTCCAGCTCGCTCGCATCTCTTTCGCCATTCATTGACCAATTTGGGCTTCTTAGAGTGGATGGCCGGCTGAGGAATTCTTCTCTGGATTTTAATGGGCGTCATCCAATTATATTACCACGGAGTCATTCGGTCACTATTGCCATTATTACTCACTTTCATGAACGCAATCTGCACACTGGGCCACGGGCATTACTTGGCATAATTCGATCCCAATATTGGCCTATTGGGGGGAGAAAGACGGTAATGAAGGCGGTAAACAAATGCATTAGATGCTTTCGAATGAAGCCTCGAGTAGTGGAGCATATAATGGCGGATCTTCCAAAGGAACGACTTGATGGATCTCATGCATTCGAAGTCACTGGCATTGACTTTTGCGGGCCATTTCTCTACAAGTCAGAGGTGCGAAGCAAGCCTCCAGTAAAATGCTACGTTTGTGTCTTCATATGCTTCGCCACGAAGGCTATTCATCTGGAGTTGGTCAAGGATCTCTCTACGGTATCGTTTCTACATGGCCTCAAACGATTTATATGCACTAGAAGAAGGCCGCGGCAGATTTGGTCTGATAATGCAACCAACTTTGTTGGAGCTCGCAATGAGCTGCTCGAACTAAGGCGTCTTTTCCTCAGCAGTGATCATCAGAGAGCTACATTGGACTTTTGCCTAGCTGAGGCTATTGATTGGTGTTTCATTCCTCCTAGGTCGCCACACTTTGGCGGTCTTTGGGAAGCGGCTGTGAAGATTGCTAAGCGTCATTTCTACCGCGCTATTGGCACTGCTGTTTTAGCCTTTGAGGAGTTGCGGACCCTGGTGTGTCACATTTCGGCGGTTGTTAATTCTCGACCATTAGTCTCGATTTCAGAAAACCCAGCTGATCTGGATGTTTTAACCCCAGCACATTTTTTGAATGGTGGTCCGCCTTCCTCTTTCGTCGAGCCGGATGTGACCCGTCTTAACTTTAGTCTCTTGGATGGATAGCAACGCGTGGCTTACTTGCAGCAGATCTTTTGGTCCCGATGGAAGGAAGAATACTTAACATTACTGCAAGGACGAAAACTTGAATCCCATGAAGTGGCCCCTCGCCAGAGTTATCGAGCTCCTGTTCGGTGGAGATGGGGTGGCTCGAGTTGCCGTTCTGAAGACAGCATCAGGAGTGACAAAGCGAATAGTAAACAAGCTGTGTCTGCTTCCCCTTAAGGATGATGTTGAAAGCCAGGCTTCCAACGGGGGGAGTATGTCGGGTCACCCAGCCGCAGCAGCCAATTAACTTAATTCGATCTCTTATATTAATTGCATCGCAAAAGGTAGCTCTCTCTATCTAGCTCTCTCGTTTTTTTGTACTTGCATTCTTGGGCCCAGTATTCGACTGGCTGTCCCTTTGTAAAATCAGTACGAATTCTGATCTCGCCACTAAATGCACTCTCGTCTCGCCTGAATTGCGTATTTATACCCGTTACTCGTAGAGTAAAAGGGTATACTAGATTCGTCGGAAAGTATGTAACAGGCAGAAGGAAGCGTTTCCGACCCCATAAAGTATATATATTCTTGATCAGGATCACTAGCCGAGTCGATCTAGCCATGTCCGTCTGTCCGTCTGTTCGTCTGTCCGTCTGTCCGGATGAACGCTGAGATCTCGGAAACTATGGGAGCTAGGCTATTGAAATTTGGCGTGCAGATTCCTGAGCTTCCTACGCAGCGCAAGTTTGTTTCAGTAGACTGCCACGCCCACTCTAACGCCCACAAACCGCCCAAAACTGTGGCTCCTACAGTTTTGATGCTAGATAGAAAATTTTAACTGAAATGTAATGTTCTCATAAATACCTATCGATTGACCCAAAAAAAAGTTTGCCACGCCCACTTTAACGCCCACAAACCGCAAAACCCTGTGACGCCCACAATTTTCATGCTAGATAAAAAATTTCAACTGAAATGTATTGGTCTCGTCAATACCTATCGATTGATCCAAAAAAAAATTTGCCACGCCAACTCTAACGACCATAACGCTTAAATCTGTATACCGCCGGTAGGTGGCGCATTTTAATCTCGCTTTGCTGCTTGCATATCTCCATTTAGCTGAGTAACGGGTATCTGATAGTCGAGGTACTCGACTATAGCGTTCTCCCTTGTTTTGATTTAGCAATAACTAATAAAAAAGCTTATTAGTTCAACAAATACATTTCAGTTAAAATTTAAATAGCTACAGTTTTGGGCGGTTTGTGGGCGTTAGAGTGGGCATGGCACTCTGCTTAAGCACGTAACGGGTATATTAAGCAAACACAACGGCCAAAGAGCTAGTGGGATGGCTCGGAGGGCGCCGAGCTGAAGGCTACCGAACGGGTCGCAGGTTGCGGATAGTGAGCGCCCTGGTTATCCATGGTAGCTACGAATAAGTGTGGAAGTTGGATACGGCCCGGCTACCGCCAAGCCCCCAACACGAAGCGTAAATAGCCACGGACAGCCAGCGGGTATTTGCGTAGGTAGCAGTACCGACGTCGCGCTTGTGCTGCCGCCTCCGACAGCTCACACATACCCTCTTCCCACACTCTTTGAACCTACCTCTTCCCTACCCACACTACTCATTTCACCCCGGGCTGGACTAAGGTGTCACTCGTACCGTGCCGCGAGTCAATCTGGCTGGGAGCCCGAGTCATCAAATAACTCAGTCTCAAACGGCGAGCTCAGGCAAGTGGCGACCGCCTGTTCTAAGTCAGCCTTACCCGGGTACGGCGGATCTCTGCCCGGGTGGACCTGTCCTTTCTCCGCAGCTCGTGGGATTTAACATGGAGAATTTAACTAATAATAAAAACAAAAAAGACTGCACCAAACAAGAGCCCGACACTCTTAAAAAGTCGGAAGTCGTAAGCAACGACGATAGAAAAAGCAAGATTAGGGCTCCGACCAGTCCATGTGACGTCTACCCCTGCCAAGGCCAGCGAACAACGCAGCCGGCTAAGCCCAACTCGCCATAGCGTCAAGTCCAAGCCTCCCACCAGCGTAGGTGTGGCTAACCAGGTCTCGTGGTGAGTACCAGGGCAAAGGAGTTTAAGAGGAGACCACCTAACCAGGCAGGACCTCTTGAACGAAAGAAGGCTTTTAGGATCCTCAAACGGCTGGCCACCAATCCGATGCGTGAGGATCAGACGTCAAGATTGGATTACCTGAAAATCCAAGAGGACATAGCCTGGGCAAATGCAGTTATCCCAGACTTCGTCATGACTATGACTACCAGCAACAGCAACAAGCGAGAGAGGTCGATAGAGTCAGCTCAACCAGCGAGCAAGAAGGCTAAGGTAACCAACCGCGGGACATGGTCGAGATCCTTTGCGGAAGTGGTAAAGGATCGGAAGATCATTGGTGTCATCGACCAGAGCGATGAAGGCGGTAGGATACCAAGAAACCAATGGGGTCTGGTTAGACGGACCCTTGCGTCAGTGGCCTTGAAAGTGCTGGACGAAAGCCCAGGCCCGCCACCCGATTGCACAGATGCAGGGTGGTACCAGGGCAATGTAAAGTTGATCGCCTGCGAAGACGAGAGATCGGCAGCACTCTACAAGGCTGCAATTAACAAGGTCGGCGAGGTCTACCCCGGGGCCAAGCTGGCAGTTTGTGAGGCTGCAGACATCCCGTCTCGACCGAGAGCGAGGATGTGGCTGCCGTCGGAACCATCGGAACCAGAGGCTATACTCAGCCTGCTGACCAAGTTCAACCTAAAACTTCCAACAGACGGTTGGAAGGTGGTCAAGGTGGAGAAAACCGAGCGCGTCACCATGAACTTGGTTATCCTCCTGAACCAGGCCTGCTTGGAACCCCTCGCAGCCCAACAACACAGAGTGAACTTCGGGTTCGATAAGGTGCAGCTACGAATCTACGGCACCGATAAGTTAGCGGCAGACAACCTGGCTGCCTGTGCGTCGTACGAACCCCCGAGCGACGACGAACTAGAACATGAAGAGGCCACCCTCACCGGCTACGTGTCAACCGACTCGGAGCAGACAGAGAGCCTGAAGCATCTGTGAACCCAGGACACAACCCGACCAGGGCGCTCTGTTCTTTAGGACATAGCGGAGAAAGCGGAGGGTACCCAGCCCGACCCCAGTCCCAAAGATGGTGCAGTTTCTGCAAATTAACCTTCACCACAGCAAGTCAGCATCCGCTGCCCTCCTCACCCGCCTGGCAACAGGCAACATAGACGTAGTCCTCATTCAAGAGCCATGGATTGTTGGTAACAACATCTGTGGCTTATCAACCCCCCTATACAAGCTATTTTACACCAAGGGCAAGGGTAAAACCAGAACCTGCATCTTCCACAGTTTAGCGAATGCGACCTTACCACGGTCAGACTGGAGCTAAACGAACACACCCATCACACCATAGCATCATTCTATCTGGCTCACGACTACGAAGGGCCACTACCAAACACCACTACACAACAACTCATACGCACTCACTCATCTAATGAACTCATCCTGGGTGGGGACGCTAACTCACACCACACACAATGGGGAAGTACAAACACCAACGAAAGGGGTGAGTTAATCTACGACTATCTCCTTCAATCAAATCTATTCATCTGCAACAAGGGTAATGACCAAACTTTCATCACTAGAAATTGGAGGGAAGTACTAGACATTACTCTAATATCTGATCCCCTACTTAACCAGCTAGAAGCGTGGAAGGTGGGGATCGAACACTCATTCTCAGACCACCGATACATAGAATTTACAATAAGTCTAGAACATCCTCCCGCCGAGAACATAACTAATCTAAGATTAACCAACTGGGGATACTATAAAAATCTCCTCAACAGGAACCTACCCGCTCCACCGACGCACATACGCAACGGTCAAGAACTAAATAACCTAGTTAACGCTTTTATTGATATTTGCGGTGAGGCCTTAAAAAGGGCTTGCCCAAGCAGAACAGTCAAAGCAAAGCACAAACCCCCATGGTGGAACGCAACCCTGGCGAACCTTAAAAGAGAGTGTAAACTTACTTTAATAGAGCTGAATACTGAATACCGACTGGAAGCGGGCTTCCGAAGGCCCCGAGACGAACGTCGGCCAACATCAAGATCACAGATCACAGATTCCGCAATTGACACGGCGATCCGACAGTTGCAGAGAAGATGCAACGAATTGGAGTCATCATTAACATTAGCCTCGAACGCCCCAACCGAGCCCTACAAAGGCACCTGGATCTCCATTGGGCGTTACTGAGGCAAGCCCACGACAAATTGGATAGCACACCTGGGGCCGCAGCTCTGGCAGAATCAGATCTAGCCCAATTCCACACATTATACGAGGAATACGAAATGAACCTGCTACGAGAAAACGACGCGCCAATGAGCCTAAACTTGGCACTTCCGCCAATTAGCATTCCGGAGTTCAACGGCGAGTATCTAGACTGGCCACGGTTCCATGATCTCTTTGTGGAATTGGTACATAACAAACCATATTCGGCCAGTCAAAAACTACATATTCTACAGAGTTCGCTTCGTGGTGAAGCGAGGAACGTCTTGACAGTCACAGCCTTCTCACAGGTTGGCTATGACGACACCTGGTTGCGGTTGAAGGCCAGGTACCAGAACGGCAAAATGTTAGTATTCGCCGCCATAGCAAAAATTATTGACCATAGGTCTATAGACGGCTCCTCGCGCCAACTAAGGGCCTTACATGACACTATAAAAAACTCAATGAGTACTCTTAAAAACCTCGATATCAGCACAAAATCCTATCAGAAGAAAACTAGACCAGCAGTCTATAGCTGCTCTAGAAAATTCAGCGGATGCACCAACGGAAATTCCAACGTTATGGAGTGTACTGACGTTTATTGAGCGGCGCGCTTGCATGCTGGATACGATAAGCGCTCAACCTACAGCAACACTCCGCCATCAGTCAGTTCACAACGAAGAGAGCTGTAAGATTTGTCACCTAAGACAACATAATCTTAGAGCATGTAGCCGTATCCAGCAAATGGACCCCAAAGCACGGCGTCAAGACATTGTTCAAGTAGGAACATGCACAAATTGTTTGTTAAATTGTTTACAAGGGCCAAACGGTCAATTACAAACATGTCGCACTGTAATAGATGGTGGATCGCAGGTGAATCTTATCTCAAGGAGAATGGCAGATCTGCTATCTCTTAAGGAAAGGTCACCGATTGAAATATCTGGAATCGGAGGAAAAGT
This sequence comes from Drosophila suzukii, assembly GCF_043229965.1. Classification (NCBI taxonomy): domain Eukaryota; kingdom Metazoa; phylum Arthropoda; class Insecta; order Diptera; family Drosophilidae; genus Drosophila; species Drosophila suzukii. The sequence goes on along the minus strand of NW_027255898.1, from coordinate 1,648,181 downwards.
ACCAACAGCAATTAGATCAACACTAAAGCTCTCATCAGTTACATCAGAGTTTGAAACACTTATAGAGGTATTTATTATTCCAACAGTCATTACAGACCAACCTTCAGTACCGATTGATACCGATCTTAATATTCCCGAGGGACCTAATCAACCTTTGCCACAAGGCACTAGGCTTGGTTATGTAATCACAGGTTATCTCAATAAAGAAACCTCATCTGATACGGAAATCAACCCTGTTCTGGTAGAAGGCAGAGGTGATTTTGCAGGACCGAACGCTGCTTATGAGCCAACAAAAGATAAAAATCCGATGAATATAGAACCGACTTCTCATCAATTTAAAACCTACAAGAAGGCTGACTTTGGTTCAACATTTCTAAACTTAACCAAGGAATATCTTAGTTTTGTTGCAGAATGTCCACATACCAGAGACGTGCCAAATGATCAAGTTCTACGAGGGCACAATTTCAGTCCCCACGGTAATGTCAATTATATCGCAAAGGGGAGTGTTAAGCAGCATCAAGAAGATGTGAAGGACCTGAATCACAAACATGAACCTCAGTTGAAGGAACGATCCACCTTGGTCAGTGATTTGTTAGGTACTTCCCATACAATTCTGTCAAGGGCTGACCGACATCACGACTTAATTGAGGGTACCCCTCAATGGGGGGGGGGGGGGGGGGAGAATGTTCGTACCCAAAGGTACTTAACATGACCACACCCAACAAATCAAGCAGTAGCCAAATTGGGAACAGTACCAGGCGCTCAGTAGCACCCACTGCACATGAGAATTGCTGATCAGCATATTATATGTCTCACTAACTCACCGTCTCACCGACTCAACGGCACACTGAGCCGCCAACGCAGTCAGCACATTTTGCAGTGTCAGCCAACTACGCAAACTGCTACCATAATCATAATTTCCTGACCTACTTTAGAATATAGCTCACTTCACTAATCATTACACTGAGTAAGTGACTTATATAATTTATCGAAGTCAACTTTTATGTTATTTATTTGCTTATATAATTCATTCCATTCTTTTATATTATGGAGATGAATTATTTCTTAAGGACCGTCATTACTATTGCTCTACCTAGTATTGGGTGTTCGTCTACAACTGATCTAACCTCTACACCTGGAATGGTGGATAATACAATTCCCTTTTGGGTGCTTGTGCAATGTATTAGTTGGGAGGGGAAGAATCCAAATTTAATGTTTTAATACATAAATTTTCTAATTCTTAAATGGTTACTGAAGTTGGTGAAACTAATTGCAGAATTCTTTCTTTAAAACGAATATCCCTATCATATGCGTCTTTAATTGCATTTAGAGTAGCCATTTTTAGTTAGTTTATTTTTAATTATTTATTTTTATTTTATTCCATTTTCTTTAATTTTAAAATTTGATCACAGCATAATTTTTCTTTTAAAGTTGTTTGTGCCTAAAATTTTTTTAAATTTTGTCCAGATTTTTTCCAAAGACATTTATTATGCAATTTATAAAGTTTATAGAAACAATTTGCGCACATTATAACAACATTTATTATAAACAATGTATGTAATCCGACTCGACTTTATTGATAACATTTGCAGTGGAGTCCACTGACTTAACATCTACTATAGCCATTTTTGGCGTGTATACTTTTAAATTATAATAATCTGTTTCTGTAGAAAATTTACTTATTGCTTATATATTATTATAAATATTACTTTGCATCTATTTTTACAAGTTTTCTATTTATTTTTGTGTATGGTTTTCAGGCCACACTCTAATCGTGCAACTTTTATGTCGCTCAATTTTAGACATTTGTTTTATATATTAAATGAAAAAATATGCATCGCAGTGCAATCAGAAAAAAATTTTGCAACGCAGTGCAGAGTAAAAAAAAATTATGCGCTCTTGGTAGCGCTGTCGGTTTACTTTACCTTGGTCTGGCTTGGTGCGCCCGACGGCACCGGTGCTGGCTGCACAGGCAGTACTTCTATGGTGGGGCACCGGTGCTGGCTGCCCAGGTTGTTACTTCTTTGGTGGGGCACCGGTGCTGGCTGCACAGGTGTACTCGCAATGTCGGGAGTACAGTGGTCCCTCGCAGTCATCCGGACACGTCTTCTTCAGCTTTGGCATGGCAACTTTTTCTGGAGGAGGCAACGTTTTTGCAATTTTGGAAATATTTGGGATTACAGGGTAGGTGGATGTGTGTGTGGCTGTGGTCTAATTTTTTCGCACTGTTAGCAAAGTTTTTGTGTGTTCAACTTCGGCATGTATTTTTACCGAGTTGTTCCAACTTATCGCATTGCCGCTGCTCAGCAGCTTCAGTAGTTCAGCCTTTCTGGCTTTTAATCTTTTTACCACGCCACTCTACTCACTGCGTTTCTTCTTTTTGTTCTTGTAGTGTAAGCTGTTGTTGTTGCCGTTTTTGCTGTTGTTACTGTTGTTGCCTTTGTTGTTGCTGTTGTTGCCTTTGTTGCTGTTGTCGCCTTTGTTGCTGTTGTTGCCGTTGTTGCTGTCTTTTTATTCTTTGAAGTCCAGATCCAGGTCCGGATCCTTTTGGACCAAAGACACGGTTGCTATATAGTGAGAACGCATCTTTTGGTAGTTTTAATATTCTTTATCTTTTGGTAGTTTTAATATTCTTTATTTTGAATTCTTTATTTTTTTTCAGGAGCAGCATTAATGCTGCTTCCAACGTCAATTTGTTTCTAATTTAACAATTTGCCTTTGGATCTAAGTACGCCTAAGTCTCGTAGCTGCGCTGCCTACAGTTGGGCGGCAGAGAGACGGCTATGTATATCTTATGTATATCAAGTGTATTTAATTATGCTCTCTTTAGCTAGAGCGCGAGGGTATGTGTATGTACTTGAGTTTGGCTGAGCGGCCGGCGTGTGTAACAGAATGCTGATGCTTGCACTTTCTGTGAGCCGCCGATCGACTCATGTTTCGGCCACTTAGGTTTTTGACCGGGTCTTTGTTTATGTAAACACTGCAAAAACACCCAGTACAGATTCCTATCGGTCAAGCACCTATTTCAGAAAGAGAAGGTGAAAATTTGCATTTTGACATATATTACGCCCAAAATCTTATACTCACTTCATTACTTGTATAGATTCGAAATACTTGGCCATAAAATAAATCCATAATAAACTAAATATAGAAAATAAAGTTTCAGAAATTTTACAACAATTTCCATTAGCCAAATCTTTGATGACAGATAACGAACCAAGTTTTTCTTCATCCAATTCAAATCTTTTGCTCAAAAAAATGAGATATCTCTATTCTTTGCAGATCCTCAACATAGTACGTCCAACGGACAAGTAGAAAGGGCACACTCTTCCTTAACAGAAACTGCTCGCTGCATAAAAAATTAGCTAAATTTAATTGATTGTTCCGAAATTATAATTAAAGCAGCACAAAAATATAATTTAACAATTCACTCAATAACCAACCAACGACCTTTTGATATACTATTTAATAAAATCAAACACGAAGATACTCCGAAATTATTGCATTTCCACAATAAAGATAGATAAAATAAGAATTTACGAATTTACTATCAATTTACGAAAAGAAACACGGCAAAAGAAACAAGCTTAATTCTAGATATAAACAAGGAAGAACGCTATAGTCGAGTACCTCGACTATCAGATACCCGTTACTCAGATAACAAAATTTAAAATAAGTTAGCCGAGCACTTTGTTCTCTCTCCCTTGCTCTCATTTCTCGGCGCACTTTGCTCTCTCTGAGCGCCGGCAGGGCTTTTTTCTTTGCCGCTAAGTTCGGCCGGCAACTATTTACATACGCACACATACACGCGTAAAAACATTTCGCATTGTCTGGCTCTGACGTCATAGCTTTTTTCTTTTGAGGTTTGTGGGCGTTAGAGTGGGCGTAGCAAAATTTTTTTTGGTCAATCGATAGGTATTGACAAGACTAATACATTTCAGTTAAAATTTTCTATCTAGCATCAAAACTGTAGGAGTTACATTTTAGGGCGGTTTGTGGGCGTTAGAGTGGGCGTGGCAGTCTACTGAAACAAACTTGCGCTGCGTAAGAAGGAATCAGGAATCTGTACGCCTAATCTCAATAGCCTAGCTCTCATAGTTTCCGAGATCTCAGCGTTCATCCGGACAGACGGACAGACGGACATGGCTAGATCGACTCGGCTAGTGATCCTGATCAAGAATATATATACTTTATGGGGTCGGAAACGCTTCCTTCTGCCTGTTACATACTTTCCGACGAATCTAGTATACCCTTTTAATCTACGAGTAACGGGTATAAAAACAAGTAGTTAAGGAAAATCTCAAGTTGCTTTATGCTTGTTAACAATTTATTAGCGAAAGAGAGTGCAGCAGGCGAGACGAGAGTGCATTCAATGTCGAGATCAGAATTCGTACTGATTTTACAAAGGGGCAGCCAGCCGAATGCTGGGCCCAAGATTGCAAGTACACATAAAACGAGAGAGCTAGATAGATAGAGCTACTTTTCGCGATGCAATTAATATAACAAAACGAATTAAGACGTTAATTAGCTGCTCCGGCTGCGTGACCCGACAAACATCTTTGGTATCCTTGTAAAGAAGGAAATCATGGTTTGTGTAATCCTATATCGTAAAGGACAGAACACTGAATTTGGACGGATTGTATCCGGTTGTAGCTACTATTATGGAAGTAGGAGTTTTAGAGAGGTTTTGGGAAATGAAAAATGATAATAGTGACATTGAGGAAAACATTTGTGGAAGGCATTTCTTAGAGACCTTTGGACTGAGGAACTTGGGAGATGGTTCCAAAGCCCCCTAGCTGGGGCAACCGAGCAGGTCGCAGGTTGCGGATAGCGAACGACCTCTCTCAAGGCTATCAAACACGGAATCGTGGACGGAAACCCCAGTAAATAAACAGTCCCGTACAACCAGCGGGTATCCTGCAACGAAGCAATACCGACGATGCGAATTGTTCAGCCGCATCTAAATAGTTGCTTTACACAAACCCATACCCAACACATCACCTACCCACCTCCCCTCCCAAAACAACACCGGGCCGCACTACGATGTAATACGGACCGTGCCAGGAGTCAGCCTGGCTGCGGCCAAGATCAAAAACTGACCCAGTCTCGATCGGTGTTCTCAGGGATATGGCGACCCCGTGTTCGAACTTTCGCCTTACCCGGGCATCGAGGATCTCTTCCCGGGCGAGCATTCCTCTTCTCCGCAACTCGAGGGAGCAAGTATGGACAAAAAAATAAATGAAAAACAAAGCACAGAGATGGGAATTCTAAAAAACCCACGGAAACGTTGAACACCCAAACTGGGGATGTCGGTAGGCATAGCCATGGCACTTGGGCCACCTGCTGGCGCAAATAAATATACATACGCGTCAAGGCGGACTGAGAGATCAAAGATCTTGGAATCGGTCTCTTCGCAGAGTTCACAAAGGACCGAGTCTTACTCGGTCTCATCGACAGGGTCAATCCGGAGGGCAGGATTCCCAGAAATAAGTGGAAGGCAGGATTCCCTCGTCACTGTGGTAAAGGTTGCAGCCGTAGATGTCACTAAGACTTCTACAAACCAAGACGTTTGGGTAATCGGTAACAGTGTTTTTACGAACCTTTAGTTAAAATCAAAAAAAAACAAGGAAGAACGCTATAGTCGAGTACCTCGACTATCAGATACCCGTTACTCAGCTATATGGAGATATGCAAGCAGCAAAGCGAGATTAAAATGCGCCACCTACCGGCGGTATACAGATTTAAGCGTTATGGGCGTTAGAGTGGGCGTGGCAAATTTTTTTTTGGATCAATCGATAGGTATCGACGAGACCAATACATTTCAGTTAAAATTTTTTATCTAGCATGAAAATTGTGGGCGTCACAGGTTTTCGCGGTTTGTGAGCGTTAAAGTGGGCGTGGCAAACTTTTTTTTGGGTCAATCGATGGTAGGTATTGATGAGAACAATACATTTCAGTTAAAATTTTTATTCTAGCATCAAAACTGTAGGAGCCACAGCTTTGGGCGGTTTGTGGGCGTTAGAGTGGGCGTGGCACTGTGCTGAAACAAACTTGCGCTGCGCAGGAATCTCAGGAATCTGCGTGCCTAATCCCAGTATTGTAACTCTCATAGTTTCCGAGATCTCAGCGTTCATACGGACAGACGGACAGACGGACAGACGGACATGGCTAGATCGACTCGGCTAGTGATCCTGATCAAGAATATATATACTTTGTGGGGTCGGAAACGCTTCCTTCTGCCTGTTACATACTTTCCGACGAATCTAGTATACCCTTTTACTCTACGAGTAACGGGTATAAATATATACATATTAAACAACCACATCTAAGTAGTAAAAACAAAATAAACGACATCGATGCAGTTACAACGAAAGAAACGACATAGAAGCAGCAACAACCAAATCTCACAGACAGCATTGAAGCAGAAACATCAAAATAAACGACATCGAATCAGTAACAACGAAATAAACGACATCAAAGCAGCATCAACAGAATCTCGCAGACAACGTTGAAGCAGTAACATCAAAATAACAACAGCGACATCGAAGCAGCAAAATCTCACAGACGACATCAAGGCAGCAAAAAATAAATCTCGCAGACGACATCCAAGCAGCAATTTCATCAGTAAACACCTCCCACGGAAGCAGTCTTACAACATTTAGATTCGTTGGATATCATGCATCATTGCTAAAATGTGGAGTAGTCGATCATATCTACTTTAAAAAAAAGTTTTTTGAAGAGATTTGTAAGGTTGTTGAAACTCTAAAAAGAAAAATTTTCGATACCAAAGCGATAAAAATGTCGAATAAATAAAAAATTATTTAGAGAAAACCATTTAGGAGCTCAATATGGCTAGCCGTGAAGAATGCACACTTAGAGCTAATAAAATAGAATTTATGTGGAGTAGAACAAACATTAAAATAAAGAAGTTCTTCGAAAGATATGAAAATAACATCTTGCGACTAAATCGTCGAAGAACTGCAATTTGACGTCAAAAAAAAGAAATAATTCATAATAGAGATGATCTGAGCGGCTATTAAAAACACTAAATTACAAGGACAACACAAACAAATAAAACTTGTGACGACCACATATAGTACAAACCGCTCTGTTTCGACGCCGTTACAACTTGTTTCATTAAAGTTCGGGGCCTTATTTTTAATAATATCTTTTTTTCACATTCGAGCGCCCGAGACACCAAACAGCTGACTTAACAGCCGATATGTAAACAGATCGTAACTGTTAAAATTTCTGTTACGTAACATTGAAGTTTGATGTTTTCCCAACACAATGTCGTCATGATATATTAATATTAACGACTTTCGAAAAATGGTTTTTTGTCCTCAAAAAGTGGTTAGCCAGCCTATAGTGCAGCGCAAGCCTCGTTGCACGCTTTGCAATTGCACAACACACGATTATGCCAGCTTCCCCGACAACGCAAATACAGGTCAAAAAATTAATCAAGTTGACTATTATTCTAATGATATCATTCGTACTTCGGACTCTCCATATGCACCTGGAATTGTCATCTTTGAAAAACAGAATGCTGAACATCGTCTTTGTGTCGACTACCGACTTCTCAACAGTATAACCGTCAAAATACCATTCTGCCAAATCTGAAGGAGCAATTTGCCCAATTAGCCGGGAATGCCTATTTTTCTCAGCTGGACTTGCGTATGGGATTTCATCAAGTCGAGGTTTGCGAATCATCCAAACAATTCACAGCATTTGTAACTTCAGACGGCCACTACGAATATAACTGGATGCCGTTCGGTCTCGTCAATGCCCCAGGTAGGTACTCTCATATCTAAATGACGTCATAGTTCCCAGCGAAACATTTCATGAGGGTATCGCACGACTCGAAAAAGTCTTTCGAATTCTCAAAGAGAGCGGTTTAACACTTCGCTTCGACAAATGAAAGTTTCTTCAATCAGAAATAACTTTCTTGGGCCATATTGTCAACAAACACTCCTGGCGAAAACAAGGTGAGCGCTATCTAAAACTTCAAAGTCCCCACTAACGTAAAGAATGTCAGACGATTTTTGGCTCTAACGGGATTCTTTCGAAAGTTTGTTGAAAACTACTCCTTAATAACGAGACCGATTACACGGTTGTTGCGTACGTCAGAGCAAAACTGCTCTGATTGGGGATATGACCAGCAACGGACTTTTAACGAGCTAATCGACAAATTATGCTGTGTTCCAGTTGCAGTTCTGCACGACTTTGCAGCGCGATCGGACTACCAGGAGGGTTATAGCAATCTTAAATCAAAAAAAATCAAAACGACTTTGCGTTTGTTACTTTAGAAGGCACTGTACTGAAGCTGAAAGTAGACACCATAGCTACGAAATCGAAACGTTGGCCGTCGTAGAAACGCTACAAAGGTTCAGGGTGTATATTCTAGGAAAATCCTTCTGACTGGATACTGATTGTTCCGCCATCGCTAAGGTAAAAGTCAATAAATAGTTGATCCCGCAAGTCGTACGTTGGCGGATTAAAATACTGGACTACGGCTGCGAATTTATTCATCGTGATGGTAGTTAAATGGCCCATGTGGATGCCATGGGACGCGCTCCCGATTCGCCTCCGGAAAAAATCCTTACACACGTCGATGACTGGTTGCTAACTATGCAGCTTTAGGATAAGGCCCTTGTCCAAATATTTTCTGTATTGAAAGGACATCGTACCGGAAATCAGCTAAAGCAACTTCAAGCTGATTACGTCATCAAAAATCACCGTCTATATCGCAAGGTCGAAAAAGGAACAGCTTTCGTTTCGCATTGTTAGGATGTGTCACGATGACTTTGGACATTTCGGTCTTAACAAAACAATCAGACGAATTCAACAAAAATTCTGGTTTCCAAGAATGCGGAAATACGCGAAAGAATATATCTCAACATGCATTCAATGCTGCTACTACAAATCCAAAGGAAACAAGCCCGAAGATTGCATGCATTATAACGACACCGATCCAGTACCATTTCGCAGGCTTCACATTCATCATTTAGGACCATTTGTTCCAAGCAAACGCGGAAATACCCATATACTAGCCATATCCGATCCCTTCAATAAATGTCTGATTGCAATGGCAGTTAAAAGCACAAAAACTCTTCCCGTGCATTCATTTTGAGTGAAGTTTCTAGCTTGGTCTGCCAAAGATAATAATATCCGATCGTGAAACTTTGTTTACCTCGAAACAATTTTAAGAATACTGTAAGCACAACCAGATTCAACACATCAAAAACGCTGTACAAACACCTCGTGCAAATAGACTATTCTCAACTATGTACGCACCATGAACGACAACCCGAAGGGTTGGAATCCTCACACAATCTTCACTAGAGTGTAAACTCTTAAAAGAACAAAACATCTACATAAATGTGGGTCTCTGTTGTACACGGACGCGTTTTATATTTGCTCCTACATTTATTCGCCTAGTGTGTAAATTACCGATCTGATATATTCCCAAAGTTTCATTTTCAACTCGGTTGAGGCCGCCGTTTGCATGCAAATTAGTTATTTGTGTTAAAACCATTATCTTTATTATTATATTGGATAATAGTTAAAGACGCGTGTGCTTTGTGCATTTTTGTTGTTTCTTATTTACATTGTTGTTTTGGCGCTCTCTTGCACCGTTCGCTCTGCTACATTCTCCCAACTTCAGTCACCGGCTCTCATTTTCGAGTTAACGGGTCTTTGCTGAATTGGTCTTACCGCTCTCTTTTCTTATCTTTCCTCTGCGTTTTGCAAAGCCACACAGCTGTTTGTTGGCACAATTTGTTGGTAAAATCACTTCTCGGCAGCCAATTGTTAGTTGCTGGTTATGTGAGTACATTGCGCACGCAAAACGTGCAGACTTTGGGAATAGTGCTGCCCAAATTGCTGATCGCACTAGATCTAATTCTAACCTGGACTGGACGTGCCCTACATGCTTACATATCAAAATCAATATAAGAGCATTTATGAGGCAAACGGAGCTGGAGTTCCAGGCATTACGAGCTGGATTTACGGACTTATTAAGTCGATTTAATGTTTGCGACTCCAACTTTAAAGGTCAGATTCTTCTAAGTCAATCTTCATAAAATATAAATCGTAGTCCTACACTGCCTAATGTGTCTTTACACGTTCCAGATCTCTCGACCAACCTCTCTCTTCCCAGCCCCACTGCAGGCTATGTGTCGTGCGACGGGATGATCCCAATGGGTTCGAGTCATCAACGAATGACGCCACGGGGCAATCGCTGCCAGATTCGGGGACTGTAGTTTCGCCTGAGTCATTAAGGCCTACTAACCGTTCAGCGGCTGTTGCCACTTCCGGGGCTCTGCCGCACCTTGTACTGCCTATAGCTAATACCCTTGCACCTCCTCCTGTCCCACTTACTAGCATGATCCCTAGGAAAAACACGCATAGCCCTGCTCTCTCTTCTCCGGTACCATTCACTGTCATGGTACCTAGGAAATCTATTTTTGTGTCTAGGTTGAATGCAGCAATAACAGTAAATGACGTTATGCATCATATCTTACAAGCCTCTCCCTTCCCAGTCAAAATGGTATTGACATCACCAAATTTAATTTTAAACAGATAAGAGATTACTCTTCATTTAAAATACTTGTTCCGGATGGGCTGTTCTCTAAACTTCTTTGCCCCAATTTTTGGCCTGCTGATATAATTGTCCACGAGTATATAAAAAACAAGGAAGAACGCTATAGTCGATTACCTCGACTATCAGATACCCGTTACTCAGCTAAATAGAGATATGCAAGTAGAAAAGCGAGATTAAAATGCGCCACCTACCGGCGGTATACAGATTTAAGCGTTATGGGCGTTAGAGTGGGCGTGGCAAATTTTTTTTTGGACCAATCGATAGGTATTGTTCAGACCAATACATTTCATTTAAAATTCATTTAAAAATCTAGCATAAAAATTGTGGGCGTATATAAAAAAAAAAGCTCCCTTTCCATGACTTCTTTGTCGGCGCCCAGCTCTAATATAAATTCAAAAAACTAAATTTCCTAATTCACTATCAGAATGTTCGGGGGCTTCTTAGTAAACTCTCTACGCTTTATATAAATAGTTCAATTTTTGAGGCCAATGTTATTGTACTTACTTAAACCTGGCTTAACCCATCCGTACACGATAGTGAGATTTTGTCTAATAACTTTTTTGTTTATCGGAAGGATCGTCAGACCCGTCGAGGTGGAGGCGTTCTTATTGGAGTCAAATCCAATTTAACTTCTGAGTTTGTTGATATTTCTGAATCATCAGGTATTGAATTTATTTCCGTAAAATTATCTTTCCCAAAAATAATCATTTTTTAACCTGCTCGTATATATCTCCTGGCTCTGAATTTAACGTGTATCTATTGCACCTGTCCGCCATACATTCTATCTCCTTGTTGCTTACTGAAACTGACCAACTTATTGTGCTTGGTGACTTTAATCTTCCCAATATCTCTTGGTTGGAGAGTAAGGACTCATTGGCAATGATTCCTAGGACGCAAAATGATTTTATAGATGGTCTTGTTGAACTATCTTTGCAGCAAGTTAACAGGATTCCCAATCATATTGGTCGTCTTCTTGACTTAATCTTTGTTTTTGATAGCGGCGATGCTGAAGTCAGTCGTATTTCGTCACTATCTTTACCTGAAGATTGTTATCATCCTACCCTTCAGCTCTGTATTAATGGATTTTTTAATAATCCTAGGACTGCAATAAATGTACAGCCTAGTTTGTGTTTTAAAAGGACTGATTACGGCAGACTAGTGGAATCTTTATCGACAGTAAGCTGGTCCTTTCTAGTTGACCTTCCTGTTGATGATGCAGTTAGGTACTTTTATGAGATCCTTTACCGTCTATTTGAAGAACATGTCCCTCTTTCCTCCATGAAGAATTCTTACAGCTCTCCATGGTTTACCCGTCAACTATCTTATCTGAAGAATAAAAAAAACAGACTATTTAAACGGTTCAAAATATCCGGCTTACAGACAGACTTCACCAAATATAGTTCAGCTAAGGTGGAATTTGTCCAGTACAATACTTATTGTTACAAAAATTACCTGTCTAAACGAAAATCTAGCTGCTTCCCTCCCTCTCTCTTTCTCAATAATAATGTAGCATCTGATGATAATGATATTTGCAACTTATTCGCAGACTTTTTTCAATCCACTTATACGAAATGCAATAATGTCATTATCAAAGATTATCCATACCCACTACCTCATTTGAACTCTATCTTCAAACCAGTGATTGATGTATCTCATGTTCTTCAGAGTCTTAATACTCTCAAGCTCTCATTTTCACCGGGTCCTGATAGAATACCAAGTTGTATACTTAGGAATTGTTCATCTTATCTTGCTCTTCCCTTACATTGATATTTAATCTGTCCCTAAGTCAATGTAGATTTCCATCCATATGGAAGGAATCCTTTATTATCCCATTGTTTAAAAAAGGGAACAAGTCCGATATCTCAAACTATCAGGGTATTGCTAAACTCAGTTCTATTCCTAAACTTTTTAAAAAAATTATTACCTGTCAGTTGCAGCATCTTTGCAGGTCTATTATTTCACCTTTTCAGCATGACTTCACTAGATGTCGCTCTACTTCTACAAACCTACTTGAATTTACGTCTTTAATTACTAGAGGTTTTCTGACACATCATCAAACTGATGTGATTTATACCGATTTCTCTAAAGCTTTTGATTCAGTGAACCATAGGATTCTTATTTATAAATTGTCCCTTTTAGGTTTTCCACCCAACCTACTAGAGTGGATACTTTCCTACCTTTCTAATAGAACTCAAATGGTCTGTTTAAATAATAAAATTTCCAAAATAATTAATGTTACTTCTGGAGTGCCACAGGGTAGCCACCTAAGACCTTTACTTTTTGGCTTAATGATTAATGATCTACCTTATGTCATAAAATCGTCAACTGTTTTAATGTATGCAGATGATGTCAAGCTTTGTTTGTCCATGTGTTTACCTAATTCATATAATGACCTTCAATTAGATTTTGATTGTTTGTATACGTGGTGCATGATTAACATGTTGAATTTGAACTATTCTAAATGTAACTTTATGACCTTTTACCGTTGTAATCCATCTCTGTATTCTTATTCTATCGGTAACAACGCCCTTGAACGTATTTTTTCTGTTCAGGATCTTGGCGTTCTATTTGATTATAAACTTAGTTTTAAAGACCATATATCTACTATAACTAACAAAGCCAAAAGTCTCCTGGCTTTTATGAAGCGCTGGTCAAGGGAGTTTGATGATCCATACACAACGAAGCTTTTGTATGTTTCTCTTGTTCGTCCGTCAATGGAATATTGCTCGTGTATATGGTCACCTCAAATTAGCTGTTACCAAAATATGTTAGAGTCCGTTCAAAAACAATTCCTTTTATTTGCTTTGAGAGGTTTAAGCTGGGACACAGGAAGTCGATTGCCCTCTTATCATGTGAGGTTGCGCCTGCTGGACTGTTCTTCTTGAGAAGAACAAAATACTTCGCGAAAGCAAATAACCCATAAGCTAGGGAAAAGGATCTAATCAGAGATCATGTGGTATCACAAGGGGCCCAATGTGGACTAAGAGTGGGGATGAGTATCTAATCTCCCAATCTCGATGCAGAAACAACGAAATAAACGGCATCGAAGCAGCATCCAATTCTTACAGATAACGTTGAAGCAGTAACATCAAAGTAACAACAAAGACATAGAAGCGACATCTGTAAGCACCTCCAACGGAAAAAGCCTTAAAACAGAAAAATATTCTCTGACCAGGTGAATCGTTTGATCGATTTGCCCAATGTAGACAATGATTAAGCAAAACAAATTAAATGGTTTATTAACTCAATAAACTCGACTGAGGAACTTGGGAGATGGTTCCAAAGCCCCCTAGCTGGGGCAACCGAGCAGGTCGCAGGTTGCGGATAGCGAACGACCTCTCTCAAGGCTATCAAACACGGAATCGTGGACGGAAACCCCAGTAAATAAACAGTCCCGTACAACCAGCGGGTATCCTGCAACGAAGCAATACCGACGATGCGAATTGTTCAGCCGCATCTAAATAGTTGCTTTACACAAACCCATACCCAACACAACACCTACCCACCTCCCCTCCCAAAACAACACCGGGCCGCACTACGATGTAATACGGACCGTGCCAGGAGTCAGCCTGGCTGCGGCCAAGATCAAAAACTGACCCAGTCTCGATCGGTGTTCTCAGGGATATGGCGACCCCGTGTTCGAACTTTCGCCTTACCCGGGCATCGAGGATCTCTTCCCGGGCGAGCATTCCTCTTCTCCGCAACTCGAGGGAGCAAGTATGGACAAAAAAATAAATGAAAAAAAAAGCACAGAGACGGGAATTCTAAAAAAACCCACGGAAACGTTGAACACCCAAACTGGGGATGTCGGTAGGCATAGCCATGGCACTTGGGCCACCTGCTGGCGCAAATAAATATACATACGCGTCAAGGCGGACTGAGAGATCAAAGATCTTGGAATCGGTCTCTTCGCAGAGTTCACAAAGGACCGAGTCTTACTCGGTCTCATCGACAGGGTCAATCCGGAGGGCAGGATTCCCAGAAATAAGTGGAAGGCAGGATTCCCTCGTCACTGTGGTAAAGGTTGCAGCCGTAGATGTCACTAAGACTTCTACAAACCAAGACGTTTGGGTAATCGGTAACAGTGTTTTTACGAACCTTTAGTTAAAATCAAAAAAAAACAAGGAAGAACGCTATAGTCGAGTACCTCGACTATCAGATACCCGTTACTCAGCTATATGGAGATATGCAAGCAGCAAAGCGAGATTAAAATGCGCCACCTACCGGCGGTATACAGATTTAAGCGTTATGGGCGTTAGAGTGGGCGTGGCAAATTTTTTTTTGGATCAATCGATAGGTATCGACGAGACCAATACATTTCAGTTAAAATTTTTTATCTAGCATGAAAATTGTGGGCGTCACAGGTTTTCGCGGTTTGTGAGCGTTAAAGTGGGCGTGGCAAACTTTTTTTTGGATAGGTATTGACGAGACCAATACATTTCAGTTGAAATTTTTTATCTAGCATAAAAATTGTGGGCGTCACAGGTTTTCGCGGTTTGTGGGCGTTAAAGTGGGCGTGGCAAACTTTTTTTTAAGTCAATCGATAGGTATTGATGAGAACAATACATTTCAGTTAAAATTTTTATTCTTGCATCAAAACTGTAGGAGCCACAGGTTTGGGCGGTTTGTGGGCGTTAGAGTGGGCGTGGCACTCTGCTGAAACAAACTTGCGCTGCGTAAGAAGCTCAGGATCTGCAATAGCCTAGCTCCCATAGCTTCCGAGATCTCAGCGTTCATCCGGACGGACAGACAGACGGACAGACGGACAGACGGACATGGCTAGATCGACTCGGCTAGTGATCCTGATCAAGAATATATATACTTTATGGGGTCGGAAACGCTTCCTTCTGCCTGTTACATACTTTCCGACGAATCTAGTATACCCTTTTACTCTACGAGTAACGGGTATAAAAATACCCAACTATAAAAAATACCATAATTTTGTCACAACTTTGATGTGAAAACTGCCATATTAATGTAGGATTGGCAGCCCTTTTAATAACAGATCAGTTGTTCTGTTCCGTAACATTTTTCGGTAGTGTTAAAAAGCGTGCAAATTGCGCGTGTGTCTCAGTATTAATTAACTTACGTATATAAACTGTATCAATGAAGTGCTTTAATCAAAGAATAAACTATTAATACTCGGCTGAGGAAATTGTGAGATGGTTCCAAAGTCGCCTAGCTGGGTCAACCGAGCGGGTCGCAGGTTGCGGATAGCGGACGACCTCTCTTGAGGTCAACTGTGAATAAGATGGTGGGATAAGTCAAACACGGTACCGTGGACGGAAACCCCAGTAAATAAACAGTCCCGGACAGCCAGCGGGTATTTTGCAACGAAGCAATACCGACGATGCGAGTTGTTCAGCCGCATCTAAATAGTTGCTTTACACAAACCCACTCCCAACACAACACCTACCCAACTCCCCTCCCAATTATGACCTAATTATGGATCAAAAAACAGAAGAAAACAAGACAAATAACATAGAGACGGGTACTCTTAAAAAACCCATGGATAAGACGAACACTGGTTCCACCTTCCATACCAGCACGGCCCAGAAAGGGCCGCATCCCAAACTGGGGATGATGGGTGGCAGAAAGCCAACCGCAAACGCCTCCGCGACGTGCGCATCTGCGCCGAAAGCAACGGTAGGCACTGCCAAGGCGCTAGGGCCACCCGCGGGTGCAAAATATACATACGCAGAAAGGCGGACTGACGTCCAGACTCTGCGCTCACACACCAGGAGCACCGTTGCCACGCCTTCGCCTAAATGGCTAAGGAAGGTAGAGTGGGCAAGGAAGGTGCTCCCAAACTACGGGCAGGAAAAGCCCACGCAAGAGGCAACTCAGGCGAAAAGGCAGCGATCCCTCGAACTACCCGGGCCATCGGCGAAGAGATCAAAGATCCATCGGTCTCTTTCGCCGAAATCACGAAGAATCGTGTATTACTTGGCCTGATTGACAGGGGAAATCCGGAGGGCAGGATCCCCAGAAACAAGTGGAAGGCAGTGGAGTCCCACCTTTCCCTCATTTGCCTGCGCATGGTACGAGAGAAGCCAGGCACCTCGCCCTGCTGCATGGACGCGGGCTGGTCAGGACAGCGTCAAGGTGGTAGCATGCGACAGTCAGCGGTCGGCTGATATGTACAAAGAGGCGACAAGCAAGCTCGGCGAGGTTTACGAAGGGGCGAACATCGTTGCGCTTGACTGGTGCGATGTCCCCAGTAGACCCCGAGCCAGGATCTGGCTTCCAGCAGCGATCAAGGCGCCGGAGGACATCCTCTTCATGTTCCAAGAATGCAACCCGCACCTCCCCACGAAGGACTGGAAAGTCGTCAAGGTGGAGGAGCATGAAGGGGATGTCAACCAGGCGGTTTTGGTCCTGAACAAGGAGTCACTTGTTCCGATCGAGACTGCTCGAGGAGTGCTGAACTTCGGGTTCAGTGCGATACACATCAAGGTGTATAAGGGCGACTCCAACGCCGCTAGCAGCTCTGCCGGCAACCCAGCCGAGCAGGTGCTTGCTGAGGAGTTGGAGGCACCTGGTGGGCCGGAGGACGGCTACTCTACCGATTCGTCGCTAAGCAGAGAGATGCGAGCGCTCGGACCGGCAATTGAGGACGTAGACCTCAGCGACACAGAGGAGGCCAACGTCACTGTGCTGGAGGTTGAAGCTGTAGATGTCACTAAGACTTCTACAAATAAACCTTCACCACAGTAAAGCAGCGTCTGCTGCACTTCTGCTTCGCCTGACAGAAGGCGGAGCCGACCTAGTCCTCGTACAGGAACCTTGGGTAGTAGGAGGCTAGGTTGCTGGACTAGGAACAAAGGAATACAAGCTTATGCTTGACCCCAAAGAAGGTGAAATTCGAACCTGCATATTAGCCAAAAGGCATCTTAGTATATTTCTACTTCGCAATTACAGCAACGGAGACAAGCACGCAGTAAGCCTGGAGCTGCAAAGTGGCTCTATAAGGGTTCTATCGGCCTATTTGGCCTTTGAGAAGGAAAACCCCCCAGATGCGCTGGTCAGAGGACTAGCAGAGGAATGCGAAAAGCAGTGACGCCAACGCCCATCACACCCAGTGGGGTTGCCCAAACAACAACGACAGAGGTGAGTCTCTTTTTGATTTTATTCTAAATTCGAACCTATTCTTATGTAAAGTAGGGGCAATGCCCCTCTCTGACGAGCACTCCTTTTCGGAGCATAGATTCATAGAAACCGTATTGTCCCTTGATTCGCCCTTGCCGGTCAGCTTCGCTAACCAGCCGAGCCGACTGGCATAGGTACAAAGAAGTTCTGACAAATATCCTCCCCATGGAACCGTCAGAAAGCATCACAAACCCACATGAGCTGGACGAAACAGTATACAAATTCACAGAGGCATGCAACACTGCCTTCAAAGTGGCGTGCCCCACAGAGAAACCAAGAGGAAAGAAAAAACCGCCCTTGTGGTCCCAACAACTATCTATCCTCAGAACAAACTGCAGATGCCTGTTTAACAGAGCAAAGGCGGGAAATGAGGACACCATTTGGCTGAACTAGAAGTTAGAACTAGCCTCCTACAAAAAGGCCATTAAGAGCAGCGAACAGCCTCTCTTTCTCGCGCGCTCCGAAAACGTGTGCTTAGCAACGCCGCAGCGGTCAGCCAACTTCACGCGTCAAGAGTTCTCGTTCACTTCGTTTAAAACTTTGAATGAAAACGGGACTTTTTTTCTGGGTGTCAGTTCAAGCCAACCTGGCACGGCGGGGTTGCCACCTGCGGACACGTGTCGCTCTAGGAGCCCCCTGCGATCAGCAAAGGCGCGAACATTCTGGAAGGTTACCGAGGCTACAGATTGCCGCGAACGGCGTAAATCTCTGGCCCGGCATCCCACCAACCGCATGCCACGTGCGGCCTTGTAAGAATCGCCCTAATCGAAGGAAGTCTACCTGAGTGACCACTGTGGCTTGTGCATAACCTCACCCACACGCGCCACGCGCGGCATCCACCGCCCCAGCTCTGGCTAAGCCATAGAGCTACATTTTGGAGGGTTATGGTACTAGTACATCAGTCATTTTTGGACCACTGATCGAAGCCGTGGTCATACTTGGATAAGGAAGAGAACGGATACCGGATGTGACTTTTGCTGCTACACCCACATCGCCTCACCAACACGCGCTACGCGCGGCAAATGAATTCTCAGCTCTGGCTAGTCCAGTGAGCAGTATCTCGGAAGGCGTTTTGTAAGCTCAGCAGAACCGGCACTTCGCCCGTACCCGCCACGTGCGGCTTGCCGATGGGAGAAGTCTCGTCATAGGCGAATGTATTTGGAGGAGAGCATCGATTGACCAGACCTACTGTCTGGCATGCGAAGACGCAGATCCCTTCGTTTGTAGTGAGCTGTCGGAGGTGCTAACTTTTGTGTAGTTTAACTTTCGATCTATGTAGAGTAATTTTTCGGTACTAGCTTATGTAGCGTACCTTTGTATTGATTTAGTAGTAATTTTCTTTAAGTTCTGACAATGACCATCCGTACATTCCACATAACTGATCTTGTCAGAAATTAATATGATAACTTGTCTTAAAAGCATCCTTGCACAGCGTCTTCGATGGGCCCACCGAGCCTGCATCGCCGGAGTTTTGCGTAAGTGAAATATTGTTATCACCATAGTGATTTTCTGACATTTGACCCATATATAAATGATATTATGATTATGCGTGCCAAAGCAAACGGACGGTTATTCGGTCAGATTGAGTTAAATTCTGAGTTAAATTTGATTTTTGAAGAGGAAAGGATTTAAGTTGTATTGAAATCATGATTGTAGTTTCTAATTTTCTTTTGTTAATTTAAGTTGATAGTTCAACAATGGTTGAATAAATTTGTAACGCGGAATCGTGATTGATCTTGCTATGCCGCCGCTATATAAAGTAAAAATGTGAATAATGAATAAACATTGAATAAGGGATAACCGCAAAGCATTTCAGACGAGTTATCATGGTAGGGAGGGTACAGAAAGGGGCGGCAATATCATCGAGCCACCCTGATTCGCTTGTGCCTTCAGCGTCCGTCCGCGTGCATTGAGTCCGTTAACACCCATTATTTTGTTTTTCGATCCTTTTAGATTACCGCTTAGTGCACTTAAAACTTTTTTCGCGGTGCGTGTTATAGAGAAGACTAGGAAGATCTCACGACAATCCGATGAGCTTAGCACCGAGCAATGCTAGAAGTGCACGAACCCGAATCTTCCTATACACTAGGTTATCCATAGTCTAGTGAACGCAGGCCTGAAAACACTAGCTCTCTACTACAACTCACATCCAGCAAGCAAGACAAATAGCCATAAACTGGCTGAAAAAAATCTTCCAATCCATCCTGGCGGTAGGAGAACTACCAACAGCATGGCAAGAAACAAAGGTGGATTTCGTTCCCAAGGCAGGGAAGGCCACTCACACCACAGCAAAGGATTTTAGGCCAATAAGCCTAACATCATTCCTGCTTAAGAGCTTAGAAAGAATGATAAGCCTACACATAAGGGCCACCGTAGACCCGACACAAATATCAGAAGCACAACACGCTTACACCAAAGGTAAGTCAACCGAATCGGCGCTACACTTGGTGGTAAACAGCAATCACTCAACATCAAGGAATACACACTGATCGCCTTCCTGGATATAGAGGGAGCCTTCAATAACGTGCTTCCCACTGCTATAACAGAATCTCTCATAGAACTAGGGGTTGAGCCGCCAATGGTGAGGCTAATCCATAAATTGCTGATAAGCAGAATGGTCACAGCCACACTAGGGACCTCAACCCAGACTAGACTAGTGAACAGAGGCACCCCGCAAGGAGGTGTACCCCTCTTGTGAAATATCGCAGGCGGAGGTCAACGCTATAAAAGAAACACTAACCTGTTAAGGAAACCTTAGCCTCCAGAGAGGACACCTAAACATATATAGTGACAGCCAAGCGGCTATTAAGTCGATCTACTCGACAAACACCAACTCCCGTGCAATAGCAGACTGTCGCAGATCTCTCCACGAGATGGCAAATCAGTTTACTATCAGCCTAATATGGGTTCCGGGTCACCGGGTCATCGTAGGCAACTGCATAGCAGACGAATTAGCCAGGCAGGGCACCACCAAGCCTCTGCTACCAGGAGAGGAAAATGTCGGTATGCCCATGGCTACTTGCAAGCTAAACATAAAAAACCACTTCAACCATAGCCAACTTCCATTGGCAAAACGCACCACAGTGTCGCATCTCTCACCTGACATTGCCTGTGATAAACAACAAAAAAGCCTCGAAATTACTCACACTCAGCCGCACAGAGTGTGGCATGTTGATCCGAGCTCTTACAGGCTTGTTGGCGCACATGCCGGCAGGCTAAAAGCCCCGCAAAATAATTTCTGCAGAAGCTGTAGGGATGAGGAAGAAGTGGAAACGGTAAACACCTTCTCTGCTTCTGCCCAGCCCTATGCAGACTCAGACTGAAACACTTAAGAAGCCCCTTCATCAACGCTCTTACCGAAATATCGGAGATTAATCTCAAAAGCATAAGTGCCTTTATTAAATCTTCCGGGTGGAAGACATGCTGATCAGCTTAACAAAGGCTGAAACTACTAGAAAGGGGACCCTAGAGAAGGAAGAAACGAGATCATGCGGTACCACAACGGACCCATTGAGGTCTAAGTGTGTCGGACTATAGTCCGACAGCCGCCCTAACCTAACCTAACCTAACTCAATAAAGGAATCAACTTATTTAATAAAGAGAAATGCAAGTTTAAATGATGTTCATGTGATTTTCGCTCACATTATTATCCGAAAATGCAATAGAGCAGCTCTTCAATTATATGAAACGAATATAAGAAAACTAAGCATTCTTTTTTAAACAAGTGTAACTCTGAATATTTATGTTGATTTTCAAAAAACCACATCACACTATGCTCCATGTATAACAATAATGGTTGGGATTTGAAAAGCGTAAATCTCGCGTTTCAATTTCAGGCGAGATGTTAGATTTATAACAATTTTTAACAAAATTAGGGTGGTGTTCTTGCCACGACTCCCAAGGTGCCTATACCCATTATCTTCATAAAAAACTTGCGTGCAAAAGACAAGCTGAATAACTCGGTGTGAGGATCACTACTCATCTTAGCCATATAACTGAAAAGGGGCTAGAAAGGGATAGAGAGAGAGAGGAAATTCCTTTGCTTCGGATCATACCTCCGAACGTCCCAGACGTCAGATTTTTAGAGGTTTGATCTGCCCTCCCAACCTTTGGCTATTAACTTCCTGGGAAACTAATCCCTAATTTTAATAATAGCCCCATTCGTCCAAAGGTCTAAAGGGGTCATGTTAGCTTGGGTCAAAAAATAGGGGTGCTAGAACAATATAAAAGTGTATTTAACATCTAAATATAATAAGTTTAGCCCTGACATAACCATAAAAAACGCATTAAATAAGATACAAATATATAAAGGAATAATGATTACAATTAAATTAAATAAAATAAATAACATAAATTAAACAAAAACAGGCAATGCATATAAAAACATAAAATACAATACATATCAATTTCAAAATTTATCTTTCAAAGGAAACAACGCAAACAAAAGCATTTGTATTTATATTTAATTGGATTGCAATTGCATCGAACAAACAAACGAACCAGCAAACGAACAAGCAAACGAACTTGAGTGAAAGTGAGGTTCGATCGATTCCTTTACATATGAGAGGTTTTTTTTCTTGTTTTATATTCGCCATTTAAACTTTAATTAAGCCATCGAATATTCTTTGAGCATTTCTTTTTTTCGATTTTCTTTCCTGTTTAGACTTTTACCAAACTATAGCTTTATCGTTAATTGGGGTTTTTTTTCACTCACCAACATTATCGCTGATCCATCGTTGAGAGCGCTTTCTTCCTAAAATTAACACCTTAACCTTTCTTTTCTCCTTTTCTTCTGGTTCTGAAAGAGGATAGGTTTATGGGACAACAACATAACTCACTTCAACCCGCCTTCTTGCCATTTTCTGATTCCATTTTTTATACCCGTTACTCGTAGAGTAAAAGGGTATACTAGATTCGTCGGAAAGTATGTAACAGGCAGAAAGAAGCGTTTCCGACCCCACAAAGTATATATATTCTTGATCAGGATCACTAGCCGAGTCGATCTAGCCATGTCCGTCTGTCCGTCTGTCCGGATGAACGCTGAGATCTCGGAAACTATGGGAGCTAGGCTATTGAGATTTGGCGTGCAGATTCCTGAGCTTCTTACGCAGCGCAAGTTTGTTTCGGCAGAGTGCCACGCCCACTCTAACGCCCACAAACCGCCCAAAACTGTGGCTGCTACAGTTTTGATGCTAGAATAAAAATTTTAACTGAAATGTATTGTTCTCATCAATACCTATCGATTGACCCAAAAAAAGTTTGCCACGCCCACTTTAACGCCCACAAACCGCGAAAACTTGTGACGCCCACAATTTTCATGCTAGATAAAAAATTTTAACTGAAATGTATTGGTCTCGTCGATACCTATCGATTGATCCAAAAAAAAATTTGCCACGCCCACTCTAACGCCCATAACGCTTAAATCTGTATACCGCCGGTAGGTGGCGCATTTTAATCTCGCTTTGCTGCTTGCATATCTCCATATAGCTGAGTAACGGGTATCTGATAGTCGAGGTACTCGACTATAGCGTTCTTCCTTGTTTCTATTTCTTTTTTGGAACTGGCTTTGGCCCACAAAACGGACAAAATCACTTATTCACTATAAAAAAAATCTATCTAATTTTAAAACGAAATTCTCCTTTCACCGAACCGCATTTCTCTAGGTGACTAGCCTTTTCTCCTTCACACTTGCTTCACGGCTGGAATTCCACGGGGCCTTTTATTTTCGGCGAATTTTCCCCGGGAAGTCGCTCGATCAGCGCATGCCCGTCGCCGATCCTACTCCACGAACTCGATATACGCCTCAGACACTTTTCCGGGGGAAAACTTGCTATTTTACCGGCTTTTTGGTGGTAACTCGTTGGGCGAAAAAAAATTGGAACGGCTTTAGAGCGCGGTCGCGAGACAACTAGGCGCTCAAACCCAAAGCTTCGACTGTTGCCCCTTAAGTGGATCCCAAGCCCACCTGATGAGCTTTCACTTTTAAACTCTCACAAAAAAGTATATTTTGCGATCGCGGCTCCTGCTGATCTGCGCCGTAGATATCAGATTCCAGCGTGTCTCCGCAATTATAGGCCGTCTGACTTCGCCTCCGGTGATGGTATGCAGGTATAAGCGCCAAGCCTAGCAAAAAAAATTATGTTTTGGCCAGAGTGTCTCCCTAGAACCTCTGCACTTCCTTACCTCTACGGACCTAGCGCTGGCGAAAGATAATTCGCTTTGAGCTCTTCCCTTTGAATTTCTGAGCTGCACTTAAGCCTCCCAAGCGTGGGGTATCTAGGAATTATGAGTCTTATGAGCACAGCCGATCCTCAAGAGATGTGAAAATGGAAAGAACGCTATGGGCGCTTGACTCTTGGCGCTAACCCTTGTGGAGACCTAGGAGAGGAGAGACAATGCCCCATAATGAGGTTGACATTTCACCCTGTTACTCTCCTCCAACTCATTCTATGCCCCATCCTAGTTCTAGCGATGACTCTCTACCTCTACCAAAAATCTTTTTCCTGCAGACACAAGCGTTACACATGTTTCGACTGAAGAAAGGGGAAGAAGCATTTCTAGCTACGGCATTGATAAAAGTCAAATTAAATATGCACTATGTTCGTACCCAATGGTGCTCAACATGACCACACCCAACAAATCAAGCAGCAGCCAAATTGGGAACAGTACGAGGCGCTCAGTAGCACCCACTGCATATGAGAGTTGCTGATCAGCATATTATATGTCTCTCTAACTC
This sequence comes from Drosophila suzukii, assembly GCF_043229965.1. Lineage (NCBI taxonomy): Eukaryota > Metazoa > Arthropoda > Insecta > Diptera > Drosophilidae > Drosophila > Drosophila suzukii. The sequence goes on along the minus strand of NW_027255898.1, from coordinate 1,623,693 downwards.
ACCGTCTCACCAACTCAACGGCACACTGACCCGCCAATGCAGTCAGCACATTCTGCAGTGTCAGCCAACTATGCAAAGCATACTACGAAAACTGCTACCATAATCATAATTCCTTGATCTACTTTAGAATATAGCTTACTTCACTAATCACTACACTAAACTTCCGTGTTCCAAGTAGTATACAAACATGTTCCAAATGAAGAACAAAACAGTTATTAACACATCTCTTAACTCCGCGGTTCTACTTCCTACATCTGGGAATAGGGCTCGTAATACACTATCTCCACTAGCAGCTCACCTACGTTAGCTTATCCTCAGCGCAGTTCAGTATCGCCTGTGGTCCGGCATCGCAGTAACTATCGTTACCATTGCCGCGACGCGATCGTCCTGCCAGCAAAGCGTCCCCGTGCCAGCGACAAGTGCTCCTTACCCCCTTGTCCCGCGGTGTGACCAGGAAGTGTCTACTTCGGTTAGGCACAAACATTGGTGACCCCGACGTGATCCTCTAACAACAAAGGAACTTCAGCTTAATCCAGCTTCACAGGATTCGCTTCTTCTTCCAGCGTCACAGGAACTTCAGCTTCATCCAGCTTCACAGGATACGCTTCTTCTTCCAGCGTCACAGGACCTTCAGCTTAATCCAGCTTCACAGGATACGCTTCTTCTTCCAGCGTCACAGGAACTTCAGCTTCATCCAGCTTCACAGGATTCGCTTCTTCCAGCGTCACAGGAACTTCAGCTTCATCCAGCTTCACAGGATTCGCTTCTTCTTCCAGCGTCACAGGAACTTCAGCTTAATCCAGCTTACAGGATACGCTTCTTCTTCCAGCGCCACAGGAACTTCAGCTTAATCCAGCCTCACAGGATTCGCTTCTTCTTCCAGCGTCACAGGAACTTCAGCTTCACAGGATTCGCTTCTTCTTCCAGCGGCACAGGAACGTCAGCTTCATCCAGCTTCACAGGATACTCGGCTTCATCCAGCTTCACAGGATACTCATCTTCATCCAGCTTCACAAGATTCTTTGTTTCCAAGACACACAATATGTCTACTTCATTCATTGAGGAAACAAGTCACACAAGAATCGATTTACACAATCGATTACTAGGCACCCAAAACGAGCTGCAAGGGAAAATCCAACAGCTCATTAAGAATTATGGCAAGGATTCTGCCGACCGACGCCACCGAGACGGCTATTATTCCGGTAAGCTAAATCAGTTAAACGATCTCTGGCAGCAGTTTTGCGACCTAGATGAAGAAGTCCAGCAAGCGGCATAACCCACTGGAAGTGAGTACTCTTCACGATTAGTCACACTTAAGGAGCTGGTCGAAAAATATCAGAAAATCTTTCTGGACAACATGCCGACTGGAAGCGGGCTTCCGAAGGCCCCGAGACGAACGTCGGCCAACATCAAGATCACAAGTTCCGCAATTGACACGGTGATCCGACAGTTGCAGAGAAGATGCAACGAATTAAAGTCATCATTAACATTAGCCTCGAACGCCCCAACCGTCACCCGAGCCCTACAAAGGCACCTGGATCTCCATTGGGCGTTACTGAGGCAAGCCCACGACAAATTGGATAGCACACCTGGGGCCGCAGCTCTGGCAGAATCAGATCTAGCCCAATTCCACACATTATACGAGGAATACGAAATGAACCTGCTACGAGAAAACGACGCGCCAATGAGCCTAAACTTGGCACTTCCGCCAATTAGCATTCCGGAGTTCAACGGCGAGTATCTAGACTGGCCACGGTTCCATGATCTCTTTGTGGAATTGGTACATAACAAACCATATTCGGCCAGTCAAAGACTACATATTCTACAGAGTTCGCTTCGTGGTAAAGCGAGGAACGTCTTGACAGACACATCCTTCTCACAGGGTGGCTATGACGACACCTGGTTGCGGTTGAAGGCCAGGTACCAGAACGGCAAAATGTTAGTATTCGCCGCCATAGCAAAAATTATTGACCATAGGTCTATAGACGGCTCCTCGCGCCAACTAAGGGCCTTACATGACACTATAAAAAACTCAATGAGTACTCTTAAAAACCTCGATATCAGCACAAAATCCTATCAGAAGAAAACTAGACCAGCAGTCTATAGCTGCTCTAGAAAATTCAGCGGATGCACCAACGGAAATTCCAACGTTATGGAGTGTACTGACGTTTATTGAGCGGCGCGCTTGCATGCTGGATACGATAAGCGCTCAACCTACAGCAACACTCCGCCATCAGTCAGTTCACAACGAAGAGAGCTGTAAGATTTGTCACCTAAGACAACATAATCTTAGAGCATGTAGCCGTATCCAGCAAATGGACCCCAAAGCACGGCGTCAAGACATTGTTCAAGTAGGAACATGCACAAATTGTTTGTTAAATTGTTTACAAGGGCCAAACGGTCAATTACAAACATGTCGCACTGTAATAGATGGTGGATCGCAGGTGAATCTTATCTCAAGGAGAATGGCAGATCTGCTATCTCTTAAGGAAAGGTCACCGATTGAAATATCTGGAATCGGAGAAAAAGTACCAACAGCAATTAGATCAACACTAAAGCTCTCATCAGTTACATCAGAGTTTGAAACACTTATATTTATTATTCCAACAGTCATTACAGACCAACCTTCAGTACCGATTGATACCGATCTTAATATTCCCGAGGGACCTAATCAACCTTTGCCACAAGGCACTAGGCTTGGTTATGTAATCACAGGTTATCTCAATAAAGAAACCTCATCTGATACGGAAATCAACCCTGTTCTGGTAGAAGGCAGAGGTGATTTTGCAGGACCGAACGCTGCTTATGAGCCAACAAAAGATAAAAATCCGATGAATATAGAACCGACTTCTCATCAATTTAAAACCTACAAGAAGGCTGACTTTGGTTCAACATTTCTAAACTTAACCAAGGAATATCTTAGTTTTGTTGCAGAATGTCCACATACCAGAGACGTGCCAAATGATCAAGTTCTACGAGGGCACAATTTCAGTCCCCACGGTAATGTCAATTATATCGCAAAGGGGAGTGTTAAGCAGCATCAAGAAGATGTGAAGGACCTGAATCACAAACATGAACCTCAGTTGAAGGAACGATCCACCTTGGTCAGTGATTTGTTAGGTACTTCCCATACAATTCTGTCAAGGGCTGACCGACATCACGACTTAATTGAGGGTACCCCTCAATGGGGGGGGGGGGGGAGAATGTTCGTACCCAAAGGTACTTAACATGACCACACCCAACAAATCAAGCAGTAGCCAAATTGGGAACAGTACCAGGCGCTCAGTAGCACCCACTGCACATGAGAATTGCTGATCAGCATATTATATGTCTCACTAACTCACCGTCTCACCGACTCAACGGCACACTGAGCCGCCAACGCAGTCAGCACATTTTGCAGTGTCAGCCAACTACGCAAACTGCTACCATAATCATAATTTCCTGACCTACTTTAGAATATAGCTCACTTCACTAATCATTACACTGAGTAAGTGACTTATATAATTTATCGAAGTCAACTTTTATGTTATTTATTTGCTTATATAATTCATTCCATTCTTTTATATTATGGAGATGAATTATTTCTTAAGGACCGTCATTACTATTGCTCTACCTAGTATTGGGTGTTCGTCTACAACTGATCTAACCTCTACACCTGGAATGGTGGATAATACAATTCCCTTTTGGGTGCTTGTGCAATGTATTAGTTGGGAGGGGAAGAATCCAAATTTAATGTTTTAATACATAAATTTTCTAATTCTTAAATGGTTACTGAAGTTGGTGAAACTAATTGCAGAATTCTTTCTTTAAAACGAATGTCCCTATCATATGCGTCTTTAATTGCATTTAGAGTAGCCATTTTTAGTTAGTTTATTTTTAATTATTTATTTTTATTTTATTCCATTTTCTTTAATTTTAAAATTTGATCACAGCATAATTTTTCTTTTAAAGTTGTTTGTGCCTAAAATTTTTTTAAATTTTGTCCAGATTTTTTCCAAAGACATTTATTATGCAATTTATAAAGTTTATAGAAACAATTTGCGCACATTATAACAACATTTATTATAAACAATGTATGTAATCCGACTCGACTTTATTGATAACATTTGCAGTGGAGTCCACTGACTTAACATCTACTATAGCCATTTTTGGCGTGTATACTTTTAAATTATAATAATCTGTTTCTGTAGAAAATTTACTTATTGCTTATATATTATTATACATATTACTTTGCATCTATTTTTACAAGTTTTCTATTTATTTTTGTGTATGGTTTTCAGGCCACACTCTAATCGTGCAACTTTTATGTCGCTCAATTTTAGACATTTGTTTTATATATTAAATGAAAAAATATGCATCGCAGTGCAATCAGAAAAAAATTTTGCAACGCAGTGCAGAGGAAAAAAAATTATGCGCTCTTGGTAGCGCTGTCGGTTTACTTTACCTTGGTCTGGCTTGGTGCGCCCGACGGCACCGGTGCTGGCTGCACAGGCAGTACTTCTATGGTAGGGCACCGGTGCTGGCTGCCCAGGTTGTTACTTCTTTGGTGGGGCACCGGTGCTGGCTGCACAGGTGTACTCGCAATGTCGGGAGTACAGTGGTCCCTCGCAGTCATCCGGACACGTCTTCTTCAGCTTTGGCATGGCAACTTTTTCTGGAGGAGGCAACGTTTTTGCAATTTTGGAAATATTTGGGATTACAGGGTAGGTGGATATGTGTGTGGCTGTGGTCTAATTTTTTCGTACTGTTAGCAAAGTTTTTGTGTGTTCAACTTCGGCATGTATTTTTACCGAGTTGTTCCAACTTATCGCATTGCCGCTGCTCAGCAGCTTCAGTAGTTCAGCCTTTCTGGCTTTTAATCTTTTTACCACGCCACTCTACTCACTGCGTTTCTTCTTTTTGTTCTTGTAGTGTAAGCTGTTGTTGTTGCCTTTTTTGCTGTTGTTACTGTTGTTGCCTTTGTTGTTGCTGTTGTTGCTGTTGTTGCCTTTGTTGCTGTTGTCGCCTTTGTTGCTGTTGTTGCCGTTGTTGCTGTCTTTTTATTCTTTGAAGTCCAGATCCAGGTCCGGATCCTTTTGGACCAAAGACACGGTTGCTATATAGTGAGAACGCATCTTTTGGTAGTTTTAATATTCTTTATCTTTTGGTAGTTTTAATATTCTTTATTTTGAATTCTTTATTTTTTTTCAGGAGCAGCATTAATGCTGCTTCCAACGTCAAGTTGTTTCTAATTTAACAATTTGCCTTTGGATCTAAGTACGCCTAAGTCTCGTAGCTGCGCTGCCTACAGTTGGGCGGCAGAGAGACGGCTATGTATATCTTATGTATATCAAGTGTATTTAATTATGCTCTCTTTAGCTAGAGCGCGAGGGTATGTGTATGTACTTGAGTTTGGCTGAGCGGCCGGCGTGTGTAACAGAATGCTGATGCTTGCACTTTCTGTGAGCCGCCGATCGACTCATGTTTCGGCCACTTAGGTTTTTGACCGGGCCTTTGTTTATGTAAACACTGCAAAAACACCCAGTACAGATTCCTATCGGTCAAGCACCTATTTCAGAAAGAGAAGGTGAAAATTTGCATTTTGACATATATTACGCCCAAAATCTTATACTCACTTCATTACTTGTATAGATTCGAAATACTTGGCCATAAAATAAATCCATAATAAACTAAATATAGAAAATAAAGTTTCAGAAATTTTACAACAATTTCCATTAGCCAAATCTTTGATGACAGATAACGAACCAAGTTTTTCTTCATCCAATTCAAATCTTTTGCTCAAAAAAATGAGATATCTCTATTCTTTGCAGATCCTCAACATAGTACGTCCAACGGACAAGTAGAAAGGGCACACTCTTCCTTAACAGAAACTGCTCGCTGCATAAAAAATTAGCTAAATTTAATTGATTGTTCCGAAATTATAATTAAAGCAGCACAAAAATATAATTTAACAATTCACTCAATAACCAACCAACGACCTTTTGATATACTATTTAATAAAATCAAACACGAAGATACTCCGAAATTATTGCATTTCCACAATAAAGATAGATAAAATAAGAATTTACGAATTTACTATCAATTTACGAAAAGAAACACGGCAAAAGAAACAAGCTTAATTCTAGATATAAACAAGGAAGAACGCTATAGTCGAGTACCTCGACTATCAGATACCCGTTACTCAGATAACAAAATTTAAAATAAGTTAGCCGAGCACTTTGTTCTCTCTCCCTTGCTCTCATTTCTCGGCGCACTTTGCTCTCTCTGAGCGCCGGCAGGGCCTTTTTCTTTGCCGCTAAGTTCGGCCGGCAACTATTTACATACGCACACATACACGCGTAAAAACATTTCGCATTGTCTGGCTCTGACGTCATAGCTTTTTTCTTTTGAGGTTTGTGGCGTTAGAGTGGGCGTAGCAAAATTTTTTTTGGTCAATCGATAGGTATTGACAAGACTAATACATTTCAGTTAAAATTTTCTATCTAGCATCAAAACTGTAGGAGTTACATTTTAGGGCGGTTTGTGGGCGTTAGAGTGGGCGTGGCAGTCTACTGAAACAAACTTGCGCTGCGTAAGAAGCTCAGGAATCTGTACGCCTAATCTCAATAGCCTAGCTCTCATATTTTCCGAGATCTCAGCGTTCATCCGGACAGACGGACAAACGGATATGGCTAGATCGACTCGGCTAGTGATCCTGATCAAGAATATATATACTTTAAGGGGTCGGAAACGCTTCCTTCTGCCTGTTACATACTTTCCGACGAATCTAGTATACCCTTTTAATCTACGAGTAACGGGTATAAAAACAAGTAGTTAAGGAAAATCTCAAGTTGCTTTATGCTTGTTAACAATTTATTAGCGAAAGAGAGTGCAGCAGGCGAGACGAGAGTGCATTCAATGTCGAGATCAGAATTCGTACTGATTTTACAAAGGGGCAGCCAGCCGAATGCTGGGCCCAAGATTGCAAGTACACATAAAACGAGAGAGCTAGATAGATAGAGCTACTTTTCGCGATGCAATTAATATAACAAAACGAATTATGACGTTAATTAGCTGCTCCGGCTGCGTGACCCGACAAACATCTTTGGTATCCTTGTAAAGAAGGAAATCATGGTTTGTGTAATCCTATATCGTAAAGGACAGAACACTGAATTTGGACGGATTGTATCCGGTTGTAGCTACTATTATGGAAGTAGGAGTTTTAGAGAGGTTTTGGGAAATGAAAAATGATAATAGTGACATTGAGGAAAACATTTGTGGAAGGCATTTCTTAGAGACCTTTGGACTGAGGAACTTGGGAGATGGTTCCAAAGCCCCCTAGCTGGGGCAACCGAGCAGGTCGCAGGTTGCGGATAGCGAACGACCTCTCTCAAGGCTATCAAACACGGAATCGTGGACGGAAACCCCAGTAAATAAACAGTCCCGTACAACCAGCGGGTATCCTGCAACGAAGCAATACCGACGATGCGAATTGTTCAGCCGCATCTAAATAGTTGCTTTACACAAACCCATACCCAACACAACACCTACCCACCTCCCCTCCCAAAACAACACCGGGCCGCACTACGATGTAATACGGACCGTGCCAGGAGTCAGCCTGGCTGCGGCCAAGATCAAAAACTGACCCAGTCTCGATCGGTGTTCTCAGGGATATGGCGACCCCGTGTTCGAACTTTCGCCTTACCCGGGCATCGAGGATCTCTTCCCGGGCGAGCATTCCTCTTCTCCGCAACTCGAGGGAGCAAGTATGGACAAAAAAATAAATGAAAAAAAAAGCACAGAGACGGGAATTCTAAAAAAACCCACGGAAACGTTGAACACCCAAACTGGGGATGTCGGTAGGCATAGCCATGGCACTTGGGCCACCTGCTGGTGCAAATAAATATACATACGCGTCAAGGCGGACTGAGAGATCAAAGATCTTGGAATCGGTCTCTTCGCAGAGTTCACAAAGGACCGAGTCTTACTCGGTCTCATCGACAGGGTCAATCCGAAGGGCAGGATTCCCAGAAATAAGTGGAAGGCAGGATTCCCTCGTCACTGTGGTAAAGGTTGCAGCCGTAGATGTCACTAAGACTTCTACAAACCAAGACGTTTGGGTAATCGGTAACAGTGTTTTTACGAACCTTTAGTTAAAATCAAAAAAAAACAAGGAAGAACGCTATAGTCGAGTACCTCGACTATCAGATACCCGTTACTCAGCTATATGGAGATATGCAAGCAGCAAAGCGAGATTAAAATGCGCCACCTACCGGCGGTATACAGATTTAAGCGTTATGGGCGTTAGAGTGGGCGTGGCAAATTTTTTTTTGGATCAATCGATAGGTATCGACGAGACCAATACATTTCAGTTAAAATTTTTTATCTAGCATGAAAATTGTGGGCGTCACAGGTTTTCGCGGTTTGTGAGCGTTAAAGTGGGCGTGGCAAACTTTTTTTTGGATAGGTATTGATGAGAACAATACATTTCAGTTAAAATTTTTATTCTAGCATCAAAACTGTAGGAGCCACAGCTTTGGGCGGTTTGTGGGCGTTAGAGTGGGCGTGGCACTGTGCTGAAACAAACTTGCGCTGCGCAGGAATCTCAGGAATCTGCGTGCCTAATCCCAGTATTGTAACTCTCATAGTTTCCGAGATCTCAGCGTTCATACGGACAGACGGACAGACGGACATGGCTAGATCGACTCGGCTAGTGATCCTGATCAAGAATATATATACTTTGTGGGGTCGGAAACGCTTCCTTCTGCCTGTTACATACTTTCCGACGAATCTAGTATACCCTTTTACTCTACGAGTAACGGGTATAAATATATACATATTAAACAACCACATCTAAGTAGTAAAAACAAAATAAACGACATCGATGCAGTTACAACGAAAGAAACGACATAGAAGCAGCAACAACCAAATCTCACAGACAGCATTGAAGCAGAAACATCAAAATAAACGACATCGAATCAGTAACAACGAAATAAACGACATCAAAGCAGCATCAACAGAATCTCGCAGACAACGTTGAAGCAGTAACATCAAAATAACAACAACGACATCGAAGCAGCAAAATCTCACAGACGACATCAAGGCAGCAAAAAAAAAATCTCGCAGACGACATCCAAGCAGCAATTTCATCAGTAAACACCTCCCACGGAAGCAGTCTTACAACATTTAGATTCGTTGGAAATCATGCATCATTGCTAAAATGTGGAGTAGTCGATCATATCTACTTAAAAAAAAAGTTTTTTGAAGAGATTTGTAAGGTTGTTGAAACTCTAAAAAGAAAAATTTTCGATACCTAAATAGCAAGGAAAGCAGAAAGTGGTACCACACAAATTGGCAGACGTGTTCGATAAAAATGTCGAATAAATAAAAAATTATTTAGAGAAAACCATTTAGGAGCTCAATATGGCTAGCCGTGAAGAATGCACACTTAGAGCTAATAAAATAGAATTTTTATGGAGTAGAACAAACATTAAAATAAAGAAGTTCTTCGAAAGATATGAAAATATCATCTTGCGACTAAATCGTCGAAGAACTGCAATTTGACGTCAAAAAAAAGAAATAATTCATAATAGAGATGATCTGAGCGGCTATTAAAAACACTAAATTACAAGGACAACACAAACAAATAAAACTTGTGACGACCACATATAGTACAAACCGCTCTGTTTCGACGCCGTTACAACTTGTTTCATTAAAGTTCGGGGCCTTATTTTTAATAATATCTTTTTTTCACATTCGAGCGCCCGAGACACCAAACAGCTGACTTAACAGCCGATATGTTAACAGATCGTGACTGTTAAAATTTCTGTTACGTAACATTGAAGTTTGATGTTTTCCCAACACAATGTCGTCATGATATATTAATATTAACGACTTTCGAAAAATGGTTTTTTGTCCTCAAAAAGTGGTTAGCCAGCCTATAGTGCAGCGAAAGCCTCGTTGCACGCTTTGCAATCGCACAACACACGATTATGCCAGCTTCCCCGACAACGCAAATACAGGTCAAAAAATTAATCAAATTGACTATTATTCTGATGATATCATTCGTACTTCGGACTCTCCATATGCATCTGGAATTGTCATCGTTGAAAAACAGAATGCTGAACATCGTCTTTGTGTCGACTACCGACTTCTCAACAGTATAACCGTCAAAATACCATTCTGCCAAATCTGAAGGAGCAATTTGCCCAATTAGCCGGGAATGCCTATTTTTCTCAGCTGGACTTGCGTATGGGATTTCATCAAGTCGAGGTTTGCGAATCATCCAAACAATTCACAGCATTTGTAACTTCAGACGGCCACTACGAATATAACTGGATGCCGTTCGGTCTCGTCAATGCCCCAGGTAGGTACTCTCATATCTAAATGACGTCATAGTTCCCAGCGAAACATTTCATGAGGGTATCGCACGACTCGAAAAAGTCTTTCGAATTCTCAAAGAGAGCGGTTTAACACTTCGCTTCGACAAATGAAAGTTTCTTCAATCAGAAATAACTTTCTTGGGCCATATTGTCAACAAACACTCCTGGCGAAAACAAGGTGAGCGCTATCTAAAACTTCAAAGTCCCCACTAACGTAAAGAATGTCAGACGATTTTTGGCTCTAACGGGATTCTTTCGAAAGTTTGTTGAAAACTACTCCTTAATAACGAGACCGATTACACGGTTGTTGCGTACGTCAGAGCAAAACTGCTCTGATTGGGGATATGACCAGCAACGGACTTTTAACGAGCTAATCGACAAATTATGCTGTGTTCCAGTTGCAGTTCTGCACGACTTTGCAGCGCGATCGGACTACCAGGAGGGTTATAGCAATCTTAAATCAAAAAAAATCAAAACGACTTTGCGTTTGTTACTTTAGAAGGCACTGTACTGAAGCTGAAAGTAGACACCATAGCTACGAAATCGAAACGTTGGCCGTCGTAGAAACGCTACAAAGGTTCAGGGTGTATATTCTAGGAAAATCCTTCTGACTGGATACTGATTGTTCCGCCATCGCTAAGGTAAAAGTCAATAAATAGTTGATCCCGCAAGTCGTACGTTGGCGGATTAAAATACTGGACTACGGCTGCGAATTTATTCATCGTGATGGTAGTTAAATGGCCCATGTGGATGCCATGGGACGCGCTCCCGATTCGCCTCCGGAAAAAATCCTTACACACGTCGATGACTGGTTGCTAACTATGCAGCTTTAGGATAAGGCCCTTGTCCAAATATTTTCTGTATTGAAAGGACATCGTACCGGAAATCAGCTAAAGCAACTTCAAGCTGATTACGTCATCAAAAATCACCGTCTATATCGCAAGGTCGAAAAAGGAACAGCTTTCGTTTCGCATTGTTAGGATGTGTCACGATGACTTTGGACATTTCGGTCTTAACAAAACAATCAGACGAATTCAACAAAAATTCTGGTTTCCAAGAATGCGGAAATACGCGAAAGAATATATCTCAACATGCATTCAATGCTGCTACTACAAATCCAAAGGAAACAAGCCCGAAGATTGCATGCATTATAACGACACCGATCCAGTACCATTTCGCAGGCTTCACATTCATCATTTAGGACCATTTGTTCCAAGCAAACGCGGAAATACCCATATACTAGCCATATCCGATCCCTTCAATAAATGTCTGATTGCAATGGCAGTTAAAAGCACAAAAACTCTTCCCGTGCATTCATTTTGAGTGAAGTTTCTAGCTTGGTCTGCCAAAGATAATAATATCCGATCGTGAAACTTTGTTTACCTCGAAACAATTTTAAGAATACTGTAAGCACAACCAGATTCAACACATCAAAAACGCTGTACAAACACCTCGTGCAAATAGACTGTTCTCAACTATGTACGCACCATGAACGACAACCCGAAGGGTTGGAATCCTCACACAATCTTCACTAGAGTGTAAACTCTTAAAAGAACAAAACATCTACATAAATGTGGGTCTCTGTTGTACACGGACGCGTTTTATATTTGCTCCTACATTTATTCGCCTAGTGTCTAAATTACCGATCTGATATATTCCCAAAGTTTCATTTTCAACTCGGTTGAGGCCGCCGTTTGCATGCAAATTAGTTATTTGTGTTAAAACCATTATCTTTATTATTATATTGGATAATAGTTAAAGACGCGTGTGCTTTGTGCATTTTTGTTGTTTCTTATTTACATTGTTGTTTTGGCGCTCTCTTGCACCGTTCGCTCTGCTACATTCTCCCAACTTCAGTCACCGGCTCTCATTTTCGAGTTAACGGGTCTTTGCTGAATTGGTCTTACCGCTCTCTTTTCTTATCTTTCCTCTGCGTTTTGCAAAGCCACACAGCTGTTTGTTGGCACAATTTGTTGGTAAAATCACTTCTCGGCAGCCAATTGTTAGTTGCTGGTTATGTGAGTACATTGCGCACGCAAAACGTGCAGACTTTGGGAAAAGTGCTGCCCAAATTGCTGATCGCACTAGATCTAATTCTAACCTGGACTGGACGTGCCCTACATGCTTACATATCAAAATCAATATAAGAGCATTTATGAGGCAAACGGAGCTGGAGTTCCAGGCATTACGAGCTGGATTTACGGACTTATTAAGTCGATTTAATGTTTGCGACTCCAACTTTAAAGGTCAGATTCTTCTAAGTCAATCTTCATAAAATATAAATCGTAGTTCTACACTGCCTAATGTGTCTTTACACGTTCCAGATCTCTCGACCAACCTCTCTCTTCCCAGCCCCACTGCAGGCTATGTGTCGTGCGACGGGATGATCCCAATGGGATCGAGTCATCAACGAATGACGCCACGGGGCAATCGCTGCCAGATTCGGGGACTGTAGTTTCGCCTGAGTCATTAAGGCCTACTAACCGTTCAGCGGCTGTTGCCACTTCCGGGGCTCTGCCGCACCTTGTACTGCCTATAGCTAATACCCTTGCACCTCCTCCTGTCCCACTTACTAGCATGATCCCTAGGAAAAACACGCATAGCCCTGCTCTCTCTTCTCCGGTACCATTCACTGTCATGGTACCTAGGAAATCTAATTTTGTGTCTAGGTTGAATGCAGCAATAACAGTAAATGACGTTATGCATCATATCTTACAAACCTCTCCCTTCCCAGTCAAAATGGTATTGACATCACCAAATTTAATTTTAAACAGATAAGAGATTACTCTTCATTTAAAATACTTGTTCCGGATGGGCTGTTCTCTAAACTTCTTTGCCCCAATTTTTGGCCTGCTGATATAATTGTCCACGAGTATATAAAAAACAAGGAAGAACGCTATAGTCGATTACCTCGACTATCAGATACCCGTTACTCAGCTAAATAGAGATATGCAAGTAGAAAAGCGAGATTAAAATGCGCCACCTACCGGCGGTATACAGATTTAAGCGTTATGGGCGTTAGAGTGGGCGTGGCAAATTTTTTTTTGGACCAATCGATAGGTATTGTTCAGACCAATACATTTCATTTAAAATTCATTTAAAAATCTAGCATAAAAATTGTGGGCGTATATAAAAAAAAAAGCTCCCTTTCCATGACTTCTTTGTCGGCGCCCAGCTCTGATATAAATTCAAAAAACTAAATTTCCTAATTCACTATCAGAATGTTCGGGGGCTTCTTAGTAAACTCTCTACGCTTTATATAAATAGTTCAATTTTTGAGGCCAATGTTATTGTACTTACTTAGACCTGGCTTAACCCATCCGTACACGATAGTGAGATTTTGTCTAATAACTTTTTTGTTTATCGGAAGGATCGTCAGACCCGTCGAGGTGGAGGCGTTCTTATTGGAGTCAAATCCAATTTAACTTCTGAGTTTGTTGATATTTCTGAATCATCAGGTATTGAATTTATTTCCGTAAAATTATCTTTCCCAAAAAGAATCATTTTTTAACCTGCTCGTATATATCTCCTGGCTCTGAATTTAACGTGTATCTATTGCACCTGTCCGCCATACATTCTATCTCCTTGTTGCTTACTGAAACTGACCAACTTATTGTGCTTGGTGACTTTAATCTTCCCAATATCTCTTGGTTGGAGAGTAAGGACTCATTGGCAATGATTCCTAGGATGCAAAATGATTTTATAGATGGTCTTGTTGAACTATCTTTGCAGCAAGTTAACAGGATTCCCAATCATATTGGTCGTCTTCTTGACTTAATCTTTGTTTTTGATAGCGGCGATGCTGAAGTCAGTCGTATTTCGTCACTATCTTTACCTGAAGATTGTTATCATCCTACCCTTCAGCTCTGTATTAATGGATTTTTTAATAATCCTAGGACTGCAATAAATGTACAGCCTAGTTTGTGTTTTAAAAGGACTGATTACGGCAGACTAGTGGAATCTTTATCGACAGTAAGCTGGTCCTTTCTAGTTGACCTTCCTGTTGATGATGCAGTTAGGTACTTTTATGAGATCCTTACCGTCTATTTGAAGAACATGTCCCTCTTTCCTCCATGAAGAATTCTTACAGCTCTCCATGGTTTACCCGTCAACTATCTTATCTGAAGAATAAAAAAACCAGACTATTTAAACGGTTCAAAATATCCGGCTTACAGACAGACTTCACCAAATATAGTTCAGCTAAGGTGGAATTTGTCCAGTACAATACTTATTGTTACAAAAATTACCTGTCTAAACGAAAATCTAGCTGCTTCCCTCCCTCTCTCTTTCTCAATATTAATGTAGCATCTGATGATAATGATATTTGCAACTTATTCGCAGACTTTTTTCAATCCACTTATACGAAATGCAATAATGTCATTATCAAAGATTATCCATACCCACTACCTCATTTGAACTCTATCTTCAAACCAGTGATTGATGTATCTGATGTTCTTCAGAGTCTTAATACTCTCAAGCTCTCATTTTCACCGGGTCCTGATAGAATACCAAGTTGTATACTTAGGAATTGTTCATCTTATCTTGCTCTTCCCTTACATTGATATTTAATCTGTCCCTAAGTCAATGTAGATTTCCATCCATATGGAAGGAATCCTTTATTATCCCATTGTTTAAAAAAGGGAACAAGTCCGATATCTCAAACTATCAGGGTATTGCTAAACTCAGTTCTATTCCTAAACTTTTTAAAAAAATTATTACCTGTCAGTTGCAGCATCTTTGCAGGTCTATTATTTCACCTTTTCAGCATGACTTCACTAGATGTCGCTCTACTTCTACAAACCTACTTGAATTTACGTCTTTAATTACTAGAGGTTTTCTGACACATCATCAAACTGATGTGATTTATACCGATTTCTCTAAAGCTTTTGATTCAGTGAACCATAGGATTCTTATTTATAAATTGTCCCTTTTAGGTTTTCCACCCAACCTACTAGAGTGGATACTTTCCTACCTTTCTAATAGAACTCAAATGGTCTGTTTAAATAATAAAATTTCCAAAATAATTAATGTTACTTCTGGAGTGCCACAGGGTAGCCACCTAAGACCTTTACTTTTTGGCTTAATGATTAATGATCTACCTTATGTCATAAAATCGTCAACTGTTTTAATGTATGCAGATGATGTCAAGCTTTGTTTGTCCATGTGTTTACCTAATTCATATAATGACCTTCAATTAGATTTTGATTGTTTGTATACGTGGTGCATGATTAACATGTTGAATTTGAACTATTCTAAATGTAACTTTATGACCTTTTACCGTTGTAATCCATCTCTGTATTCTTATTCTATCGGTAACAACGCCCTTGAACGTATTTTTTCTGTTCAGGATCTTGGCGTTCTATTTGATTATAAACTTAGTTTTAAAGACCATATATCTACTATAACTAACAAAGCCAAAAGTCTCCTGGCGTTTATGAAGCGCTGGTCAAGGGAGTTTGATGATCCATACACAACAAAGCTTTTGTATGTTTCTCTTGTTCGTCCGTCAATGGAATATTGCTCGTGTATATGGTCACCTCAAATTAGCTGTTACCAAAATATGTTAGAGTCCGTTCAAAAACAATTCCTTTTATTTGCTTTGAGAGGTTTAAGCTGGGACACAGGAAGTCGATTGCCCTCTTATCATGCGAGGTTGCGCCTGATGGACTGCCAACCCTGAACCATCGTAGAAAGTGTCATGGAGTTATGTTTTTGCATAAATTAATTAATGGTGATGTTGACTCTCCCTTCCTTCTTAGTTCCCTCAACTGGAATGTACCCTGTAGAACAGTTCGTCGTTTTCGTCCGTTGTCCCTGCCAATTTGTAGATCCATTTATGCCCTTCATGATCCTTTTCGGGTTCTTTGTGACGACTATAATGCACTGTGTCACGTCTTACTGTTTGATAGCCCTAATGCAACTAATTATGATAAACTTTTGTATTTTCTATCTTCCAATAATTTGTAAATTTCTATGTTACTAGCCATTCTATGTGAGCATGTATTTTAAACTGTCTATTGTTATGTCGTCTTTTTCCATGTCCGCGATTTCGTTTACTTGCCCAAATCGGTTTGCTTGGTGTCGTAAGGGCCACTTGTTTGTACTGACCATAGTGCATCAACGTCCAAGAATATCAGGATTCATCCAAATTGATTTGGTGTTTAACTTTAATCCTGTTGACGTCGTCCAGAATCTTATCACGGCAGCTATACACGCCGATTTGGAAATAGACGAGAAGGAATCTGTCATCGGCAACAGAAACCAAGCGCTCGTCAATATTGCAAGCGAGCGAGCTAAATTGAAACAACGGTTTGACACCAAACACGCTTGTAGTCGTTAAAAACGATCCAGCTGCTACAGGCGAGTCGCGAAAGCTCGAACCACGTTACCGAGGACCCTATATCGTCGGCAAGGTCCTTGGAAATGATCGTTATGTAGGTATTCATGCAGGTATTCATATTACTGGACGTAAATACTGTTCTGTCTATTCCCACGAAAAAAACAAGCCGTGGTGCTCCAACATCCCTGAGCTGGATGTTTCCGACGTCGGAAATGACAAGGATCGAATCGAGAACGAGCTGTCACGATCTAGCTCTGATGGAGAAGCATTCAACAGCAACGGTGTGGCAACTCAGAAGCCTAGCGAATAATTGTGGAAGGAGAACGACACCAGGAATATCAGCTTAACACGGATATATCTATTCACGTTTTGTAATCCAATTGTTTATCATTAAAAACATAATTAATAACACGAGTCAGTGTCATTTTTCACAGTAAGCCACGCTATCTATTCGCCCTATTTCTGAAAAACCAACAGCGTTTCACACATTCCCCTATACAACGCCGAAGAATTGGAATGTGAGTGACAAGGGCAACAAAAGTGGTCGATTGAACAACACTTCGTCAATTTATTTATATCGGATCATCTTGGGATCTAATTGTATATTATAACATGGATCGGTATTTCGATAAGATAAAAAGGTAAAACATATTATATGGCAAAATGAGAGAGGTGTGTGGCAAGATTACAGATTACAGATTTAGAAGATAATAATAAACTTTTTATGACCCAAAATAGGAAGACATTTAAGTGATTTTACGGGCCTCTCTATCTACAGTAAGTACACATAGTAGACATAGTGTCATGTAAGGCCCTTACTTGGAGCTAGGGTCCGTATGTTGGCTTATGGTCAATCATTTTTACTATGGCGGCGAATACTAGTATCTCCGTTCTGGTACCTAGCCTTCAGTCGCAACCAGGTGTCGTTATAGCCACCCTCTGAGAAGGCTGTGTCTGTCAAAACGTTCCTCGCTTCACCATGAAGCGAACTCTGTAGGATAGATAGTTTTTGACCGGCCGAATGTGGTTTATTGTGTACCAATTCCACAAAGAAATCATGGAACCGTGGCCAGTCTAAATACTCGCCATTGAACTCCGGAATGCTAATTGGCGGAAGTGTCAAGTTTAGGCTCATTGACGCGTCGTTTTCTCGAAGCAGTTTCCTTTCGTATAGCCGCGGAGTTATGAGTTGCGTTTATAACTGATTTATTCTTAAATTAATGCATGTTTATATACTACTTGGAACACGGAAGGTTAGTGAAATGATAAGTGAAATAAGCTATATTCTAAAGTAGGTAGGTAGGTACGTAGGTCAGGGAATTTTGACTATGGTATTGGCGGGTCAGTGTACCGATGGGTCGGTGAGACGGAGAGTCAGTGCTACTGAGCGCCTGGTAATGTTCCCATATTCGCTTCTGCTTGCTTTGTTGGGGACCCCGTGGGTACGAACATTCACTGTGCAGTGCCATATCCTGAATCAGCTCCAAAAGGGTAAATACATATGTAAGTACTCTTAACAAATAGCTGTGGAAGAAACAGCAAACAGTGTAAAGCTTTCATAGTGAAAGGTAAGCATCGGAAAAACGAAACAGGAATACATGAAAAAACTGCAAAAAGTAATGAGACGACTAAGAAAAGCAAACCTTCGAGTAACCACAGAAAAGTGAGACTTCTTTAAAGAAAAAATGGCCACAGTCAGCGCAAGAAGAACCAGAAAAAATGTCCGCAATCTTGAACACGCCAAGAGAAAAGACGACAAAGCAGACGCTTCAAACCAGGTTTCACTGATCTAGCGAGGCCTCTATTCGACCTGGTCAAGAATGTAGAAAAGATTAGTTGGAACGAAGAACAGGAAGCGGTAACAAAAGCCCTTAAAAGCGCGATGACAGAGGCAGCAGCCCTGAGTTGTCCAGACTTCACAAAAATGTTGCGGACTTGCAGTCCCAACGCAAGGGAGAATTCAAATCCAAAAAACTCTGCTAGAAAGATGGGGGCACCGAACATATGCGGTCAGACGACTGGCTATTATAAATAACGCTTGGAATAAACAGCAGTAGGTCAGAGTCAACGGGGTACAGCCCCGCGTACCTACTTTATGGACGGGAAGTACAGCTCCAAGGAAGCTTATTTAATAAAACTATGTCAGGCTCAGGAATAATAGAGAAGACCACAGAGGACCGATGGAAACGTATTAAGGAAAAAGGCGAGCCAGCCCGGAAAGAGAGACTGTCCACCCATGCCCGAACCCCTAGTATGGAAGCGACACCAACCATTGTCTAAAGCAGCTGCCGGGCTTTCGGCCAGAGTATGAAGAACCATTTCTGTGTGGGTATGGGTATTAATTGACGGCCCGCCGCTACAAGAAACAAAACCTGAAAACTAAAGAAAACATAAAAGTGGATTCTGTTTCGATATCAATCGTACGCAGTCCTGAGCAACCGCAAACTGATGGGACAATCCTGAGCCGCATCCCCAGACCGGTGACTTGGCACCGGCGGTCGTGGTTCCGTAAGAGTGCGGTTTTGAATCCGACTGACGACCTAGGAAGGATTACCTACGAGATTTTCTAAGATCTCTGAGTCGCGTGTGATTTGTTAGTCAGCCCAGCTTAGGGAGTTCCTCCTAGACGTCACGTTCCCCGCTCCCGACCCGGAAACGACGCTGAGTATCAATTGATCTCTTGTTGCATGAACCCCACTCGAGTAGAACGTTCCCGTCCGACCAATCAGAACATGACTCGACGAAGCATCTCTCAACCCTTCCGTAGCGCCGTCCACATAACCATACATTTATATCGCGGGTAGGTGACGCATTACAATCTCCCTTTGCCTCATGTATCTCTCCATCAGTTTCGCAAAACGACCAAAACTGAATAAACTAGAAAAATGAAATGCAATTGGCTTGTAAACTTCTATCGATTGACCTAAAAAACGCCCACAAAAGCCCGAAGCGCTTAAATCTGTCTGTCTCCCCTGTAAATATATATTGAGATTGCGGGTAAGTGTCGAACTAAATCCCCGTATTCCTTTTGCTCCCTTTAGCTGAGTAACATGTACCTGATGATCAAGGCACATAACAATAGCGTTTTTCCTTGTTTTTGTATAACCTTGCAGAATGTAATATGCTTTCCGTCAGAAGCTTGCAACGCAGTGAAGGAAACGTTTCCGACCCCATAAAGTATATATATTCTTGATCAGCTTGACTAAACGAGTCGATCTAGCCATGTCCGTCTGTCCGGATGAACGCTGAGATCTCGGAAACTATAAGAGCTAGGCTATGGAGATTTGGCATTCAGATTCCTGAGCTTCTTACGCAGCGCAAGTTTGTTTCAGCAGCGTGTCAGACTGCCTGTCTGTCCATCCGTTCCTACGCAAACAAGTCTCTCAGTTTTAAAGCTATTAGGCTGAAACTTTCCCAAAAGTCTTCTTTCTTTTGCAGATAGTATACAAGTCGAAGCCAGCCGGATCGGAAAACTATATCTTATAGCTCCCAAAGAAATAACTGGAAAAAAATTTTTTTAACGTATAACCTCCTACAATTTCTCTGAGCTAGTCGGGTCATTTAAGTAGCGCGTAGAACGGTCGAAAACAGTTCGTTACAATCTCTTGTAACATAACTATTTGTGTTGTTGGTAACAGTTATAAATGGTTCGCAAATAGAAAATACTTTCCTAATTATATTTTTATGACCTTTTTTATGAAGGGATAATATTCCATGAATTTTTTCCATTACCTTGACCTTTTCGCCTGCGTCGAGGCATTTTAGCAATCCTTTACACCACCACCTGGGTTTATTGTAGATAACCAACTTGACTCTGGCGTTATGTCACGGTAAGCTGTGGGTGGTTTGCTTAATGGGATTTAGTTATATATAGTAGTTTGAAATCGTTTTTTGACATTCATAAATTGTTTTCTATCTAGATATTTTATTGTAGCTAATATCTATAGTTATGGGGTGTAAGGCTAGCTTTTGTGATGAAAAAAATAAATTTTTTATTTTTACAATATAATAGTTAAAGTGGATGATATTATTATATGTTCATAATATCTGTCAACATGAATCGAAATTGTTTATCAAAATATCTTCTAAACAGCTCTTCAACAGTTTGTGAACAATTAATTTCTTAATTAGAATACATCTTTCCCCAACGTAATCGGACATGTTTCCCTAGGATTTATATAATAATCTTCAGATATTTTGGTTGTGTGATATTTCTAACGTACACAGCAAACACATCGAAAGTCGTCTAGTGATCAAGAATTTTTGATCATTCTTAACAAAAGACTATAGCAGCTCGTAGAAGTTAATAACAACTAGTAACCAGCTAACATCTAGTAAACAACTTGTATACATTAACTAAACATATAGAAACCAGATACTAAACAACTATTAACCAGCTAATAACATCTAGTAAACAACTTGTAAACATCTACTAAACATATAGAAACCAGATACAAAACAGCTAGTAACCAGCTAATAACATCTAGTAAAGAACTTGTATACATCTACTAAACATATAGTAACCAGCTAATAACAACTACTAAGCAACTAGTAGACGTCTACTAAACAGATAGTAACCATAATAGCTCATAACACTAAAGAACAGCTAGTAATCAAAGTCAAAACAGCTCAAACGCCATCATGAATCACGAAAACCAGATAAGTATCGTTATTAAAGAGTTTATTAAACTTATTCAAATCTTAGACAATGATGCCTAACTCATGCAAATAGTATACAAATAGAATAGAACTACGAAAATTGAACTAGAAAAATAGTTGGTAACAAAAAACAGATATTACCAGGTCACAACACCTCTATCATATACTTGAATCAGAAATTAACTAAGAATCTTGGTGATGTGTTTGAACAAACCAGAAATGAACAAACTTTTAAGGTGGAAATGACGAATATAACCTGGAAAATTCCACATGTAACTCCGAGCGGTTTTGCAAAAATTAAGATGTACGATTTTATTAAAAGTGTTATAAATGTACCATTCGCATTCCGGAGTTGGGATTCATATGTTAACGCCAAGTTGGGGTATGGGAGTCAACACAGCTGGAATGTGAAATGGTCGGCTAAACGCGAAAAACCAAGATTTGCAATAGTTGGATTTACACTAAATGGAGAACTTATCACAAATAACTTTTCAAACTTGAATGTTCACTTGAATTCTGAGTCATATCCATATGATAAAGTTGAATGTTGATTTTAGTAGGAATCAGTATGCTCCCCTATATGAAATGTATACAAGATTTTAGTATAGTTAAGATTTCCATTTAGTTTCTGTAATCGTGAATCACAACCATTTTAGACCCTAAATGAATTTAAATTTAAGACCCCTATTATTGTGGTCTAGTCAGTGTAAACTGGTCCTATTGATGTAAGAATTTCAATAGAACTGAAGACACCAAGTCATGAAAATACCCAAGCTTACTGTCTCCTCATACATGATGATGATAAATATAACCCATTTAACGGACTAGTATAACGAGTGATATAACATTAGAAAAATGTTGAAAGACACTGTTTCGATTGATGTTCAAGGTTTCTTTAATAATAATAATAATTTTATTCTAAAGGAATTGTATTCGAAAAAGAACCAAACTTAAATAATAGTTTTTTAATAGAACCACCATATGATTTTACTTTGCTAAATACAAAATCTCGAAAGACTGCAATTTGGTTAACCAATACACATCACAAAATTTTTTGGAACGATGGAGAAAATAGTTTTCCACAAACTCGAAAGTATCTAAGGACAATTACAAGCGGAAAACAAATTATTTGGAAAAGTGGAGAAAAGAAACGATTTCTGTAGACGTATTTTGGGAGTCGTCAGCTCATTAATATCGATGAAATGGGCTGTCCGTCATTAAACAGGTTTAAAGGAAAACGGTTACCCTTGTAGTATGTTCACATATTGAATGCACACTGTACTCAGTGTTTCACATTAAGATTATTACATATACATTGTAGCACCTGGCCACAATAAGTAAGCCACAAATACAAGTACCGAACAGTTCTTCAAGTGCTGTTTAGTGCACTGGGACTGGGCTGGGATTGGACAGTGCTGAGTCTGCATATTTGACATGCGCGACCGCTCTGTCACCAAGTGAACATAAGACCTTCCTCCGCCGCGGCTACTCTTCGCTAGCGGCTACTAATACATACATCTATACATATGCATTGAACGCTGCTCTGCCGGCGTCTCTGGCGGCGCAGCTACACTCTCAGTAGCTGTACGAAGAATTGAGTAAAGAGAACTCTAAGCAAAAGGGTGACGTGCAAATCTAAATTGAAACAACATATTCAAATTGGGATAATAACTATCACTTGGCGACCGTGACAGGACATCAGAAGATCGCAGGACGAAGGACAACCCATTAAATGAAAAAGAAAAATGAAGAGCTGGCGGAAATCGGACTGGAGGAACAAAAATTATCTGGAGGCCACTGAAAAAAGTGAGTGAGTGGAGATGGAGTTATGGCTAAACGCGGGGGCGTGAAGCATAAAATAAACAAAAGAATAGCGCAGTAAAGTGGCTATTACTTATGAAATAGTTACCACCCCCCTGGGCAACTGCCCAAAAACTACAAAATGAACTTGATTTTTTAAAATCAAGTATCGAGCAAAAAAAGCCACTAACCTTAGCTCACTCACCCATAAAAGTTATAAATTCAGAAGTAACATTTCCTCTCCCGAAGCCTCTCCCCAAAAGAGAGAAAACGTGCCCGAAGGACTGCCCTGGACCGCTGGAAAGCCCCCACTGCAAAATGACCTGCGGAGAAAAACCGAAACAGAAAACCTGTGCGACAACCGGCACCGGTACCGCCTGAGCCCAGAGGCCCCGGACAGCAGCAGTGGAAAATACAAGTGTGGGGGGCAAGCCAAAACCCCTACGCCGTCGATTGAGCATCAGCTCCCAATAGCAGTATAGCCCGTAAAGCTATACGGACAAATTGGCAGAGAACTGTAATTTTTTTTTCTCAATCAAAAAAAAAAAACAAAATTAAAACTTTAAAAAATTAAACAAAAAAAAGAAAGACTTAAAAATAAGAAATAAAAAACTAATGAATAGTAATAGTATATGTAAATTCGACACAAGTAATGAGATAAGTTATATGAACACAATGGGATTGATCGATACGAAAGCAGTGGAGTCCACTGCAAACGTGAATAAAATAGAATCGAAAAATATCGATCCCCATTTAACAAATATATTGTTATTGATAATTTTCTTAATTTGGTGCGGATATATACTTTATAAAGCATACCTATTACATAATAGGTGTATAACAAAAAGTGCCATAAGCCAAGCAAACGATCTAGATAAGATCTAAATGCACACGCACAACACCATGATATTTTTTTTGATTTTTTTTTTATAAATCAAAAGATAACAGAGCCCCTGTAATTTCTTATGGAAATAGATGGATAGGTACGAATGGAAAAATAGGTGAACAATAAACACAAACGTCGCTAAAAATATTTTAATTATGCCGACAAATAAAGGGATAGGGGTAACCTTTAGAAAGGACCCCGAATTGTAAAATTTTTCCGGAAATAAATAAAGATCCGTTTCTTGGTAATGTAATAGTGATAAGAGCAGCATGGAATGGAAAGAAATAAAGGATAGGCTGACAGAAGTAAAAAATACGTTTGACAAATCCTTTAAATGCATAAATCAAAACAGAAACATACAAGAAGTCACCATAAACAAACACGCTAAAATACTAGTAGAATGCTTTAATGAAGCACGAACGCTAGTACATAATAACAGAGAAAAACTAAACCAGTCATATGCCTCAAAATTATCCCTACGGATAAGATCCAATCTTATTTCTGTCAAAGAAAAATACGATTTGGATATATCTATTCCCACTGTTCTTAATACCCCACTGACGGCTGAACGTAGTCAACAACTAGAGTCAGATACCGATACTACTGAAAAAATAGATTCAGAAGAAGAAGAAAATATTGACGAGAAAAATATAAATGATTTAAAAATACCTGCCGTAATCACAATACCTGAGGCAGAAGAAGAAAATTGGTTAGAACCTGAATCTCATTGTAGTACTGTTGAGCATAAACCAGTCATAATACCGGAACAAGAAGAAATGGCTATCAGACCAATTAAATTCCTAAGATTAGCCTCATTACTCATACCAAAACTTGATGCTAAGGCAGAAAATTTAAAAAGTTTTTTAGATTCCTTAAATTTGGTAAACTCGCTGAAAGAATCACATGAAGCTCTAGCAGTTAATTTGACCAACACTAAGCTAAAAGGCCATGCACGAAACTTAATAGACAATGAGAATTCAATCTCAGAAATAATAGAGAAACTAAAAAATAAAGTTAAAGTAGAATCTGTAGATGTAATTTCGGCAAAACTATTGAATCTCCAACAGAGACAGAAAACAGCCAATCAATACGTTCAAGAAGAAGAGAAATTGGCAAAGGCACTAGAAGGAACCTACATATATGACGGACTGTCCACAGACTTAGCCACTCAGTACAGCAAAACACATGCCGTCAAAGCAATGACCAAAAACTGTACGATCGATAAGATAAACTTATCATGGAGGCTGGCACATTCAACACATTGGATAAGGCCATGTCCAAATTCGTAAACAGTTGTACGAATGCTACAGGCCAAACGAACACGGTCCTGTTTTTCAATAAAAGTAACCGTGGAAATTACCGCGAAAGAGGTAATTTCCGCTCTTATAACAACAATAACCGTAACCGTGGTTACTTTAACAATAATAGAGGCCAAAATAGAGGACGTTATAGAGGAAATAACCACCAAAATAGGGGTTATTACTATAATAATAATAATAACAATAATTTTAGGGTACCCCAAAACGTTTCGGGAAACTCCCAACAACCTTTAGATACCTAGCAATAGGGACCACAAAAATTCACACAATCAATCTCGGCTAAAATATATTTGTAACTTTCAAAAATGTCGCAACCGGAAAAGAAGTTGTATTTTTAGTATGCACTGGTGCGGACATATCTATACTCAAAGAAAATTCATATGTTTTTCCAAACATTCAATCCGACTATGTAATAAACATACAAGGAATCAGTCAATTACAAAATCTATAGGACAAATATCCATTGAGATACAGACTTCTAAATATATAATCCCACATAATTTTCATATTGTAAATTTACAATTCGCCATTCCCTGTAATGGAATATTAGGAATCGACTTTATCAAAAAATACAACTTTCAGTTAGACTTCAAGCAATCCGAATATTGGCTTATAATTAGACCAAATAACTTTAAATTCCCAATTTATGTTCCGATAACATACAGTTCTGGCAATAACTCCATAATTCTGCCAGCAAGATCCCAAGTTGTCCGAAAAATTAAAATAGATTCAATTGAAGACAGTGTGTTGATTCCAAACCAAGAAATTGAGCATGATAGCAAATACCATAGCATCCCCTGAAAATGCATTCATTAGACTACTTAACACAACAAATACAGATAAAGTAGTTAGCATTAATAAATTAAATTATGAATCACTTTCGAACTACGACGTAGTTCAATCAAGCAAAGAAAATAGAGAAAAGTTTGTATTATCTCCACTTTTCAAAAATTTTCCTCCACAATTCCGGATACAACTGTCAACCCTATGCACACAGTATAGCGATGTATTTGGATTGGAAACCGAATCGTTAAGTACAAATAATTTTTATAAACAAAAGCTGAGATTGAAGGATGAAGAACCGGTTTATATCAAAAACTACAGAAGTCCTCACAGTCAAAAAGACGAAATTCAAGCCCAGGTACAAAAATTAATAAAAGATAAAATTGTGGAACCATCTGTATCTGCATATAACAGCCCACTCCTATTAGTTCCGAAAAAGTCCATCCCGGGCTCAGATATAAAGAAATCTCGATTAGTAATTGACTATCGTCAGATCAATAAAAAATTATTGTCTGATACGTTCCCACTACCCAGAATTGATGACATTTTAGACCAACTAGGTAGAGCAAAATATTTTGACATGATGACATTTTAGACCAACTAGGTAGAGCAAAATTTTTTTCATGTCTCGACTTAATCTCAGGTTTTTTACCAAATCGAGCTGGAAAAAAGCTCTAGAGATATAACGTCCTTCTCGACAAGCAATGGTTCGTATTTCCTCAAGCGATTACCATTCGGCTTAAAAATAGCGCCAAACTCTTTTCAGAGGATGATGACTATAGCATTCTCTGGACTAGATCCTTCTCAAGCATTCCTTTACATGGATGATCTAATAGTAATTGGTTGTTCCGAAAAATATATGCTTAAAAACTTAACAGACGTTTTTGAGAAATGTAGGAAATACAACCTGAAGTTACATCCTGAAAAATGCTAATTTTTTACATACATAAATGCATTGATAAAGGAATCTTGCCCGACGACAAAAAATACGACGTCATAAAAAATTATTCAGTCCCACACGATGCGGACAGCGCTAGAAGATTTGTTGCATTCTGCAATTATTACAGACGTTTTATTAAAAACTTTGCCGACTATTCTCGTCATATAACTAAGTTATGCCAAAAAAATGTAAAATTTGAATGGACGGCTTTAATAGAACCAACATTGTTACAATACCCAGATTTCAGTAAAGAATTTTACATAATAACAGATGCTAGTAAGCAAGCTTGTGGAGCAGTTTTAACGCAAAACAAAAATGGACTTCAACTCCCAGTTGCATACGCATCAAGATCGTTTACAAAGGGTGAAAGTAACAAAAGTACAACGGAACAAGAACTTATAGCAATTCATTGGGCAATAACACACTTCAGACCATATACCTATTTTCCTTGATAAATCCGAGTTCCAAACTCACGCGAATAAGGATTGAATTAGAAGAGTAAAACTTCACTGTATAATATCTAAAGGGTAAAGACAATTACGTAGCAGATGCGTTATCGAGAATAACCAGCGAAGAGCTAAAAGACATTACCAGAAATACAAATAGTCACTATAAGATATCAAAGTAGACAGAAATCCTGCGCAGGAGAAAAAGAAATAGAGTTGCCTAGGCAATCTATAGAAAAAGCTTCAAAGCCCTATGTATAAGGAGTCATCAATAATGACGAAGTACATAAAGTAGTGACCTTGCACGTAAATAATATGACCTATTTCTTCAAACATGGAATACAAATTACTGCAAGACATAACGTTAGCGACTTATTTACCAATGGAATTCTTGACTTATGTCAGTTCTTCCAAAGGCTTGAAATGCAAAAGAGACAACACAAAGACTCCTATGACAATCACAGACATTCCAATAAATGCTTTCGACAGAGTGATAATAGACACAATTGGTCCACTACCAAAATTAGATAATGGTAACGAATATGCAGTCACACTTATATGTGATCTAACAAAATATTTAGTTGCCATTCCAATTGCCAATAAAAGTGCAAGTACTGTCGCAAAAGCTATTTTCGAATCTTTTATATTAAGGTACGGTCCAATTAAGACATTCACTTCGGACATGGGAACCGAATATAAAAATTGAATCATAAACGACGCAAATATTTAAAAATTAAAAATATAACTTCTACAGCACACCACCATCAGACAGTTGGAACAGTAGAAAGAAGTTACAGAACATTTAACGAATACATACGCTCATACATATCGATTGATAAAAATGATTGGGACGTGTGGTTAAAATATTTCGTAAACTGTTTCAACACTACACCCTCAATGGCACATGATTACTGTCCATATGAGTTAGTTTTTGGAAAAACATAGAAATTGCCAAAACAATTAAATATCATAAAAAACATAGAGCCTATAGAGAGAGTAAATATAGATTAGAAATATCACATAAAAGACCTAGAATTATGATAGAGGAAAATAAAAGGAAAAACAAAGAATTTTATAACCTTACAGTCGTAATGACATAGATATATCTATAGGAGATTAAGTTTTATTGAAAAATGAAACAGGACATAAGCTAGAATCTTAATATACTGGACCATATACGGTAGAAAGTTTAGAAGAGAACGAAAATATAATAATTTCAAACAATTAAAATAAGAAGCAAACAGTACATAAAGATAGACTAAAAACTTTTATTTCATATCACTTCATTACTCTTCCAAATATTTTAAGTATGGCCATACATAGCAGTAAAAACATAATTACAAAAAAAAACACTAACTATTAAAATGCATAAATTTATATATATATATTCTTATATCCAAATCAATATACTAAGAAAATAACTCCATTTAATTGCGATATTTTTCTAAAGGAGAGAGATGTAGTATGTTCACATGTTGAACGCACACTGCATCAGTGTTTCACATTAATATTATTACATATACATTGTAGCACTTAGTGCCCTGGGACTGGGCTGGGATTGGACAGTGCTGAGTCTGCATGCTTGACATGCGCGACCGCTCTGTCACCAAGTGAACATAAGACCTTCCCTCCGCCGCGGCGACTCTTCGCCAGCGGCTACTAATACGGCGTCTCTGGCGGCGCAGCTACACTCTCAGTAGCTGTACGAAGAATTGTAATAGCCTTAAGAATTCATTGAGTAAAGACAACTCTAAGCAAAAGGTTGACGTGCAAATCTAAACTGAAACAACATATTCAAATTGGGATAATAACTATCACACCCTAATGTGAAACACACATTAAGGGCGGGGTTTGTGCTCCTAACAATGCATACATTATTGACATTTTTTAAAAGTAACTCCAAATCAATAAAATAATTTTTAATAAATAATTTTAAAGTTGAGACTAGATGTGTAAGGACAAACAAGAAAACAAAATTAACAAAATGAAATTTCATGAGGAAATTGACCAATTTATTGAACAACTTTAAGGACAGATAATTGGTCACCATTTTCAATACCTTCCAAACACAAAAACTAAGTTCATGAATCGAGGTGGACATGATCTACGAATTATGGTGAACAATTTACATTTTGTAATCCAAAAATGACGTCGCACGCAATTCCAAAATAAATTAATAAAATAATATTTTTACATTTTTACAAATAATATGC
Source organism: Drosophila suzukii (assembly GCF_043229965.1). Taxonomy (NCBI): domain Eukaryota; kingdom Metazoa; phylum Arthropoda; class Insecta; order Diptera; family Drosophilidae; genus Drosophila; species Drosophila suzukii. The sequence continues at coordinate 1,593,946 of NW_027255898.1, read as the reverse complement.
TACAAAATAAACTTCTGACTTTTTGTTTCGAGTAAAAATTACAGGTACAGAGAAAATATTTCCTTGACTGAGATATGTCGGCTACTTGGGAGTTGTAGCGCGGTCGTGATTTCAACTCCTATTATGGGACGTAATAGAGCTAGCAGTCAGCCGTGAGGTCGTTGGCGTGAGGCCCATGATCTTGTCAATGAGCGTGCGCCTTTAGACTAGTACAGAGAATGGAAAATATTTCCTTGACTGAGATATGTCGGCTGCTTGCAAGTTGTAGCGCGGTCGTGATTTCAACTCCTATTATGGGACGTAATAGAGCTAGCAGTGAGCCGTGAGGTCGTTGGCGTGAGGCCCATGATCTTGTCAATGAGCGTGCGCCTTTAGACTTGTCCATGTGAGGTCGTTGGCGTGAGGCCCGTGATCTTGTCAATGAGCGTGCGCCTTGCGGCTACTAATGTTAATGTTAAAGCTACAATTCAAAGATCTCGTAATTAAAGGTCATGCCAAAGAGCGCGTCCGTCTGTCCGTCCGTAGTTATGAACGCTGAGATCTCGGAAACTATAAGAGCTAGGCTATTGCGATTTTGGCATGCAGATTCCTGAGCTTCTTATGCAGCGCAAGTTTGTTTCACCAATGTGCCACGCCCACTCTAACGCCCACAAACCGCCCAAAACTATGGCTCCTACAGTTTTGATGCTAGAATACAAATTTTAACTAAAATATATTGTCCTTACCAATACCTATCGATTTACCCAAAAAAAGTTTGCCACGCCCACTTTAACGGGGAAGGGGCGGGGTCCATCGAAATAAAATATGTGTAAGTATATGTATGACTAAGAGAAGCTTACTGCTTTCCGATGTTGCTGTACGAATAGGTTCCATATGCGAAGTCCAGAAACGCATCATTCCCTCATGGCTGGCTGTAACCCACATACCAGAAGTTTCTGGCGAATCCTCTCCGCCAAAGGAGAAGTTAACAGTCTCGGTCACTTCATCAATGGGTACTTGATCCGATTTAGCTTTAAGAAGCGCCAAGCAACATATAGCTGACCGGTGTTCCGATTTTCTCACCATTGGAGGCCCTGAGATGGGTAATATTAAAGACTCCTTTTGGCTGCTAGGATCCTCTTCTTGAAAGCCGAAAATTAAATAAGAAACAAACTCATTCCAATCGACTTTAAAATCTCGATTCTGATTGATCTTTAAGAAGAGCCGTGTGTACATAGAATCATTGAATGTGATGTCCAGATCTTCGAGCATGATACGTAAATCGTCAATGCCAACTTGGCGTTCGGTAGCATTAAGAAAAGCGCCATGAAGTTTCTCGAGTTGATCTTTTGATATGCATTTGTGCAAGCGCTCCGACTGCTCTTCGGCTAAATGACTTTGTGTGGAAGAAATTGTTTGGTACTCAACAGCGCTTTTGGTATTAACACTCGCGTTAAATATTACTGACATATTGCTATTTATGTATAAGAACCACACGAAAGTCGAGTGTTAAACTGTACGAAAAAATTTACGACAATTTATGACATATTTTAATTGTAAAGCCTACTGCCATCAAAAGTATACATTAAACAATCAGAACCATCTTGATGAAAATAGCTATTTTTTAAGTTTTGTTAGAATAAAAACATTTATCAAGAAAATATAGAGATTCAGTTGTCAACGTATATGACAAATTAGAAAGTTAAACAAATCGTAATAAATATTTTTTTTAATTTTTACTAATTATGGTTTATTACCGAACTGAAAATAACAGTTAACTTAACTTAACAAAATTAAAAAAAACAATGTTATGCAAAATATTTATATTCACAAGATCTGAAAACTACAAAGTTGGAGCTGTTGGGGAAGGTGGGTATAAATGGCCAAGGTTAATAGGTTTATTCTTACTGAAAATGTGCGTCGTATAACATATCATTCGTTAAAATCTGATGGTTTGACGAAAACTTTTGTTCCTTCATTTGTTTATAGGCGTCAACTAAACGATAGGATCCTAAACGATATTTTAGTCTTATATCAGCTTGATATAAAGTTTGTTCTACGATATTTGGAAAACCCCATTTGTTTGCGTACAATCATTAAAAACGAGGTTGAACGCTATAGTAGAGTGACTCGACTATCAAATACCCTTTACTCAGCTAAAGAGAGCAAAATGGATACGGAGATCTACAAGCAGCAAAGCGAGGTTGGATACGGAGATCTACAAGCAGCAAAGCGAGGTTGTAATGCGCCCCACCCGGCTCCCAATAAATGGTTTTGCGCTGTTTGAAGGCTGTAATGTTAGACTGTTGTAGATATTTTCTAGATCATACACAGTGTGCGTCGGTAATGGTTTTTTGGTCTTCGCACAATTCACTCTATCGTTTTGAATTAAAACAAGGATGAAAGCTATAGTCGAGTACCTCGACTATTAGCTACCCGTTACTCAGCTAAAGGGACCAAAGGGAAATGGAGATAAGCAAGCAGCAAAGTGAGATTAAAATCCGCCACCTACAGGTGGTAGATTCTTTTTTGGATCAATTGATAGGTATTGACGAGACCAATACATTTCAGTTAACATTTTTTATCTAGCATGAAAATTGTGGGCGCCCCAGGTTTGGGCGGTTTTTGGGCGTTAGAGTGGGCGTGAGGAGTTGAAGAACTCCCCACAAATAGAAGCAGCAACAGATGGCGTACCAGATACGCGGCGAGTTGGCGTAGTAACGGAGCGGCGAGGAGAGTTTGGAGACTTGTATGGAGAACGAGAGAGTTTAAAGACGTAGGATGGAGAGCGAGAGAGTTTGGAGACCAAGGATGGAGAACGCGAGAGTTTGGAGACCAAGGATGCAAAGCGAGAGAGTTTGGAGACCAATGATGGAGATCGAGAGATAATGAAGTCTTCGCGGGAAAGCCAAGAGTGCCGTGTGCAAAAGCGGATAACGGGACTCCCCCGGACTTTGGACTCTCCCGTGAACTTTGGACCGGGAGAAGAAGTGCCACATCTCGGCTGTGAAGCGGCACACAGGCGTGCCACAAGCATCACGGGAATCAGCGGGACGGTAGCAGTGGGCGGAGCATCGATCGGAAGCGGTACGTGAAAAACAAGAGGGTCAACTAGGAGTCACGCACTTTGGACCCGGAGAGATCCAGCGGGCCATGCGCAAAAGGGAAATAACGGTTCCTATATAAGGCCGCAGAGCGCTGGCAGCTGGATCATTCGATGAAAAGGAGTCAAACCGTCAAGATCAATCAGATACCAAAGTGAACAATCAAACAACCAGATAATCTACAAGGGAGCAACAGCAAGTCGAGTCGGCGGAGAAGCAGCGCCGTGGGAGCCTACGAGGAGCAAGATTGCTACGTCGAGACGTTCGGGATTGGGATACCAGGAATCTCCGAATTGAGACGCAGGTAGCTGAGGTCCAGAGGGCATCACACGGCGGTTGACCTAAGGCGGTCGGTTAATCCTATCCACAAAGTCCTGAGAGAGTATAGCAAGCCACAAGGGAGAGCGGTCGATCGGTACGGTCTCGAGTGGTGAGGCTAGGGTGGAACGTTCGTTTACACTAGGAGCAGCTTCCTGGCGTTCCCCCAGTGGGACCATCCGGGACAGAGCAAGGGACAGGCGGCGGTGTGTCGAAAGGAGTGAGCCTAGAGAGCACAGTTTCTGTTCACCCTAGTCTGAGAAAGGTGACGCTTCCCTAAGCCCGTACGGCTGATCCCCCTCGCGAGTCCGTGTCGTTACCAGCAGTTACCAAGTCACGCGTGAAGAGAGAGCAGCGAGTGAGCATCTTCAGGGAGCTGCGAGGATCTTCAAGGAGCAACAGGACTGGATCACCAAGTCGTTAAGGCGAGAGGTCGTCGAACCGATCAGGACCGTCGGAGGTACCGAAGGCGACAAGCGACGAGGCAAGGCCAACCAAGCTACGAACCCGAGAATTCTGTGCTTTCTCACTGAGCTACTGGGCGGTCACGTTAATATAAATTTGGTGGGACGAACACGCAATATACTGGCTAGCCGCACGAATCTAATGGCGAGCAGACCACAAAAATCAGTTCGTTACATCTGGCGCCCAACGTGGGGCAAAACTCCGCTGTGTGTTGCCATCCACTCCGGTAAGAACCACACTTGAACTGGTGTCCTCAAGGGGTTCAGGTTTAATTTCCCGCTGAATATTCCCGAATTCGATGGACAAGGGCTTCTTGATGATATTCTCCTTTTGTTTTAGCTTGCGAGCCTTCGCCAAAACCCGTTCTAAATCGTCATCCTCTGTTTCCACTTTAACTTCAGTTTTAATCACTTCCATCTCTTCATTCTCGCGTCGATACCGTCCACCACGACTACCAAAGTTAGAAGTTCCCGCCTCCACCAAGGGCTCAAGATCGGCGGCTTTTAGTTTTTGGCGAAGCTAAGAAGCCAAAGAAAAAGGTTATTCTTTGGCTTCTTAAATTTAACCAATTCTTCTGTACTGTATGTGTCCGATGCTAGCTGCAAGTTGGTATCCTCCAAAGTTTCCAAACGCTTGCCGGTTAATTTGGTTTTAGTCTCCAGAAGCTTGCGTCTGTGCTCCCGCTCCTCATCCATACTCTCGCCAATCACGAAGTTCTTTCGCTTCTTCGGCTGGTCCTCAATTTCATCATCATACTTCTCCAGCACCGAACGCTCTATGGGATTATCCAATTCATCGTACTGCTCCTCATACTCATTCTATCCAAAACTGAGCGGATTATGCTTCTTATTGGCCACATTCTTCTTGTAGCGCTCGTCGTCGACCATGTTGACATTGACTAGAGTATCACCTCCTCGTGTGACTTGTGGTCACACCGGCGTCGTTTATAAAATAATTTTGAAATTTTCTCTATTTTGTTGAAAAAAATAAAAAAATGGGTTCCTCGTCGTCCGGAAAGAAGCAAGAAGGACAAGAAAAATCAGCATCGGTCGCGCTCGCCGGAGCGCCAGCGGCGGACGACCGAAGACGAGGATGTGACCCTCGACCTCACGGACGACTCGTCGTCGCGTCACAGACACCACAAGCACAAGAAGCACAAGGAACACAAGGAACATGAGGAACACCGCCACAAGCACCACAAGCGCAAGGAGCGCGAGCGGCCCAGCGAGGTCATAGGTCATCTCCCTGGATGAACCGGACTCGGATAGTGTTCCGCTGCTTGAGCAGATTGTTCCGATTGCGTGGAGATTCCGGTGCAGGAGCAGGCCAAGCAGGTGAGGGATGCCAGGGAGACCTCCAATCGCGACAAAGAGCGGGAGTCTGGACGACAGCGTGAACTTAATGAGCGGGAACGTGAGCGGGAACGTGAGAGGGATCGGGAGAAGGATCGCGAAAGGGAGCGGGAGAAGGAGCGCCTCAGGGAGCGGGAGGAACGCGAAAGGGAGCGTGAAAAGGAACGTCTCAAGGAGCGCGATAAGTAGGGGCTTAAAGAGCGTGAAAGGGAGCGGGAACGCCAACGAGAACGGGAGCTCACCGCTCCCCCACCGCTACAAATCTCCAGGCATGCCGAATACGATTCCCGGCGAGAGCGCGAGGTTAAGAGGTAGCGGGAGGCTCGCACGCGATCGGGCAGAGAACGCGAACGGGAACGCAAACGGGAACGCTCACGATCTCAGTCTCCATCGCAGGCATCGTGCAAACCAGCCGCCAGGGAACGCGAGCCTTCTTCACGTTCCTTCTCGCCCATACCTGAGAATGGAGCCGGCGATGTCCTTTCCATTACGGAAACCAACAAGCTTCGCGCCAAGCTGGGCCTAAAGCCACTCGAAGTCGACAGTGGCCCAAGCAAGCTGGCGCCGCCTGCAGCAAATAGTAGCCAGGCTGAGAACAAGAAATCGTCTGGCGAGGCCGATCTCTCATCGTACAAAGATGAATGGGGCGAGTTCTTGCACAAGCCGGCCGACAACCTTAAGGAGAAAATGCAGGCAGATAAGCTGCTCGAGAAGCTCAAGCAGCGCAAGGAAAAGCGTTTTTTGGAGGAGCGCCTGGCTCGCATAAAAACGATGGGGGAATCTGACGAAGATACGGATAATGTATACAAGTGGGTGGACAAGAACAAGCGAGTGGTCAACAAACGCGAAGAAGCCAAGCGCAAGGCCAAAGAGCTGGAGGAGCTGGATGAGGTCTTTGGTGTTTCGGAGCTGCTCGAGAAAGAGAAAACCAAAGCCCGTCAGCGTGCCTATGGCGATAACATAACGGTTATCCTAACACTCAAGGATCAAGATGTGCTTAACGAGGAGGATGACCAGCGCTGTAGAAACTCAACGGAGTTAAGAGCGTCGTGGGAGCATCGAGGGAGCATCGAGGGAGCGCCGCGGGAATCACAAGGACTCGAACGCTAGGATGAGCAAGGAAACGCCGGAGAGTAGGAACAAGTTTTAAATGTTTCCCGAAGTAAGGGGGGAATGTGAGGAGTTGAATAACTCCCCACAAATAGAAGAAGCAACAGATGGCGGGCCGCTTACCAGATACGCGGCAAATTCGCGTAGTAACGGAGCGGCGAGGAGAGTTTGGAGACTTCGATGGAGAACGAGAGAGTTTAAAGACAAAGGATGGAGAGCGAGAGAGTTTGGAGACCAAGGATAGAGAACGAGAGAGTTTGGAGACCAAGGATGCAAAGCGAGAGAGTTTGGAGACCAAGGATGGAGATCGAGAGATAATGGAGTCTTCGCGGGCAAGCCAAGAGTGCCGTGTGCAAAATCGGATAACGGGACTCCCCCGGACTTTGGACTCTCCCGTGAACTTTGGACCGGGAGAAGAAGTGCCACATCTCGGCAGTGGAGCGGCACACAGGCGTGCCACAAGCATCACGGGTTCCTGGAGGCCCTATATAAGGACGCAGAGCTCTGGCAGCTGGATCAGTCCATCAAAAGGAGTCAAACCGTCAAGATCAATCAGATACCAAAGTGAACAATCAAACAAGCAGATAATCTACAAGGGAGCAACAGCAAGTCGAGTCGGCGGAAAAGCAGCGCCGTGGGAGCCTACGAGGGGCAAGATTGCTACGTCGAGACGTTCGGGATTGGGATACCAGGAATCTCCGAATTGAGACGCAGGTAGCTGAGGTCCAGAGGGCATCACACGGCTAGGTCAAGGCGGTCGATTAATCCTATCCACAAAGTCCTGGCGTTACGCCTGGAGAGATTATAACAAGCCAGAAGGGAGAGCGGTCGATCGGTACGGTCTCGAGTGGAATTGTCCAGGAGAGCCCTACGGATTCGACTTGCAAAGTTCGGAGCGGCGTGCCCAAACCCCAAATATAACAAGCCAGAAGGGAGAGCGGTCGATCGGTTCGGCCTCGAGTAGAATTGACCAGGAGAGCCCTACGGATTCGACTTGCGAGGACCCGGAGCAACGTGCCCGAACTCCGAGCACCAAAAGCCACGCGGAAACGTCTCGGACCAAAAGCAAAAGGGTGAGGCTAGGGTGGAACGTTCGTTTACACTAGGAGGGGAAGCAAAGTAAAGCGCGAGGCAGCTTCCTGGCGTTCCGCCTTGACAGTCCGCGCGGGCTGAGCAGAAACCCCAGTGGGACCATCCGGGACAGAGCAAGGGACAGGCGGCGGTGTGTCGAAAGGAGTGATCCTGGAGAGCACAGCTTCTGCTCACCCTAGTCTGAGAACGGTGACGCTTCCCTAAGCTTCCCTAAGTCCGAGTCGTTACCAGCAGTTGCCAAGTCACGCGTGAGGAGCGAGCAGCCAGTGAGCATCTTCATGGAGCTGCTAGGATCTTCAGGGAGCTGTAGGACTGGAGCACCGAGTCGTCAAGGCGAGAGGTCGTCGAATCGATCAGGACCGTCGGAAGTACCGAAGGCGACAAGCAACGAGGCAAGGCCAAGCTACCAAGACATTTGTAATAATATACCCGCAATAAACCCACTACGAACCCGAGAATTCTGTGCTTTCTCACTGAGCTACTGGGCGGTCACGTTAATATAAATTTGTTGGGACGAACACACAATATACTGAGAAATCAGTTCGTTACATTTGGCGCCCAACGTGGGGCAAAACTGCGCTGTGGCGTTTAATACGATGTTGCCATCCACTCTGGTAAGAACCACACCATAACTGGTGTCCTCAACGGGTTCAGGTTTAATTTCCCGCTGAATATCCTCGAAATCGATGGGCAAGGGCTTCTTGATGATATTCTCCTTTTGTTTTAGCTTGCGAGCCTTCGCAAAAACGCGTTCTAAATCTTCATCCTCTGCTTCCCCTTTAACTTCAGTTTTAATCTTTTCTGTTCGTACCCAAAGGTAGTCAACATGACCACACCCAACAAATCAAGCAGAAACAAAGTTGGGAACAGTACAAGGCGCTCAGTACCACCCACTGCATATGAGAATTGCTGATCAGCATATTATATGTCTTACTAACTCATATTCTCACCGACTCAACGGTACACTGACGCGCCAATGCAGTCAGCACTTGTTGCAGTTTTAGCCGAGCCAACTTATTTAGCCAATTATAGCTTACACTAAGCTACCGTGTTCCAAGTAGTATATAAGCAGGTATCAAATGAAGAATAAATCAGTTATCAACACACCTCGTAACTCCGCGGCTCTACTTTCCACCTCGAAGTATATGGCTCGTAATACGCTATCTCAACTAGCAGCTAACCACGTTAGCTCTACCTCAGCGCAGTTCCGCATCGCCTGTGGTAACCATCGTTACCACTGCCGCGACGCGATCGTCCTGCCAGCAAAGCGTCCCCGTGCCATTGACAAGTGCTCATTACCCCCTTGTCCCGCGGTGTGACCCGGAAGTGTCTACTTCGGTTAGGCACTTATAACTTCCATCTCTTAATCCTCGTGATCACGATACAGTCCACCGCGACTACCAAAATTAGAAGTTCCCGCCTCCACCAAGGGCTCAAGATCGTCGGCTTTTAGTTTTGGCGAAGTTTCTTAACTTTTTTCTTTGGCTTCTTAAATTTAGCCAACTCTTCTGTACTGTATGTGTCCGATGCTAGCTGCAAGTTGGTATCCTCCATAGTCTCCAAACGCTTGCCGGCTAATTTGGTTTTAATCTCCAGAAGCTTGCGTCTGTGCTCCCGCTCCTCATCCATACTCTCGCCAATCACGAAGTTCTTTCGCTTCTTCGGCTGGCCCTCAAATTCATCATCATACTTCTCCAGCACCGAACGCTCTATGGGATTACCCAATTCATCGTACTGCTCCTCATACACATTGTATCCATAACTGACCGGATTCTGCTTCTTATTGGCCACATTCTTCTTGTAGCGCTCGTGTGACTTGTGGTCACACCGGCGTCGTTTATAAAATAATTGTGAAATTTTCTCCATTTTGTTGGAAAAAATAAAAAAATTGGTTCTTCGTCGTCCGGAAAGATGCACAAGAAGGACAATAAAATCGGCATCGGTCGCGCTCGCCAGAGCGCCAGTGGCGGACGACCGAAGACGAGGATGTGACCCTCGACCTCACGCACGACTCGTCGTCGCGTCACAGACACCACAAGTACAAGAAGCACAAGGAACATAAGGAACATCGCCACAAACACCACAAGCACAAGGAGCGCGAGCGGCCCAGCGAGGAATCGGACTCGGATAGTGTTCCGCTGCTGGAACAGATTGTTCCGATTGCGTGGAGGTTCCGGTGCAGGAGCAGGTGAGGGATGCCAGGGAGACCTCCAATCGCGACAAAGAGCGGGAGTCTGGTCGAAAGCGTGAACTTCATGAGCGGCTTGAAGAGCGTGAATGGTAGCGGGAACGCGAACGAGAACGAGAACGAGAACGGAAGCTCACCGCTCCACCACCGCCACAAATCTCCAGGCATGCCGAATACGATTCCCGGCGGAGAGAGAGCGGGAGGCTCGCAACCGATCGGGCAGAGAACGCGAACAGGAACGCGCAAGGCCAAAGAGCTGGAGGAGCTGGATGAGGCCTTTGGTGTTTCGGAGCTGCTCGAGAAAGAGAAAACCAAAGGCCGTCAGCGTGCCTATGGCGATAACAATCTAAAGGGCCTGCGAGTGGATCACGACATGGATGATTTCGGCGAAGGACGCACGGTTATCCTAATACTCAAGGATCAAGATGTGCTTAACGAGGAGGATGACCAGCGCTGTAGAAACTCAACGGAGTTAAGACCGTCGTGGAAGCATCGAGGAAGCAACGAGGGAGCGCCGCGGGAATCACAAGGACTCGAAGGCTAGGACAAGCAAGGAAACGCAGGAGAGTAGGAAGAAGTTTTAAATGTTTCCTGAAGTAAGGGGGAATCAGCAACAGATGGCGGGCCGCTTAGCAGATACGCGGCAAATTCGCGTAGTAACGGCGCGGCGAGGAGAGTTTGGAGACTTGGATGGAGAACGAGAGAGTTTAAAGACAAAGGATGGAGAGCGAGAGAGTTTGGAGACCAAGGATGGAGAACGAGAGAGTTTGGAGACCAAGGACTGAGAGCGAGAGAGTTTGGAGACCAAGGATGGAGATCGAGAGATAATGGAGTCTTCGCGGGCAAGCCAAGAGTGCCGTGTGCAAAAGCGGATAACGGGACTCCCCCGGACTTTGGACTCTCCCGTGAACTTTGGACCGGGAGAAGAAGTGCCACATCTCAGCAGTGGAGCGGCACACAGGCGTGCCACAAGCATCACGGGAATCAGCGGGACGGTAGCAGTGGGTGGAGCATCGATCGGAAGTGGTACGTGAAGGACAAGTGGGTCAACCATGAGAACTCGGAGTGGAAAGATCCAGAGTGCAAAAGGGAAGTAACGGTGCCTGGAGGCCCTATATAAGGCCGCAGAGCTCTGGCAGCTGGATCAGTCCATCAAAAGGAGTCAAACCGTCAAGGTCAATCAGATACCAAAGTGAACAATCAAACAAGCAGATAATCTACAAGGGAGCAACAGCAAGTCGAGCACGAGGGGCAAGATTGCTACGTCGAGACGTTCGGGATTGGGATACCAGGAATCTCCGAATTGAGACGCAGGTAGCTGAGGTCCAGAGGGCATCACACGGCTAGGTCAAGGCGGTCGATTAATCCTATCCACAAAGTCCTGGCGTTACGCCTGGAGAGATTATAACAAGCCAGAAGGGAGAGCGGTCGATCGGTACGGTCTCGAGTGGAATTGTCCAGGAGAGCCCTACGGATTCGACTTGCGAGGTCCCGGAGCGGCGTGGCCGAGCCCCGAGCACCTAAAGCCACTCGGAAACGTCCCGGACCAAAAGCAAAAAGGTGAGGCTAGGGAGGAACGAAGTAAAGCGCGAGGCAGCTTCCTGGCGTTCCGCCTTGACTGTCCGCGCGGGCTGAGCAGAAAACCCACTGTGACCATCCGGGACAGAGCAAGGGACAGGCGGGGGTGCGTCGAAAGGACTGATCCTGGAGAGCACAGCTTCTGTTCACCCTAGTCTGAGAACGGTGACGCTTCCCTAAGCCCGTACGGCTGATCCCCCTCGCAAATCCGAGTCGTTACCAGCAGTTACCAAGTCACGCGTGAGGAGCGAGCAGACAGTGAGCATCTTCAGGGAGCTGCGAGGATCTTCAGGGAGCTACAAAACTGGAGCACGGAGTCGTTAAGGCGAGAGGTCGTCGAATCGATAAAGACCGTCGAAAGTACCGAAGGCGGCAAGCGACAAGACAAGGCCAACCAAGCTATCAAGACATTTGCAATAATATACCCGCAATAAACCCACTACGAACCCGAGAATTCTGTGCTTTCTCACTGAGCTACTGGGCGGTCACCTTAATATAAATTCGGTGGGACGAACACACAGTGTACTAAGCTAGCCGCACGAATCTCGCAGCGAGCAGACCACAAAAATCAGTTCGTTACAAAACTTGCGCTGCGTACAAGGCTACGGAATCTATGTCTGAAATCCCAATTCTCTATCTTTGATAGTTTCCGAGATATCCAAGTTCATACCTACGATTTTTTTAAGCTTGTGGGCGATTTGTGGGCGTTAAAGTGGGCGTCACAAACTTTTTTTTGGGTCGATCGATAAGTATTGATAAGAACAATTCATTTCAGTCATAATTTTTACTTTAGCATCAAAACTATAGGTGCCACAGTTTTGGGCGTTTTGTGGGCGTTAAAGTGGGCGTGGCACGAAAACTTGCGCTGCGTAAGAAGCTCAGAAATCTGAATTTTAAATCTCAATAGCCTAGCTCTTATAGTTTCCGAGATCTCAGCGTTCATCCGGACGGACAGACGGACATGGCTAGATCGACTCGGTTATTGATCCTGATCAAGAATATACATACTTTGTGTGGTCGAAAACGCTTCCTTCTGCCTGTTACATACTTTCCAACGAATCTAGTATACCCTTTTACTTTACGAGTAACGGGTATAACAATGCATAACTTCGTGTTCTGCTCTGAGTTTGTTGACTGATTCTTAGTTCTATTACAATTCTATTACAGAGTGTAAAGAGAGAGAGAGCAGAGGTCAGCGCTTATATATAAACGTATATATATATATATATAGTGACATATCCATAACACAACATACTCCTATGTACATGTCCACACACCCACACATACATGCTCACATTACGGAGTCACCCTCCAGACACCCTCTAAGAAAAAAGAATCCAAATTTAACTGTCAGCAAGCCAATGGAAAATTACCAAACTATAAGCAAGCCAGAGGAAAGTTACCATGAAACAAAAAAAAACAAGACTAAACAATTAGAACGAGCCACTGTTCAGACTATCGGCACGTTCCCACAATTCAGAATGCTCAGATTTCGGGACCCAAGTCTGGAGTCCAAAGTCCAAATTCAAAGACATATTGACATGTACAGATTTTAAAGAAACAATGAAAAGACATAAGAAGCTTTTACATCCAGAAATTGAAAAAACTACTACTACTAGAGAAAAATATTACATTCCTGATTATCAAAAATTAAAATTCTAAATTTGTAAGATTGCTACAACAGAACACAGAAATGCTAAACTGACATTTTTTACCATGTATCGTATATTCAAAATTTGCTACTCTAGTAGAATCACAGGTAGAGATTGGTTAGAAGCCGAAAGAGCTTTAATGAAAGTATTCAATGAAATTGGAATCCACAAGAAATTCAAGCAGATACATTTTCAGCATTTATGTGCGTAGCCTTACACAATTGGTTTAATTCGGAAGGAGTACAAATTCAAGTAAGTACAAGTAAAAACGGTTTTTCATAAAACCATAAATGAAAAATTAAAAACTATGTGAAGCGAATCAGACATTGAAAACAGATATACTAAGTTCGAATTAATTCTTGACATATACAATCACAAAACAAAACATAATGCTACATATCACATACCAGCTGACATATTTATGTATGCAGGAACAACTCGGTGAAAACAGTAATTTTCTCTATAATATTTGCATATGTTATTCAACTGACAGTTGGACAAAGTATTGAAATAAATCCCATAAAGGCACAAAATGGGTATCTTGTATTTAAAACAGGATCAATAGAAATCCCAACTAATTATGAATACCATTCCTTAAGTGCAAATATAACAAAAACCGAGCAAACATTTGAAAATTTAAAATTTAAAGAAAAAGTTTCGGCTCTATCTTCGTCGCTGCGGACCCAGCTGCCAGATGAATTTCTTATCGGAGTGGCTGTTTAAATTGGATTTTAGGTGAGCCCTCCACAGAGGATGTTTTGTACTGGTTGGCGAAAGTTTTTTAATGTACCGCAGCTGTGCATTTTCTGTTTCTTGCTTTAGAGCTCAATTTAGTGTGCGAGTGCCTTTCTCAAGACGTTGTTTTGATGACGGCGATCTGATGGTTTGCCAGGCACGTCGCAGGCGCCTCTTTTCTAGGACTAGTGGTTGGTTTGCACGTCCCTGCCTTGTGACATATACTTCTTCAAAAGCATCGGTAGAGCAGTCGGTGTCCACTGATCTGTAGTTTTTGGTGCTTTGAAGAAGAGTTATTAGCTCTGGCGAATAGTCTGACGACAGGTCCGAAAGCGCTTTGGCGCTTTTTATATCGCTGGGAATGTTTTTTATCACCGCAAAGTCTATTAGGTCTGGAACTTTTCTGGGGTCTGTTGGCCAGTATGAGGGGCTGCCAGGGGAAACATAGTCTAATTTGTTGTTCGGTTTTATGATTGCATTGTATAATGGCCTTCCTTTGTGAGTCACAAGGCGTGATCCCCAGTGCGTGTGTTTCGCATTATAGTCCCCTGAGCTATTAAGCGATCTCCAAACAAGTTGTAGAAGTCCTTGAAATGTCCTTCAGAAATTGTAAGGCGAGGCGGACAGTAGACAGCGGCTATGGTGAGGTTTCCGTTGTCTGACTGCACTTTGATAGACGTGGATTGTAAGTAATTAGTTGCAAATCTTTGATGAAAGTGGTGCTTGATGCGTTCCCTGATTAGGATGCCGGTTCCGCCGCGGGCTTTACCATCTGGATGGTCTGTGCGGTAGAAAGTGGAGCCTCTTATTTGGAAGTTGTATTTGTTTGTGAGGTGCGTCTCTACCTGTTCAGGCCCACTGTCCGGCGAATCTGGACCGGCCCCGCTGTCCAGCTGCACCGCTCTCTCGCTCACCAGCTCTCTCGCGCTCCCGCTCTCCTGCGCTGCTCCCAGCTCCAGTGGTTTTCTCCCCTACAGCTTAGACGCTTTCCGCCGCACCAGCAGCAAACCGCCGAAGCCCAGGGCAGCAGCCCGCCGACGCCGCCAGTTTCCCGGCGTCGTCTCCCACGCCATTCTACCAGCGCCGACGTACCCCGCTATCCCCCGGCGTACATTTAAAGCTTTTTGTCTTATTAATTGCCGGTCTGCAGTCAGACACTCAAAAATATAATTCGTTTGACTTTCTGTACGATTTGTTCAAACCCCAAGATTATATGCGACAACGGCAATTAACAAATTACTTCGCCATTTTATTTCTTCGATTTTCCATTTGCTACCTGCATTTGGCCGCTCATCCATACAAACATACACAAATATAAAATCGAGAAAAAAAAATTCCAAGCTTAGAAAAAATATTGTGAAAATAGAAGTCAAACATACAGTGAGAATTATTTAATTTCCAGTATTCTGCCAATTCAGGCCCCCAAAACTTTCCAAGATTTTCTCACTGTATATCCGCAGCCGCTAAAATACTTGCACATATTTTTTGTCTTTCCAAATACAGTCCACATACAAATAAAGCGAAAACGTCCACCACAACACATATCCCGCCTGCAATAATTATTTAATAAATTTAAAACCTGGGAACATTACGTACATACATATCCATATCTACATACATACAAATATCTACACACATATCCATCTCTACATACATACCCATATCTACATACATACAAAAATCTAGATACATATCCATATCTACATACACACATACCTACATACATTCACTCCACCACCACCATTTTAACTCCACCATCCCGTTCCGACTAATTAAAGTTTTCTGTCGGTCATCCGATTAAAAATAATAAAAGATAAACAAGGAAGAACGATATAGTCGAGTACCTCGACTATCAGAGACCCGTTACTCAGGTAAAGGGACCAAGGGAAAATGGAGATATGCAATCAGCAAAGCGAGATTAAAATACGCCACCTACCGGCGGTAGACAGATTTAAGCGTTATGGGCGTTAGAGTGGGCGTGGCAATTTTTTTTTGGATCAATCGATAGGTATTGACAAGACCAATACATTTCAGTTTATCTAGCATGAAAATTGTGGGCGTCACAGGCTTGTGCTGTTTGTGGGCGTGGCACATTGCTGAAACAAACTTTCGCTGCGTAAGAAGCTCAGTAATCTGCACGCCAAGTCTCAGTAGCCTAGCTCTTATAGTTTCCGAGATCTCAGCGTTCATCCGGACAGACGGACAGACGGACAGAGGGACAGACGGACAGACGGACATGGCTAGATCGACTCGGCTAGTGATCTTGATCAAGAATATATATACTTTATGGGGTCGGAAACGCTTCCTTCTGCGTGTTACATACTTTCCGACGAATCTAGTATACCCTTTTACTCTACGAGTAACGGGTATAATTACACCAACCGACGTGAACATTTTTTTGATCATAGTGTTTTATTTACCACCTTTAAGCTTTTTAGAATTTTATTCGGTATTTCGTATTTACTCCGTAAAATTTATTTATCCAGGGAAAATAATACCAGCACTCCACCGAATGCATAGCATCCTCCGTCCTCCAATTTTTTTTAATATATTTTAAATTTTTTTCCCTTGGAATATTAAATTAAATTAAAACAATACTCTAATACTAAATAATCAACAAATAGCTTCCTCCGGCCAACAACTTGCTGGCTTATTTAGGTAGTTTTCTTCATTCAGACGTGTAAGTAAAACCGAAATAATACAATTACTCCACCGGGGAATACATATTAACAAATATTTAGTATTTTTCCCCTTCAATTTATTTCAAACGCAAAAAATACCAGCAGAATTAAAAAAAAACAAGGAAGAACGCTATAGTCGAGTACCTCGACTATCAGATACCCGTTACTCAGCTAAAGGGACCAAAGGGAAATGGAGATATGCAAGCAGCAAATCGAGATTTAAATACGCCACCTACCGGCGGTAGACAGATTTAAGCGTTATGGGCGTTATAGTGGGCGTGGCAAAATTTTTTTTGGATCAATCGATCGACGGGTATACATATATACCAAACTTGATCCCAATTACAATATACATATACCAAAAAGGTTAAATATTATAGTATTATTTTTCCAAATGATATTCCCAATAGTATAAGATAGTATGTCAAAAATCACCGAAGCTAAATTTTGTTTCATATTATTTTCCCACCAATTTTCCAATCGTTCCTATAGCAGCTATATGATGTAGTCGTCCGATTTTGATAAAACTTAATTCGAATTTCAAAACTTATTTTAAAAATGTTGTTGCCAAGCTTAGGAGGTTTTATGTTAAAAAAAACCGAAGCTATAATTCGTTTCATATTATTTTCCCACCAACTTTTCGATCGTTCCTATTGCAGCTAACTGATATAGTCGTCCGATTTTGATAAAATTAAATTCGTAATTCAGAACTAATAAGGAAATGTTATTTCCAAGCGTAGAATATGTTAAAAAACACCGAAGCTACAATTTTTTTCATATTATTTTCCCACCGATTTTACGATCGTTCCTATGGCAGCTGTATGATATAGTCGTCCGATTTTGATAAAATTAAGTTCGAAATTCAGAACTAATTAAAAAATGTTATTTCCAAGCGTAGGAGGTCACACCCGAACTAACCGCTAAGACCACGTCGCCCCGAAAGAGGCTCACCCGAGCAAACGTCAAAATGGCACTAACACCTTCCCAGATCGCTCTAAGCAAATTTACTGAGGTCTCAGATCGGCTGAGTGAGTTTGAATCCAGAGCAAACACTCCTTCGCCGATCCCTCCTACTCTGTCTATGCTGAACATCCGCCGCGAAGAAATACGCGCGTTATGGGACCGCATCAAGGCAGAATACGATGAATGCACCGGGTGCATAGCAGAAGCCGGAGACAGTGCAGCTGATAGTTTGCCAGTTCTCAAAGCTAAATACGGCAACTGCTATTCCGTTTACGAGAGATGTGGGTCTCAGATCGCGGATATGATAGCCCAGGCTCCCCAAGTTCAAGCTGTTCCTACCCAGACTTACATTTCCTGTGGATGTCGGCTGCCTCCGTGCGATACCGAGGTTTTCACCGGAGATTATCTGCGGTGGCCGACCTTTAGGGATCTGTTTACGGCCATTTATATAAATAATCCAAGGCTGACGCCAGTCGAAAAACTGTATCACCAAAACGCCAAAACAAGCGGCGATGCACACACGATAGTGTCGAACTCCCCCCTTACTAACGACGGCTTTCGCTCAGCTTGGGCTAACCTAACTGAGCGTTTCGAAAACAAGCGGTTGTTAGTAAATAGCCAATTAAAAATACTTTCAATGTGCAGTCCGTTAATCAGGAATCTGGTTCAGCTATCCGTGAACTTAAACGCACCATCCAGGGTTGCCTGACGGCTTTAGAAATGTCCGAAATGTCCGAAAATTGGGATTGCCTCTTAGTGTACATGTGCTCCCCCAAATTTCATAAGCTCACTTTATCTTTGTGGGAACAGTCCCTGCTCAACAAGGCAGAGATTCCGACGTGGCAGCAACTGAACGCCTTCCTTACGGAGCGTCACCGGACCTTAGAAGCCATAGACGATGTACGGCCGTCAGGCTCGAGTCAATCTCTGCCAAAAACATCCGCCCTTCGAATCCCTCCCCGAGACCCAGATCAAGACCAAATACTCCAGTTGCCACCGCTTCCGGGTCCTCAGACTCCAAAATTACTTCGCGACGGGATATAGATCCGTCTTGCTGGCACCGCCATAATTGACATACGTCACCTGGGGTCGAATTTTAAAGCTCGTGCCTTGATAGATTCAGGATCAGAAGCAACCTTAATTTCTGAGCGGCTGTTCAAATTAACTAAGTTGTCTCACCAGGTAATCCGAGCCCAAGTATCAAGCTTAAACTAGACAGTATTCGCTGAATTCAAAAAGCTCTGTCAGTTTACCATCCGTTCTCCGATCTGCCTGCAAAAAAAAACAAATTTTCTTCCTCAATTAGCTGGAAACCTCCCATCTTGGGATCTTCCCGAACTGCCACTAGCAGATCCAAAGCTCTACGAGAGCGCACAGGTAGATATTCTGGTCGGGGCCGACGTAGTGCCATCCATCTTCCTAAGCGGCACCCGGCCGAACATTTGTGGCTTTCTCCTCGGTCAAGAAACCATTTTCGGGTGGATCCTAACAGGACCCGTTCCTGATCCAAGGGAAAATCAGATTTCCGATTTTTCCACACGAATCTCCCACATGGTTGACACGTCCCTGGATAGGCTTCTCACCAAGTTTTGGGAGGTTTATGATCTGCCAGTAAAAGTGACAAAATCTTCCGATTTGATCCTCTGCGTTGTCGCCGTTCCCAAGAATCGAGCAACGCCTAAAGAGGGACAGTCAGCTGAAAGCCAAATACGACTCCGTGATTCAAGAGTATCTCGACCTGCATCACATGAAAGAAGTCCGTCCTTCCCATAATTCTTCCAGTTATTACCTTCCGCATCATGCCGTGCTCAAGACGGAAAGTACAACCACCAAGCTACGTGTGGTTTTCAATGCCTCCAACCCTTCAGAGAATGGGGTCAGTTTAAATGATATCCCTCATGCTGGCCCAGTCTTACAGTCCGATCTAACTATCCAGATTCTGAAGTGGCGATATTTCCGATACGTCTACAGTGCCGATATCGAGAAAATGTATCGGCAGATATGGGTAGATCCGAAGCATTCCCCGTTCCAGCGCATCTTGTTCCGCAACAGCGAGGGGCACATTCGAGATTTTGAATTACAGACGGTAACTTTTGGAGTCAATTGCGCGGCATTCCTGGCCATTCGAGTCCTGCAACAGCTGGCAACTGACGTGCAGCTCAGCCATCCAAGAGCGAGCAACGTCATTCGAAATCATATGTATGTAGACGATGTCATTTCGGGAGCTGACTCCGCCGAGGACTCTAAGTTCATTGTTCGCGAGTTACAAAGTGCTCTAGATTCCGCGGGGCTTCCATTGAGAAAATGGACCTCCAACCACAAAGAAATATTAGCTCTTATACAAAGCAATCATCTTCTGACAACCGACTTCCTCGAGATCGACACTGAGAGCACAGCCAAAACTCTCGGCGTACGATGGAAGGCGACGTACGATGAGTTCTTTTTCGTCCCACCAGATTTACCAACGAACTTCTCCCCCTCGAAACGCCAAGTCCTTTCCCAAATTGCCAAGCTGTTTGATCCAGCAGGCTGGCTCGCTCCATTTGTTGTGTGTGCCAAAATCTTCATGCAAGAGATTTGGCTTCAGGATCTAGGTTGGGACGATAAACTTCCAATTGAGCTGTGCCAAAGGTAGAACAGCTTTCTCCAGAGGTATTCGGTCCTAGACCAGGTCAGAATACCCAGATGGGTTTCCATCCGTCCAGAGTTCCACGTAGAGCATCACGGCATACGGTGCTGCGATCTATGTGCGCGTAGAGACGCGAGTGGCGCCAGTCAAAACAGTGTCCCTTTACAGGCTGGAGTTATGTGGGGCTCTCCTTTTGTCCGAGATGGCCGAAGCCATTCTTCCTAATATGCCGAGGCTGACCTCAAAACTCCATTGTTGGACCGATTCCACGATTGTGCATCTCGCGCATCTCATTTCGTTACGTGGTGGTAATCAGTTAGTGGTTCGTCTCACCCGGTCCAGATACTGGGTTCCGAGAATAAAGAACTTGGTGAAGGCAGTGTTTAACTCCTGCAAGGTCTGCGTTATCCACAAAAAGACATGGCAACTCCAGATGAAGTTTTCCAAAAGAGCGAGTGTCCTTTTACTGTCCGTTCACGTACACAGAAATGGACTACGCCGGCCCGTTTGATATAAAAAGTTATACCCGAAGAGCTTTTCTCATTACAAAAGGGTATGTGTTGGTTTTCGTTTGTTTTTCTACAAAGGCCATCCATTTAGAGCCTAAATCCGACTTAACAACTGTAAAGTTTCTTGCCGCTTTCGCTCGTTTCGTCTCTAGAAGAGGGTGTCCTCGCCAAGACCAGTCCGACAATGGAAAGGCCTTCGTCGGCGCCTCATCCGTGCTTTCCCGAGACTTCCTGCAAGCCGTTAAGGAGTCTGTGACCGATGCCTATAGTCATCAGCAGCTCACCTGGCAATTCATTCCTCCTGGGGCACCCCATATGGGAGGCCTATGGGAAGCTGGTGTCAAGAGCTTCAAGACCTTGTTTTACAAGTCCACCGCTACGCGGAAGTACACCTTTGAAGAGCTGTCCACCCTCCTAGCGAGAATCGAAGCTTGTCTGAATTCCAGACCGCTATCTCCCATGTCCGAGGATCCAACTGATCTCTTAGCGTTGACACCAGGGCACTTTCTTGTTGGTGGACCTCTTCTATCCATAGTGGAACCTGAAGTAAAGGGCGTATCCAAGTCCATTCTGAACCAGTGGCAGCACTTAAAGTCTCTCCATCAACAATTCCGCATTTGATGGAAGGATGAGTACCTTAAGGAGCTCCACAAGCGCAACAAGTGGCAAGTCCCCACAGAAAATCTGCGTGTCGGCGATCTGGTCGGCATTAAGGATGACAATTTGCCCTCAAATAAGTGGCGACTCGGAAGAAGAGACTCCGTTCTTCCAGGAGCCGATGGCAATATCCGCGTAGTCGACATTGGAACGACACGCGGCATTGTCAAACGTCCAGTGACCAAGCTGGTTCTTCTTCCAAATGAGCCGTCCAAAACTACCTCGTAACGAGGCGCGATTCTTATACACCTTAGTCCGTAGCCATTATCCACGTCATTGTGAATCAGCAAATGGCAAGACCAGCGCAGCAGCCCGCCGACGACGAAAGTTTCCCGCCGTCGCCTCCCACGCCATTCACGGCATAATGTCGATATGATTATCATTCAGGAACTGTGTTACTTCAAGGTTGACATGAATTCCATCATACTTTGTTGCATGGTGACCATCATAGATTCCAGAGTGCTTTGTGACTGTACTTGGATCTGCTGAGAGTTTCCTAGATTATACTGGAGTGGGTTTTCCGTCCTTGATCGAAGGGCATTGGCGTATGAGAAGCTCTTCTGGGTGTTTAGTTGATTAAATGAGGATCTTGCAGCAGTGTCGAAAAATACTTCCGGCGTCGTACGCGAGTAAGTGTACGCATTTTGGTTATTCTGATGACGCGTTGCTGTCATTTTTCGCATGCGGTCCTTCATCTTCTTATAGATCGGACAGCCCCAGTAGTTTGCCATGTTGTTACCTTGGCAGTTAACGCAATTTTTCTTTTTGGAGTCTTCTTTGTTGAAAGGGCAGTTAGCCGAACTGTGGAAGTCTCCACAAGCTACACAAACTGTTTGAAGTGAACAGTATGCCCTGGTCTGTCCATACTCCTGACAATTCGTGCATTGCAATGGGCCGTTCCTTTTATGTGGCTCTTCCACGTAGAGTCTTCGGTGCAATAAGTATTGCAGGTTATAAATGCGGTGCACTTCGTTTTTCTTCGAGACTCTGCTCTCTGGCTCCAGCTCGACCCTAAAGAGGGGTTGTGGCTCTCTTTTCCTGTTTATAATGTTATTGACGTTTTTTGCAGAAAACCCTTTTTCCTTGATAGCATGGATAACTTCCTTGGCGGTTACTTCGGGCTCGATTCCTTACAGTACCACTTGCAAGCCCTTGCTGCTTTTTAGTTGGTACGTGTATTCGCTTTTCCTAGCTTCCTCCAGGTTTTTGGATACAGCTCGGAAATGTTCTTCAGATTTGGTCTGAAGCTTGGTTTCATGGATATCCCCTTTTGTGACCGGCGCAACAATTTTGTTGACCAGGTCGTTCGAGATTTTTTCCTTAATGTAAATTGGTGGGGGCTTAGGTTTCGGTTGGTTCTCCTGGACCTAATCTGGTTCATTTTCAGCTAGAAGCGCAAATATATTGCTGTTGGATCCCCGGGTAATTTATTTTCTGGTTGGACACGGTTTATTTTTGACTTGATACCTACCGCGGTATTCTGCGGGCTAAGCTTACGCTTGATATGGATGTACCGATCTAGTCCGGTCTGTATGTTTTGGTTTTGATTTTTTGTCGCGGTTTTTGTTTCCGTTATTTTGAGCTGCGGTTGCAGTCGACTCCGAAGTAATAGCCGTAGCTGTGGTTGTTGTTTTTTTTGCCGTAGCTGTAGTGGTTGCTGACAAATTTAGTGCGGATGCAGAAGTTTGTAGTGTAAAGACATCTTCGATTTGTTTTAATATTCTTTATTTTAAATCTGGAGCAGCATTAGTGCTGCTACCAATGTCCATTTGTTTCTGAATTACATTTTTTTTTAGGTTCTAATTAAGTCTAAGTCTCGTAGCTGCGCTGCTTACAGTTGGACGGCAGAGAGTCGGCTATGTATATTTTATATATATTATGTGTATTTAACTATGCTCTCTTTAGCTGGAGCGCGAGGGTATATGCATGTACTTGAGTTCGGTTGAGCGGCCTAGGTGTGTAACAGAATGCTGACACTTGCACTTTCTGTGAGCGCGCCGATCGACTCATGTTTCGAACACTTAGGTTCTTGACCGAGTCTTTGTTTATGTAAACACTGCAACAAAGTGTTACAGTGTGTTTGCTTCAAGTACTCATGGTACAGTAGATATTCAATATATGTGCATACTACATCTCCCTCCTTGTGAAAAATAACATAATATTATGAAGTTATTTTATTATTAAAATTTACTTACAAGAAAAACTTTTTTAAATCTTTTTTTAAAATTTTTTTTTTATTAGTAATAAAGAGAATGGATTTGGGAATAATATTCGTATTTAAATAAAAAGTATTTCTAAGCATGGCCATGCTAAATGCAATTATGAAATAAACGTTTTTAATCTATCCTTATGAACTGTTTATCATATCATATAGTATCTTATTATTTTTCTTACCTTTTTCTATCATTATTCCAGCTCTTTTGTATGCTACTTCTAATCTATATCTACTTTTTTTAGCGTAGTTATCTATACTATATATGGGTTCTTTATTTTCTTTACTATGAAATTGTTTTGTTAAATTATTTGTTTTACCAAATACTAGCTCGTATGGACAATAATTATGTGCCATTGAAGGGGTCGTGTTGAAACAAAATACGAAATATTGAAGCCATACGTCCCAATCAGTTTTATCAACCGATATATATGAGCGTATATATTCATTAAAAGTCCTATGACTTCGTTCTATTGTTCCTACTGTTTGGTGGTGGTGTGCCGTAGTTGTTATATTTACAATTTTTAAGGTACTTGCACAAGTCACTTATGATTAAATTCTTATATTCTGTACCCATGTTCATAATAAACGTCTTTATTGGACCGTACTTCAGAATAAATGTTTCAAAAATTGCTTTAGCGACAGTGTTCGCGTTGTTATTTGGAACTGGTATATCAACTAAATATTTAGTCAGGTCACATATTAGAGTGACTGCATACTCATTGCCATTTTCTGATTTTGGTAGTCGACCAATAGTGTCCACTATCACTCTGTCGAAAGCATTTATAGGCGTTTCAGTTATTATCAATGGAGTCTTATTGTGCTTAGTTATTTTAGTTTTTTGGCATTTCTGACATTTTTGAATGTATTCATATATTCATACCTTTCCAAAAATAATGTCTTTTGACCTTGGCCAAGGTTTTTGTAATGCCAGTATGACCTCCTTGTATTGGATCGTCATGGAATTTAGACAGTATTGCTTCTTTCTCGTCTTGATTTTCTATAAGGGCCACCGGGTTGAGAAGCGCTACTCTTAAGGTTTTCAAAATCTTGTTGCCAATTTGTTGAAAATTATTTATTGATACATGCTTAAAGATATTTTCCCACTGTTCGATTTTGAGTTGGCTGATTTCGTTTATACCGGCTTGCATTTCAAGCCGTTGGAAAAATTAACCGAAGTCTAGGATTCCATTGGTATATAAATCGCTAGCATCATATCTTACAGTAATTTTCCTACCATGTTTAAATAAACATAGCATATCTTTTACATGCAAGGTCACTACTTTACGTACTTCGTCATTGATTAAGACTCCATATACGTTGGGCTTAGAAGCTTTCTCTATAGATTGCGTAGGCAATTCTATTTGTTTGTTTTCCGGGCAGAATTTCTGTCCATTTTGATATCTAGTAGTGACTTTATTTATATTTCCAGTAATGTTTTGTAGACCTGTAACGCATCAGCTACATAATTGTCTTTTCCCTTTAGGTATTCAACTGTGAAATCATAGTCTTCTAACTCTAGCCTCATACGTGTCAGTTTAAAACTTGGATTTATCATTGAAGGTAGATATATTAGTGTTCTGTTATCTGTTTTGATTGTAAAGTAATTTCCATAAATACATGGTCGAAAATGTAGTATTCCCCAGTGAGTTGCAGCTAATTCCTGCTCTGCTGTACACTTATTACTTTCTCCCTTAGTGAAAGCTCTTCATGCATATGCGATTTGAAGTTCAAGTCCGTTATGGTTTTGAGCTAAAACCGCTCCACACGCTTGTTTACTTGCATCAGTAATTATACAAAATTCTTTGCTGAAATCGGGATGAGTTTTGTTTTTAAATATTGGAATGCGTTTTGGCATTCATCTGTCCATTCAAAAGGAACATACTTTTTACATAATCTTGTTACGTACCGTGAATATTCGTCGAAATTTTTTATGAAGCGTCTATAATAATTGCAAAATGCTACGAATCGTCTAGCGCCATCCGCATTGTGCGGCGCAGGGTAATTCATAATGACGTCATATTTCTTGTCGTGTGGAAGTATTCCTTTATCTGTGCATTTATGAACGAGAAAAGTCACTTCATGCCTAAAAAAGAACATTTTTCTGGATGTAACTTTAGATTGTATTTCCTTCACTTCTCAAACACGTCTGTTAAGTTTTTAAGCATATGCTTCTCGGAACAACCTATAACTATTAAGTCATCCAAATAAAGAAATGCCTGTGAAGGTTCTAATCCAGAGAATGCTATAGTCATCATTCTCTGAAATGATTTATGAGCTATCCGAAAGGTAGTCGCGTGAAGCGTTTAAAATTAGCTTATATCTCTTAACCTTATTTCGAGTTAAGTTTGATGAAATCCTGATATTAATTCACGGCATG
The DNA here is from genome assembly GCF_043229965.1 of Drosophila suzukii. Lineage (NCBI taxonomy): Eukaryota > Metazoa > Arthropoda > Insecta > Diptera > Drosophilidae > Drosophila > Drosophila suzukii. Next base: position 1,568,342 of record NW_027255898.1, on the reverse strand, counting down.
AAAAACATTTTGCTCGTCCTAGTTGATCCAAAATATCATCAATTCTTGGGAGTGGAAATTTATCGGACAGTAATTGTACATGTTACTCGTAGAGTAAAAGGGTATACTAGATTCGTCGGAAAGTATGTAACAAGCAGGAAGCGTTTCCCACCCCATAAAGTATATATATTCTTGATCAGGATCACTAGCGGAGTCGATCTAGCCATGTCCCCCTGTGCGTCAGTCCGTCTGTCTGTCCGTCCTGATGAACTCTGAGATCTCGGAAACTATAAGAGCTTGGCTATTGAGATTTGGCATGCAGATTCCTGAGCTTCTTATGCAGCGCAAGTTTGTTTTACAAATCGCTTAAATCTGCGGCTCCATTATTTTTGATGCCATGCCCACCCTAACGCCCACAAACCGCCCAAAACTGTGGCTCCTACAGTTTTGATGCTGGAAAAAACTTTTTTCTGAAATGTGTTGTTCGCAACAAATACCTATCGATTGACCCAAAAAAAGCCCACCTTAACCCCCACAAGCCGCCCACAAACTTAAAAAATCATAAGTATGAACGTGGGTATCTCGGAAACTATCAAGGACAGAGAATTGGGATCTCAGATTTAGATTCCGTTGCCTTGTACGCAGCGCAAGCTTTGTTACTCGAATATGCTACGCCCACTTTAACGCCCACAAACCTGTAGCGCCCACAATTTTCATGCTAGATAAAAAATGTTAACTTAAATGTATTGGTCTCGTCAATACCTATCGATTGACCCAAAAAAAGTTTGTCACGCCCACTTTAACGCCCACAGTCCGCGAAAACCTGTGACGCCCACAATTTTCATGCTAGATAAAAAATTTTAGCTTAAATGTATTGGTCTCGTCAATACCTATCGATTGACAAGAACAAATTTGCCACGACCACTTTAACGCCCATAATGCTTACATCTGTCTACCGCCGGTAGGTGGCGCATTTCAATCTAGGTTTGCTCCTTGCAAATCTCTACTTCCCTTTGGTCCCTTTAGTTAGCAATGACTAAGCAATGATCTAGGTTAGGTTAGGTTAAGTAAGGGCGGCTGTCGGAGTGTAGTTCGACACACTTAGACCTCTATGGGTCATGGGCATGATCTCGCTCTTTTTTCTTCTGTAGGGTGCCATAACTTATATGCTTCAACCTGTGTTTAGCTGATCAGCATGTCTTCCACCCGGAAGATTTAATAAAAGCACTTCCGTTTTTAAGATTAATCCCCGATATTCCGGTAAGATCATCGATGAAGGGGGTTGTTAAGTGTTTCTTTCTGAGACTGCATAGGGCTGGGCAGAAGCAGAGAAGGTGTTCTACCGTTTATTCTTTTTCATCCCTGCAGCTTCTACATATGTCATTTTTTTGGGCTTTTAGCCTGCCGCCATGTGTGCCAACGAGCCAATCGCAGGCCATGTCTGGTGAGAGATACGACACTGTGGTGCGTTTTGCAAATGGATGTTGGCTAGTTTGTTAAAATAGTTTTTTATATTTAGCTTGCAAGCTGCCATGGGCATGCAAACATTCTCCTTTCCTGGGAGGAGCGGCATGATGGTGCCCTCCCGGTGACCCGGAAACCATATTTGGCTGTGACTGTGTTCAATGGATTTGCATAGATCCGTTTTCTTCGGAATCGATTTATCATGCTATTATACTCATATACAGATGGTTCAACAATCCCGTCGGTGATCAATTTTCCGACTTGTTTCTATATTTCGTTCAAATGACTGAGTGGGCTTCTGTAATTTTTTATATACACTGGTTACAAATTATTTGTGCTTATTGGTTCGGTTTCCAATCCGAATATGTCATTATTATATCATTATTATTGAGTAGTCTTATGAAAGCGTTTTAAGACGTTGCTATGGTATTTGCTATATAAACACCACGCTTAATTTCTTGAATTGGAATTAATACACTGTCTTCTTTTGAATTTAGTTGCATTTTTCTAATAACTTGGGATCTTGCTGGCAGAAGTATTGAGTTGTTGCCAGACCTGTATGTTATTGGAACATAAATCGAAAATTTTAGGTAATTAGGTCTAATTATAAGCCAATTTTCAGCTGGCTTGATGTCTAATTGACAGTTGTACTTTTTTATAAAATCGATTCCTAATATGCCATCACAAGGAATAGCGAAATGTAAACCCACGATATGAAAACCGTGTTGTATTATGTACTTAGTGGTCTGTATCTCAATAGAAGTTAACCCCTTGAATTTTGTTACCTCTTGACTTATTCCTCTTATGTCTATAATATAATTATCTTGTATGTCATGAAAGACATCAGAATTTTCTTTAACTACTGAAATGTCTGCACCTGTGTCCACTAAAAAGACAAGTTATTTTCCTGTAGCCACATGATTGAATGATAGAAATTTGTTCTGACTGAGATTAACGGTATGAACCCTTGCATTTTCAACTGTTAAATATCTAAAGGGTTTTGTGTGTTTCCCGATGTACTATTGGTTTGGCTATTGGTTAGTCGGATATTGTTTTGGATATTATTGTTGTGGCCTCGATTCGAGTTGCCACGGCCTCTATAGTTTCCACTATATTGGCCTTGTCCAGTATTGTTTTGGGTACTATTGTTGTTGTAATTATTATTACGACCACGAAAGTTACCTCTGTAATTTTCCTCGTCCGGTTGCTTCATTCATAGTATTGAAGGTACCAGCTTGCAAGATAATTTGTACCTTATCGATTGTACAATTCTTAGTCATTGCTTTGACTGCATGCCGAGTGGAATAACTTCTGGCTAACTCTAGGGATAAGTTATCTGTTATATATGCACCTTTTAAAGATTTTGTCATCTGCTCAACCTCTTGTGTGTACTGTTTGGCAGTCTTATTGCGTTGCTGTAGGTTCATCAGTTTTGCTGACAACACTTCTGCAGTTTCGCCTTTGACGTTGCTTTTTAATCTGGAAATGACTTCAGTTATTGTTGTTTCATTTCCTATTAGATTTCTGGCGACACCTTTTAGCATTGTTTTTATTATGGAAACTGTTAATTGTTCGTGCTCGCCTTTTATTGATTCTATTATTTTTAATGCATCAATAAAACTTGTTAAGTTTTCAGCCTTACCATCAAAAAAACTGGTATAAGCTTGGATGATGTATTAATAAAAGCAATATTAGTTTGTGCCATTGTGATATTGCTTCTTATTTTATTTTCTATTATGCTTTAACTATCATCAGAATTCGTAGAATTATCCATATATGACATTAAAAACGCTGGAATAGTAAGATTATTTAAATCTTGCTCTTCTATTTTAGGCTTTGTTTCGGTAAGGTCTTCTGATTCTATTTGGTCAATGTCAGTTTGTTTTGTTGATTCCGGTTCATCACCAGTTTCAACTTTTAGGGAAGTGTTAAGTATAGTCGGTACTGATATTTTTAACTTAAGCTTTTGTTTAGTTGATATTAAATTAGATCGTAGTCTGATCAAAAATTTTAATGCTTGGGACCAATGATCTTGATTTAGTTTTTCCCTCTGACCATGTATTAGTACTAGTGCTTCATTAAAGCATTTTACTATAATTTCCACATGTTTTTTAATGGTATTTTTATACCCGTTACTCGTAGAGTAAAAGGGTATACTAGATTCGTCGGAAAGTATGTAACAGGCAGAAGGAAGCGTTTCCGACCCCATAAAGTATATATATTCTTGATCAGGATCACTAGCCGAGTCGATCTAGCCATGTTCGTCTGTCCGTCTGTCCGTATGAACGCTGAGATCTCGGAAACTATGAGAGTTACAATACTGGGATTAGGCACCCAGATTCCTGAGATTCCTGCGCAGCGCAAGTTTGTTTCAGTAGAGTGCCACGCCCACTCTAACGCCCACAAACCGCGAAAAACTGTGACGCCCAAAATTTTTATGCTAGATAAAAAATTTTTACTGAAATGTATTGGTCTCGTCAATACCTATCGATTGATCCAAAAAAATTTTGCCACGCCCACTCTAACGCCCACAAACCGCGAAAAACTGTGACGCCCAAAATTGTTATGCTAGATAAAAAATTTTAACTGAAATGTATTGGTCTCGACAATACCTATCGATTGGTCCAAAAAAAAAAATTTGCCACGCCCACTCTAACGCCCATAACGCTTAAATCTGCATACCGCCGGTAGGTGGCGCATTTTAATCTCGCTTTGCTGCTTGCATGTCTTTATTTAGCTGAGTAACGGGTATCTGAAATTCGAGGTACTCGACTATAGCGTTCTTCCTTGTTTTGAATTGGCCTGTTCTGAAAAATGGACTTATATGATTTATCAAAGTCAACTTTTAAGTTATTTATTAGCTTATATAATTCACTCCATTCCATTATATTATGGAGATGAATTATTTTTTAAGGACCGTCATTACTGTTGCTCTACCTAGTAGTGGGTGTTCGTCTACAACTGATCTAACCTCTACACCTGGAATGGTGGATAATACAATTCCCTTTTGGGTGCTTGTGCAATGTATTAGTTGGGAGGGGAAGAATCCAAATTTAATGTTTTAATACATAAATTTTCTAATTCATAAGTGCTTACTGAAGTTGGTGAAACTAATTGCAGAATTCTGTCTTTAAAATGAATGTCCCTATCATATGTGTCCCTAATTGCTTTTAATGTAGCCATTTTTACTTAAAATATTTTATTAATTTATTTTTATTTTATTCCATTTTCTTTAATTTTAAAATTTGATTATAGAATTATTATACCCGTTACTCGTAGAGTAAAAGGGTATACTAGATTCGTCATAAAGTATATATATTCTTGATCAGGATCACTAGCCGAGTCGATCTAGCCATGTCCGTCTGTCCGTCTGTCTGTCAGCTAAAATATTTATTCTAGCATCAAAACTGTAGGAGCCACAGTTTTGGGCGGTTTGTGGGCGTTAGAGTGGGCGTGGCACTGTGCTGAAACAAACTTGCGCTGCGTAAGAAGCTCAGGAATCTGCACGCCAAATCTCAATAGCCTAGCTCCCATAGTTTCCGAGATCTCAGCGTTCATCCGGACGGACAGACAGACGGACAGACGGACAGGCGGACAGACGGACATGGATAGATCGACTCGGCTAGTGATCCTGATCAAGAATATATATACTTTGTGGGGTCGGAAACGCTTCCTTCTGCCTGTTACATACTTTCCGACGAATCTAGTATACCCTTTTACTCTACGAGTAACGGGTATAATGACTCCAACGCCGCATGTTGACTTAACGTACGAGGTACCTATTGAAACTGGCAGAGCAGCCATAAATGATGTAGTACTAAAACCTGTCACATGCGGAGTACCTAAAACAGTCACCTGTGTACCGCCGCGGAAACAAGTTTTTGTTTCTCAGCTGAGTCCTGACCTTTCATCCCTAAATATTACTGCCTATATCCGTAACAAAGTTGAGATTGATGATCTAAAGGTTGAACGATTTAATTTTCCATATGCTAGGGAAGTATCCTGGGTATTCCCTATACTGTTAAATTGCTGAATTGTTGAAAATTCAACACAAATGCAAAAAGTTTATCGGTGGTTTGCGACTGGGTTTTTGTTTGCGCTGTTCTCCATAATATAATTATATTATCTGGCCATGTGACAAAATGGACTGCGGTATACCCCCTTAAATGAATATAATCAATTTAATTAAGTTCCTGATATGACAGTGAAGAATTCATCTAAAGGAGGGCAAAAACGTCGATTGATTTATGAAAAAATATTTGAAAGTACATATGCAAAATAATTGAGTCCTGACGGCCGAAATATGTATATATTTTTTTGTTGATCTTACATATTTTGTTTTTTAATTATTTTTGTTGTACTGTAGCTTTAATTTAAGAGTTTCAAGGCTCTCTTCCTTTTCCAGCTGTAGCTTTTTAATTTCATGTTCGCCGTCCATTTGCTGCTGCCTAAAGGCAAGTTCCTTTTCGAATTTGGCCTTCTCCCAGTCTAATTTCTCCATCCATTCTAAGAATAGGGACAATACACAATTATTAATTTATATTCACTAGTTATGATTTTAACTTTCTCCAAGCTTCTCTAGGCAATCCTTTACCCTTTCCCAAACCATTTCCACAAAGATTGCCAAAGCTTAAGTTGTCCACTTGCACGACCTAGCATACTCCCGTTTGCGATTAACCGAAAAGTCGAACACGTTCTTAATGAAAATCAAATTAGTTATTAAAATACAATTTTTATAATTTGTTGGTCACTTACCTCTTGCTCCATGTTTGCAAGTGACCAGAGTTAACCTCTAACTTTTAGTCGAGAACAGCGACAACTCTGTTTTTCAGAAATCAAAAAACATTTTCAACAGCCCCGAGTTGAATTGTTGAATTGCTGAAATTTCTGACAGTTGACTTTGTATGACAGCTGATTAGCAGCTAATGAAAAATCAACAATTCAGCAGTTTAGGGAACACCCTGATCATCATTTAAGACCGGTGTTCCCTGTGGTCTTTTTGCAACTATGTGCTCAGCCAATTTGGCCTGCAGGCATTTTTGTTAAAGAGTACGAAACTAAATAAAAGAAAATTTGTTCATTTGTTCCATCCACATCTACATCTTCAACTATCTCAAAAATCTTGATTCTTTCCCTCAGCTTTCTTATCAGAATATTAGAGGTTTACAAAGTAAGCCGACCTAATTGGAGGTGGAGTTTTAATTGCAGTTGACTCAAAACTAACTTCTGAAGTAATAACGTCCAACGAAATAAATTACATTGAATTTCTGTGTATAAAACTATCCCATCCGGGTATTTCCAAATACATAAAAAGGTTCCTATATTCCGCCGTCATATGAATTTTCAATGTATGCGAATCATCTGTCCGCTATCCATTTTATTTCAAATAAACTATCAGATTGGGATCAGTTAATAGTTTTAGGCAACTTCAATATACCTAGGGCGACATGGTCCACCGTACAAACATTAAATATAATATTTGCTTGATATTTTAATGTAGCAAGCAAATCAGGTTTTGCCACAATATGTATATAAGCAGTAGTTATCTAAGTTTGGCGTTATTATCATTAGTACGTAAGAGATATAAAATGAAGGTTTATGATTTAGTAAGTGGAAAGCGAACATATGGATCTTCGGGTGCAAAACCAAAATAGGTCAAGGCAACCATAGGGGAAATACTAGAAAACAGAGAAAATACCAAACCGATCTGGCAAGGCAAAGGGAAAAAGGATGAGAGGGTCACACGGCGGTTTCCGGCTCTCTCTCTGCTCTGGTTCCCCGAGGCGAACGGTCGCGCACGCGGGGAAAGGAAAATAAAGAAACACGCGGGAAAGAAAACGCCGTCGGTAGGAAATAAGGTTAGTAAATCAGTGTAACCGGCGCAGTGAAACACAAAAACAATTAAACACGACGAATAAAGCTGAGTGAGTGCATACGAAAGGAAACGATAAGCCGGGTTGATATACATGTTGTTTTTATCATCGTTCGCTCCGCGAATATTACTCTCTAGCCCTATATCTCAGTGACTTTACCAATTTCTTGTAAAATGACCTGTGGATCCTACTGAGAGTTATATCCTGGCCAGAGAGCATCCTTACAAGTGGCGCCCGAACAGGGACATTGAGGCTAACTAGAGCAACACCAAAGTGTCCTAAGGACCCACTAAGATAAAGATCTTTATCCCGAAGGATCGCGCCACTGCCGAGCGTTACCAACCCTTAAAGTGAAGGATGCCAAAGAGCAAATGGAGAAGGAAAAGGAGATTCGCGCCCTGCAATAAACCATGGAGTCCGACGGCGACAGGCGTAGGAGAACGAAGGATTTACGCCCGCCGCAAAGATGAATTAGCCACTCTAGCTCTCGAGTTCGGGTTTGGCGCCGACGGACCCGTAGCAGAAACACAGAAGGCATTCGCTACCCTCGTGAGCACAGAATCGTTTTTAGAGTCGTTGTGGAAACGACTCGCTCACCTACAGGAGCAGTATAGCTCGAGAGCTGCAACTCCGAACCGACTAGGAGACGACAAAGGGTTTATGCAGGGAGCCAAGATGACCCAAGTTAGCCAGAGTCAGGTCCCGCATTTCGCCGGCTACACCTCTCCCGGAAGACTGACAAGCCATCGAGGAGTCCATCCCGACACGTCACGAGGTTTCATCGTCCCGTCCCTCGGAAACCACGGCGGCCGAGTCAGAAGTTCCACTCACCATCACTCTGCCCCGACATTTGCTAGCCGAGCGAATGCACAAATGGAATCTACGATTCGACGGAGCGTCAGACCCGCTGACCTTGATCACCGAACTGGAGGAGAAATTAGCAACATATGGAATTAACCAGGAGGAGGTACCCCCGCCATGTCAGAGATTTTTCAAGGGAGAGCAGCACGATGGTTCCGCACGAGCCACTTACAGACAGCTACGTGGGCGGAGTTTCGGGCCGAGTTCTTAAGTTTCTTCCTGCCCCACGTTACTTCGAGCGACTATAGGACGCGATTCGAACCCATACCCAGGGAGTGGATGAGACATTTAAGGTGTACTTGGTCGAGTTAGGGACCAAGATGCAGCAAGCCGGATACCAAAAGGAGGAAGAACTTTATCGGATCTATGAAAATATGGCACCAGAATATCGTCTGTATATAAAACGCCACGAGTTTGACACGCTAGAACACTTAACCCGCAAGGCGACGGAATACGAAAGTGTGAGACAGCTGACGCCGAGTCGCGCAGGCATTCCTAGGAGCATGGGGGCTACGGACCGGAATGAGACCAACCCTCGTCGGACGCCGAACCCCTTTCGAAGCCCAGAGGTACCAATTCAAGGAGGGAATGCAACTCATCAAATGATCAGACAGCCCCTATCAAACATCGACGCACAGCGAGCTTGTAGCAGGTGTGGAGAAGTCGGCCGCTTTAGACAGGGTTGTACTAATGCACGCCTGAACTTTTGTTGGGACTGTGGTCGTGTTCGGGAAACGAACAAAGTCTTCGCCGAGATGAGGGCGCAGCGAAGACGAGCGAACCCACCATTAAGGATAAGCAACGACCTGATCACCACGGTGGATACGGGAGAGTCGAAGAGCTTTGCGAGCGAAGGGTACGTTCGTATGGTAGCGAGACCGGAGGAGATGCAAGAGATCATCACTACAATAGCGTTAGCTGATCGGACAAGCCTGGCAGTGAAGAAGCTATGGCGTACTCGCGTGGAATTAGCTTGCACGCGAGTGTGGATGCCATTCTTGGTGATGCCAACCATGTTGGATCACGTGGTATTAGGTATGGACTTCTTGGCGGCGATGGGAACACAGATACAGTGCGGAGAAGCCACCTTAAAGGTAAAATGGAGCCCGTCGGCGGAAGACCCTCGACTGCGGCCAAGTAAAGTCGATCGCATGTCGTCAGGAAAGCAGGAATCTGACGATAAGGACACTATGTATACAGAGCAGAGTGAGGTCCCCCCGCGCACAACCGGATCATGCGTCAGATGACCCCATCAGGAGAACGAAAGAACGACCCCAGTGTAGACGAGATCAAGAGGTACGGCGAACCGGGAAGAGCCTTGGAGGACTTTCGGCCGGACGAAATCGACGAAGCAGAGGATGGAGAATCAATGACGGAAGAGGATGACCTAAGTCCCGACCAGCGGAAATTCATCACCCGTGAGTTGACGCTTTTCAAGGAGCTTCAAGGTGTATCACACGTGGCGGAGCATCGGATTAAAATGCGAGACGATAAACCCTTGAAACTAAGGTACTACCCAAGGAATCCGGCAATGCAGACCGTGATCGACGCCCAAGTGGACGCCATCGAACCTTCACGGAGTCCGCATAGCGCACCCATAGTGTTGGTCAAAAAGAAGACGGGTGAATGGCGCATGTGCGTTGAATATAGACAATTAAACGCTCACTCAGTGCCCGACGCGTAGCCCTTCCCCAGGATCAACTACATCCTGGAAAAACTACGTCAAGCCCGATACATTTTGACGTTGGACTTAAAGCACGGTTATTGGCAAATACCCATGGCCAAGGATAGCCGTCAATTCACGGCCTTCACCGTTCCGGGCAGAGGCCTATAACAGTGGAAGGTCATGCCCTTCGGACTTCACTCGGCAACCTTCCAGCGCGCCTTGGATAGCGTGATTGGTGCGGACATGGAGCCGTTCGCCTTCGCCTATTTGTACGATATCATCGTTATAAGCGCCACGGAGGAACAACATTTGACCAATCTGGGCGAAGTCTTCCGTAGGCTGCGGAGGGCGAACCTGAAGGTGAACCCAAAGAAGTGCGCGTTCTTCAGGCTGAGGTTAGTTTACCTAGGCCACGTGCTTAGCGTCGAAGGAGTCCAGACCGACCCGGAGAATGTGACCGCCATTTCCAACCTTAAGTCCCCTACCTGTCTCAAGGAGCTCCGACAGTGGCTAGGCATGGCCTCTTGGTATCGCCGGTTCGTCCTTAACAACCGTGGCACGGCCAATGACTGCCCTGTTGAAGAAAGGCTGAAAGTGGGCCTGGTGTCCCGAGCAACAGAACGCGCTAGAAGAGGTAAAAAGAACGTTAACCACCGCCTCGTGTTAGGATGTCCCGTCTTCGACAAGACGTTTGTGTTCCAAACTGACGCTAGCGACGTGGGGCTAGAAGCAGTCTTGTCACAAGATATCGAAGGCCAGGAGACAGTCATCGCGTACGCCAGCCGTCGACTCACAGTCACGGAGGGCAATTACACGACGACGGAAAAAGAGTGTCTGGCCATCATATGGGCTATTAGAAAAATGCGGTGCTACTTGGAAGGGTATCGGTTCGAGGTGGTTACCGACCACCTAGCCCTCAAATGGTTGAGCTCCATCGAAAGTCCCTCCGGTCGGGTGGCAAGATGGGCGCTGGAGTTGCAACAGTTCCAGACTATCTATCTCAGAGGTATTTCTGGCCCTGCATGTTTAGAGACGCGAAGCGTTACGTCCAGTGCTGCGAGTCGTGCCAGAAGCTTAAAACCTCCCAGACGAAAGCGGCAGGAAAAATGTTTGCCCGCGTAACAAGCGAATCGTTTGACGTTTTATGCGCAGACTTTGTCGGCCCGCTACTCCGGTCGAAACACGGAAACACCATGATCCTCGTATTTCATGACATATTTTCCAAATGGGTGGAGTTGATCCCGTTACGGAAAGCTACCGCCGCCCAAGTTCAGAAGGCATTCCGGGAACGGATAATGGGCCGAGTCGGCATCCCTCGGAAGTTCGTCTGCGATAATGGTACTCAATTTACAAGCCGCATCTTGAAAGAATACTTCCACACTATAGGGGCAGAGGTCCAATATACTGCTCCATACTGTCCACAGAAGAACCCTACCGAGAGGACGAATCGGACTGTCAAGGGGATGAAAGCCCAACTCACCGAGGGAGACCAAAGTTCCTGGGACGAGCTATTACCGGAAATAGCGCTCGCCATCAACGCAAGCGTATCGGACTCTACGGGATACAGTCCCGCCTTCTTGACGCAAGGACGCGAGCCCAGACTCCCTACTATGTTATACGACGAGGTCACCCCTGTGTCGGCGGTGATATCTAAGGACCCCGCAGGAAAAGCGCTCCAACTCAGAGGAATCTTCGATATTGTCAGATCCAACCTCCAACGTGCTTCCCAAGAGCAAGCACGCCATTACAACCTTCGACGCCGTGAGTGGAGACCGAAGCTTGGTGACAAGGTGTGGGTACGCCAACATCCTCTCTCGAAGGCGGCCGAAGGAGAACCGCCAAATTTGCCCCCAAATATGGCGGTCCCTGCACCGTAATGAGGTTCATATCCTCCAACCTTGTTCTGCTGCGACGCCCAGGGGAAAGACGTTCACGCTCCGCCAACAACAGCCAGTTGAAACCCTATTACTCCGAGGACTTCGGGAATGCAGCCGCAGAAGAAGACGACTGGACTGCCCTGGGAGGCGACACGAGAGGTTAAGCAGGGTAGAGATTCAGACGGCAATTTCCAAGTTGAATTGTACTAACACACACAATGTTATTATCGAAGTTTTCTAAGTCGAGGTTTCACTGCACCGATAGGTAGGGAGCTTGATCAATTAGGGTCTCGTATCTATAAGTTTAGTCTCCGCTTTCAGATGGAAGAAGTCATCGAGTTGTTGGATGGATTGGCACTACGTCGTCACCGTGCATAGCGACAGACGGCTCACCATCATCCCCCGGAAGGAGGGTTTGACGATCCTGCCTGACGGCTAGACCGCCACAATATGTATATAAACAGTAGTTATCTAAGTTTGGCGTTATTATCATTAGTACGTAAGAGATATAAAATGAAGGTTTATGATTTAGTAGGTGGAATGCGAATACATGGACTTTCGGGTGCAAAACCAAAATATGTCAAGTTTGGTTCCGCACCATCCGCCCGAGGTGGCAACCATAGGGAAAATATTAGAAAATAGAGAAAATACCAAACCGATTTGGCAAGGCAAAGGGAAAAAGGATGAGAGGGTCACACGGCGGTTTCCGGCTCTCTTTCTGCTCTGGTACCCCGAGACGAACGGTCGCGCACGCGGGGAAAGGAAAGTAAAGAAACACGCGGGAAGGAAAACGCCGTCGGTAGGAAATAAGGTTAGTGAATCAGTGTAATCGACGCAGTGAAAACCAAAAACAATTAAACACGACGAATAAAGCTGAGTGAGTGCATACGAAAGGAAAACACAAGCCGGGTTGATATACATGTTTTTAGAACGCATGTAATTACAGAGGTATTTCAAAGCTATCAGCTATACCGAAGCTCTTTGAAAATATTATAACGCTCAATTCACAACACAGTTGTAGGTCCCTTGTTTCCTCTTGTCAACACGGATTTATACAACGTAGGTCAACGACAACCAACCTTAAAAAGTTTCTTTCATTTGTGATAAGTGGTTTTAGAAAAAATCGTCCCACCTTTGTGGCTTACACTGATTTCAGTAAGACTTTTGATTCTGTAAATCACCCGAATCTAGTCCGTAAATTTGACCTTTTAGGGTTTCCAGGTGATCTTCTTAGTTGGATCTTAAGTTATTTGAATGGCAGGACTCAAAGGTTCATTTTAAAAAACTCTTTTTCATCCTTAGTCCGATTTATGTCCGGTGTACCACAAGGAAGTAATCTTGGTCCGCTCCTGCTTACATTATTTATAAGTAACCTTCCTCTAGTCTTAACGAAGTCACGTGTATTTATGTACGCAGATGACTTTAAGTTGTGCCTGCAATATAATAACCCCGCACAAATTGTATCTTTACAATCTGATTTCAGTTCATTTCAAACATGGTGCATGGACAATGAATTACTTTTAAATGATTATAAAAGTAAACTAATGACCTTTTTTCGTGTCAGCTCTCAGCCCTTAGATAGGATAACGCTATGAACTATTCTTGGTATTAGGTTTATTAAAAATCTTGTTCATTGTGATGTGGAGAGTCCCGTGTTACTGGATTTACTGCATTTTAATGTGCCAAATAGATTCACTAGAAACTATATTCCTTTAGTATTAAATCATTGTATCTCTAATTATGCAACGCATAAACCTTTTAGAGTACTTTGCAATGATTTTAAGAGACTATATCACCTAATATCTACTACCGACTCACTGCCTATCTCTAAATCAATAATACTATCCTACTTAGTAACTAATTCGTTTTACTTTATGTATCTTGTCTATTCATATTTTGACCTGTATTTTTATACCCGTTACTCGTAGAGTAAAAGGGTATACTAGATTCGTCGGAAAGTATGTAACAGGCAGAAGGAAGCGTTTCCGACCCCATAAAGTATATATATTCTTGATCAGGATCACTAGCCGAGTCGATTCCTGAGCTTCTTACGCAGCGCAAGTTTGTTTCAGCAGAGTGCCACGCCCACTCTAACGCCCACAAACCGCCCAAAACTGTGGCTCCTACAGTTTTGATGCTAGAATAAACTGATTTTAACTGAAATGTATTGTTCTCATCAATACCTATCGATTGACCCAAAAAAAAATTTGCCACGCCCATTTTAACGCCCATAAACCGCGAAAAACTGTGACGCCCACAGTTTTCATGCTAGATACAAAATTTTAACTGAAATGTATTGGTCTCGTCAATACCTATCGATTGATCCAAAAAAAATTTTCCCACGCCCACTCTAACGCCCATAACGCTTAGTTCTGTATACCGCCGGTAGGTGTCGCATTTTAATCTCGCTTTGCTGCTTGCATGTTTCTATTTAGCTGAGTAACGGGTATCTGATAGTCGAGATACTCGACTTTAGCGTTCTTCCTTGTTAATTGTCTATTGTTATGTCTTTTTCTTTGTCCGTTATTTCGTTTACTCGCCCAAAATGGTGAAGGGCTCCGCGCGTAACAAGCATTGCTTGGTTTCGTAGGGCCACTTGTTTGTACTCACCATATTGCATCTACGTCCAAGATATAAGTAGAGGCTTGCGAAGGGTCGCCGCGGCATAGGAGAGGTCAAAACCGTCGCGCATGTCAAATATGCCGACTCAGCACTGCCCTGTCCCAGTGCACTCAACGGCGATTATATTACCGGGCACTTGAAGAACTGTTTTGGGACTTGGGTTTGTGTATAAATATTGTGGCCAAGTGCTACAATGTGTTTGTAAAAATATTAATGCATAACACTAAGTACAGTGTGCACTTGATATGTGAACAATATACACTGAACATACTACATCTCCCTCCTTCAGAAAATTAACGAAATTATATAAAGTTATTTTCTTATTATCTTTATTCATTATTTTGTATTCCCATAATTAAAATATTTATATGAGAAATGAAAAGATTATGAATTGCATTGAATAAAGCATTGAATAAAATAAGTTCGACTTATTGAAAAATTGTAATAGTAAATAAGTGACGTGGGGCTGTGTAATTGAAAAATTCTAAAATAAACGGTTTTAACGGCGCGGCAAAAAACCCGATATAACCGACGAAAATATAAAGCCTGTGTTAATAAAAATAAGGTTGTTGAACTAATAAGCCTTTTTATTAGTTATTGCTAAATTTCAGGTTGCTTTAAGCTTGTTAACAATTTATGAGCGAGAGAGAGTACAGCAGGCGAGCCGAGAGTGCATTTAATGTCGAGATCAGAATTCGTACTACTTTTACAAAGGGACAGCCAGCCGAATGCTGGGCCCAAGAATGCAAGTACACAAGCAACGAGAGAGCTCAATAGAGAGAGCTACCTTTCGCGATGCAATTAATACAATAGATCGAATTAAGTTATTTAGCTGCTGCGGCTGCGTGACCCACGCCCACTCTAACGCCCATAACGCTTAGTTCTGTATACCGCCGGTAGGTGTCGCATTTTAATCTCGCTTTGCTGCTTGCATGTTTCTATTTAGCTGAGTAACGGGTATCTGATAGTCGAGGTACTCGACTTTAGCGTTCTTCCTTGTTAATTGTCTATTGTTATGTCTTTTTCTTTGTCCGTTATTTCGTTTACTCGCCCAAAATGGTGAAGGGCTCCGCGCGTAAGAAGCATTGCTTGGTTTCGTAGGGCCACTTGTTTGTACTCACCATATTGCATCTACGTCCAAGATATAAGTAGAGGCTTGCGAAGGGTCGCCGCGGCATAGGAGAGGTCATATGTTCCATGGTGACAAAACCGTCGCGCATGTCAAATATGCCGACTCAGCACTGCCCTGTCCCAGTGCACTCAACGGCGATTATATTACCGGGATCGAATTAAGTTATTTAGCTGCTGCGGCTGCGTGACCCGACATCCTCCCCCCGTTGGAAGCCTGGGTTTCAACATCATCCTTAAGGGGAAGCAGGCACAGCTTGTTTACTGACAAAGCACTCCTGATGCTGTCTTCAGAACGGCAACTCGAGCAACCCAATCTCCGCCGAACAGAAGCTCGATCACTCTGGCGAGGGGCCACTTCATGGGAGGCAAGTTTTCGTCCTTGACCAGAACTAAGTCATCGACAACCAGGCCAGGTTTTGCGGTGCGCCACTTGGAGCGCTGTAATGTTTAGTATTCTTCCTTCCATCGGGACAAGAAGATCTGCTGCAAGTAAGCCACGCGTTGCCATACATCCAAGCGATTGAAGTTAAGACTGGACACATCCGGCTCGAAGAAAGAGGAAGGCGGACCACCATTCAAAAAATGTGCTGGGGTTAATACATCCAGATCAGCTGGGTTTTCTGAAATCGAGACTAATGGTCGAGAATTAACAATCGCCGAAAGGTGACACACCAGGGTCCGCAACTCCTCAAAAGCTAAAACAGCAGTGCTTAGTGATGCAGTGGTGCTTAGCGATCTTCACAGCCGCTTCCCAAAGACCGCCAAAGTGTGGCGACCGAGGAGGAATAAAACACCAATCAATAGCCTCCGCTAGGCAAAAGTCCAACGTAGCTGTCTGGTGATCACTGTTGACTAATAGGCGCCTTTGTTCGAGCAGCTCATTGCGAGCGCCAACAAAGTTGGTTGCATTATCAGACCAAATCTGCCATATAAATCGTTTGAGGGCATGTAGAAACGATACCGTAGAGAGATCCTTGATTAACTTCAAATGAATAGCCTTCGTGGCGAAACAAATGAAGACGCAAACGTAGCATTTTACTGGAGGCTTGCTTCGCGCCTCTGACTTGTAGAAAAATGGCCCGCAAAAGTTAGTGCCAGTGACTTCGAGCGCATGAGATCCATCAAGTCGCTCCTTTGGAAGATCCGCCATGATATGCTCCACTACTCGAGGCTTCAATACATTTGTTTACCGCCTTCATAACCGTCTTCCTCCCCCCAATATGCCAATATTGGGATCGAATTATGCCGAGTAATGCCCGTGGCCCAGTGTGCAGATTGCGTTCATGAAAGTGAGTAATAATGGCAATAGTGACCGAATGACTTCGTGGTAATATAATTGGAGATTGTGTGCAGATTGCGTTCTTGAAAGTGAGTAATAATGGCAATAGTGACCGAATGACTTCGTGGTAATATAATTGGATTTCGCCCATTAAAATCAAGAGAAGAATTCCTTAGCCGGCCATCCACTCTCAGAAGCCCAAATTGGTCAATGAATGGCGAAAGAGATGCGAGCGAGCTGGAGGAGTGCCCCATTCCCTTTGACTGCAATGATTTGATGTCATCCCATACATGTGAGCGCTGGACAAGACGAAGCAACAGCAGAGTACCGCCTTGAAGGTCAGACATCGTGAGCGTAGGGCGATGGATGGATTACTAAAACTTATAGACGTATCCGAAAATTCTTTGAAGGGCAGCAAAGGAATTGGCAAATTTTGAACTGGCCACTATGACTTCGTATGGAGATTTAATTAGTAGAATCCTTCGGCGAACCTCAAGCGTTGGCTTTTCAGCAGTGATTGGGATCGGCCAGTCAGCTTTGGGGCCGCAGAGGAATTTTGGTCCATAAGCCCAGAGAGGAGACTCGTTGAGCTCAGCAGGAAAAGCACCTCGGGAGAGAATGTCAGCTGGATTTAAAGAAGTTGGAACATATTGCCACTCCAATGACTTAGTTAGCTCTTGAATGGCAGCTATTCGGTTCGCTACAAAAATATTGAATCTGGACGGCTCGTCCCGGACCCATGAAAGCGCAACAGCAGAGTCGCTCCAGCAGTAAACCTTCGTCCCAGCCACTTCTGCGATTAGCCTAGACAGGAGTTCCGCCCCACACAGTTCCAACTTGGGCACCGTGAGTGTTTTCAAGAGGGCTACCCTTGACTTTGAGAAAAGTAATTGAGATCGGCCGTTGCAAACGATGTAAGCACAGGCACCATATGCTTCTATGTTGGCATCACAAAATGCATGTATTTCACTCTAAGTTTGGAGAACGAACCAGCCGAGGAAACGACGCATGCCATATCTGCCCAAAACTCGTACATATAGCACTCCATTCCGTATTCTGTGACTCAGGAAGGCTTTCATCCAAGGATAACTTCTCCTTGCACAGTTGTTAAAGTAAAATGTTCGATTTTGTGCTCACAGGTCCAACCAACCCGAGAGGATCGTAAAATCGCGCTATTGCAGACAGGACAGATCGCCTGCAGGTTGACTGTAAGACCGAAAAGGAAAACAATAGTTGGTCAGAAACTGGATCCTTGTCTGCAACTCCATCCAAAACAGCCGACACATTTGAGCACCACTTTCTAAGCTTAAATTTTCCCTTGGCTAGAAGTTTTGAGGCCTGATCCATAATGATGACTCCACTTCCTTGGACTTGGCTCCAGATTTCAAATCATCCACATAAAAATCGCGACGAATGACCTCAGCCCCAAGCGGAAACGCTGTATGCTCGTCTGCTGCCAACTGATGCATAGCTCGCACAGCCAGAAATAATGCTGGCTTCGTTCCATGAGTAACGGTGTCTAGCTTAAACACCCGCAATTGATCCTGGGGGGGATCCCTCCACAAAATGCATTCCAATTGGCTGTCCTCAGGCTGAACCCTAACACAACGGTACATTTTGCAAATGTCTCCTGTGTTTGCTACTGGGTGTGAACGAAACCGTAGAAGAATCTGGAACAGCTTAGGCTGAATAACGGGGCATGCCATAAGAACAACGATTAAAAGATCTACCCGATGGGGAGCACAAAACCTTGGGTCAGCTAAGTATATTTTTGGGTATGTTCCAGCTGCCAATGCCGACGTTAAAGGTAGGCTGTCGCTCTGTTATGTTCGGAGCAATCACCGCGGTAATGTTGGCTGAGTATTCGGAAGTTCGGGACTGAATCGTAATATAGACCGAGTGACCGTCCGTCACAAAACTGGAATCTCCTATTCCAGTTACAGATGCTGAAGATTTTATTTTCTTTACTTGAAGCTGGTTTGCGAATTGCCATAAGAACATCGTTGAGAGAATAGCCTGAGGAACTGGCCGCCGATCAATCAAAAACTACGCGAAGCTTTGTAGTAAAGCTATCTTCCTTTATGACGCAAGGCTGGCTGACGATTAAACTTTCTCTCTAGGGTCAAGAATCTTCGATAAGCTTTCTTGTAGGACTCTCTCAAAAGATCTAGTTTGAATTTGGCAGGCATCCGAACAGAATAATCACCAGCTGGCAAACGAACGACGTGTCTTACGAAATGTGCTTCACAGTCCAATTCTTCCTTAGTAACGCGTATAATTGGCTCGGCGCAGATCATCTAACCGATCGAAACTATTCTCTCTACTAGCGAGAAGTACATCTTGAGACGACATTAAAGCCGAGCCATTGGAAAGGCCATAACCTCCAGAAACAACCCAACCCAGAATAGAATTAGGGGTAATCCAGGTAAGAGCTTGATATGGCCAACGCACAACATCTCGAAAAAGAGGCTGGCTCCGATTAAAAGATCACCCGCTGGGGAGCATAAAACCTTGGGTCAGCTAACTGTATATTTTTGGGTATCTTCCAGCTGCCAATGTCGACGTTGAAGCTAGGCTGTCGCTCTTTTATGTTCGGAGCAATCACCGCGGTAATGTTGGCTGAGTATTCGGAAGTTCGGGACTGAATCGTAATATTGATCGTGTGACCATCCCTCACAAAACTGGAATCTCATATTCCAGTTACAGATGCTGAGGATTTTATTTTCTTTACTTGAAGCTGATTTGCGAATCGTTACGTTCACAGCGCAAGTTTTTTACGCGAATATGCCACGCCCACTCTAACGCCCACAAACCTGTGGCGCCCACAATTTTCATGGTAGATAAAAATTTTAACTTAAATATATTGGTCTGGTCAATACCTATCGATTGACAAGAACAAATTTGCCACGCCCACTCTAACGCCCATAATGTTTAAATCTGTCTACCGCCGGTATGTGGCGCATTTCAATCTCGCTTTGCTGCTTGAATATCTCTATTTCCCTTTGGTTCCTTTAGCTTAGTAACGGGTATCTGGTAGTCGAGGTACTCGACTGTGAAAAAGAAAATATAAAAAAAAGATATTATAGATCCAAATATCAAGTGCGACACATCTTATGAGATCATCAAATCTTTTAGGGGCTATAAAGGTGAAGAAGATAAATATGTTACCTGGAAAGAATCAGCTGAAATAGCCATGGAGCAATATCCCAGAGGGAGTGAAAGATTTTATTCCAACTTATCTGTATTAAGAAACAAGATAACTGGAATGGCAAACGATGCCTTAACCAACAATGGTACGTCATTAAATTTCATTGCCATAATGGCCAGACTTTACTTTGTCTTTAATGACAAACGACCAATTCATATTATTTAACAGGAATTAAGTGTATTGAGTCAGGGAAAATGATCCATAATTGATTATTATGGTACAGTTAATAAAAAATTAACTCTACTAATTAACAAAACTAGTATGACCTAGGGTAGAAACAAACCTTTAACAGCGGAAATTAATGAGAAACATAGGAAGACAGCTCTAAGAGTTTTCATTACCGGCCTCAACGGCCAAATGTCAGATACAATTTTCTCAATAAATCCACCTGACCTACCAAATGCAATGGTCATAGTCCATAGTTGCTCAACTACTCACAGAAAACATGGTGAGCCAAACTCTGGCCAACCCACCTGGCCTACCAAATGCAATGGTCATAGTCCATAGTTTCTCAACTACTCACAGAAAACATGGTGAGCCAAACTCGGTAGAAATGGTCAAACACATTTGAACCACAAGCCAAGACAACAAAACAATAATTACAATAACCAGCGAAACAATAATAACTTAAGGTTTAATCATGACAACAACCAGACAAAAAAATACTTATGGTAATTATAATCAGAATAAAAATAATTCTTGGAACCAGGGTGGATTTAATAATAACCAACAAAATCAGTGGAACACTTATAGGCAGCCACAAAACAAGCCAGAACCAATAGAGATAGACGAGTCTATCCAGGTTCAGAGCAGGGCTAGCAACGGCTATAATCAAAGCTATAATAAATATCAAAATAAGAATTATAGCCAGAACAAGTGGGATCAAACGAAACAATTTTGGACCCAGACTCCCCTTTGCGATAAAATTGACATTACTTTGGGGACGTCATTTGGCACGTCTATGGTATGTGGAACTTCTGCAACAAAACTAAGATATTTCTCGGTTAAGTTTAGAACAAAAGTCAGTCTTCTTGTAGGTTTTATATTGATGAGAAGTCGGTTCTATATTAATTGGTTTTTCCCTTGCAGTATAAAGTTCAGTCAGCTGTAATGAACAATTATATGTATCGGTTGATTTTCGATCGGACGAGTCAGTGTCGCTAGTTCTTGATTGGCTACATATATCTTCAGGCTCTTTTATTTTATGATCCATCAATGCTACGTTTGTTAAATGAATCTATTCTTCATCGAGTGAAGTCTCATTTTGCCGTTTGCTTTCTTCTATATCAAAATGATTATTATTCATTGTATTTCGGCATGTGGCCGAAAGTATCCTGTGAAGCTGGATGAAGGTGACGTTCCTTCGACGCTGGAAGAAGAAGCGTATCCTGTGAAGCTGGATGAAGCTGTGAGTCCTGTGAAGCTAGATAAAGCTGACGATCCTGTGACCCTGGATGACAAAGCGTATCCTGTGAAGCTGGATGAGCTATGGTTTCCAGGGCGGGTGGATGTAGAGAACTTAACGGGTCTTCTCACCAGTCAGAGGTTCAGCTTTTGGTGGGAAGGGGGTGGCTGGAGTGTGATCCTTTGTTGGTAAAGGATCACGTCAAGGTCACCAATGTTTGTGCCTTCGGAGTCGACACTTCTGGGTCGCACCGCGGGACAAGGGGGTAATGAGCACTTGTCGCTGGCACGGGGACGCTTTGATGGCAGGACGATCGCGTCGCGGCAATGGTATCGATGGTTACTGCGAAACCGAACTACAGGCGATGCTGGAGCTGCATTGAGGGTGAGGTAACGTGGTTAGCTGCTAGTTGAGATAGTGTATTACGAGCCATGTTCCCAGAGGTAGGAAGTAGGTGTGTTGATAACCGATTTATTCTTCATTTGGTACATGTTTATATACTACTTGAAATACGGAGGTTTAGTGTAATGATTAGTGAAGTAAGCTATATTCTAAAGTAGGTCAGGAAAACATGACTATAGTAGCAGTTTGTGTAGTTGTCTCGGCTGACACTGCAAAATGTGCTGACTGCATTGGCCGGTCAGTGTACCGTTGAGTCGGTGAGTTAGTGAGACATATAACATGCTGATCTGCAATTCTCATTTGCAGTGACTTCTACTGAGCGCCAGGTACTGTTCCCAACTTGGATACTGCTTGATTTGTTGGGTGTGGTTCATGTACGGACAGACGGACATGGCTAGATCGACTCGGCTAGTGATCCTGATTAAGAATATATATACTTTATGGGGTCGGAAACGCTCCTTCTGCCCTTCTTTCTGACGAATCTACTCTACGAGTAACGGGTATAAAAGTGTACCCTAACAACTGACGCGTCTGACTTAGCAATTGGTGCTGTTCTATCTCAGGAAGGAAAACCAATTACATTTATTCCAAAAACTCTAACCAAAAACAAACAATTATACCCAACAAATAAAAAGGATCTTTAAGGAACATTAAATCGTCGACATTACTTATATGGGGTTAACAACATCAAGATCTATAGCGATCAAGCCCCTCTTTCATTTTCTATTTCTCAAAAAAAAAACCGAATATCGAAATTAAAACATGGTAGTAGTAGTAGTAGTGTTATTATTCTTTATTTATAAAAAACATTGAAGAAACGGCATTTCAAGTGTACAATTAAAAAGATTCACAAATTTTTATATAAACAAGAATTAAAAAAGGAAAGGAAATATATCGACTTGGTTACTTTAACCGTCTGTCGATCTCCGCTTTCCCAGTGTCAAAACTGCACAGTGTACTACACCTGACTTCCCGGGTCTTCCCCAGATATCAGATCGTTCTACCAATCAGTTTAACAACTAAGTGAGCTGAGATTCGTGTTGGGTTTATAATATGAAGTGCTTAAAAGCTTTCCGTTAAAATGTTGTTTCGGTACCTTAGAACCTGGTTGATGTAGCTGTAGAGAGTTGACCAACATTGCCCATCCAGCGAATTGAATACATCCCGCGGGTGCAGCTGTGCCTTACCGAAATGCAGCTCCCGTAGAATGGGGCAGCGTCCTATAAAATGCACGACGTTTTCCTGCTCCCTCATATTGCACATCGGGCACACCGTGTCGCTGGCTGTGACGTTTGGGATATAGCTTAGTGGGAGGATTTCTCCCCTGGCCATGAAAATGGTACGAATCTTCTCAACTGTGAAAGCGTCAGTAAAATAGTTATCAAGCCCCAGATCATAATTAAGGGACCTATGAGTCATCCTCGTTGTGCTTCTCCTTGATACCATTTTGAACTGAGTCCTATAGGTTCATATGTGCTACAATATTTTTCGCCCATTGCGACCATTGTGAAGGATCGCCTAACTGTAGCCTTTCTCCGTAGGTCTCGGCAAGCGTCTCCCATTCTATGACCCATTGCTTACGCTCCTGCACCAGAAAGTTCGCTAGAATTCATGGCAGCCTATGTTCGGGCACGGTTACCACTTTCTGGATATACCTGAAATGCATTTCAGCTGTAAAAATATGCAGCGGCGACAGTCCTGTTTCAAGATATAGCATCCTTAGAATCTTAGAAGGCTTTCAACTTCTTCATAAGGTGAGATGCCCCAGACCTGCGCGCCGTAACAAAGGATTGACCGCATTGCTGCACTAAACAGTTTGTACTTGCTACTCATTGGAACGTCCTTTTTTCCTAGCAGCGATTTCCATGTGCAGTTTATGGCTAGTTTTGCTTCTCGAAGTTTCTCCTGTAAATGGTTGTTGAAACGACCGTTGTGGTGAATCCAGACTCCCAGATACTTATATGACTTGACAATTTCTAGCTGAATAGACCCTCAATTTCACTTTTCGTTTTGTGCTAGCCTTATCCAATGCCTCTTGAAAATCAGAACTTTCGACTTCTCGGTGTTTACTAACAATCCCCATAACAAACAGTATTTGTGCAGAGCATTAATCATTGTTTGCAGTTCAACGGGGGATTCGGCGAGGATCACAATGTCATCTGCATACAGCAGAGCCTTGATCGAGCATCAAGGCAGGCTATGCGCAATGTCGTTTAAAAAAAGGGAAAACAGGAGGGGGCTGAGTAGACATCCTTGCTTTACTCCAGCTTCCGTGGTAAACCACTCGGATAGTTGTTCTCCATCCCATACTGTCGCCAGGTTATCCGTCTACAAGCTTTGCAGGACGTTCAAAAATGCCGTTGATATGCCGATATTGCTGAGCTTGTAGTTTATACCCCCTTTCCATAGAGTCCATCCGTTCGAAACGGTTGGGATTTTTGACAAATGTGAAACTCCGATTCCCACAGGGCACATCTACCATCTACCATCCGACAACAGCTGTCAAATCAGCTGTGGATAATAAAAACACAAGCAAAAATTGTGAAAGTGGATTTACCAACTATTTTGGCTGTTTTAAAACAGCAAAATCTTAAGTTGAATCAGCTTTTATTGGCAGCCAATTCAGAGGAGTGGAATGACGACGAATTGGATCTGTACGAAAGCATTTTTTCTGCAAAAGAGCAAATGACACGAGGTGTGTGGATGCTGGTACGTGCTCTTAAATTGTATTAAAATACTATTAAAGAATGCGATTTATATTAAACAGATGCGATACGGGACATTTTGGGAAAAGGATATACCGGAAAACAACGACGAGTTCTTCAAAGAGAGCTTTCGTATGAGAAGAGGACCTTTTCGTTTTTGGCGGACCGACTATGTGTTTTGCGGAAGAACTGGCGAAATGCCATTCCTCTGGAAAAGCGGATCGCTATAGCCTTGGGATCATCAGCGGTTTGTTGGGAATGGTCTTGACAGCCACTACAAAAATAACAAGGAAGATCGCTAAAGTCGAGTACCTCGACTATCAGTTACTCGTTACTCAACTAATGGGACCAAAGGGAAATGGAGATATGCAAGCAGCAAAGCGAGATTGAAATGCGCCACCCACCGGCGGAAGACAGATTTAAGCGTTATGGGCGAACTTTTTTTTGGATCAATCGATAGGTATTGACGAGACCAATACATTTCAGTTAAAATTTTGTATCTAGCATGAAAATTGTGGGCGCCACAGGTTTGGGCGGTTTGTGGGCGTTAGAGCCCACTCTGAGATCTCAGCATTCATCCGGACAGACAGACGGACAGACGGACATGGCTAGATCGACTCGGCTAGTGGTCCTGATCAAGAATAAATATACTTTATGGGGTCGGAAACGCTTCCTTCTGCCTGTTACATACTTTCCGACGAATCTAGTATACTCTACTATTACTACTACTCTTCTTGAAACTATGGGAGCTAGACTATTGAGATTTGGCGTGCAGATTCCTGAGCTTCTTACGCAGCGCAAGTTTGTTTCAGCAGAGTGCCACGCCACCTCTAACGCCCACAAACCGCCCAAAACTGTGGCTCCTACAGTTTTGATGCTAGAATAAAGTAGCAAAGCGAGATTAAAATGCGCCACCTACCGGCGGTATACAGATTTAAGCGTTATGGGCGTTAGAGTGGGCGTGGCAATTTTTTTTTGGGTCAATTGATAGGTATTGATGAGAACATTACATTTCAGTTAAAATTTTTATTCTAGCATCAAAACTGTAGGAGTCACAGTGTTGGGCGGTTTGTGGGCGTTAGAGTGGGCGTGGCACTCTACTGAAACAAACTTGCACTGCGTAAGAAGCTCAGGAATATGCACGCCAAATCTCAATAGCCTAGCTCCCATAGTTTCCGAAATCTCAGCGTTCATCTGGACAGACAGACGGAAAGACGTACAGATGGACAGACGGACATGGCTAGATCGACTCGGCTAGTGATCCTGATCAAGAATATATATACTTTATGGGGTCGGAAACGCTTCCTTCTGCCTGTTACATACTTTCCGACGAATCTAGTATACCCTTTTACTCTACGAGTAACGGGTATAATAATGCAGTCATTTTAGTCTGTTGCATTTTGCACAACATTTTAAATGAGCACAACAGCGCTATAAATGGATCTTGGCAACAGCCTGATTTTAACCATCCTGCAGAAAAAATAAGGGCAGCTATTTCTCAATATTGTGTAAATGGTAACAAATAAAGTTCATTAACTATAAATCTGTTTGTTTTTTATTACTTATTATTTTGGTCTATTTTTTCTACAGTTTTGGGAATTCGTTGTGTTTCTCAAGAGCTCCAACAAATCCGATTGGAATTTAGCTTGGCTGTCTGCCATTCTCGACAATATTTCTGTCTGCGCTCGCTGCTCCTCCAGCCTTTCTCGAGCTATCTCCACAAGCTCCGACTTGTGGTCCACCTTTGCGCGCTTAGCAGTGCTGCCTGAACGTTGAATGCCGCTGCAGATTGAAGCTTCCCTGTCATCTGGGTGTACATTCAAGAGCTCCGCAAAGTATTCCCTAGTATCTGCAATAAATACATTTTATTAGATAATTTTAAACCAAAGATATAAGTGTGGGGACATACTCTCGCCTTCCATTTTCAAAAGTTTCCCGTCATCATTCTTTACGTTTTCGTAATGAATGTTTCACTTTCCACTGTCAAGATGAAGAGTTTAGGATTTCCACCCAAAATTATCGCCTAGCTATCGCATAAAGTAGTCCATCAAATTTGGATGGGGAACTAACTGGGAAATTTTCGGAACGGCAAAACCTTATGGACCATCCGTTCAACGGATGGTAGATGGTGGATGGATCTCTGTGGGAAGACCCTGTTAGGGTTCTTCTGTCTATAGAGTCAAAGGCAGCTCTAAAATCTACAAAGAACGCGTATAACTTTCTCCCGCTATCGATATATGACCTTGCTATACGTGTAAGACTGAAAATGTTGTCTACTGTCGAATATCCTTTTCTAAAACCGGCTTGGAATTCAGTAAGAATGTGGTTGTTTTTTATCCAGTTTTTTAGCCGCTCGAGTAGCTACGCAGAGAAAACTTTAGCTAACGCATTTTGAAAAGAGATTCCTCTGTAGTTAGATGTCACTTTCGGGTCGCCTTTCTTAAAGATGGGAAAAATTATAGCTTTTTGAAAGCTCTTTAGGACTGTTTCCGATCCCAAGAACTTGTTGAAAGCAGTGACAAGGCTGGCTTTAAATTGAGGAGTGGCGTACTTTATGAATTCCGATGGTATTCTGTCAGGCCCGGGTGCTTTTCTTTCTTTTAACATTGAAAGTAAATTTTCCACTTCTAGTATTGTCACACATTCATCTAAATAACGATTCTTTACCCACGGCATTGCAAAGTGCAGCGATAGCGTCCAGTCGAGAGGCGCTAGAAGATCACGGAAATATTTTCCTAGAACATCTGCATTAACTTCCATTGATTTTACAAATGAGTTTCCATTGAGTTTCCTAATAGTACTCCAATATGCCCTGCTAACTGTTATGGAATCCAATGATCTCGCTAGGTTAATGTAAAATTGCGTCCGAGCGTTTTGACAAGTTAACTTGTATGCGGCGTTTGCTTCATGATACATTACCGCTGTCCTTGCTGCGTTAGTAGATTTGGCCTGCCCTAGCAAGTTGAAGGAAAGTATTCGAGCTGCCTCACACTGCTCCGTGTACCACTCTTGCTTAAAGTCTCTGGGCTTTCTACGTCCTCGATTATTAGCGGCATTGGTAATGCACTCTGTAAGAAATCCTTCAATTTCATCACAATTGGTTGCCAGGTTTCGGTCCAACTTTGTCCTATAGTTTTCACTCTCTCGATTTCGCCAGATCAAACTTTGTAGAAGTCCAAGCGGCGCTGTGCTTGCGACCGATGTTGTGGAGAGGGTGTAACTTCCAACGGGAGATGGTCAGAGAATATTTGACTGCTCACTTGGAAGTCCTTGATAGTTTCTATCCATGTACCGCGTGCCATACATAGGTCGATGGTAGACCGATCTTCACCTCTCATGGAGCTTGTGACTACCTGCTGGTCGAATCCATGAAGTTGAGCTTCACCCAGGCTTGCGTTACAATCTCCTATGATCAGTGCACTTTCATTTAGTCGAGCATGGTTTAAAACCTCATATAACTTCCCAGAATCTCTTTCCCAATGATTGCAGTTAATATACACTGGCAGCAGGTGCAGGTTTTCATTTTCTACCGTCCTCAGTTGGATAATAGTGGTCTCATCTACATTTATGAACCTGATTATATTCCGGTCGTGAAGTTCTTTTTTTATTCCAAATAGCATTCCACCACTTGCTCGTCCTCTTGCGCTAGTTCGGATGGCGGGCACCCATCTAAGCACAAAATCTTTAAATTTGACTTCGACAGCATCCAATTTGGCTTCAAGGAATGTATCAGATAGAATGAAAATTTGAAACGACGCAATGTACTGAAAGAAATTGTTATATATAAGCTTATTTTTTATTCCTGCCACATTATAGGACAATATTTTGATCTCCAGTCTCTTTATGGTATCGGCATCTTCATTCGCATTTGCACCTGCAACATTACTACATTTTAACAAAGGACTACCTCTACTACATTTACTCTTGTTTATTTTTAGTTTTTTGACTTCGACTTTTGAGTTAGGGATGCTTAATTAATGTCAGACATTTTCAAACTGTTTCCGTATATTTCCTTTAATTTTGTTTCAGCTGGTTTTCCTTGTCACATAAGCACCTTATTATTATTAAAGGACATCCAATTTCCGTCTACTGTCGTTTTGGACTTTTACTTTTGTTTCCCTGCGAATGGTCAGAAGAAACTTTTTTAGCTTTGGACTTTAATTTTGTTTCCCTGGGAATGGTCAGAAGAAACTTTTTTAGCTCTAAAAGAGCCATTTTATTCGACTGTTTTTCCAATGTCAAATCCTTGTCGAGGAACACCTGACTTCCGCGCAATTTATGGCCATTCTTCAAAATATTCTCCGCTTCTCCTTGGGATTCACATTCCACTAGAACCATCATTTTGCCATCCCGCTTATTAAGCTTTCGCACATCGGAAACCCTTGAACCTTTTTATTGTAGTTTCTCTTCAATCAGAGTTTTTACAGCCAATTTGCTACATTTTTTTTCTTTTGTTGTTCTAGCAGCATATTTATGGTTCGCTTATCAGCTTCTCTATCTGCGCGAAGGCTTATAACCTCTTCTTTTAGCCGCGCATTGTCGTCGGTAAGCTATTTGACCTGCAGAGAAATAGCCCCAATATCGCTTTTCAGCTCTTGTTTAAGCCCTTCGACGTCCGATTTAGTTGGCAGATTTTTTAACTTTATGTCGAGCAGCTTCGACATAGCTTATGTCAGATCCTTCAGTGATGTTCCACCTGCAATGTTTTGGGACATATTCTCCAGCTTCCGCTTTTGTGATGCCTGCACCGGTGATAAGTAGTTGTCTTTTTCATCCGAACTCGACATGACTAATTATTTACCCGCCTAGCAGTATGCTCTATTTTAATAAAAAAAAACGGTACCTGGCGCCCTTCCGTGGTGGCCGCTATGTTCAATGTTCTCGTTGAGTGTTAGGCACTCACTGCGGCTGCGACCAGCTGATGGTTACCACCTCTAGTCTTGTTTACTTCTTCCCACGCCGGTTCAACTCATCCGCGCTTTCCTGCCCAAAAAATGAGTGAAAACCGAGATCAGCTTTCTGCAAAACTAAATGCTGATTTTCGTGAGGTACGCTGGTCTTTGGACGTAAGGGAGGTTACAATACATGACTCGATTAATGTATTCGGAAATACTTGATAAATAAAATATTTTTATAGAGTTCAAAAACCACTTAAAGAAAATTTTATAAATAAGTTTTTATACACTAAGACAGTTGTCCAGGATGTCGAAAACGCTGACAGATCTCTCATAATCACTCATTGTAGAGCTCACAGAGGACTTGATGAAAATTACAAACACATAACTTGACTTTAGTTTTGGCCTAATTTATACGAAAAGCTTAAAGAGTTTATTAAGAATTGAACAAACACCCAGTACAGATTCCTATCGGACAATCACCTATTCCAGAAAGAAAATGTGAAAACTTTCATCTTGACATATATTTCGCCCAAAATCTTATATTTAGGGTATTCAATTGCGTTGCAGAAGTGTAAACTTTGTAAGTTTGCCAGACGAGAATTGTGAACGCCCTCTATTTTAAAATATCGTTGCAGGAAATTGACGTACAAAATAACGCAAGCTTTTAAATTTTTGTGAAAAGAAGGCTATGATAATTTCTGTCATTAAAACCCAACTTTTCAGTATATTTTTAGTATTTTAGATAAAATTCCTACCCATTATTAACCCCCTATTTCTACACAAGTACAACAGATTTGTATACATAGGCTGGGGTGTTGTAGGCCTTGAAAACTATTTTGTATGGAAATTGTTGTTGGAACTGCTTACACTTTTACACTTTTCAAACGATTGCAACGCAATTGAATACCCTAATTGATTACCTGTATAGATTCGTATTCGAAATACTAAGTCGTAAAAGAAATCCCTAATAAACTAAATATAGAAAATAAATAGGGTATTCAATTGCGTTGCAATCGTTTGAAAAGTGTAAAAGTGTAAGCAGTTCCAACAACAATTTCCATACAAAATAGTTTTCAAGGCCTACAACACCCCAGCCTATGTATACAAATCTGTTGTACTTGTGTAGAAATAGGGGGTTAATAATGGGTACAAATTTTATCTAAAATACTAAAAATATACTGAAAAGTTGGGTTTTAATGACGGAAAATATCATAGCCTTCTTTTTCCTTCAAAATTTAAAGTTGGCGTTATTTTGTACGTCAATTTCCTGCAACGATATTTTAAAATAGAGGGCGTTCACAATTCTCGTCTGGCAAACTTACAAAGTTCACACTTTTGCAACGCAATTGAATACCCTAAAAGTTTTTACAATAAAGATAGACAAAATAAGAATTACCAGGAGAGGTAATTTACAAAAAGAAACACGGGGAAAGAAACAAGCTTAATTCTAGATATAAAAAAAATGAGTTAGGGAAATCTCCCTAATAAAGTTGTTATAAATAACAGAAGCCTTACGATTCATAAAGATAAAATTAAATATTTTGTTTCAAATTACAGATCATGATTTTAATAATGTACTTATTATTGCTGGTAGCTACAACCAAATCCGAAAATATGGATTACACAAACAATGATTTTCTTCTTTACAAGGATACCAAAGATGTTCTTATCTATGATTCATACGCAGATTTATTTCATATAACTAATATAAGTCTACAAGGATACCAAAGATGTTCTTATCTATGAATCATACGCAGATTTATTTCTTTAACTAATATAAGTCTTTATAGAAATATAAGTAATCCTGAAATAGAATTTCTAAAGAATCAGGACAGCAAGAATTAAAGGATTACGATTAAAAAATTATCAAATTACCTATCACTGTAATAACACCCAGTACAACGAAAAGAGGCATTAATGAAATAGGCACTTTTCACACAGATCATGATGATTTCATAACAGATCAAAGTAAAATCGATGCTTTAATACAAAATAATAACGATCAATTCGTTATTAATTCTAAACTATTTAAACAGATAAAATCTTTATTTGAAGAGTTCAAAGCAGCTTTTAAGAATCAAGAAATTGCACTCAGAAACAAGAAAGAACGCTATAGTCGAGTACCTCTACTATCAGATACCTGTTACTCAGCTTAAGGGACCAAAGGGGAATGGAGATATGCAAGCCCCAAAGCGAGATTGAAATGCGTCACCTACCGGCGGTAGAAATCGTGGGCGCCACAGGCTTGGGCGGATTGTGGGCGTTAGAGTGGGCGTGGCATATTCGTGTAACAAACTTGCGCTGCTTACAAGGCTGAGATCCCAATTCTCTATCTTCGATAGTTTCCGAGATATCAACGTTCATACTTACGATTGTTTAAAGTGGACATGAAAACTTTTTTTTGGGTCAATCGATATGTATTGATGGGAAGAATACATTTCAGTTAAAATTTTTATTCTAGCATCAAAACTGTAGGAGCCACAGTTTTTGGCGGTTTGTAGGCGTTAGAGTGGGCGTGGCACTCTGCTGAAACAAACTTGCACTGCGCAGGAATCTCAGGAATCTACACGCCAAATCCCTGTATTGTAGCTTGTATAGTTTCCGAGATCTCAGCGTTCATACGGACAGACGGACATGGCTAGATCGACTCGGGTAGTGATCCTGATCAAGAATATATATACTCGGAAACGCTTCCTTCGGCCCGCAACAGTAAATATTTATTTACCTACACATAAAATTTCTGCTGTAGCGTGCCGAATACATAAATTTAATATAGTTTATTTATTTTATCGAATGTAATATAATTTTTCGTCACAATTGTTGATATCAGAAATTTTTGTTAAGAGCGCTTTCGCCACTACTTTTTACCTCGTTAAGAGGTGTTTTTGTTTGATATTAGAAGTTTTTTTGCACAAGAGTTTAAGTACCCCAATACCATGACTAGGAGTCGTCCCCATATGGCTTGGCTATTGAAAAACCAAACACACACTTTCATGTTCCACTTCGGCTTAACTTTATTCTAATAAGGTATGGGTTGTTTACATTCACATTTTATTAAGAATGAAACATATAATATGAATATTAAACTTTTTAATAACAAGTTTTATTGCTTCAATTACCTATTTTAATAGCACACGTTTGGAATCTCAAGGGTTGTGTAGTTTCAAATTCCAAGAGAAATCTGTTGTTTCTTACATTTCCCGCTGAACTAGCGGGTTTTGCCAAGGTGGTAGAACAAATTGATCAAGTTTCCTATTTCGGTTAGCTTCATGCAAGCAAAGGACCCTAAAGACATAACAGATTTTCCGTTCGAAAAAATCTAATAAGAATATTTTTCATCAAATTGGTTTTTTTCTTGTTTATTCCAATAAGTATGAAATATTACGTATACGGAGCTGAAACCAGTTGCACTTTTTATCGCTAAATATCTTCCAAATCGTTCGACTCAATTTTGAGAAAATAGTCAAACACTGGTTTTAAAAAAACCTTTTTATCATAACTCTAAATCTATTATATTCATACAATTTTACAATATGAAAAGTATTTAGCAAATGAAATTATCTTTTCAGAGATATATAGCACGTTTCTGTAGCATTAGTTGTTTAGCTACTATAAGCATTTTAATTCTGGTTTTTTTTTTTTCCGCTAAACTAACGAGTTTTTCCAAAAGTCGTAGAACAAACGTTTCCGATTTCAAGCTACTATATACACCCATAGGGTTTCCAAAACCCTAAAACTAAGATGGAATGCATACAAACCCACAAACAAAGGGACAAACATTTTCATTTTGGGAAGAAGAAGAAAATCTTGTTTTTTGAATTACTTTTGAACGGAACATCGGATTTCAACAAATGAGGTGTCATTCGACGCGTATTCTCAGTAAGAATAAAACTAGCTAAATAACCGGGGGCTTTTATCTCCACCGTATCCAGCAGCTCCAATTTTCTAAATTTTTACTTTTACATTTTCACATTTACAATATTCTTAGTTAGTGCGATACCTTTCGATTGGTGTATCACTCGTTATGATCGGACTATAATTGCAGATTTTCAATTCTGCGGCTATATATAGTAGTTGTCTTCGCACGCTCTCTTGCGCGCTTCGCCACTACGTGTACTGCCGTCCGCAGTGATAGTTGTCGAAATCGGCTTTTTCCGGCTTATATTCTACCTGCAAAAGAAATAGGGCTTTTAAGAAAGCTACAGCCCGACAGGTTTTTCGGCTAAAGTTCCAGACTAGCAAGTTCTTAGGATTGCAAAACGTTTTTAAAGGCTTTCTTTAAAGGTTAAATTATTTAGAAGAAAGAAAATACATTATTAAATTTTGCAAATGGAAATTTATGGAAAATGGTTAGGGTTACGTATGAAGGCAGTAATAAAATAGCCTTCCGTTCTACATGACGACATTGAAGTGAATAATCCATTGGGGCCACATTGCAAACCAATATTACTGCACCTCTGCAGTACAAACATATTTTTTACGCAGGGCTTCTTAAGTCAGGTGATGTAAAAAGTTTTGGAAATTTAAAACGCTTGAATAAACTTTTTGAGTTATTTTGAGATTTTGAATATAATGGAACTTAAATTACAGTGGATGGAAAAAAGTATACGGTATTTTTAATATTATTTCTTATTTTGGGTGATAACTTAGGATTAAACAGTATACTTGGGTTTACTACGTCATTTATTTTGAACTATTTTTTCCGATTTTTTAAAATACCAAAGACTGAATCAACCACTTGTTATGAAGACTTAGTTCCACTCAGTAGATCTGAACATAGCTATAAAAATGACCTTCAGAACTTAGATTGTACTTTGACCGGGATAAAAACAGACTGCGTTTTTAACAACTTAATCCACTTTTATGTAACTAAAAAATTTTCAGTTTACATGATGTCGTCGAAGGTATTTTTAAATATGATATGTGCCACATTGTTTTATATTTTGTTACTGTTGGAATTTGAATGTTCAAATATACAAAAATCCCATGGATATTTGTGCTGTTCATGTTTGCATGAATGTATGTGTTCTAGAGGTAGACGCACATTCCGATGTCTTGGTTTCCTAGGAAACCGCTCAAGGAAACGGGACCATCGTGCTTCATCTTCCTATCTTCTCGTCGTTCTTTTTCTCTCTCGATATTCTCGTTCACTTCGATTCTGGCGTTGAGAGCGTGCGGTTCACACAATCTAAGTTTGCATTATTATTTGTTCATTGGGAGGTTGTTTGTTTAATAATTAACTGTATTACATATATTCATTAACAGAACCATAGGTTATGGGCCCAGACACAGTTGCAGTGAATAAATAATAAAATGAATGTCCCAATTGTAATATGTTGCTCCAATTAAGATTGTACGCCAACCTTTTAGTTAGAGTTCTCTTTATTAAATAAACTCTTAACTCTATTACAATTCTTAGTACAGCTACTGAGAGTGTAGATGCGCCGCCAGAGACGCCGGCAGAGCAGCGTTCAATGCTTAGGTATAGATGTATGTATTAGTAGCCGCTGGGGAAGAGTCGCCGCGGCGGAGGGGAGGTCTTATGTTTACTTGGTGACAGAGCGGTCGCGCATGTCAAATATGCAGACTCAGCACTGTCCAGTCCCAGCCCAATCCCATTGCACTAAACGGCGATCATATTACCGGCTTACTTATTGTAGCCGAGTGCTACAATGTATATGTAATAATATTAATGCGAAACACTGAGTACAGTTTGCATTCAATATGTGAACATACTACAGTGCTTTAAGCGTTACAATTTAAAGTGCATAAAAGTGAACTAATTATAAGTTGTGTACGAATATGCGCATCTACATATGTACATATATGTACACACGTGCGGAGTGGTCCATGAAGAACAAGGAGCAATTTCTGAACAATAAAGAGGGTTAAATTGGTTTTATGTATAACGCTGCGACTATTTCGCTGCAAAACATTTTTCTATTTCCAGGAAGAAGTGCATACATATCACCAATTCGCCGTGATCTTTCTAGAACAAACTTTTTCGAATTCGCCGAGAAATCTTTCCTGAACACACACATACAAACGCTTCGACGTTGCGACGGGACAGTGTTGCCAGACAGTCTGCTGCTGAAAGACATTGTTGCTGGACAGTGTTGAGCGACGTTAATGCTGTTGAAAGTTGCTGGCCGCTGTTGCTAAAGATTCCTGTGAAAAGTTGTTGTTGTGGAAATTATTGCTGTGAAGGGTTGCTGTTTGGTGTTGCTGAGGAGAGTTGCCAGGTAGTTGTTGCGGTGCTGTTTTGATTGAGAACCATACAATGGATAAAGGGAAAAGAAATATCAAGCCGTTTGACGGTGAAAAATATTCAATATGGAAGTTCAGAGTGAGAGCGCTGTTAGAAGAGCACGACCTTTTGAGGGTCATAGATGAAACTCATGCAGAAGTGACCGATGAGATAAAACAGGCAGAACGAAATGCTACAAGTTTAATAATTGAATATTTAAGTGATGCGTTCTTATCTTAAGTTTAGATGTAATTTACGAGAGAAGAAGCTTGGCATCGCAACTATCTCTGCGAAAGAAACTTTTAGCCATGAAATTAAAAGGTGACACTTCACTCCTCAATCATTTTAATTTCTTCGATGATCTCATTACTGAACTTATCGTGTCAAAAGCAAGGTTTTATGATATGGATAAAATTTCCCATTTACTCCTAACTCTTCCACCCAGTTATGATGGAGTTATAACCGCAATAGAGACTCTATCTGAAAGTAACTTAACATTAGCTTTTGTAAAAACACGACTTGTCGACCAAGAGATTAAGCTTAGGAATATAAGTAAGGATACGAGTGTTAAAGTCTTGCAAGCAATTAACAAAAAGGACTTAAAAGATATAACATTTAAAAATAATCCAATGCAGAAGTTCAAGAAGAATCAGTTCAAGCTAAGTTTCAAACCGAAACCAAAATGTTTTCATTGCGGTAAGCCAGCTCATTTAAAGAAAGATTGTTTCCTTTTGAAAAGGCAGAGAAATGCAACTTCCAATTCAAAGTCAAGCGAGGCTGAGTTTATCCTAGACTCAGGAGCATCGGACCACCTTATAAATGACACAGCATTGTTCTCCGAATATGAGCGTTTGCAATCAAATGTGGCCATCGAGATTGCCAAGCGCGGAGAGTTTATCTACGCTACAGCCAAGGGAGTGGTCAATCTTAACAGCTGCGGACCCCAAATCACCTTGTAAAACGTTTTGTATTGTAAGGATATTCCACACAACCTACTATCGGTAAAGAAGATGCAAGATGCAGGCATGACCATCGAACTTAACCCTGAAGGTGCAA
This sequence comes from Drosophila suzukii, assembly GCF_043229965.1. NCBI lineage: Eukaryota > Metazoa > Arthropoda > Insecta > Diptera > Drosophilidae > Drosophila > Drosophila suzukii. The sequence goes on along the minus strand of NW_027255898.1, from coordinate 1,531,669 downwards.
AAGTATCTAAAAATGGTAAATTGGCCTTTAATTGAACATGTGAGTACAATGTACCTGTTATAAAATTTAAATTGAACAGTAAAATATTTACGGCTAAAATTTCTAATAGTGATGAGTATCGATTATGACATGAAAGATTAGGCCATAAAAAAAACAAAAAAAATTTATTTAGAAATAAAACGAAATAGTCTTTTTTAAAATACTAATATGTTAAACAATAATAATTTAAACCATGAAATATGCGAGGCTTGTATAAACGGCAAGCAAGCTAGATTATAGTTTCAAAAATTTAAAAAGAAAGAAAACATTACACGATCATTGTTTGTTGTTTATTCGGATATCTGTGGTCCAATAACACTCTCTACCATTGATAATAAAAACTACTATGTAGTTAAATAAAAACTACATACTAGTTTTTATTGATCAGTATACACATTACTGTGTGACCTATTTAATAACTTATAAGTCGGATGTGTTTTTTGTTTTCAAAGACTTTATAGCGAAGAGCGAGGCTCACTTCAATTTAAAAATTGTGAATTTATATATCGATAATGGAGGGTAATATCTTTCTAACGAAATGTGTGATTTCTGTGCCGAAAAAGGCATCAGCTATTATTTAACGGTTCCTCATACTTTACAATTGAATGGTGTATCAGAACTGATGATTAGAACAATCACCGAAAAGGCTCGATCTATGATCAGTTGTGCTAAGCTCAATAAGCATTTTTGGGGTGAGGCTGTTTTAACAGCAACCTATTTAATTAACAGATCCCCAAGAAGAGCATTGCAACAGATAAATAAAACACCATTTGAGATGTGGCATAACAAAAAGCCAACGTTGAAATATCTTAAAATATTTTGTTCGACGGTATATGCTTTGAATAAAATACGAAAAAGAAAGTTTGACGAAAAGTCAATTAAAGCTATACTTGTTGGATATGAACCAAATGTTTATAAGTTGTGGTCTGAGGAATCGAGGAAATTTATGACATCAAGAGATGTTGTGGTGGATGAAATAAACATGTTAATATCAAAGTTTTACATGGGGAAGATTCTGTGTTTCAAAGTAATACTGTTGAAAAAAATAATGAATCTTTAAGTAGAGGAATTGAAGAGTTGGATTTTTCTTTGATGGAAAATAATGAATCTGTTGATTCTGAGTTAAGTGATAAACTATAAATTAAAAGAAAACAAAAGTGAAAAAGAAATCAGACGCAGTGAAAGAATTTAAAGTAAACCCAAATTATCATATCGATTTTTAGAAAGGTGTCTCATACATACTCAAATATTCTTAAGTGATATTCCTAATACCTTTGATGAAATTAAGTTTCGTGAGGACAGATCTTTCTGGGAGAAAGCTATACAAGATGAACTTAATTCTCATTTTCAAAATAATACTTGGTCCTTAGTTCAAAGGCCAGAAAATAAAAACATAGTTGATTGCAGATGGGTATTTAGTATAAAACAAGATTAATTTGGGAACTTAGTAAAGTATAAAGCAAGACTTGCAGCTCGGGGCTTTACTCAAGATTATATGACTGATTACGATGAGACATTTGCACCAGTTGCACGAATTTGCAGTTTTAGATTTTTGTTGGCACTTTCAAATCAACACGATTTAATAGATGAATTCTACATGAGCGTTCCAAAAGGCCTGAGCCACTCTTAAACTATAAACTTAAATAGAGCTATATATGGTCTTAAGCAAGCTGCTGGATGTTGGTTCGAAGTTTTTGAAAGTGCTTAAAAACTTAGGAGTTGATCGGTGTATATATATTTTGGATAAGGGAGAAATTAAAAGAAATGTATATATCATCTTATTTGTGGACGATGTAGTAATTGCTACAAACAAATCTGATACAATGTCGCATTTTAAATCTTACCTTCATGACCGATTTACGTGAAATTAGACACTTTATTGGCATAAAAATTGATAGAACTAATGGAGAGATTTGTCTTAGTCAGTCAGCATATATTAAAAATGTGTTGAAAAAATTTAATATGGAAGAGTGTAATTCAGTTAGTACTCCCCTCCCAAATAAGTTAGACTATACAGCTCTACAATCAGAAATATCATGTTATGTACCGTGTAGAAAATTAATTATGTTATTTACAGCGCCCGACTTAAGTACTTCAATAAGTATTCTATGCAGATATACAAACAACAAAAATAAGGAACTATGGCAATGCCTTAAAAGAGTTCTTAGATATCTGAAGAGAACTGTTAATATCAAGCTTAGATTGAAGAAAGAAGCTAATTTTTTTATTTTTTTATTTATTTATATTCTAGCGCTACAAGTTCACACTTATAATTATCGCGCTTAATAATATTCTTACAGGATATGTAGATTCCGATTGGGCTGGAAATGAAACTGACAAAAGATTTACCACTGGGTATCTTTTTAAAATGTTTGAAAATTGTTTGGTTCCATGGAGTACCATGAAGCAAAAGTCGGTTGCTGCTTCATCTACTGAAGCAGCATACATGGCCTTGTTTGAAGGTGTAAGAGAAGCTCTTTGGTTAAAATCACTAATAAATGAGATTAATCTAGAATTAAGTGGTCCTATAGATATTTTTGAAGACAACCAAGGTTGTATAAGTCTTGCAAAGAATCCTACTTGCCATAAGAGAACAAATCACATAGATATTAAATATCACTATATAAGAGAGCAAATTGACAAGAAACTAATTTGTGTAAAGTATATTCCCACAGATCTGCAACTAGCCGACATACTGACGAAGCCAATACCATCTGCACGGTATATTTCCCTGAGAAGCCAGCTTGGACTTTCTGAATAAACCAACTATGAACCGTGTGAACTGTTGCTGAAAATCCATCGCTTTTAGAAGCCAAACATGAAATGGATCTCATGAAGTCTTCTGTGAATAATTTAAATTTCCATACTTACTAAGTCTTAAGAAATTGAATTGAATTTATATTCTTTTGGTACGGCGATTTAGAAATTGAAAATACTTGTCCAGCATTTCAAATTAACTTTTTTAAAAATGTAACATTAAAGCTTAACTTTTGTTAAACAACAACAAAGATAGCTTGTTCAAGAGTTCAAGAGTCAGGCCCCTCGAAGTATTTATGGACATTTTCATATGAGGCAAAACATAACAGTTTAAAATTGTACGTTAAAAATATTTCATCAAGACGAAACGTTTTATTACCTATAGGTACCAAAATTTCTTTCTTTTAACGAACTGATTTTGTTGGTCTGCTCGCTACGAGATCCGTGCGGCTAGCTCAGAAGATTGTATGTTTGACCCACCAAATTTATATGATCAGTAAGAAATCACACGGTTCGAATGCAAACAGTCGGTTTTGTTTTCGTTTTATTAATAAAGCGTGTGGGTGGCTGCGCTGGTTTCGGTATCTACTCGCTCTGGTTCCACAGGCTGCTGATGCTCCTATCGACGCTCCTGTGTCTCGGGATGCTCGTTGTGGCCGCCTCTGCTCGCTTGCCGACGCACTTTTTCGGGGTCGCGTCACCGTTCTCAGACTAGGGTGAACAAGCCTTGCTCTCCAGGGCAACGCCCTTCGAGGCCATACCTGTCCCTTACTCTGTACCGGACGGTCCCGCTATTTTCTTGTTCAGATCGCGCTGACAGTCAAGGCTAACGCCAGGAAGCTGCCTAGCCGCTCACTTTGCTTTACGTTTAGCGCAGACGAACGTTCCACCCGGCTTCACCCTAATGCTTGACTTCCGCGACGTTCCTGCGCTCCCTAATGAGCTCCGCGCGGCAATGGTGACGTGGCTGCCGGTAATGTCTGCTGGCATCGCTGCCGATGTCCTCTGCGCTGTTTCTTGTCTTCCGTGTCTTTGGGCAACCGCCGTTCCGGGACTTGCCAAACCGCTAGGCTTCTCCAGGACAACGCCTCTTGAATGCCTCAACGGGTCGATCGCTCGCCCTTCCTGACTGGTAGCTTGGCGTTTCTGGCACTCGGGGTTTTAGGCAGCTGCTGTTCGGGGACTTCGCCGGAAATCGCTTGAAACCTTAAATCGATCCACCACTCGTCCTTCACGCCAGGTCCTGCTTGGTCGGGCAAGGTACGCTGGGTCTTAGACAACTTTCTCACCCGAGCTCAAGGTCTTCGTCGCAGGCCTCTTTCGCTTGACTCTGACATATCAGCCGGGCGATTCGCCAGGGTGTGGTCGTGACAAAGCTGAAAACCAAACGGACTTCAGCCACTTGTGTCTTAATTCGGAGACTCCTGATGTCCCAATCCCGAACTTCTCGACGTAGCGATCTTGTTCCCTGAAGGATTCCCTCGGCGCTGCTTCCGACGACTCGCCTTGTTGTGGCTCCCTCGTAGTTTGCTTGGTTGACTGACTGTTCACTTCGGTATCTAGACTGATCTTGATGGTTTGACTTCCCGTGGTCTACTGATCCAGCTGCCAGCGCTCTGCGGCTTTATATAGGGCCTCCGGGAACCGTTATTTCCCTTTTTCCCACTGCTGCCGTCGCTCTGGTTCCCGTGATGTGTCACTTCTTCTCCCGGTCCAAAGTTCACGGTAGAGTCCAAGGTCCGGTGGAGTTCCGTTATCCCCTTTTGCACACGGCACTCTTGTTCTGACCGCCAAGTATCCACTCTCTCATTCTCCGCTCCTTGGTCTCCAAACTCTCTCTTACTCCATCCTTGGTCCCCAAACTCTCTTATTCTCCCACATTGGTCTTAAAACTCTATTCTTCTCCAACCGCTCCTCGCCGCGCCGTTACTACGTGAATTCACCGCGTATCTGGTAAGCGGCAGGCCATCTGTTGCTGCTGCTGCTTAGATTTGTGGGAAGTTATTAAATTGAAATGTAATGTTAGGAAATGTGTTAACTATGTTATGTAACAAATGAAGTTTGTACTAAGATTTAATTTTCAATAAAATTAGTTTTTATTATTGAAAAATTGGCCTTTAAAAAAAGAAAATGGGTTCATTTACTTACGAAAAAACGCTGCAATTTGTAATAAAAACTGTTATTCAAATTAGAAACAAGAAAGGAAGTTATCTTCGGCAAGCCGAACCTTATATACCCTTGCAGTTATAATTATTAAATTTAAAAATACAAAAAATGATATTCCCAACAGTATAAGATAGTATGTCAAAAAACACCGAAGCTATAATTTGTTTCATATTATTTTCCCACCAAATTTTCGATCGTTCCTATGGCAGCAATATGATATAGTCTTCCGATTTTGATTAAATTAAATACGAAATTCAGAACAAATTAAAAAATGTTATTTCCAAGCGTAGGAGATTATAATTTAAAAAACACCGAAACTATAATTTGTTTCATATTATTTTTCCACCAATTTTCCGATCGTTCCTATGGCAGCTATGTGATATAGACGTCCGATTTTTGATAAAATTTAATTCGAATATCAAAACTAATTTAAAAATGTTATATTCAAGCTTAATAGGTTATATGTTAAAAACACCAAAGATATAATTTTTAAAAATTTTTTTTCCCATTATTCCAATGGGAGCTATAAGATATGGTTGTCCGATCGGGCTAGTTCCGACTTATATACTACCTGCAAAAGAAATAAGACTTTTGGAAAAGTTTCAGCCCGATAGCTTTAAAACTGAGAGACTAGTTTGCGTAGAAACGGACGGACAGACGGACATGGTTAGATCGACTCGTCTAGTCATGCTGATCAAGAATATATATACTTTATGGGGTCGGTAACATCTCCTTCACTGCGTTGCACATTTCTGACTGATGTCAATATACCCTCTGCAACAGTATAAAACAAGGAAGAACGCTATAGTCGAGTACCTCGACTATCAGATACCCGTTACTCAGCTAAATGGAGATATGCAAGCAGCAAAGCGAGATTAAAATGCGCCACCTACCGGCGGTATACAGATTTAAGCGTTATGGGCGTTAGAGTGGGCGTGGCAAATTTTTTTTCGGATCAATCGATAGGTATTGACGAGACCAATACATTTCAGTGAAAATTTTTTATCTAGCATGAAAATTGTGGGCGTCACAGGTTTTTGCGGTTTGTGGGCGTTAAAGTGGGCGTGGCAAACTTTTTTTGGGTCAATCGATAGGTATTGATGAGAACAATACATTTCAGTTAAAATTTTTATTCTAGCATCAAAACTGTAGGAGCCACAGTTTTGGGCGGTTTGTGGGCGTTAGAGTGGGCGTGGCACTGTGCTGAAACAAACTTGCGCTGCGTAAGAAGCTCAGGAATCTGCACGCCAAATCTCAATAGCCTAGCTCCCATAGTTTCCGAGATCTCAGCGTTCATCCGGACAGACGGACAGACGGACATGGCTAGATCGACTCGGCTAGTGATCCTGATCAAGAATATATATACTTTATGGGGTCGGAAACGCTTCCTTCTGCCTGTTACATACTTTCCGACGAATCTAGTATACCCTTTTACTCTACGAGTAACGGGTATAAATAGCCTTCAAATACGAAAAAAGTTTCTTGATTTACAAAAAAAGTTTGTTATACGGTATAAAAAAAAAAACTTCAATACAAAAAAAAATTTTTAGAATTACGAAAAAGACCGTTATATACAGAAAAAGAGTCCATATATTAAAAAAGAAAAGCCCTTAAAGATTTGAAAAGCATTACTTGCTCTTTAGAAAAAAAGCTTTTTTTTCAGAACACTTTTCCTAATTCAAGAAACTTTTTCCAACTTAGAAGGCATTTTGCCATGGATTTAAGAACAATTTGTAGTTATTTCCAGAAAGTGCTCACATAAATTCAAGAAAATTATTTACATAAAGTTAAGGCGAGTCGCCGTTGGATGAAAATCATTCACGATTTTCTTCAATCACCGGCGAATTTCTCGAATTAAGGGTGATTTGTTTTTTTGTAAATCATTTTCTTGAATTTATGTAAGCACTTTTTACAAAATACGGCAAAATACCTTATAAGTTGGAATGTTGGTCTCCAAACTCTCTCGTACTCCATCAGTGGTCTCCAAACTCACTTATTCTCCCACATTGGTCTCCAAACTCTCTTCTTCTCCAACCGCTCCTCGCCACGCCGTTACTACGCGAATTCGCCGCATATCTGGTAAGCGGCAGGCCATCTGTTTCTGCTGCTCCTTAGATTTGTGGGGAGTTTTTGAACTCCTCACAATTTTCCTTTCGTTCACTGGCTGCAGAACTTCGATAAAAATCAAATAGTAGTAACAAACTTGCGTTGCGTACAAGGCTACGGAATCTAAATCTGAGATCCCAATTCTCTATCTTTGATAGTTTCTAAGATATCTAAGATATTTTTGAAGTTTGTGGGTGATAAAGTGGGCTTGGCAAACTTTTTTGGGTCAATCGGTAGGTATTGACGAGACCAATACATTTCAATTAAAATTCTTGTTCTAGCATCAAAACTGTAGGAGTCACAGTTTTGGGCAATTTGTGGGCGTTAGAGTGGGCGTGGCACTCTGCTGAAACAAACTTGCGCTGCGCAGAAATCTTTGGAATCTGCATGCCTAATCCCAGTATTGTAACTTGTAAAGTAGTTTCATAGGCTCGGATGCGGCTCAGTCTGGCCAGGATCCCCTTTACAGAAAAATTTATAAAGGATGGGAAATGGATTGGAGATAACTGGTAGGCGGACGCTAGGTGGAAGATATCCGCCCCATTTAATCGATCAATAAGACTGAGAAAAATGTTTACTTGGATACAATAAGGTAAATAAAGGCCCCGCGGGTCACTCTTCAGGTACGCCTTTTGGGTCTGACTCGTAGCAAGCGACACAAGTGACCGGAAAGGGGCAAAATATCTCTTGGAGGGTCTCCTTTATGTCGCACTAGCCCGACATTTTGTGCTGTGGCCTGGGTTACGATCTAGCCGGCACGCCTGATCTCCCTTAGCATTCGCCGAGGGGGTCACACGTGCTACATGTCGGAGTCCCCACTGTACAGCCAGCAGTCACTGGTGGGGCAGGGGCGCCGGCAACTGGTAAGCAACCCCGGTCACGAGACTTATTCTGGGGTCAGCCTAAAATGAAGGTATTTTCCGGTCGGCTTGTCCGCCCCGGGCAAAAATAGACATGCAACATTTTATTTTAAATTTGAAGTCAAGAATTCAGGTTTTATTCAAGAGTTTTCTTCATATTCCTCGATTTAGTATCTCTGCTGTAATATTGCCTTTCGCAAGCTTCTTAGCATATTTTTCTCGTAGCTTAATTTTTAGATCTAGCACTTTAACACTGAACTCTAGGGGCGTCTCTAACCTACCCTAACCTTGTAACACCGCATCGAGATCGGAAAAGTCTTCCAAACACGAGGTTAATGGCCGGCTTGGAAGTTTTCTCACTCACCCATCTCACTCCTGCACACACACGTGGCGTCGGGTGCGTGTGATTCCTTGTCTTGCGGTCCGCTGGTCCTGGGCCGGGAGATCTACACTGTCCTTGTCCTCGTCCTGCTGCTGCTGCTCCTGCCGGGCCAGCGTCAAACGACCGCTGGTTTGTCCTGTTCTTGTTGTTGCTGCTGTACTCCTCGTTGCTCCTCGATAGGTCCTTTGTCGCATCTCGCCTGGGCCTGCGTCAAAACGACCGCTTCCTCTGTTCACTTTTGTTCGTCAGTGTCAATCGACCACTCGCAAATCACTGCCTCCCAGTTTGTGTCCAGCTTCTTGTATTGGCGCCGTTTTTCTCGAAACTTCCATGATCTTATCTTCCTCTCGCTCACGCTTGAGCGGGCCCCTTGCGTGTGCTAGTTTTCGGGGGTTGATTTCGCTGGCGTGCGAATTCCCGTGTATGTCGCGATACTATTGTCCTCTCTCTCACTCCTATGGCTGGAGTTGGCGCGTGCCAGTTTTTCGTGGTGAGTTCTCGCGCTTTGTGTGTGTGTGTGAGGTGAGCTTTGGCTCGCTAGCGGTGGGTGTTCCGCTTGTCTATAGTGTGTGGGTGTTTGTGCCTAATTTTAACTTACTATTAATACTAAACTTATCTACTAATACGATTAATACTAAACTTTTCTAATAATACTTCTATTTGTGAGGAGCCGTACGTTTGCTTGCATTCCCCTCCTACTTCGGGGGGCGTTGCGAAATGGTGATCTCGTCCCGCTTATTGATGTTAACCCGAAACTCCACTTCTCCCGCTCGGAAGAGGAACTTCCGGTCCACACGACGTCCGCTGCGTTCCTGCGGCGAGATGTGGTCCACAAGGGATCGCGGCAGGCGGTTCCCCTCCACCCTGTTGCGCCAATGTGGTGGGGGGACGATCCACTCCTCGCCCTCCGGTGTTGCTTGGCGAGGGTGGTCGTCGCGGCGCAACGCCGCTGCGTCCTACGCTTGTGCGGCTTCAGCTTGGTCCTGCGTGGGTACCGGGCGTCTGTCTACGACGTCCAGTTCGAGGGATCGCTGTTGCTGCTCCATCCAATCCATTTCTTCCGCCCAGCTCGCGAAAATGGGTGGTTGGGCGCCTTCGTCTTCATCGTCCGCCTCTGTGGCTGTAACCTTGGTGTTAGGCTGCTCGTCTGCCACCAGGGTTGGCATCTCCTCATCTGCGTCGCCTCCAGTAGGTACGAGGAACGCCTCCAGCCAGGCTCGGGTGGCTCGCCGCAGTTGCCTACGGCCAGCTTGCTGCGCTGATGGGTGTAGGGGCGTTTGTACCCACGGTTGCTCCTCACAACCGTCTCTCTCGGGCTTTCGTTTCCGGTGCTGCTCGTGCCGGAGTAGACCGTGCTCTCCAGGCTGCTTAACTCCCACTCACCCTCGCTCCCCTCTCCGGAAGAGGCTGGTGTCGACGGAGAGGTATGACGGTTGCCTTCCGGGGTCGGGTTAGTCAGCTCGCTTGGCGTGTTGGTCGGCTCGCTTGGCGTGTTGGTGTCCGCCTCGTCATCGCCCTTCTCCCAAGGGTACTTCAGCAAGACGCCATTCGGGCTCAGGGCTTTCGCCGCGACCACCGTACCAGGCGTCTTCAGCCGCCATAGGTAGGGCACACTTTGGCCTAGCGGGGCTTCCGTGGCCTCGGATCCGGGGCAGGATCCGATGGCCTCCTCCACGCACTTGATCATGTGCCACCAATCAGAGGAATTCCCCGTCGACGGATCTGTGAAGTGACAATGGATTAGTTTTGGGTTTTCCACAGTGGTCTACCTAGCGTTTTGTACGCAGTTAGAAGGGTCATGATGGACTAAGGCGGGTCAATTAGTGGTTAGTTTTCCGGAGGGTTAGATAGTGCAGCACTGGGAGCATGGAGTTCTTCCCCCTTAGGGGAGTGAGGACTTCGGGAAGGCGCACCTCCTATCAAGTGGCCCTCACTGACTCCGCATTGGCTCCTTTCTCAGTGTGCTGTCTCGTAAATTGCTCGCAGCTTATTCTACGGTATCCACAGGATCTTCGTGGTCATCCTGCTTCTGTTGTGTTAATTCCTGGGTTCCTCTAAGATAGGTTGCTTCTTTCAGGTCGGCCAGTGCTGCGGTTCTGCGTTGTTTTCCGTAGACTTGCTGAGGTCGTACTGTTGTGTGCGCGATAAACTTGATAACTTTGTATGGCCCTTCGTATTTGGGCGCGAGCTTGGCGGCGAAGTTGTACACTGCCTTGGACAAGTGATGTCGTCTGAGAAATACCAAAGATCCTAACGTGGGTTTCAAGGTGCGTTCTTGTCAAGCTCTCTGATTATTTTCCTGTACTGCCTTATGCACGTCTCGAGTCATTTCTGCCTTTGCAAGAGGCGATCGAGCGTCGTTTGTATCTCCTGGCGTGACTTCATCGTACAGGGCCCTAGGGAGGCGTGGCTCCATGCCGTGAACGATGAAGGATGGGCTAAACCCAGTAGAGACTGAAACGCTGCTGTTTATAGCCAGATTTAGTTCTGGCAAGAGCTCGTCCCTTCTGCCTTACCTTATACCGCTGACACGTATCGCACTTACGGACGTATCTAGCTACATCGCGGAAGAGTCCTGGCCAGTAGTAACGCTGGTTGTCTTTATAATCCCGAGATGCTCCGCCGCCGGCTTGTCCTTGGTTCCTTGGTCACACACAGCTTCCATGACACGGATTCCTCATCGTCGGGCCGTGATCCTATATGTCGATATAACTGCTCGTTCTCGTAAACGTCGTCCGGGAAATCTTCTGGTTTTTCCTGTACTAGTCTTAGCATCCTGAGTCCTGTGTACTACATCTAAAGGCTGTCGGGACAAAGCATCTGCGACTATGTTTTGGTATCCGCGTCTGTATTGGACGTCAATCTGATACTGTTGCAGTTCTAACGCCCAGCGCGCTATTCGGCCAGTTGGGCTATCGATTGAGTTAAGCCACTTCAGCGCGAGGTACCTCAAATCGATACCCTTCCAAATAACAACGTAACTTTCTGATGGCCCATACAATGGCCAGACACTCCTTCTCTGTGGTCGAATAATTCTCTTCAGTGGTGATGAGACGTCGTGTAATGGTCGTCATTCTGAACGGAATGCTCGCCTATAATTTTGCAGCCAGAAAAACCAAAACCAATAGTTTAAGCAAACCCCTATTAAAGTATACTTTAGGGCAGCAAGGGGTAATCTTAGCTTAGCTATTGCGTACCAGCTGCATTGTTCAGCGCCGCCAACTGGGTTCAAATTTCCATGACGTTCCAAGAAAGAAAGCTTGAGAGTCTGAAATTTTCGGTATTTAAACGACCACGCGGATGCAATCAATCTCTTTCACAACCCGCAAAAGTATTCTTTTACGACCGTCGTCTAATTGATCTTCAAAAAACGCTACCAGGCTAAGTTCGACGCGCCATTGATAAACACGCCAATTAAAGTGCACAAAACCCAAACCATGGTCGTTTTTGCATAAGTGAAAGAGAATTTCCTATCGGATGTGGCAGATTGCAGTCCGTTCGGGAATGGCATAATCTCATGTGCCCCAAACACGTGCTGGGTAGTGGAAACTTTTCCGGAAGATCTCTTCCGCTGCTGCTTCATTTTCACTTCCTGAAAAAACCTCTTAGATCTCAGGTATGGGCCACCTTTTTTGGTATATCCGTACTCTAAACTAAATCAGCTTTCTTGGCAGTTCGATGGCTGCCCGTGCTCAAGCTCCCATACGCCAGCGGCTTGCTAACGCTAAAAGGCTAAATCCAACCGCCTAATGAGCCAGTATTAGTCGTCTGGCGTAGGGATTTTACGGGTCTGGGAAGTCTTATCCGTCCCCACCAAATACCGGCAGTCAAGGCAGTCCCATCTATTAACGCCCCGGAGGAATACCGTAGCAGATTCGAAGCAGAACAGCGAGTCGATTGACTACCCCCTAGGAATCGCGACGGACCCCTAAAGAACAGAGACTCTTCAAACTCTACGTAGCCTTATAACAAAGAAAAATATTTTAGGAATAGTGGTTGCGGAATTTAATAATTTGTGGAACCCGACCATCACTGAACCAAAATCATCGTTTGCCGATATAATCTTTATTAGTGTAGATGCTAAAATAGAATTCACAGCTAACAACAACACCGTCTCATCACTATCACGCTGGAAGGCCTATCAACGCTGGAAGTTTAACCATGTGAGTCATACTTATGCGCCCTTGCACACCTATTTTGTGATCTATTTGTAAGTCGATCCAATCTCTCATGTGTTTTCCCACAGCGCGTGGTGTAAGCTCCGATCGGGAGGTTTATAAGTTTTCTGTTTTGCGTATATATACTGAAAAATATGTATACTGAAAGAAAAAAACCAAGTAAATGTATCATTACTCTCGTGCGAATTTAAAACGAGATTCGCTCGTTTCCACAATATTAATAACTCCGAACCCCCCCCCCCCAAGAAAAATAATGACCCAAAAACAAATCGTAAAGCTGTTTAGCCACCATATCACTCAAATCTTCGAACCTTGATATAATGTTGCCGATATACAATTCAAAAAATTTAATCCGGCGAACAAATACTTTGTACATACGTAAGAAAACTTGTAAAATTTTCTGGTGTCGGTAGACACTAATTAATCATTCAACTAACGATAATGGAATACTACCTACTGTAAAGAAAGAAAATGTTAAATCAAAAAACGCCCTTTGCAAATAAATATGGATAATACCTTGAAGAAAATCATGAACGGCTAAAGGTGTGTTGTTTCCTGAATTGACATGGCAACTTAAATTATGAATCGGAAGTATCTATTGTGTATCTTCGTCAAATAGCCAAAAAGATTATGGTTGGGTGGGTAGAGAAAGCAAGTGTCGAATATCAGCTAAGACCTTGTGAAACGTTAGCCTGTCAGTAGTATATTTAAATTTGGCTCTCTCTTTTTTTTTCTTCTTTTCTTTTCAATGTTAAGTTCTATAAAGTAGTTTCTTTAGGAATCCTAAAAACTAATGTATGTATGGACAGTTAGAGACGGCACACAGACCCACCCCATCGCCGAAAGGGCTAAGGCACTAGAGGATTCCACCCGCCGTTCTCATAACTGGGTAGAAGGAAGAGATCGCTAATCACAACTTATCTTGTGTATCGCGTACTGGCAACACTTTTAGTTGTCGCGAAATAGCAGCTCCTCATCCTGAGGCAACCATTACAGTCGGCTAGCAAATGCGATGACGCGCTCCGTGCCTTGGATCGTCTGAGTTAAGACGGCTCCCAGACCTATGTCGCTGGCATCGGTTTGAAGAACAAATTTCTCGCTGAAATCCGGGCATGCCAGCACGGGTGCCTCTGTGAGTTTCCTTTTAAGTTCCTCGAATGCATATTTTTGCTCCTGCTGCCATTTCCACTTTCTCCCTTTCTTGAGAAGTCCGGACATGGGATGTACAATGCTCGCGAAGTTAGGTACAAATCGCCTGTACCAAGAGGCAGTTCCGAGAGAGCGTCGTAATTCCTTGCATGTGGTGGGTGGACTCAGATGGCGCACGGCCGCGATCTTCTCTGGATCCGTGTGAATTCCTTCCTCACAAATGACATGTCCTAAATATACTAGACTACGCCTGAAGAAACTGCATTTCCTCGAATTGAGGCGTAGGTTCGCCTTTCTCAGCCGTTAGAATACTTCCTGTAGGTGAAGAATATGCTCCTCGAGTGTGGCTTCTATGACAATAATGTCATCCAAGTACGCAAATGCATCGGGCTCCATGTCGGGTCCTATAACATTGTCGAGTGTAGGCCAATCGGCATGACCTTCCAGTGATAGAGTCCTCTTCCTGGCACTGTAAAGGCTGTGCACTCGCGACTAGCCTTGCCCACCGGGCTCTGCCAGTACCCACTCTTTAAATCTAGGGTAGATATATACTTCGCGTGTGGTAGCCGTTCTAGTATGTGAGTTATCCTAGGTAATGGGTATGCGTCTGGTTCCGAATGGGCATTTAGTTGCCGAAAATCAACGCATAATCTCATATCTCCAGATTTCTTGCCTACTAGTACAATTGGGGCGCTATGTGGACTCCGTGAAGGCTCTATACAATCGTTGCGCAACAGTTCGTCAATCTGTTCATCTATAATCTTCTGCATCGCCGGGTTCTTTGTGAAATATCTCTGTTTGATTGGCTTGTCATCGCGCATTGTGACACTGTGCTCGACGATATGTGACACACCGGCCAACCCTTCGAACTTAGCTTATTCTTCCTCTAGAAACAGGATCACCCAGGGTTCTACGGCTTCCGTAGCCGGCTGTTCTGGGGCTTATGCAATAACTGCTAACGCTTCTCCAGCGTTAGGCGTGACTCCTGCCCTCCTTGGGGAATCTATGCTTCGCGAATCGCAAGGCGTGTGCCTTGGCTCCAAAATTTGTTCACGTAAATTATCGGGTACTCTGGTACGGATTATTTCTTACCGCTTTTTTTGCTACGAGTGACTTGGTGATTTCTTTCTTGGACCCTTCCGCAAGACTGACTTGTGTTCGACGAGTTTGATAGCTCGTTCACTCACGAAACTCCTGCTGGCGCCTGCATCAATAGTGGCGTTGAAGAGCTGGCCCTCGATGCTTACTCGTGCTATGATGCGGCCGTCCTGAACTTGCAGTACCTTATCTAATTCCGGGAATTCATTCTCGTTTCCCGATCGAAGACAAGCATCAAAACTTCTAGCATCAAAACTTTAGGAGCCACAGTTTTGGGCGGTTTGTATGCGTAAGAGTAAGCGTGGCACATTGCTGAAACAAACTTGCGCTGCGTAAGAAGCTCAGTAACCTGCACGCCAAGTCTTAATAGCCTAGCTCTTATAGTTTCCGAGATCTCAGCGTTCATCCGGACAGACGGACATGGCTAGATCGACTCGGCTAGTGATCCTGATCAAGAATATATATACTTTATGGGGTCGGAAACGCTTCCTTCTGCCTGTAACATACTTTCCGACAAATCTAGTATACCCTTTTACTCTACGATTAACGGGTATAATGACTCCGCACAGTTTCTGCAGGCGTCTAACGTTATAAGCCTGATTCCTTACAGAATTACCGGGGTCACGGCAGATAGGACCGGTGTTCTTCTCGGTGTTTGCCCTAATGGGGCCTGTGATGCTCCGTGGCTAAATTGCCCCGGGCTTGATTGGGATCCTGCTAATATCCTCGTGTGCTGTTGGATGTCTGGATCCCGTGTTACCTCGTAGTTCACTTCTAAGACAGTCAGCTCTAGTCTAGTAGACAGCGTCTAGTAAACAACTGATACTCCGGTTGTAGATTCTCATAAATCCTCTCCAATTCCTTTGTGGCGTTGTATCCTGCTCTATGCATCATCAGTCGGATCTGAACTAGATATTTTTTGATACTTCTCCTGGCTGTTGTTATCTCGTACGGATTTCATCCTCCAATCGCTGAAAATATCGAGGTGGTAGGAAAAAATCTAGAAAAGACTCTTAAAGGTAGCCCAAGATTCGCCGAGTAATTGGCTCGTACTAAACCAATGTTCCGCTGTCTCTGTCAAAAGTCCTGGTATCGCTTGTAGCATCTTTTCCACGTTGACTTCATAGGCATTGGCCCGCTCCTCGAGATGCTGAATATAGGCGATGGGATCCGTTGTTCCATCGAACGTTATTCCCGTTACGTAATTTTTCTGCCAGTGTAGCTGCGGTCATCTCGGTTTCGTCTGGCCAAATTGTTCTCCATGTCACTTATTATTTCTGGAGTACTGATGCCTCCGATCGGTGGAACTTGAAGCTGCGTGGGACCTGGTGGTACCGGACTCGGGGCTCGTTGCTTCTTTTCACTCATCGCGGCGTTTATTTCGGACTCCCACTCCCGAAGTCCTTCGATAATTTTGAGCTCGTGGTCCTCGCGACTGTTGAACGCCGCTAAGCGGCTCCTCAATTACTCTACGCTTCCTCTCGCTTCCAGAAAAAACTTCTTAAGGATTGCCTCCAGCTCCAGCTTCCGGAGATTGGGAATCCTCCCATATTTGTAATAAAAATTGCAAGCTACTCTGAGGTCCGCAAGAAAGTTTTTCCGACGAGACGAAAGGGAAACTCACCAATTAATTTGAGGTTTCGGCAAAAGAGGACAAACTCGGGTTTTCGGTGTGTAAATCAATTAATGTCAAGCAAACGCTGCCAGGACTCGCTGGTCACTCGACGACAGCTAGTCGGGGTCACATAAGAGGACACGAGAGAAATCGTAGTGGAATAAACTCGGAGAAATCTGCGTGGTAACTCGAGAGGACGATGATTTCCCGTAGATCGATGTACACTCGGCGGCGGCTAAATGAGAATTTAAGCTGGTTCTTCCTGTCAATGGTATTTTCTTTGCTGATCTGGTCGGATGTCAGCTTCGGGTGTCGGAGAGACGATGAGAGAGACAAACAAAATGGCGGTTGCTGTGGAAGTACACGTTAGATTCTCCGTGCCTCGTGCTTTAAGTTTCCCGATTCGAATAGCGTACCGGTAGAGGGTTCGGTCCGCTCTCTTTCTGCTACGCTATGTATCTATGTACTCGTCCTACGATGTTTATCTCGCTCTGGCTCAATGGTTTCCTTATATATCTATCTCACTCTGGTTTTCTTATATATTTATTTTCCTCGTGGTTTCTTTGGTTTTCTTATTATATATTTTCTCTGCCGCTGTGTTTTCTTCTCTTAAGTATACATGGGTCACGTGTTCACTTCACGTGTTCGTATGTACACGGGAGTGTACCTGCTCAAATTTTCCAGGTCTTCTTGGTTATACTCACTGTGCCTGCTTGAACCTCGAGGTTCTTGATAGAATTAGTGGCCCCTCGATACGTATGCCTCTCCTTACGTACCAAAGTACACAAAAGAACAATTTTTTTCCTTGTACCAAAAAAGGAAAGAAAGAAGGAATTGCCCTTAAAGATTAGAAAAGCTAAACTTGTACTTTAGAAAATAAGCATTATTATACCCGTTACTCGTAGAGTAAAAGGGTATTCTAGATTCGTCGGAAAGTATGTAACAGGAAGAAGGAAGCGTTTCCGACCCCATAAAGTATATATATTCTTGATCAGGAACACTGGCCGAGTCGATCTAGCCATGTCCGTCTGTCCGTCTGTCCGTCTGACCGTCTGTCCGTCTGTCCGTCTGTCCGTCTGTCTGTCTGTCCGGATGAACGCTGAGATCTCGGAAACTATGAGAGCTATTGAGATTTGGCGTACAGATTCCTGAGCTTCTTACGCAGCGCAAGTTTGTTTCAGTAGACTGCCACGCCCACTCTAACGCCCACAAACCGCCCAAAACTGTAACTCCTACAGTTTTGATGCTGGACAGAAAATTTTAACTGAAATGTATTGTTCTTATCAATACCTATCGATTGACCTAAAAAAAGTTTGCCACGCCCACTTAAACGCCCACAAACCGCGAAAACCTGTGACGCCCACAATTTGCATGCTAGATAAAAAATTTTAACTGAAATGTATTGGTGTCGTCAATACCTATCGATTGATCCAAAAATAAATTTGCCACGCCCACTCTAACGCCCATAACGCTTAAATCTGTCTACCGCCGGTAGGTGGCGCATTTTAATCTCCCTTTTCTGCTTGCATATCTCCATTTAGCTGAGTAACGGGTATCTGATAGTCGAGGTACTCGACTATAGCGTTCTTCCTTGTCTTTGGAGTGTGTTCGTAGTATCCTTTGAGGATCCTTGGAGCTATCCTTGGACTCTTTCGTCGTATCCTTTGAGAATACCTGGAGTTATCCTTGGACTCTCTTGTAGTATCCTTTGAGAACCCTTGGAGTTATCCTTGGACTCCTTTCGTAGTATTCTTTAAGAATCCCTGGAGATATCCTTGGAGTTTCAATGTTGTTTTGCTCGCTTGAGTTTTCCGTTTGTTGCTGTTTCAGATCGCGTGGATCTGGCAAACTGAACTCCGTTGTCCGTTATGACTACTTTTGGGACCCCATATTTTGCGATTATGCGTTCCCTGAAAGCTTTTTTTAGGGATTCGGCCGTCGCGCTTCGCAGTGGCACCATTTCAGTCCACTTGGAGAAACGGTCTATCACTACCAGCAGCATTTGGTTGCCGTGCTTTGAACGCGAAAGGGGTCCGACGAAGTCCGCAAATACCGTAGCCCATGATTCCTTTGGCACCTGCGTCAGCATTTTCCCAGCCGTCTGCATCTGATTCGGCTTGAATCTCATGCATATCTCGCATCCTCGCAAGTGGGCTCGGGCGTCTCTGTGCATTCCTGGCCAGTAATACCGGTCTGACAGTCATGCTATTGTCTTTCGGCTTCCTACTTGGCCAGCCGCCGGTGAGTCGTGGTTCTCCTTCAGCACCGTTTCCCGTAGAGCTTTCGGGACGCACATCTTCGCACATCCTCGCTGCCCGCTCTATGAGGTATATTCCTATACAGGGTGTTACCCTTTATCACTTAGTCCGGATACTTTTGCGGCTGGGTCCTTATCTTTTCGCGCATTTCCAGAATCCAGCTGTATGCTGCAGAAGCTTCCGCCGCCGACGTGTCCTTGATCCCTCGAAGCGTTTACGGTAGTGGCTGCCTTTATAAAGTGTCTGCCACCGCATTGAGTTGTCCTTTCCTGTACGCTATTTCGAAGTCGTACTGCTGCAACTCCAGGGCCCATCTGGCGATCCTTCCTGAAGGGCTTTCTATGCTGTTAAGCTACCTAAGCGCCATGTGGTCGGTTACTACTTTAAAGTGGTAACCATCCAGATACGGTTTCAGCTTTCGGATCGCACAGACGATTGCCAAGCACTCCTTCTCGGTCGTTGAGTAATTCTTCTCAGCGCCGTTGAGCGTTCGGCTTGAGTAAGAGATTATCTTTTTGCCTCGTTCAGTTTTCTGGGTCAAGTGTGCCCCGATGCCGTAGTCGCTCGCGTCAGTTTGCAAGATAAAATGTTTGTCGAAATCCGGGCACGCCAGTACGGGCTTGCCTTCACCTCTTCGAATGCGGTCTGATTTTCCTGTGTCCACACCCATATATTGCTCTTCCGTAGCAGATCGTTAAGAGGTTTGACTATTTTTCCGAAGTCAAGTACAAACCGGCGGTACCATGATGCTACGCCCAGGTACTGTCGAAGCTCTCTTACTGTTGATGGTGGATCTAGTTCGGCAATGGCTGCTACCTTTTCCGGATCCGTGACTATTCCTTCGCTAGTAACTCGCTGGCCTAGATACAACAGCTCTTTCCTAAAAAATTGAACCTTTTCCTCAGATTTGCCTCCTTTAGCCCTCGGAACACTTTCTTCAGCTTAGCCTTGTGTTCTTTCAGCGAGTGCCCGATCACTATGATGTCATCCGATACTTCGGGACCGATCACACGATGTAGCACCCGTTGAAAGGTCGCAGACGCCGAATGAAGACCGAATGGCATTAGTCTCCACTACAATAAGCCTTTCCGCGGCACTGTAAGCGCAGTGTACAGCCTGCTGTCTTCTTTCAGTGGGACTTCCCATCCTTGGTCGAGCATATAATTTATTCGGGGCATCGGGTAGGAATCCTTTATAGACTATAGACCGGTATTATTATTTTGTGTCCAGGCGTTGGTGTCGACATCCCCGCGCCCAGTGTCCATGACTGCCGCACTTTCGGCAAGCCTCCTGGGGGTCTGTGATGTGTGTGTGTTGTTTCACGAGGTCTTCATGTTGTACTTGGTGGCCTCCACAGTGTTTGTTGGCTGCATCTGCTGCTGTTGTGGTGGTGTCCATTGGCCTCCGCGTGGTGCGCCTGTTGCCTGCTGCCGTGGGACTCGGTTAGGTGGCGACCATTGGTAGTTTCCCCGTGTCTCCTGGGTGCCTGTCTCTTCGCATCTTCTGCATGTTACCTGCGTTGGTGATGCCGACTTGGTCTTTGATAATTTGTTTTCTTGCGCGAAATCTTCCCGTTCCTTTTCGAGTTCTTCGTACTCATCTGCTAATATCATCAGCGTGTCCAGGTCCGCCCTTAAGAAGATCCTTAGACTTGGGGTGCAGCTTTCCTTGTTGATCCTTAGGGTATCTTTCGCAGAATAATACAGTGGCCTCATTATAGTCTGCATGTCGATCATGTAGTCTTTGAACGATTCGCTGAAGCCTTGCTTTCTTTGCCTGACCTGATTCGCCAGCCTGGTGAAGAAGTCTCTCGGCAGAAAGTACGTGTGGAAGCTATCTATGAACTCCGCCCAGATTTTCCATTGTTTGTTGTTGTTTGATGAACCACTTCAAAGCTCTTCCCTTAAGAAATTCCGGCATCGCTCGGGGAATCATGTCTATATCCAAACCGTATGTGTTGGCTGACCATTCCACCTGCTCCGCAACTCGAACGGGTTTTCCGCCCCGTCGGACCTAAACGACCATTCGCGGACCTGTTTAGCGATCCTTGCACAGTCTGACTGAATGGGTCTCGAGATCAGCGCTGTTATTTTCCTGTCTTGGCTTAACTCTCTCCTGTGTGCCTCTTTTTGTACGTTGTCAACGATCAGGCTTGCCACAGCTCGGCCCAGATGTCGGCGAGTTGTGTGTCATTATCCGTTTCTGAGTAATACTCAGATAATGAGAAACAAATTTTATAGGATCATTTAATATTATTTTATTATTGTAAACATATTTCATTTAATTCATAACTAAATATACATTATATATATTTTAAATATTTAATTTTCTGACTCCTCCCTCTTTAAGAAATATATGGGTTGTTAACCTTCGTTCCAAACGTATATTTTCGCTTGGTTCCTATAGATAGATGTAAAATTATTCTTACCATTTAATGTTTCTCAGATGTTGGATTATTCTTAAACCATTCATTTGTTCAGTCAGAAACAAATTTAATAGGATCATTTAATATTATTTTATTATTGTAAGCATAATTAATTTAATTCATAGCGAAATATATATTATATATATTTTAAATATTTAATTTTCTGACTCCTCCCTCTGTAAGAAATATATGGGTTGTTAACCTTCGTTCCAAACGTATATTTTCGCTTGGTTCCTATAGATAGATGTAAAATTATTCTTACAATTTAATGTTACTCAGATGTTGGATTATTCTTAAACCATTCATTTGTTCAGTCAGAAACAAATTTTATAGGATCATTTAATATTATTTTATTATTGTAAACATAATTCATTTAATTCATAGTTAAATACATATTATATATATTTTAAATATTTAATTTTCTGACTCCTCTTTCTGTAAGAAATATATGGGTTGTTAACCTTCGTTCCAAACGTATATTTTCGCTTGGTTCCCATAGATAGATGTAAAATTATTCTTACAATTTAATGTTTCTCAGATGTTGGATTATTCTTATACCATTCATTTGTTCAGTCAGAAACAAATTTTATAGGATCATTAAATTTTATTTTATTATTGTAAACATAATTCATTTAATTCATAAATAAATATATATTATATATATTTTAAATATTTAATTTTCTGACTCCTCCCTCTGTAAGAAATATGTGGGTTGTTAACCTTCGGTCCAAACGCATATTTTCGCTTGGTTCCCATAGATAGATGTAAAATAGTTCTCACAATGTAATCTTTCTCAGATGTTGAATTATTTTTAAAGCATTCATTTGCTCCATCCCATAATAATATTGTAATATATTTCGAAAGCATCATTAGCTAGCATAGGACCGTCTTTCAATTTAATTTCTGATTCAAGTTTATGATAGAGGTGTTGGGACCTGGTAATATCGGTTTTTGTTGTCAACTATTTTTCTAGTTCTAGTTTTCTAATTCTATTGTATTTGTATACTATTTGTATGAGTAAGGCATAAATTTAATAAACTCTTTAAGTACAATACTGATTAGCTGGTTACTATATATTTAGTAGATGTATACAAGTTGTTTAGTATCTGGTTTCTATATGTTTAATAGATGTATACGAGTTGTTCACTAGCTGTTTAGTATCTGGTTACTACATATTTAGTAGATGTTGTATGTTTAGTATCTGGTTTCTATATATTTAGTAGATGTATACAAGTTGTTTACTAGATGTATACAAGTTGTTTACTAGCTGTTTAGTATCTGGTTTCTATATGTTTAGTAGATGTATACAAGTTTTTTAGTTGATGTATACAAGTTGCTTACTAGCTGTTTAGTATCTGGTTTATATATGTTTAAAATTTTACTTGAAGTTTTCTAAATATTATTAGCTGGTTACTAGTTGTTATTAACGTCTACGAGCTTTTATAGTCTTTTGTTAAGAATGATCCAAAATTATTGATCACTAGACGACTTTCGATGTGAAGTAAAAACTTACACTCTGATTTTTAATGTGTTTGCTATGTACTTAAGAAAGAATGCAAAGCCAAAATATCTCAAGATTGATATATAAATCTTAGAGGAACATGTCCGATTATGTTGGGGGAAGATGTATCCTGTGATTGTAAAACTAATTAAGAAATAAATTGTTCACAAGTTGTCTAAAAGCTGTGTAAAAGCGGTTTTGATAAACAATTTTTATTCATAATGACAGATATTAAGAATATATAATAATATCATCCACTTTAACTAGTATATTGTTAAAATAAAACAATTCCATTTTTCATGTTCTTTCATCTTATATAGGTATAATAAATGTAATCTTAACTACGATAGCTAGCCTTACATCCCATAACTATAGTTATTAGCCACAATAAAATGTCTAGAAAGTACAATGTCAAAAAACAATTTAAAACTAACTATAATTGGGAAAGAAATTGATATAAAAATAAAATAAAAATAAGATAAAAACAAAAAACACTGTGATTATCCCATTTTCTATCACCATAACAAATGTCTCACACCTAAATGACCAATTGTACCCTTTGTCCAAAATGTCTGTGACTTTCACTTATAAATTTGTCACCGATAATTTAAATCCCATTAAGCAAACCACTCATTGCTAACTGTTGGGGCGGTGCGGCTTGATCGTTGAAATAATTGAAGCCCCAAGATTGAGTGGTACCCAAAAAACACGGGAGTATTTTTGGGGTTTTTTCGCGACGTGCGTAGGTGTTTATTAGTACACTTTGAAACATGAACTGCTTAAGCCTAACTTAACTTAAGCGCTCCAGAGCAGAGCGGTGACTTAGGGGAGAGATGGAGAGGGAGAGCGGACGGCAGTGCGAGCGCGCGAGATATAGAAATCTGGATAAAACTGCCGCTCGACACTGTCTCCTGAAATTAAACGCCCTTTTGGCGTGAACATTCTCCCCCCCCTTGCGAGGACACCCGTAGCAAGAACCTCAGGATAGTAGGCTCAGGAATATGTTGGAAGTGTAGATCGGTCGTCCGTATGTAGGAGAGTGTGGTGGGCCTTTCCACACTTGTGGCAGTGATGACCACTGCGGCAGGAGTCCTTGGAATGATTGTGAGCCAAGCAATTGGAGCAGTACTTCTGGATACGTACTTCCTGAAGCCGATTCTGGGGGCTTAGCCGTAGAAAGTGGTGGCACTTCCGTAGAGGATGGATCTTTTGGCAGACTCGGCATTGGTAGGATTTAATACCTCGAGTACGTCTGCCATCCAAGGCGGGATATGGAACCCAATATTCGGATGGAGTATTCTTAGGAGGAACTTTTTGTACGGAAACTTGCGTTGAATAGGACGAAATGATGTGTGGAACTGATGCGGATACTGGCCTTGGAGGGTCGGATGGAATCGTCGGAGTAGTAGGACCGCTGTTTCGATGCAGCAATGTGTGATGCCGATCTTGGCAAGTGAGACAGTTGTGAGCGCTTGTGCAATCCCGGAATTGATGGCTACTTGCAAAGCAATTGGAGCACAACTGCTTCCTTTGGATATAGGCTAAGCGATCTTCTACCGTCATCTGTAGGAAGCGTGGACATATACGCACGGGGTGGTTCTTCTTCGAACACAGATCGCAGCCTTTGGTTATCGGAACTAACCTTGTGTTGAAGGAATTTATTTTTGGAAATTCTGCCTCTCGATTTGTGTCTTTGGACTGGACGTGGTGGAAATTGGAAGATCGGAAGCTATCGACGGCCTCAAGAGTTAGATGGCGCTCCGTCAAATATGAATCAAGCTCAAGCCACGTAGGAATTTCGGCTTTATTTTGGATGGATTGCTCCCATAATGAGAGAGTGAGCTTTGGTAGTTTTGTCGAGCACATATAAACCAGGATAGGGTCCCAATTCTCAATATTAACACCGGAAAATTTTAAGGAAGTTAAGCAACCTTGAAAAGTGCGTTGAAGTTCCTTTAAGGCTGCTCCCGACTCCTGTGCTATGGATTGCACATTGAAAAGTGTTTTCAGGTGACTGTTTACCTGCAATCTCTTATTTTCGAAACGCTCAGTTAGGTTATTCCAGGCTGAGCGAAAGCCATCATTGGTGAGTGGGGATCTTGAAACTATGGAATGAGCTTCGCCACTTGTTTTTGAATTTAAGTGGAATAATTTTTCAACGGGCGTTAGACTCGGATTGTCTATGTATATTGCCGTGAAAAGGTCCCGGAAAGTCGGCCAGCGAAGATAATCGCCAGAGAAATCCTCTGTGTCGATAGGAGGGAGCCGACAGCCATAAGACGTGAAATTTTGGGACGGAGTTACTGGAGCTTGAGGTATTTGGGAGGAGCTCTTTTGGATTTGTTCCATCAGCTGCGCGGCAAATATTTCGTAAGTGGAGTACGTTTGGTAATACTTGGACTTTAGTATGGATTTTGTGTCTGCGGCGCTCTCGCCTGCAGCTATAATGCAGTCGGAGCACTTGTCGTATGCTGCCTTTACCGTTTGCCACAAGGAATTGAGGTGATCGCGACGGATTTTACAGGCGGATAACGTTGGTGTAGGAGCACCTGGAGCGTTCACAGTGGCCTCAAAGTGGATCAGACAGTCAGCTGTGGCCATAAATCGCGTTAAAGCGGATTTTACTGATGTTGCCATGA
Source organism: Drosophila suzukii (assembly GCF_043229965.1). Taxonomy (NCBI): domain Eukaryota; kingdom Metazoa; phylum Arthropoda; class Insecta; order Diptera; family Drosophilidae; genus Drosophila; species Drosophila suzukii. The sequence continues at coordinate 1,506,496 of NW_027255898.1, read as the reverse complement.
CGTTAAATAATTTAGAATTTTAATTCTGATGTAAGGAAACAAATTGGAATCAAATTGGAATTTAGGAACCAATTAAGATTGTAAATATATACGGTCACACTGTCGGATAGGCAATAAATATTTATTGTATAGGATGGTCGGACTTATGTAAGGAATTACGGACTTTAATATTGTTTGTTTGAAAGGAACACTTTTTGTGAGCTCTTGACCCACTGTGCACTGGCGATATACGGTATACGTATGTATGTACACTGTACGTATGTATATATGTGGGGTGCGAATAGCAGAATAACGTTGCGGGAATGGGAAAGACTTCGCTTATGTTTGTATGTCGGTGCGTTTGTTTGTCACCTGCACAACTAAATTGCAAACGATTTGCTGGAGTAAATTTGTGGATATTGTCACTTTGATTTGAATTTTAGAAATAGTTTAGCCGTATTTGTAGGTCGAGAAAAGTAGTTGGAGTGGACTGTATTAGATTGTTTTTGTAAATATACACATGCAGCTGGAACACAGTAAAAAATAAAGAGTGCAAATCTTAGGGAAAAATTTTATGAACGGGAATTTTTTACTGCGGCTGAGTTATATTTTACACACGATTGGAATTGAAAATATATTTGACAAATATTTTCGTTGAATAGTAGCACTGAAATATTTAGTGGAATTGTTTCAAGTGTGCAACTGTGGGCAAAGGAAACTGGAATATTGTCGGGCACAAGTAACGGAGTTGAAATACATATATTAAATGCCGTTGCGTCGGATTAATCTCTTTTGGATTTAGACAATATATCATACAGAAAGTTAGTCGAAATAGGGTTCGAAAAACTGGCTGTATGACCGGCAATTATAGTAAGCGGAACTTATCTGGAGTGTTTCAAGCCTGCTGGGACAAAATCAAAGGAAACTCCAGGAGAGGAAAGTCCAAAGATTTTGAAATCCGGCTCGAACTGGACCAAAATGTTGGGGCGGTGCGGCTTGATCGTTGAAATAATTGAAGCCCCAAGATTGAGTGGTACCCAAAAAACACGGGAGTATTTTTGGGGTTTTTTCGCGACGTGCGTAGGTGTTTATTAGTACACTTTGAAACATAAACTGCTTAAGCCTAACTTAACTTAAGCGCTCCAGAGCAGAGCGGTGACTTAGGGGAGAGATGGAGAGGGAGAGCGGACGGCAGTGCGAGCGCGCGAGATATAGAAATCTGGATAAAACTGCCGCTCGACACTGTCTCCTGAAATTAAACGCCCTTTTGGCGTGAACACTAACCTTGCCATAACCCCAGAGTCAAGTTGGTTACCTACAATAAACACAGGTGGTGGTGTAAAGGATTGCTAAAATGCCTCGACGCAGGCGCAAAGGTCAAGGTAATGGAAAAAATTCATGGAATATTATCCCTTCATAAAAAGGTCATAATAAATATAACAAGGAACCATTTATAACTGTTACCAACAACACAAATAGTTATGTTACAAAGGATTTGCTTCAATGCCTCGACGCAGGCGCAAAGGTCAAGGTATTGGAAAAAAATTCATGGAATATTATCCCTTCATAAAAGAGGTCATATAATATATAATTAGGAAAGTATTTTTTATTTGCGAACAATTTATAAATGTTACCAACAACACAAATAGTTGTTACAAAGGATTGCTAAAACACCTTTATGCAGGCGCAAAGGTCAAGGTATTGGAAAAAAATTCATGGAATATTATCCCTTCATAAAAGAGGTCATAAAATATATAATTAGGAAAGTATTTATGATCATTTTTTATGACATTTGCGCCTGCGTCGAGGCATTTTAGCAATCCTTTACACCACCACCTATGTTTATTGTAGGTAACCAACTTGACTCTGGGGTTATGGTACGGTTAGCAATGGGTGGTTTGCTTAATGGGATTTAAATTATCGGTGACAAATTTATAAGTGAAAGTCACAAACATTTTTGGACAAAGGATACAATTGGTCATTTAGGTGTGGGTATACACATTTGTTATGGTGATAGAAAATGGGATAATCACAGTGTTTTTTGTTTTTTACTGTATTACGCCGGAGCGATTTCAATTACTTTCCCAATTATAGTTAATTTTAAATGGTTTTTGGGCATTCATATATTTTGTTCTTTCTAGACATTTTATTGTAGCTAATAACTATAGTTATGTGATGTAGGCTAGCTATCGTAGTTAAGATAACATTTATTATACCTACATAAGATGAAAGAATATGAGAAATGGAAATGTTTTATTTTAACAATATACTAGTTAAAGTGGATGATATTATTATATATTCTTAATATCTGTAATTACACAGCTTTTAGACAACTTGTGAACAATTTATATCTTAATTAGTTTTACAATCTCAGGATACATCTTCCCCCAACATAATCGGACATGTTCCTCTAAGATTTATATATCAATCTTGAGCTATTTTGGCTTTGCATTCTTTCTTACGTACATAGCAAACACACTGAAAATCAGAGTGTAAGTTTTTACTTCACATCGAAATTCGTCTAGTGATCAAGAATTTTGGATCATTCTTAACAAAAGACTATAAAAGCTCGTAGACGTTAATAACAACTAGTAACCAGCTATTAATAAATAATAAACATCAAGTAAACAGATATTAAAGATATATAAACCAGTTACTAAACAGCTAGTAAGCAACATGTATACATCTACAATATTAAACAACTTGAATACATCTACTAATCATATAGAAACCAGATACTAAACAGCTAGTAAACAACTTGTATACATCTAGTAAACAACTTATATACATCTACTAAACATAGATACTAAACAACTTGCATACATCTACTAAATATATTGTGACCAGAACTAAACAACTTGTATACATCTACTAAATATATAGTAACCAGATACTAAACAGCTAGTAAACAACTTGTATACATCTAGTAAACAACTTGTATACATCTATTAAACATATAGAAACCAGATACTAAACAACTTGTATACATCTACTAAATATATAGTAACCAGATACTAAACAACTTGTATACATCTACTAAATATATAGTAGCCAGATACTAAACAGCTAGTAAACAACTTGTATACATCTAGTAAACAACTTGTATACATCTATTAAACATATAGAAACCAGATACTAAACAACTTGTATACATCTACTAAATATATAGTAACCAGCTAATCAGTATTGTAATTAAAGAGTTTATTAAACTTATTCAGAATCTTAGACAATGATGCCTTACTCATACAAATAGTATACAAATAGAATAGAATTAGAAAACTAGAACTAGAAAAATAGTTGACAACAAAAACCGATATTACCAGGTCCCAACACCTCTATCATAAACTTCAATCAAAAATTAAATTGATAGGCGCTCCTATGCTAGCTAATGATGCCTTCGAAATATGTTACAATATTATTATGGGATGGAACAAATGAATGCTTTAAAACTAATTCAGCATCTGAGAAAGATTACATTGTGAGAACTATTTTACATCTATGGAACCAAGCGAAAATATGCGTTTGGACCGAAGGTTAACAACCCATATATTTCTTACAGAGGGAGGAGTCAGAAAATTAAATATTTAAAATATATATAATATATATTTATTAATGAATTAAATGAATTACGTTTTCAATAATAAAATAATATTAAAGAAATTTGTTTCTGACTGAACAAATGAATGGTTTAAGAATAATTCAACATCTGAGAAACATTAAATTGTAAGAATAATTTTACATCTATCTATGGGAACCAAGCGAAAATATACGTTTGGAACGAAGGTTAACAACCCATATACTTCTTACAGAGTGAGGAGTCAGAAAATTAAATATTTAAAATATATATAATATATATTTAGTTATGAATTAAATGAAATATGTTTACAATAATAAAATAATTTTAAATGATCCTATAAAATTTTTTTCTGACTGAACAAATAAATGGTTTAGGAATAAGCCAACATCTGAGAAACATTAAATTGTAAGAATTATTTTACATCTATCTATAGGAACCAAGCGAAAATATACGTTTGCAATGAAGGTTAACAACCCATATATTTCTTAAAGAGGGAGGAGTCAGAAAATTAAATATTTAAAATATATGTAATATATATTTAGTTATGAATTAAATGAAATATGTTTGCAATAATAAAATAAACAAAATAATATAAAATTGATGACTGAACAAATGAATGCTTTAAAAATAATTCAACACCTGAGAAATATTAAATTGTGAGAACAATTTTACATCTATCTATAATATCCGAAAATATGCGTTTGGAACGAAGGTTAACAACCCATATATTTCTTACAGAAGGAGGTGTCAGAAAATGTATTATATAAAAATTTATATAATATATATTTAATTATGAATTAAGTGAAATATGTTAACAATAACAAAATAAATAAAATAATAATAAATGATCCTATAAAATTTCTTTCTGACTGTAAATAAAACTACAAGTACGGATGAAGGGAAAGTATTTTGTTCAATGAGGTACCTCGGCTACTTGCGAGTTGGTGCACGGTCGGAACATCATCCCTTATCAATGGTCTTGAGATGTATGATCTTATCAGACGGCCCGCTCCTTAGGTCTTGGGCATGTGACCTTAATGATGGTCAGGTAATTATAGTTCACGGTAAGTTGGTTTGTATGTTTTGATAATTCTTAACCAGAAACTATAAGAACTCATAACACTTGCTAACAGTTAGTTACCATCTAAAACCAAGTACTTTACAGATACTTTACAAAAAGTAATCATCCAAAAGCAAGTACTTTACAGGTACCATACACAAAGTAACCATCCCAAAAACAAGACTAAAGAGAAAGTAAGCATCAAAATACTGCTAGGTAATAACTAAATACAACGTGTCCAATGTATCAAGTACATGTCCATCAATATGAGTACTACCCCAAAATATTTTATATCTCTGGATACTCTTCAAAGTCAACATCTATTAAATTCTGGATGGAGCAGTGGAGACGAAATTTCTACGGGACCCCATTTTATTGAGATTTTCTGAGGATTATAAAAAAGTTTTGTTAAAATGTAAACATGAACTAGTGTTGATGCTAACTAAGAATCTTGGCGATGTGTTAGAACAAAGAAGAAATGAACAAACTTTTAAACTGGAAATGACGAACAAAGCCTGGAAAATTTTCCATGTAACTCCGACCGATTTTGCAAATTTTAAGATGTATGATATTATTAAAAGTGGTGTAAGCCTACTGTCGGGTCACGCAGCCGCAGCAGCCAACTAACTTCTTAATTCGATCTCTTATATTAATGGCATCGCGAAAGGTAGCTCTCTTTATCTAGCTCTCTCGTCTTTTGTGTACTTGCATTTTTCGGCCCAGCTTTCGGCTGGCTGTCCCTTTGTAAATCAGTACGAATTCTGATCTCGACATAAAACGCATTCTCGTCTCGCCTGCTGTACTCTCTCTCGCTAATAAATTGTTAACAAGCCTAAAGCAACCTGAAATTCGTATTTTAATTTAGCAACAACTAATAAAAAAGCTTATTAGTTCAACATTGGTGACCCCGACGTGATTTGTGCATAAATAATACTAATTGCAAATCATATAAGTCTATTTATTGACTTTTTTCATTCTTGCTTCTGCGGTGCATTAGCGTAGCAACAATCATAAGGCTTTAAATGCAGTGAGCGCTATAAATTTCGCATTTAACTTTTGCTGACGGCATCACTCCGGGAGTTTTCGGCCCCCAGCAGCGTCAGCCTCGACATAGGGCAGCATTGCTGCCCCCACTGGAGCTTCCAAAATTCGCTGGAGGTTATGCAAATTGGTCTGACTTTTATTCTATGTTTACCACGATCATAGATAGTCATCCGGACCTCACCAACGTAGAAAAGCTGCAGCATCTACGATCATGCCTGAGGGACGCAGCGTTGGAAACTATTCGCTCATTGGAAATTTCGGATGGCAACTAAGCAATTGCTTTAGATTTGCTGAAAAATAGATTTGATAATCGACGTTTGGTTTTTCAGGCACACATTATTGAGATCCTGGGACTAAAGGCGGTGCAGAGTGGTTCCGTCTCGACACTTCGGGATCTGTCCGATAAATTCAATGCTCATATTCGTGCTCTCAAGGGACTGGGCACGACAGAACAAATCGCAGGATGCATCATCGTCCAAGTCCTGTTCCAAAGGTTGGATCCGGCAAGTCAGGCAAAGTGGGAAGAGCGTTTAGAGGACCCTGCCTTCGTCAATTTAATTCCTACGTGGGAGTCAATGGCATCATTTCTGGAGCAGCGATGCAGGACGTTGGAGACTATGGATTTCGCCATGGCAAACTATACGCCGGGCAATCAGGTGGGAAGTAACAGAATACCCAATGCGCGTAGATCAGCATTTGTTGCCTCGAACGCTAACCCCTGGATTTGTATATTCTGTAATGATACAGGGCATTCCATTTCTTATTGTCAGAATTTTAAAATCCTGTCTCCTGCGAATAGGCTTCAAGAAGCGAAGCGGCTCGGTCTTTGCATAAATTGTCTTAAGGTTGGTCATCAAGTTCGGCAATGCAACTCTAGTAGTTGTCGTTCATGCGGATCTAAGCACCACACCCTGCTTCACCTGGGAAACTCACCTTCTTTTCCTTCACAAGAAGGAGCACAGCTTCAAGAAGCACTTCCTTCTGCTTCACCCTCTGCACTGCCTTCCTCTTCGACTGCTCTTATTGCACAGGAATTTAGTAATGATATTGTGCTCTTAGCAACGGCTAGCATTTTAGTAAAAAACCGTTCTGGGGTTTTCGTTCCCTGTCGAGCTCTACTCGATTCGGGCTCCCAACTGCATCTAATAACGTCCCGATTCGCAAATCAGCTTCAAGTAAAGAAAGTAAAATCCTCAGCATCTGTAACTGGAGTTGGAGATTCCAGTTTTGTGACGGACGGTCGCTCGGTCAATATTACGATTCAGTCCCGAACTTCCGAATACTCGGCCAACATTACCGCGGTGATTGCTCCGAACATAACAAAGCGACAGCCTAGCTTCAATGTCGACATTGGCAGCTGGAACATACCCAAAAATATACAGTTAGCTGACCCAAGGTTTTATGCTCCCCAGCGGGTGGATCTTTTAATCGGAGCCAGCCTCTTTTTCGAGATGTTGTGCGTTGGCCAAATCAAGCTCCCACCTGGATTACCCCTAATTCAAAAGACGCGTCTGGGTTGGGTTGTTTCTGGAGGCTATGGCCTTTCCAATGGCTCGGTTTTAATGTCGTCTCAAGAGGAACTTCTCGCTAGTAGAGAGAATAGTTTCGATCAGTTAGATGATCTTCTTCGACGATTTTGGGAAGTGGAAAGCTGCGCCGAGCCAATTATACGCGCTACTAAGGAAGAATTGGACTGTGAAGCACATTTCGTAAGACACGTCAATCGTTTGCCAGCTGGTGATTATTCTGTTCGGCTGCCTGCCAAGTTTAATCTAGATCTTTTGGGAGAGTCCTACCAGCAAGCTTATCGAAGATTATTGTCCCTAGAGAGAAAGTTGAATCGTCAGCCATCTTTGAAGGCTCAATATGCAGCATTCATAAAAGTATATCTCGATCTAGGACATATGTCATCAGTTTCTGCCGCTGACATCGGGTTGTGACGATATTTCTTGCCTCATCATTGCGTCATAAAGGAAGATAGCTCCACTACAAAGCTTCGCGTAGTTTTTGATGGATCGGCGGCCAGTTCCTCAGGCTATTCTCTCAACGATGTTCTTATGGCAGGCCCTGTTATTCAGCCTAAGCTGTTCCAGATTCTTCTACGGTTTCGTTCACACCCAGTAGCAATCACAGGAGACATTTGCAAAATGTACCGTTGTGTTAGGGTTCAGCCTGAGGACAGCCATTTGCAATGCATTTTGTGGAGGGACTCCCCCCAGGATCAATTGCGGGTGTTTAAGCTAGACACCGTTACTTATGGCACGAAGCCAGCATCATTTCTGGCTGTGCGAGCTATGCATCAGTTGGCAGCAGACGAGCATACAGCGTTTCCGCTTGGGGCTGAGGTCATTCGTCGCGATTTTTATGTGGATGATTTGATATCTGGAGCCAAGTCCAAGGAAGAGGCAGTCATCATTATGGATCAGGCATCAAAACTTCTAGCCAAGGGAAAATTTAAGCTTAGAAAGTGGTGCTCCAATGTGTCGGCTGTTTTGGATGGAGTTGCAGACAAGGATAAGGAGTCCTATTTGAAGTTTGATGACGGCACTGATTTTGGAAAAACCTTAGGTCTCGCTTGGGATCCAGTCTCTGACCAACTACTGTTTTCCTTTTCGGTCTTACAGTCAACCTCAAGCCCCTGCAGGCGATCTGTCCTGTCTGCAATAGCGCGATTCTACGATCCTCTCGGGTTGGTTGGACCTGTGATCACAAAATCGAAAATTTTCCTTCAACAACTGTGCAAGGAGAAGTTATCCTGGGATGAAAGCCTTCCTGAGTCACAGAATACGGAATGGAGTGCTATATGTACGAGTTTCGGGCAGATTAAGCATGCGTCATTTCCTCGGCTGGTTCGTTCTCCAAACTCTGAGAGTGAAATACATGGATTTTGTGATGCCAGCATAGAAGCATATGGTGCTAGTGTCTACATCGTTTGCAAAGGCCGATCTCAATTACTTTGCTCAAAGTCAAGGGTAGCCCCCTTGAAAACACTCACTGTGCCCAAGTTGGAACTGTGTGGGGCGGAGCTCCTGTCTAGGCTCATCGCAGAAGTGTCTGGGACGAATGCATTTGAGGGAAAGGTTTATTGCTGGAGCGACTCTGCTGTTACGCTTTCATGGATCCGGGACGAGCCGTCCAGATTCAATATTTTTGTAGCGTACCGAGTAGCTGCCATTCAGGAGCTAACTGAGTCAGTGGAGTGGCGATATGTTCCAACTTCTTTAAATCCAGCTGACATTCTCTCCCGAGGTGCTTTTCCTGCTGAGCTCAACGAGTCTCCTCTCTGGACTCATGGACCAAAATTCCTCTGTGGTCCCAAAGCTGACTGGCCGACCCCAATCACTGCTGAAAAGCCAACGCTTGAGGTTCTCCATATGAAGACATAGTGTCCAGTTCCAAATTGCCAACTCCTTTGCTGCCCTTCAAAGAGTTTTCGGATACGTCTATAAGTTTAGTAATCGCATCCATCGCCCTACGCTCACGGTGTCTGACCTTCAAGGCGGTACGCTGCTGTTGCTTCGTCTTGTCCAGCGCTCACATTTATGGGATGACATCAAATCATTGCAGTCAAAGGGAATGGTGCACTCCTCCAGCTCGCTCGCATCTCTTTCGCCATTCATTGACCCATTTGGGCTTCTTAGAGTGGATTGCCGGCTGAGGAATTCTTCTCTGGATTTTAATGGGCGTCATCCAATTATATTACCACGGAGTCATTCGGTCACTATTGCCATTATTACTCACTTTCATGAACGCAATCTGCACACTGGGCCACGGGCATTACTTGGCATAATTCGATCCCAATATTGGCCTATTGGGGGGAGAAAGACGGCAATGAAGGCGGTAAACAAATGCATTAGATGCTTTCGAATGAAGCCTCGAGTAGTGGAGCATATAATGGCGGATCTTCCAAAGGAACGACTTGATGGATCTCATGCATTCGAAGTCACTGGCATTGACTTTTGCGTGCCATTTCTCTACAAGTCAGAGGTGCGAAGCAAGCCTCCAGTAAAATGCTACGTTTGTGTCTTCATTTGCTTCGCCACGAAGGCTATTCATCTGGAGTTGGTCAAGGATCTCTCTACGGTATCGTTTCTACATGGCCTCAAACGATTTATATGCACTAGAAGAAGGCCGCGGCAGATTTGGTCTGATAATGCAACCAACTTTGTTGGAGCTCGCAATGAGCTGCTCGAACTAAGGCGTCTTTTCCTCAGCAGTGATCATCAGAGAGCTACATTGGACTTTTGCCTAGCTTAGGCTATTGATTGGTGTTTCATTCCTCCAAGGTCGCCACACTTTGGCGGTCTTTGGGATGCGGCTGTGAAGATCGCTAAGCATCATTTCTACCGCGCTGTTGGCACTGCTGTTTTAGCCTTTGAGGAGTTGCGGACCCTGGTGTGTCACATTTCGGCGGTTGTTAATTCTCGACCATTAGTCTCGATTTCAGAAAACCCAGCTGATCTGGATGTATTAACCCCAGCACATTTTTTGAATGGTGGTCCGCCTTCTTCTTTCGTCGAGCCGGATGTGACCAGTCTTAACTTCAATCGCTTGGATGGATGGCAACGCGTGGCTTACTTGCAGCAGATCTTTTGGTCCCGATGGAAGGAAGAATACCTAACATTGCTACAACAGCGCTCCAAGTGGCGCACCCCAAAACCTGGCCTGGTTGTCGATGACTTAGTTCTGGTTAAGGACGAAAACTTGCCTCCCATGAAGTGGCCCCTCGCCAGAGTGATCGAGCTTCTCTTCGGTGGAGATGGGGTTGCTCGAGTTGCCGTTCTGAAGACAGCATCAGGAGTGACAAAGCGAGCAGTAAACAAGCTGTGTCTGCTTCCCCTTAAGGATAATGTTGAAGCCCAGGCTTCCAACGGGGGGAGTATGTCGGGTCACGCAGCCGCAGCAGCCAACTAACTTCTTAATTCGATCTCGTATATTAATGGCATCGCGAAAGGTAGCTCTCTTTATCTAGCTCTCTCGTCTTTTGTGTACTTGCATTTTTCGGCCCAGCTTTCGGCTGGCTGTCCCTTTGTAAATCAGTACGAATTCTGATCTCGACATAAAACGCATTCTCGTCTCGCCTGCTGTACTCTCTCTCGCTAATAAATTGTTAACAAGCCTAAAGCAACCTGAAATTCGTATTTTAATTTAGCAACAACTAATAAAAAAGATTATTAGTTCAACACCTACCAATAGCATTCCGGAGTTGGTATTCATATGCTAACCCAAAATAGGGGTATGGTAGTCAACACAGCTGCAATGATAAATTGTCGGCTAACCGCGAAAAAACCAAGATTTGTAATAATTGGATTTACACTAAATGGAGAAGTTATCACAAATAATTTATCAAACTTGAAAGTTCATTTGAACTCTGAATCATAACCATATGATAAACTGAATGTTGATTTTAGTAAGAATCAGTATGCTCACCTATATGAAATGTATACAAGATATCAATCTAGTTTCTATAATCGTGAATCACAACCATTTTTGACCCGAAATGAATTTAAATTGTGGTTGATCTTTCATATCAAAACGAATCAGTGAAAACTGGTCCTATTGATGTGAGAATTTCAATAAAACTGAAGACACCAAGTCATGAAAATACCCAAGCTTACTGTCTTCTCATACAAGACCGTTTAGTTGAATATAACCCATTAAACGGACTAGTACAACGAGTTGTTCAACATTTGAAAAATGTTGAAAGATACTGTTTCGATTGATGTTCGAGGTTTCTATGATAATATTAATAATTTTATTCTAAAGGAAATTGGAATTGGTTTCAAAAAAGTTCCAACCTTGAATAATAGTTTTTTAATAGAACCACCATATGATTTTACTTTGCTAAATACAAAATCTCAAAAGACTGCAATTTGGTTAACCAATACACATCACAAAATTTTTTGGAACGATGGAGAGATCAGTTTTCCACAAACTCGAAAGTATCTAAGGATAATTACAAGCGGAAAACAAATTATTTGTAAAGGTGTGGAAAAGAAACGATTTCTACAGAAGTTTTTTGGGAGTCGTCAGCTCATTAATATCGAGGAAATGGGCTGTCCGTCATTAAACAGGTTTAAAAGAAAACCGGTTTCCCTATTGTGAAACACACCTTAAGGGCGGGGTTTTGTGGGGGTTTTTTAAAAGTAGCTCCAAAACAATAAAATAATTGTTATACATCATTTTAAAGTTGAGACTAGATGTGTAAAGATGTGTAAAGTTACATGAGGAAATTGACCAATTTATTGAACCATTTAAAGGAGAGATAATTGGTCCGCATTTTCAATACCTTCTTGACACAAATATGTTCATGAATCGAGGTGGACATGATCTCAAAACTACGAATTATGGTGAACACTTTACATTTTGTAATCCAGAAATGACGTCGGAAACGTGCGCCTGCTTCTTCTATGCAAATCGCCGGAATCAAAGCAGAAAATTAATTTCTATATATAACAATAATGTTCGCAATACCAAAATAAATGAATAAATGTATTATTATGCTACAAAATAAACTTCTGACTTTTTATTTCGAGTTAAAATTACAGGTACGGAGAATGGAAAATATTTCCTTGACTGAGACATGTCGTGATTTCAACCCCTGTTATCAGAACGTCGTATGTCGTATAAGGTCGTTGGCGTGAGGCCCATGATCTTGTCAATGAGCGTGCGCCTTTGGGTTGTGTATGTGTCCCTTTTATTGCGGTCAGGTAATTGACAGGTGCGCAAGTTTATGACCGATTTGTGGAAAGGAGAGAATCTTAGAAAATTTACCAGTTAAACATTCTGGGCCGGAAACAAAAATGTATATTTGAAAATATTCCACATCTGAGAATCATTAACTTGTGAGATTTATTTTATTGGGGTTCCTTTGATTTCTAAATTAGTTTTATAATCATAGGAAACATTATTCCCCAACATGATAGCCATCTTTGAATACTTTGGGTGTGCGACCTTTCACACGTGCACAGCAACACCTGTGATAATGACACCTTTCCCCAACATGATCGGATATGTTCCTCTAAGATAACAACCTTTGGATACTATGGTTGTGCGACCTTTCTCACGTGCACCTTTCTCACCTGACTATTAATGAGGGGAAGGATACGTGATCAATATTGTCACATGGGGATGTGGGGGCGATGGGGCAATTAATTTTACTCTTTATAGACATGATCGTGACATTTTTATGACTTCAAAGCCCATTAAAATCAGTTAATTTATTGGATTATGCTAATTGTCCCAGAACCCGCATACATTAATTAGGGGGGGGGGCATTAATATGCTAATTGTCCCAGAATCCGCGTTTCCCTACTACTGAAGTCCTCCTTTTTAAGCAGGCAGATCGTCTTCATTCCCATTCTATTTAAGATGCTTTCACTGCTAGGACACTCACGTTGGGCGCCAGATGTAACGAACTGGTTTTTGTGGTCTGCTCGCTACGAGATTCGTGCGGCTAGCTCATCAGACTGTGTGTTTGTCCCACCAAATGTATATAAGCGCTCAGTGAGAAAGCACAGAATTCACGGGTTCGTAGTGGGTTTATTGCGGTCATATTATCTCCGACAGTCCTGGTTGTCTCGACAGCCTCTCGCCTCGTTGTCTTGGTGCTCCAGTCCTGTAGCTCCCTGAAGATGCTCGCTCGCTGCTCGTCCCTGGACTCGGTCACTCGGTGACTGCTTGTCACTCGGACTCGCGAGAAGGGTCAGTTGTGCGGGCTTAGGGACGCGTCACCATTCTCAGACTAGGGTGAACTGATGCCGCGCTCTCCAGGATCACTCCTTTCGACACACCGCCGCCTGTCCCTTGTTCTCTGTCCCGTATGGTCCCACTGGCGTTTCTGGTCAGCCCTCGCGGACAGTCAAGGCTTTACTTCGCTTCTACGCCTAGTGTAATCAAACGTTCCACCCTAGTCTCACCCTTCTGCTTATTGTCCGGGACGTTTTCGGCTGGCTTGCTGCTGACAATGTCTTGCGCACTGCTCCTGGCTGTGCTGGCTGAGCGGCTGGACGGAGCGTCGCTTTTGGTACTCGGGGTTTCGTAGGGCTCTCCTGGACAACTCCACTCGAGACCGTACTGATCGACAACTCTCCCTTTTGGCTTGTTATACTCGGGATTCGGACACGCCGCTACGGGACCTCACGAGTCGAGACCGTACCGATCGACCGCTCTCTCTTCTGGCTTGTTATACTCGTGATTCTCTAGGCGTAACGCCAGGTGTGGTTGATAGGGATAAATCGAGCGCCATGTGATGCCCTCTGGACCTCAGCCACCTGCATCTCAATTCGGAGATTCCTGACATCCCAATCCAGAATGTCATAGTAATCTTGCTCCTCGTAGGTTCCCTCGGCGATGCTTTTGTGACGACTCGACTTGTTGTAGCTCCCTTGCAGTTTATTTGGTTGATTTACTGTTCACTTTGGTATCTCGACTGATCTTGACGGTTTGACTCCTCGTGATCGACTGACCCTGCTTCCAGCGCTGGGCCCTTATATAGGGCTCCTGGTACCGCTAGTTCTTGGCATCTGCGCACGGCACCACTTCCAAAGTCTGCGGTTTTACCGTTAGACCTTTCGCCCTCCGCACACGGCCCCAGGCTAGGGTGCTAGGCGCGGCGACCTACCGTTAACCCTTCGCTTTTTCTCTCTAAGCTCTCTTGCCTCGTACTCTCCAAACTCCCTTGAGCCGAATTCTCCAAGCTCTCTCGTACTAAATTCCTTAAACTCTCTTGAACAGAATTCTCCAAACTCTCTTGATCTGAATTCTCCAAACCATCTCCTTCCGCAATGCCGTTACTACGAGTATTCGCCGCGTATCTGGTAAGCGGCCGGCCATCTGTTGCTGCTGCTGCTGAGATTTCTGGGGAGTTATTCAACTCCTCACAGTATGTACATCCATTAATAAAGTATATATATTCTTGATCAGGATCGCTAGCCGAGTCGATATAGCCATGTCCGTCTGTCCGCCTGTCGTCCGTCCGTCTGTCCGTCGGTCTGTCTGTCCGGAGGAACGCTGAGATCTCGGAAATTGTAAGAGCTAGGCTATTCAGATTTGGCATGCAGATTCCTGAGCTTCTTACGCAGCGCAAGTTTGTTTCAGCAATGTGCCACGCCCAATCTAACGCCCACAAACCGCCCAAAACTGTGGCTCCTACAGTTTTGATGCTAGAATAAAAATTTTAACTGAAATGTATTGTCCTCGTCAGTACCTATTGATTAACCCAAAAACCCACGCCCACTTTAACGTCCATAAACCGCCCACAAACTTCAAAAAGTCGTTGTTACGCGAAGATGCCACGCCCACTTTAACGCCCACAAACCGCCCAAATCTGTGGTGCCCACAATGTTATGCTAGATAAAAAATTTTAACTGAAATGTATTACTCTTATTAATACCTATCGATTGATCCAAAAAAAAGTTTGCCACGCCCACTCTAACGCTCACAAACCGCCTAGGGCTGCGGCGTCCACAATTTTCATGCTACAAAAAATTGTAACTGAAATGTTTTAGTCTCGACAATACCTATCGATTGACCCCAAAAAAAGATTGCCACGCCCACTCTAACGCGTGTATTCTTCTCATCAATACTTATCGATTGACCCAAAAAAAAGTTCTCATGTCCACTTTAAAAAATCGTAAGTATGAACGTGGATATCTCGGAAACTATCAAAGATAGAGAATTGGGTTCTCAGATTTAGATTCCGTAGCCTTGTAAACTGTGGCTCCTACAGTTTTGATGCTGGAATAAAAATATTAACTGAAATGTATTGTTCTCATCAATAACTATCGGTTGACCGAAAAAAAAGTTTGCCACGCTCACTTTACCCTTTGACTGTACGAGTAACGGGTATGAAAATATACTCTAAATGAAAAGCTTCATGCAACCAATAATGAAAATTTAAGTTCTTACATGACAAGTGAAAATGATTTTTTCCTCCAAGAAAACAAACTGTGTTCTTCTAGATGTCCTCAATATATGCAAGATAAGACATTGTTACCAATTCCAGTACTTCCAGGTCTTACCTTAACTTGAATAAGAATCTCTATATTATTATTATATTATTATTATTATTATAATTATTATTATTATTATTATTATTGTTTGTGGGGAAGACAACAAATATGCCACCCTTATATTTATAATTAATAACGCACGAATAGGTTATATTAAAATGTATAGCGTTTATTCGGAGCGGCAGACGGACTGTGAATGTGTAAAAAGCTTGGCTCCAAGATCTTCATATAGACATATGCAGGCTTACAAAGTTGTTGCTGAATAGATAAGCGACAGCTTTATGGGTATAAGAACGAAGGCGAAAGATAAGCTCCGAACATACTCCCCCCGTTGGAAGAGGTAAGGTTCCAACTATCTCGGAATCGATGGGCAGAACGGCTAGCTTGGCGACGGCTCTCTTGATCAGACCCGTAGCTGTACGGACCATAGCTACTCTGATGACTCCGTCCCCGCCGGGTATGACTTCTTGGATGCACCCAAGCTGCCATCTCAAGGGTGGAACGTTGTCCTCCTTAAGCAAAACTATGCGTCCAACCTTGATGTTAGACGTTTCGACGCGCCACTTGCTCCTCTCTTGAAGTAGGGACAAATACTCGCTGCTCCACCTTTTCCAGAAATGTTGCTGCATCTGGGTAACCCGCTGCCATCTGCTGAGGCGGTCTTCGCGGAGATGAGTAATGCCAGGGTCAGGAAACTTAGTGTAGCTGGAACCCTTCAGGAAATGCGCCGGTGTTAGCACCTCAAGGCTTTCAGCATTTTCTGAAATTGGACAGAGTGGACGGGAGTTAAGGATGGCAGAAATCTCATATGCAAGAGTTCTTAATTCATCGATGGCTAAGATGGATGCACCGACGACTCTGTAGAAGTGAAATTTAGCTGACTTCACAGCGGCCTCCCATAAACCACCGAAGTGCGGGGCACGCGGAGGGATGAACTTCCAATCGATCCCATTAGCTAAACAGACGGAAGATATCGATGCTGTGTGCTGCTCGCTCAAAAAGAGCTCTTTCAGCTCGGCAAGCTCTCTCTTTGCACCGACAAAGTTTGTAGCATTGTCGCTCCAAATGGTACGCGGACTGCCTCTAAGGCTGATGAATCTCCTCAGCGCTGCGATGAAAGAATCCGTCGTGAGATCCTGGACCACTTCCAAATGAGCAGCCTTCGTGGAAAAACAGACAAAGACGGCGATATAGCACTTGTGGGGTGCCTTATTTCTGGCCTCTGCTTTATGATAGATTGGCCCACAATAGTCCACTCCTGTGGTATGAAAAGCTGGATTAGGCTGCACTCTATTTGCTGGAAGGCTACCCATGACGTGCTCCCAAGTAACAGGCTTCATTCGGAAACATCGGACGCATTTGTTGATAACGCTGGCGACGAACTTGCGGCCTCCAATCGGCCAGTACCTTTGCCGTAATGCGGCAAGCAGCGCCTGCGATCCTCCATGCAAATATTTCTCATGATAATAAACGATGATCGCCTTGGTGACTGGATGATCCTTGGGCAACAGTATCGGATGCCTCGTGTCGTAGTCCAAGTTTGCGTTCTGAAGCCTTCCACCCACGCGAAGTAACCCATCGGAGCCGAGAATAGGTCTAAGCGAAACCAGCTTGCTTTTCTGTGGAAACGGCTTGCCCTGGCTAAGAGATCCATACTCCTTCGCCAAGTTAACCTGTTGGATGCTCCTCAGAAGAAGTACAGTTCCAGAGTTGATCTCCTCCACCGAAAGTCGACCTTTTAACGGCGCAGATTTGGCTCTGCAATTTGAAATGAATCGATAAATGTATGCAAATACGCGCTGCAACTTATCGAAAGAGTTGAGGAATTTGCAGTTTGATGAACTGTCTATGCAAACGGCCCCAATTAGAGCCACAGAACGGCGCTCTGGAAGATCCTTTACTGAGTCTAGCAGGGACGGCCAATTTGACGAGCTTTGCAGAAGGAATGGAGGCCCGTTAGCCCAAAGGGAATGTTCCAACAATTCTCTTGGGATACATCCTCGCGATACGACGTCTGCCGGGTTTAAGTTTGTAGGAACGTGATGCCAAGACATGTCTTTCGTCATCTCCTGAATTTTCGCGATTCTGTTTGATACGAAAACGTTAAACTCCCTCGGAGGTTGCCGAATCCACGCCAACACAATGGACGAGTCCGACCAGCAATATAAGGTGCAATCGAAATCTATGGCTTCCTTGGCGTTTACGATTAGCTCAGACAATAAAAGCGCTGCGGAAAGTTCTAATCTTGGAATTGTTAAGGCCTTCAATGGAGCTACCCTTGACTTGGCACAGAGCAGATGGACTTTCGATTCTCCATTGGTCTCCGATCGCAAGTATAGACACGCTCCATAAGCTGACATGCTAGCATCGCAGAATCCATGCAACTCAACGGAAGCCCTTGGTTGCAGTACGAATCGTGGGAATTTTAAGTTCTGTACGACCGATAACTGTGAGGTCAACTCCCCCCATGACGAAAGAATGGGCTCTGGCAGTGCATCATCCCAGTCCACGTTCGCACTCCATAGAGATTGCAGAAAAATCTTAGATTTTGTGATAATAGGAGTTATTAAACCGAGTGGATAATAGAATTTGGCAATCGTCGACAACGCAACCCGCTTAGTGGGTCGTTGATTGATTGGCAGTTGAGAAAAATGAAATAGGAGCTGATCAGAAGATGGATCCCAGACTAGTCCCAATGCCTTGGCGACATCCGATCCATCGTGAAATTTGATTAACTGCTCCTTGTCGCATTCAGACTCTCCCTTCAGGGCTGCTGACTCATTCGAACACCATTTGCGAATTAAAAAGTGGCCTCGCGACAGTAATTCCTTCACCTGACGACGAATTTCTCTCACCTCCTCAACTGAGTCCCCACCAGATATTAAATCATCCACATAGAAATCTCTACGAACAATTTTTGCTCCAATAGGAAATGATTCCTCCTCATCGTAAGAGAGTTGATGCATGGCCCTTATAGCCAAGAAGGCAGCTGGCTTGGTTCCGTAAGTCACCGTGTTCAATTTAAAAACACTCAATTCTTTCCTGGAGCTCTCTCTCCAAACGATGCACTGCAAGAAATCATCCGGGTACGAAACACGCACGCAACGGTACATCTTGCAGATATCTCCACAAAGGGCAACTTTAAAAAATCGAAAGCGAAGCAGTATATTGAAGATTTTTTGTTGAATTGTTGGTCCTGCCAGAAGTAAGTCGTTCAGAGAGCTACCAGAAGTTGTTTTAGCAGATCCATCAAAAACGACACGAAGCTTCGTACTCGTGCTTTCCTGCTTATGTACGCAATGATGGGGCAAAAAGAATTGTGTTTCTGGCGGTTCCTTAGTTACAAGAGACATGTGACCTAGGTCGATATACTCCCTCAAAAATGCTGAATACTGAGCTTTCAGGGCTGGGTTTCTATCTAATTTAGCTTCCAAACTCTTGAAACGACGACGAGCCAAGCAATAAGAATCACCTAAAGGTTCGAATCCGGAAGTGGTCAAGAGACGAACAGAGTATTGGCCGTTTCCAAGTCGAATGCAATTTTCAGTAAAAAGTTGCTCACATCGCAAGTCTTCCGGCAATAAAGATGGCTTAGACGAAGTGAAGTCCTCAATTTCCCAAAATCGCTTAACAATGGCGGAAAGTGTGTCATCGAAATAATCAGCTGGGTCCTTGATGCTGGCTTGTAAAACCGACTTATGAGTTGGCATGTTCGATGATAACCCTCCAGAGACTATCCAACCAAGCTTGGTGTTCTGAAGAGTTGGCAAAGCCCTATCCAAATGAATTTGTCCCATAGAAATTATTTCGAAAAACAACCCAGCGCCGAGTAAAAGGTCAATTCGTTGTGATTGATTGAAATTAGGGTCAGCGAGTGAAATGTTTTGCGGTATCCTCCACGATGTTGCATTTATATTGAAATGGGGTTGATAATCAGTAATACTGTGAGTCACAACCGCTGTGAATGCCGCTCGATAGCTTGCATCCCGTGATTGCACAAGAATATCGACAGTCTTATCAGAGATCATGGAAGATTCTCCTATCCCAGAAATCGACGTTTACGATCTTCTGTGATTCAAGTTTAGTTGGCTGGCTAAGCGAGAGGTTATGAAGTTTAGCTGGGAGGCCGAATCTAAAATTGCTCGGCAAGGCATAAATGCTCCAATTCTATTTCTGACGTAGATAATAGCAGTTGGAAGCAACACGTAGTCGATCGGCAAAATATTTAAGGCTTTGGGTGGAGGGCTTGGTAAATGATGATCAGGATGCGATGATGTATGCGAACATGATCCTAATGCTGATGAAGTAGATGGTAATGGCTGAGAGCTCGAGGATGGATCGCATGATGGAGATGAAAATGAGGTTGATGTTGCGGATGGGTCATGGTTCATGTGTAATAATGAATGATGCTTCATGCGACAATACTTGCAGTGAGTCGACTTGCATTGCTGCAAACTATGCCCCTTGCGCAAACAGTTGAGGCAAAGGTGCAACTTCTTTGCTTCTCTATATCGAAGATTCGGACTCAAATTTAAAAATCGAGGACACTTTGGCAAATAATGATCCCGTGCATCGCAAAATAAGCATGTCAAATGATTTGAGTTAGTAGCAGATGCAATATGTGTATTTTGGTTATATTTGTGCAAGTTTTTTCCCACCTGCTGGCCTGGTGTTTGAGTTACCAAGGCTTGATCCAAGTTTTCCATCATCCTGCACCTCTTTTCCAAAAACGACTCCATAGCATCCCAGGTAGACAGCTCAGTGATTGACAAATCCTCTTCCCATTTTTCCCGCGTCCTCTGATCCAGTTTCCGAGTGACGATGTGAATTAAAAGTCCATCCAAAATTTGTTGCGTATTGGCCAGGGTTCGAATTGCTCGCAGATGCGAATTCATGCAATCGCTCTGCTCCCGAAGACCCTTCGAAGATCCCTTCTCGACACCCTTTAAACCGAATATTGCCTGAACATGTGCCTGAAAGTGTAAAACTTTCTTATCAAAACGATTAACCAGCAAATTCATAGCCTTTTTAAAATTAGGATTCGAGGGTTCGAGCGATCGTATGGTTTCCAGAGCCACTCCGCCCAAACTCGAACGCAAATATTGTAATTTTTCAATGTCGCTTAGCTCATCATCATTTCCGATGACCGTAGTGAAAGTCGCAAGAAAATCCGGCCACTCAGAGTAGGATCCATGAAAACGAGCAATTTCCAAATTTGGCAACCGAGGCTTTCTAGATCGAAAAGAAAGATCCGCATTATTAGTGATGTCAATAGATGTTGAATTTGCAGCGGTTGAAGCCGGCAATTGTGACTTGCGATGAGCCGCCAAGCCTCGGCTTAGTTTCGCCTTCACATCCATGAAGACTTCAGCAAATTCAATCCGATGGTCGCTCGAGATCTCTGCAAAGTCCAGTCTTTCCAACGATGTCTGCGCAGAATCAAATGCCTGGTTTAAGGAATTGATCCATTCCATTCGCGCCAGCAAATCAGATTCGTCAAACTGATTAACCGCATCAGCGTTTAAATAGCATTTCATCAAGCTCATTTGCCACAAAATAGATTGGGCTTTGACTCGGTAGTAGTCGACGTCACTTGTGGATTCATTTTGAGCCCGAACCGAGTTTTCCGTATCAGACATTTTTCAATCACGAGAAAGAAAAAAATGAAATGAAAATGAAGTAAAGTAAAATGTCCGACCGCGTTAGAGGCACAAAACACCGTATACCCTTTACCGCGAAAACGTGAAGGTTAGCAAGCGTCGCCGAGATGCAACGGAACCTTTAACTTTGTTGTTGTTGTTCTTGCCGATAAATTGCCTGCCTAGCAACAGCGGATTATGTAACTGGCAAACGAATGTATGTATGGCTATATGTACATGTATATATGTAATATGCGCTATTAACAAAGATTAAATGCGATTCACTTTGTTAAGAATTATTTGCACAACACAAATTTGGTGCTCTTTCACAGCGCAAAATGTACAAAAAATCAAACGGCCGGCTGTGCACTTTTATATGCACATATGTATGTATGTTCGCCTGTTGTGACCGAATGCACGATAACGACAGCGAAACAAAGCGTTTGTTTAAACTATATTAAACAATCGCAAAACCGAGTTGCAGACTCCGATTAAAACTGCAATCACGTCGGGGTCACCAAATGTTTGTGGGGAACACAACAAATATGCCACCCTTATATTTATAATTAATAACGCACGAATCGGTTATATTAAAATGTATAGCGTTTATTCGGAGCGGCAGACGGACTGTGAATGTGTAAAAAGCTTGGCTCCAAGATCTTCATATAGACATATACAGGCTTACAAAGTAGTTGCTGAATAGATAAGCGACAGCTTTATGGGTATAAGAAAGAAGGCGAAAGATAAGCAGAGAGCGATGCAGGTGCCGTCGTACACCTATGCGCGCATGACTAGGCGCTGGCGATCTGCTCCGAACAATTATTATTATTATTATTATTATTATTATTATTATTATTATTATTATTATTATTATTATTATTATTATTATTATTATTATTATTAGTATTATTATTATTATTATTATTATTATTATTATTATTATTATTATTATTGTTATTATTATTATTATTATTATTATTATTATAATTATTATTATTATTATTATTATTATTATTATTATTATTATTATTATTATTATTATTATTATTATTATTATTATTATTATTATTATTATTATTATTATTATTATTATTATTATTATTATTATTATTATTATTATTATTATTATTATTATTATTATTATTATTATTATTATTATAAATTAATTATTATTATTATTATTTATATTATTATTATTATTATTATTATTATTATTATTATTATTATTATTATTATTATTATTATTATTATTATTATTATTATTATTATTATTATTATTATTATTATTATTATTATTATTATTATTATTATTATTATTATTATTATTATTAATATTATTATTATTATTATTATTATAATTAATATTATTATTATTATTATTATTATTATTATTATTATTATTATTATTATAATTATTATTATTATTATTATTAATATTATTGTTATTATTATTATTATTATTATTATTATTATTATTATTATTATTATTATTATTATTATTATTATTATTATTATTATTATTATTATTATTATTATTATTATTATTATTATTATTATTATTATTATTATTATTATTATTATATTATTATTATTATTATTATTATTATTATTATTATTATTATTGTTCGTACCCAAAGGTACTGAACATGACCACACCCAACAAATCAAGCAGTAGGCGCTCAGTAGCACCCACTGCATATGAGAATTGCTGATCAGCATATTATTTGTCTCACTAACTCACCGTCTCACCGACTCGACGGCACACTGACCGGCCAATGCAGTCAGCACATTTTGCAGTGTCAGCCAACTGTGCAAAGCAAACTACGCAAACTGCTACCATAATCATAATTCCCTGACCAACTTTAGAATACAGCTTACTTCACTAACCATTACACTAAACTTCCGTGTTCCAAGTAGTATATAAACATGTTCCAAATGAAGAATAAAACAGTTATCAACACAGCTCTTAACTCCGCGGTTCTACTTCCTACATAACACTCAAGCAACCCCCTTCCCACTAAAGGACTCACAGCCTTATCCAGCTTCACAGGATACGCTTCTTCTTCCAGCGTCACAGGAACTTCAGCTTAATCCGGCTTCACAGGATTCCCTCCTCTTCCAGCGTCACAGGAACTTCAGCTTCATCCAGCTTCACTGGATGCGCTTCTTCTTCCAGCGTCACAGGAACTTCAGCTTAATCCAGCTTCACAGGATTCGCTTCTTCTTCCAGTGTCACATGAACTTCAGCTTCATCCAGCTTCACAGGATTCGCTTCTTCTTCCAGCGTCACAGGAACTTCAGCTTAATCCAGCTTCACAGGATTCGCTTCTTCTTCCAGCGTCACAGGAACTTCAGCTTCATCCAGCTTCACAGGATACGCTTCTTCTTCCAGCGTCACAGGAACTTCAGCTTAATCCAGCTTCACAGGATACGCTTCTTCTTCCAGCGTCACAGGAACTTCAGCTTCATCCAGCTTCACATTATACCCAGCTTCATCCAGCTTCACAAGATTCTTTGTTTCCAAGACACACAATATGTCTACTTCATTCATTGAGGAAACAAGTCACACAAGAATTGATTTACACAATCGATTACTAGACACCCAAAACGAGCTGCAAGGGAAAATCCAACAGCTCATTAAGAATTATGGCAAGGATTCTGCCGAATGACGTCACCGAGACGGCTATTATTCCGGTAAGCTAAATCAGTTAAACGATCTCTGGCAGCAGTGTTGCGACTTAGATGAAGAAGTCCAGCAAGCGGCACTACCCACTGGAAGTGAGTACTCTTCACAACTAGTAGCACTTAAAGAGCTGGTCGAAAAATATCAGAATATCTTTCTGGCTTCCGAAGGCCCCCAGACGAACTTCGACCAACATCAAGCTCACAACAAGAGATCAAGTCAAATGAGATTCCGCAATTGACACGGTGATCCGACAGTTACAGGGAAGATGCAGCGAATTGGAGTCATCATTAACATTAGCCTCGAACGCCCCTGACACCCCAGCCCTACAAAGGCACCTGGATCTCCATTGGGCGTTACTGAGGCAAGCCCACGACGAATTGGATAGCACACCTGGGGCCGCAGCTCTGGCAGAAGCAGAGCTAGCCCAATTCCACACATTATACGAGGAATACGAAATGAACCTGCTACGAGAAAACGACGCGCCAATGAGCCTAAACTTGGCACTTCCGCCAATTAGCATTCCGGAGTTCAACGGCGAGTATCTAGACTGGCCACGGTTCCATGATCTCTTTGTGGAATTGGTACATAACAAACCATATTCGGCCAGTCAAAAACTACATATTCTACAGAGTTCGCTTCGTGGTGAAGCGAGGAACGTCTTGACAGACACAGCCTTCTCACAGGATGGCTATGACGAGACCTGGTTGCGGTTGAAGGCCAGGTACCAGAACGGCAAAATATTAGTATTCGCTGCCATAGCAAAAATTATTGACCATAGGCCTATAGACGGCACCTCGCGTTATCTAAGGGGGGTTACTATAAAAACTCAATAAGTACTCTTAAAAACCTCGATATCAGCACAAAATCCTTGGATCCAATCCTGTGTTTTCTTATCAGAAGAAAACTAGACCAGCAGTCTCTAGCTGCTCTAGAAAATTCAGCGAATGCACCAACGGAAATTCCAACGTTATGGAGTGTACTGACGTTTATTGAGCGGCGCGCTTGCTTGCTGGAGACGATAAGCGCTCAACCTACAGCAAACTCCGCCATCAGTCAGTTCACAACGAAGAGAGCTGTAAGATTTGTCACCTAGGACAACATAATCTTAGAGCATGTAGCCGTATCCAGCAAATGGACCCCAAAGCACGGCGTCAAGCCATTATTCAAGTAGGAACATGCACAAATTGTTTGTCTACAGCTCATAAGGTTGAAAGCTGTGGATCACCGTCCACTTGTCGAGTCTGCCAGCAACAGTATCATTCACTGTTACGCCAAGGACCGACTAGCAATCTAGTGGCCGGCGCAGTAAGCATTGCAGGCTACGACAACGTAGGAGGATATACTCTGCTCGCGACCGCCAAGGTATCATTGCAAGGGCCAAACGGTCAATTACAAACATGTCGCGCTGTAATAGATGGTGGATCGCAGGTGAATCTTATCTCAAGGAGAATGGCAAATCTGCTATCTCTTAAGGAAAGGTCACCGATTGAAATATCTGGAATCGGAGGAAAAGTATCAACAGCAATTACATCTACACTAAAGCTCTCATCAGTTACATCAGGGTTTGAAACACTTATAGAAGTATTTATTATTCCAACAGTCATTACAGACCAACCGTCAGTACCGATTGATACCGATCTTAATATTCCCGAGGGACTGCAGTAAGCAGATCCTGACTTTCGGCAACCTGAACCCGTTGACCTAACCTTAGGGGTTGAAATGTATTCTCTTATCACAGATTATCTCAATAAAGAAACCTCATCTGATACGGAAATCAACCCTATTCTGGTAGAAGGCAGAGTTGATTTTGCAGGACCGAACGCTGCTTATGAGCCAACAAAAGATAAAAATCCGATGAATATAGAACTGACTTCTCGTCAATTTAAAACCTACAAGAAGGCTGACTTTGGTTCAACATTTCTAAACTTAACCAAGGAATATCTTAGTTTTGTTGCAGAATGTCCACATACCATAGACGTGCCAAATGATCAAGTTCTACGAGGGTACAATTTCAGTCTCCGCGGTAATGTCAATTATATCGCAAAGGGGAGTGTTAAGCAGCATCAAGAAGATGTGAAGGACCTGAATCACAAACATGAACCTCAGTTGAAGGAACGATCCACCTTGGACAATGATTTGTTAGGTGCTTCCTATACAATTCGGTCAAGGGCTGACCGACATCACGACTTAATTGAGGGTACCCCTCAATGGGGGGGGGGGGGGGAGAATGTTCGTACCCAAAGGTACTCAACATGACCACACCCAACAAATCAAGCAGTAGCCAAATTGGGAACAGTACCAGGCGCTCAGTAGCACCCACTGCATATGAAATTTGCTGATCAGCATATTATATGTCTCACTAACTCACCGACTCAACGTCACACTGCCCGGCCAATGCAGTCAGCACATTTTGCAGTGTCAGCCAACTACGCAAAGCCAACTACGAAAACTGCTACCATAATCATAATTCCCTGACCAACTTTAGAATATAGCTTACTTCACTAACCATTACACTAAACTTCCGTGTTCCAAGTAGTATATAAACATGTTCCAAATGAAGAATAAAACAGTTATCAACACACCTCTTAACTCCGCGGTTCTACTTCCTACATCTGGGAATAGGGCTCGTAATACACTATCTCAACTAGCAGCTAACCACGTTAGCTCACCTTCAGCGCAGCTTCCGCATCGCCTGTGGTCCGGCATCGCAGTAACCATCATTATCATTGCCGCGACGCGATCGTCCTACCAGCAAAGCGTCCCCGTGCCAGCGACAAGTGCTCATTACCCCCTTGTCCCGCGGTGTGACCCGGAAGTGTCTACTTCGGTTAGGCACAAACAATTATTATTATTATTATTATTATTGTTATTATTATTTTTATTATTAATATTATTATTATTATTATTATTATTATTATTATTATTATTATTATTATTATTATTATTATTTTTATTATTATTATTATTATTATTATTATTATTATTATTATTATTATTATTGTTATTATTATTATTATTGTTATTATTATTATTATTATTATTATTATTATTATTATTATTATTATTATTATTATTATTATTATTATTATTATTATTATTATTATTATTATTATTATTATTATTATTATTATTATTATTATTATTATTATTATTATTATTATTATTATTATTATTATTATTATTATTATTATTATTATTATTATTATTATTATTATTATTATTATTATTATTATTATTATTATTATTATTATTGTTTGTGGGGAAGACAACAAGTATGCCACCCTTATATTTATAATTAATAACGCACGAATAGGTTATATTAAAATGTAAAAAGCTTGGCTCCAAGATCTTTATATAGACATATGCAAAGTAGTTGCTGAATAAATAAGCGACAGCTTTATGGGTATAAGAAAGAAGGCGAAAGATAAGCAGAGAGCGATGCAGGTGCCGTCGTACACCTATGCGCGCATGACTAGGCGCTGGCGATCTGCTCCGAACATACTCCCCCCGTTGGAAGAGGTAAGGTTCCAACTATCTCGGAATCGATGGGCAGAACGGCTAGCTTGGCGACGGCTCTCTTGATCAGACCCGTAGCTGTACGGACCATAGCTACTCTGATGACTCCGTCCCCGCCGGGTATGACTTCTTGGATGCACCCAAGCTGCCATCTCAAGGGTGGAACGTTGTCCTCCTTAAGCAAAACTATGCGTCCAACCTTGATGTTAGACGTTTCGACGCGCCACTTGCTCCTCTCTTGAAGTAGGGACAAATACTCGCTGCTCCACCTTTTCCAGAAATGTTGCTGCATCTGGGTAACCCGCTGCCATCTGCTGAGGCGGTCTTCGCGGAGATGAGTAATGCCAGGCTCAGGAAACTTAGTGTAGCTGGAACCCTTCAGGAAATGCGCCGGTGTTAGCACCTCAAGGCTTTCAGCATTTTCTGAAATTGGACAGAGTGGACGGGAGTTAAGGATGGCAGAAATCTCATATGCAAGAGTTCTTAATTCATCGATGGCTAAGATGGATGCACCGACGACTCTGTAGAAGTGAAATTTAGCTGACTTCACAGCGGCCTCCCATAAACCACCGAAGTGCGGGGCACGCGGAGGGATGAACTTCCAATCGATCCCATCAGCTAAACAGACGGAAGATATCGATGCTGTGTGCTGCTCGCTCAAAAAGAGCTCTTTCAGCTCGGCAAGCTCTCTCTTTGCACCGACAAAGTTTGTAGCATTGTCGCTCCAAATGGTACGCGGACTGCCTCTAAGGCTGATGAATCTCCTCAGCGCTGCGATGAAAGAATCCGTCGTGAGATCCTGGACCATTTCCAAATGAGCAGCCTTCGTGGAAAAACAGACAAAGACGGCGATATAGCACTTGTGGGGTGCCTTATTTCTGGCCTCTGCTTTATGATAGAATGGCCCACAATAGTCCACACCTGTGGTATGAAAAGCTGGATTAGGCTGCACTCTATTTGCTGGAAGGCTACCCATGACGTGCTCCCAAGTAACAGGCTTCATTCGGAAACATCGGACGCATTTGTTGATAACGCTGGCGACGAACTTGCGGCCTCCAATCGGCCAGTACCTTTGCCGTAATGCGGCAAGCAGCGCCTGCGATCCTCCATGCAAATATTTCTCATGATAATAAACGATGATCGCCTTGGTGACTGGATGATCCTTGGGCAACAGTATCGGATGCCTCGTGTCGTAGTCCAAGTTTGCGTTCTGAAGCCTTCCACCCACGCGAAGTAACCCATCGGAGCCGAGAATAGGTCTAAGCGAAACCAGCTTGCTTTTCTGTGGAAACGGCTTGCCCTGGCTAAGAGATCCATACTCCTTCGCCAAGTTAACCTGTTGGATGCTCCTCAGAAGAAGTACAGTTCCAGAGTTGATCTCCTCCACCGAAAGTCGACCTTTTAACGGCGCAGATTTGGCTCTGCAATTTGAAATGAATCGATAAATGTATGCAAATACGCGCTGCAACTTATCGAAAGAGTTGAGGAATTTGCAGTTTGATGAACTGTCTATGCAAACGGCCCCAATTAGAGCCACAGAACGGCGCTCTGGAAGATCCTTTACTGAGTCTAGCAGGGACGGCCAATTTGACGAGCTTTGCAGAAGGAATGGAGGCCCGTTAGCCCAAAGGGAATGTTCCAACAATTCTCTTGGGGTACATCCTCGCGATACGACGTCTGCCGGGTTCAAGTTTGTAGGAACGTGATGCCAAGACATGTCTTTCGTCATCTCCTGAATTTTCGCGATTCTGTTTGATACGAAAACGTTAAACTCCCTCGGAGGTTGCCGAATCCACGCCAACACAATGGACGAGTCCGACCAGCAATGAAAGGTGCAATCGAAATCTATGGCTTCCTTGGCGTTTACGATTAGCTCAGCCAATAAAAGCGCTGCGGAAAGTTCTAATCTTGGAATTGTTAAGGCCTTCAATGGAGCTACCCTTGACTTGGCACACAGCAGATGGACTTTCGATTCTCCATTGGTCTCCGATCGCAAGTATAGACACGCTCCATAAGCTGACATGCTAGCATCGCAGAATCCATGCAACTCAACGGAAGCCCTTGGTTGCAGTACGAATCGTGGGAATTTTAAGTTCTGTACGACCGATAACTGTGAGGTCAACTCCCCCCATGACGAAAGAATGGGCTCTGGCAGTGCATCATCCCAATCCACGTTCGCACTCCATAGAGATTGCAGAAAAATCTTAGATTTTGTGATAATAGGAGTTATTAAACCGAGTGGATCATAGAATTTGGCAATCGTCGATAAAGCAACCCGCTTAGTGGGTCGTTGATTGATTGGCAGTTGAGAAAAATGAAATAGGAGCTGATCAGAAGATGGATCCCAGACTAGTCCCAATGCCTTGGCGACATCCGATCCATCGTGAAATTTGATTAACTGCTCCTTGTCGCATTCAGACTCTCCCTTCAGGGCTGCTGACTCATTCGAACCATTTGCGAATTGGAAAGTGGCCTCGCGACAGTAATTCCTTCACCTGACGACGAATTTCTCTCACCTCCTCAACTGAGTCCCCACCAGATATTAAATCATCCACATAGAAATCTCTACGAACAATTTTTGCTCCAATAGGAAATGATTCCTCCTCATCGTAAGAGAGTTGATGCATGGCCCTTATAGCCAAGAAGGCAGCTGGCTTGGTTCCGCAAGTCACCGTGTTCAATTTAAAAACACTCAATTCTTTCCTGTAGCTCTCTCTCCAAACGATGCACTGCAAGAAATCATCCGGGTACGAAACACGCACGCAACGGTACATCTTGCAGATATCTCCACAAAGGGCAACTTTAAAAAATCGAAAGCGAAGCAGTATATTGAAGATTTTTTGTTGAATTGTTGGTCCTGCCAGAAGTAAGTCGTTCAGAGAGCTACCAGAAGTTGTTTTAGCAGATCCATCAAAAACGACACGAAGCTTCGTACTCGTGCTTTCCTGCTTATGTACGCAATGATGGGGCAAAAAGAATTGTGTTTCTGGCGGTTCCTTAGTTACAAGAGACATGTGACCTAGGTCGATATACTCCCTCAAAAATGCTGAATACTGAGCTTTCAGGGCTGGGTTTCTATCTAATTTAGCTTCCAAACTCTTGAAACGACGACGAGCCAAGCAATAAGAATCACCTAAAGATTCGAATCCGGAAGTGGTCAAGAGACGAACAGAGTATTGGCCGTTTCCAAGTCGAATGCAATTTTCAGTAAAAAGTTGCTCACATCGCAAGTCTTCCGGCAATAAAGATGGCTTAGACGAAGTGAAGTCCTCAATTTCCCAAAATCGCTTTACAATGGCGGAAAGTGTGTCATCGGAATAATCAGCTGGGTCCTTGATGCTGGCTTGTAAAACCGACTTATGAGTTGGCATGTTCGATGATAACCCTCCAGAGACTATCCAACCAAGCTTGGTGTTCTGAAGAGTTGGCAAAGCCCTATCCAAATGAATTTGTCCCATAGAAATTATTTCGAAAAACAACCCAGCGCCGAGTAAAAGGTCAATTCGTTGTGATTGATTGAAATTAGGGTCAGCGAGTGAAATGTTTTGCGGTATCCTCCACGATGTTGCATTTATATTGAAATGGGGTTGATAATCAGTAATACTGTGAGTCACAACCGCTGTGAATGCCGCTCGATAGCTTGCATCCCGTGATTGCACAAGAATATCGACAGTCTTATCAGAGATCATGGAAGATTCTCCTATCCCAGAAATCGACGTTTGCGATCTTCTGTGATTCAAGTTTAGTTGGCTGGCTAAGCGAGAGGTTATGAAGTTTAGCTGGGAGGCCGAATCTAAAATTTCTCGGAAAGGCATAAATGCTCCAATTCTATTTCTGACGTAGATAATAGCAGTTGGAAGCAACACGTAGTCGACCGGCAAAATATTTAAGGCTTTGGGTGGAGGGCTTGGTAAATGATGATCAGGATGCGATGATGTATGCGAACATGATACTAATGCTGATGAAGTAGATGGTAATGGCTGAGAGCTCGAGGATGGATCGCATGATGGAGATGAAAATGAGGTTGATGTTGCGGATGGGTCATGGTTCATGTGTAATAATGAATGATGCTTCATGCGACAATACTTGCAGTGAGTCGACTTGCATTGCTGCAAACTATGCCCCTTGCGCAAACAGTTGAGGCAAAGGTGCAACTTCTTTGCTTCTCTATATCGAAGATTCGGACTCAAATTTAAAAATCGAGGACACTTTGGCAAATAATGATCCCGTGCATCGCAAAATAAGCATGTCAAATGATTTGAGTTAGTAGCAGATGCAATAAGTGTATTTTGGTTATATTTGTGCAAGTTTTTTCCCACCTGCTGGCCTGGTGTTTGAGTTACCAAGGCTTGATCCAAGTTTTCCATCATCCTGCACCTCTTTTCCAAAAACGACTCCATAGCATCCCAGGTAGACAGCTCAGTGATTGACAAATCCTCTTCCCATTTTTCCCGCGTCCTCTGATCCAGTTTCCGAGTGACGATGTGAATTAAAAGTCCATCCAAAATTTGTTGCGTATTGGCCAGGGTTCGAATTGCTCGCAGATGCGAATTCATGCAATCGCTCTGCTCCCGAAGACCCTTCGAAGATCCCTTCTCGACACCCTTTAAACCGAATATTGCCTGAACATGTGCCTGAAAGTGTAAAACTTTATTATCAAAACGATTAACCAGCAAATTCATAGCCTTTTTAAAATTAGCATTCGAGGGTTCGAGCGATCGTATGGTTTCCAGAGCCACTCCGCCCAAACTCGAACGCAAATATTGTAATTTTTCAATGTCGCTTAGCTCATCATCATTTCTCTTATTATTATTCTCTTATCACAGGTTATCTCAATAAAGAAACCTCATCTGATACGGAAATCAACCCTATTCTGGTAGAAGGCAGAGTTGATTTTGCAGGACCGAACGCTGCTCATGAGCCAACAAAAGATAAAAATCCGATGAATATAGAACTGACTTCTCGTCAAATTAAAACCTACAAGAAGGCTGACTTTGGTTCAACATTTCTAAACTTAACCAAGGAATATCTTAGTTTTGTTGCAGAATGTCCACATACCATAGACGTGCCAAATGATCAAGTTCTACGAAGGTACAATTTCAGTCTCCGCGGTAATGTCAATTATATCGCAAAGGGGAGTGTTAAGCAGCATCAAGAAGATGTGAAGGACCTGAATCACAAACATGAACCTCAGTTGAAGGAACGATCCACCTTGGACAATGATTTGTTAGGTGCTTCCTATACAATTCGGTCAAGGGCTGACCGACATCACGACTTAATTGAGGGTACCCCTCAATGGGGGGGGGGGGGGAGAATGTTCGTACCCAAAGGTACTCAACATGACCACACCCAACAAATCAAGCAGTAGCCAAATTGGGAACAGTACCAGGCGCTCAGTAGCACCCACTGCATATGAAATTTGCTGATCAGCATATTATATGTCTCACTAACTCACCGACTCAACGGCACACTGCCCGGCCAATGCAGTCAGCACATTTTGCAGTGTCAGCCAACTACGCAAAGCCAACTACGAAAACTGCTACCATAATCATAATTCCCTGACCAACTTTAGAATATAGCTTACTTCACTAACCATTACACTAAACTTCCGTGTTCCAAGTAGTATATAAACATGTTCCAAATGAAGAATAAAACAGTTATCAACACACCTCTTAACTCCGCGGTTCTACTTCCTACATCTGGGAATAGGGCTCGTAATACACTATCTCAACTAGCAGCTAACCACGTTAGCTCACCTTCAGCGCAGCTTCCGCATCGCCTGTGGTCCGGCATCGCAGTAACCATCATTATCATTGCCGCGACGCGATCGTCCTACCAGCAAAGCGTCCCCGTGCCAGCGACAAGTGCTCATTACCCCCTTGTCCCGCGGTGTGACCCGGAAGTGTCTACTTCGGTTAGGCACAAACAATTATTATTATTATTATTATTATTTTGTTATTAATATATATATAATATAATATATATATTTTTGTTATTAATATTATTATTATTATTATTATTATTATTATTATTATTATTTTTATTATTATTATTATTATATTATTATTATTATTATTATTATTATTATTATTATTATTATTATTATTATTATTATTATTATTATTATTATTATTATTATTATTATTATTATTATTATTATTATTATTATTATTATTATTATTATTATTATTATTATTATTATTATTATTATTATTATTATTATTATTATTATTATTATTATTATTATTATTATTATTATTATTATTGTTTGTGGGGAAGACAACAAGTATGCCACCCTTATATTTATAATTAATAACGCACGAATAGGTTATATTAAAATGTATTATTATTATTATTATTATTATTATTATTATTATTATTATTATTATTATTATTATTATTATTATTATTATTATTATTATTATTATTATTATTATTATTATTATTATTATTATTATTATTATTATTATTATTATTATTATTATTATTATTATTATTATTATTATTATTATTATTATTATTATTATTATTATTATTATTATTATTATTATTATTATTATTATTGTTTGTGGGGAAGACAACAAGTATGCCACCCTTATATTTATAATTAATAACGCACGAATAGGTTATATTAAAATGTAAAAAGCTTGGCTCCAAGATCTTTATATAGACATATGCAAAGTAGTTGCTGAATAGATAAGCGACAGCTTTATGGGTATAAGAAAGAAGGCGAAAGATAAGCAGAGAGCGATGCAGGTGCCGTCGTACACCTATGCGCGCATGACTAGGCGCTGGCGATCTGCTCCGAACATACTCCCCCCGTTGGAAGAGGTAAGGTTCCAACTATCTCGGAATCGATGGGCAGAACGGCTAGCTTGGCGACGGCTCTCTTGATCAGACCCGTAGCTGTACGGACCATAGCTACTCTGATGACTCCGTCCCCGCCGGGTATGACTTCTTGGATGCACCCAAGCTGCCATCTCAAGGGTGGAACGTTGTCCTCCTTAAGCAAAACTATGCGTCCAACCTTGATGTTAGACGTTTCGACGCGCCACTTGCTCCTCTCTTGAAGTAGGGACAAATACTCGCTGCTCCACCTTTTCCAGAAATGTTGCTGCATCTGGGTAACCCGCTGCCATCTGCTGAGGCGGTCTTCGCGGAGATGAGTAATGCCAGGCTCAGGAAACTTAGTGTAGCTGGAACCCTTCAGGAAATGTGCCGGTGTTAGCACCTCAAGGCTTTCAGCATTTTCTGAAATTGGACAGAGTGGACGGGAGTTAAGGATGGCAGAAATCTCATATGCAAGAGTTCTTAATTCATCGATGGCTAAGATGGATGCACCGACGACTCTGTAGAAGTGAAATTTAGCTGACTTCACAGCGGCCTACCATAAACCACCGAAGTGCGGGGCACGTGGAGGGATGAACTTCCAATCGATCCCATCAGCTAAACAGACGGAAGATATCGATGCTGTGTGCTGCTCGCTCAAAAAGAGCTCTTTCAGCTCGGCAAGCTCTCTCTTTGCACCGACAAAGTTTGTAGCATTGTCGCTCCAAATGGTACGCGGACTGCCTCTAAGGCTGATGAATCTCCTCAGCGCTGCGATGAAAGAATCCGTCGTGAGATCCTGGACCACTTCCAAATGAGCAGCCTTCGTGGAAAAACAGACAAAGACGGCGATATAGCACTTGTGGGGTGCCTTATTTCTGGCCTCTGCTTTATGATAGAATGGCCCACAATAGTCCACACCTGTGGTATGAAAAGCTGGATTAGGCTGCACTCTATTTGCTGGAAGGCTACCCATGACGTGCTCCCAAGTAACAGGCTTCATTCGGAAACATCGGACGCATTTGTTGATAACGCTGGCGACGAACTTGCGGCCTCCAATCGGCCAGTACCTTTGCCGTAATGCGGCAAGCAGCGCCTGCGATCCTCCATGCAAATATTTCTCATGATAATAAACGATGATCGCCTTGGTGACTGGATGATCCTTGGGCAACAGTATCGGATGCCTCGTGTCGTAGTCCAAGTTTGCGTTCTGAAGCCTTCCACCCACGCGAAGTAACCCATCGGAGCCGAGAATAGGTCTAAGCGAAACCAGCTTGCTTTTCTGTGGAAACGGCTTGCCCTGGCTAAGAGATCCATACTCCTTCGCCAAGTTAACCTGTTGGATGCTCCTCAGAAGAAGTACAGTTCCAGAGTTGATCTCCTCCACCGAAAGTCGACCTTTTAACGGCGCAGATTTGGCTCTGCAATTTGAAATGAATCGATAAATGTATGCAAATACGCGCTGCAACTTATCGAAAGAGTTGAGGAATTTGCAGTTTGATGAACTGTCTATGCAAACGGCCCCAATTAGAGCCACAGAACGGCGCTCTGGAAGATCCTTTACTGAGTCTAGCAGGGACGGCCAATTTGACGAGCTTTGCAGAAGGAATGGAGGCCCGTTAGCCCAAAGGGAATGTTCCAACAATTCTCTTGGGGTACATCCTCGCGATACGACGTCTGCCGGGTTCAAGTTTGTAGGAACGTGATGCCAAGACATGTCCTTCGTCATCTCCTGAATTTTCGCGATTCTGTTTGATACGAAAACGTTAAACTCCCTCGGAGGTTGCCGAATCCACGCCAACACAATGGACGAGTCCGACCAGCAATGAAAGGTGCAATCGAAATCTATGGCTTCCTTGGCGTTTACGATTAGCTCAGCCAATAAAAGCGCTGCGGAAAGTTCTAATCTTGGAATTGTTAAGGCCTTCAATGGAGCTACCCTTGACTTGGCACACAGCAGATGGACTTTCGATTCTCCATTGGTCTCCGATCGCAAGTATAGACACGCTCCATAAGCTGACATGCTAGCATCGCAGAATCCATGCAACTCAACGGAAGCACTTGGTTGCAGTACGAATCGTGGGAATTTTAAGTTCTGTACGACCGATAACTGTGAGGTCAACTCCCCCCATGACGAAAGAATGGGCTCTGGCAGTGCATCATCCCAATCCACGTTCGCACTCCATAGAGATTGCAGAAAAATCTTAGATTTTGTGATAATAGGAGTTATTAAACCGAGTGGATCATAGAATTTGGCAATCGTCGATAAAGCAACCCGCTTAGTGGGTCGTTGATTGATTGGCAGTTGAGAAAAATGAAATAGGAGCTGATCAGAAGATGGATCCCAGACTAGTCCCAATGCCTTGGCGACATCCGATCCATCGTGAAATTTGATTAACTGCTCCTTGTCGCATTCAGACTCTCCCTTCAGGGCTGCTGACTCATTCGAACACCATTTGCGAATTGGAAAGTGGCCTCGCGACAGTAATTCCTTCACCTGACGACGAATTTCTCTCACCTCCTCAACTGAGTCCCCACCAGATATTAAATCATCCACACAGAAATCTCTACGAACAATTTTTGCTCCAATAGGAAATGATTCCTCCTCATCGTAAGAGAGTTGATGCATGGCCCTTATAGCCAAGAAGGCAGCTGGCTTGGTTCCGTAAGTCACCGTGTTCAATTTAAAAACACTCAATTCTTTCCTGTAGCTCTCTCTCCAAACGATGCACTGCAAGAAATCATCCGGGTACGAAACACGCACGCAACGGTACATCTTGCAGATATCTCCACAAAGGGCAACTTTAAAAAATCGAAAGCGAAGCAGTATATTGAAGATTTTTTGTTGAATTGTTGGTCCTGCCAGAAGTAAGTCGTTCAGAGAGCTACCAGAAGTTGTTTTAGCAGATCCATCAAAAACGACACGAAGCTTCGTACTCGTGCTTTCCTGCTTATGTACGCAATGATGGGGCAAAAAGAATTGTGTTTCTGGCGGTTCCTTAGTTACAAGAGACATGTGACCTAGGTCGATATACTCCCTCAAAAATGCTGAATACTGAGCTTTCAGGGCTGGGTTTCTATCTAATTTAGCTTCCAAACTCTTGAAACGACGACGAGCCAAGCAATAAGAATCACCTAAAGATTCGAATCCGGAAGTGGTCAAGAGACGAACAGAGTATTGGCCGTTTCCAAGTCGAATGCAATTTTCAGTAAAAAGTTGCTCACATCGCAAGTCTTCCGGCAATAAAGATGGCTTAGACGAAGTGAAGTCCTCAATTTCCCAAAATCGCTTTACAATGGCGGAAAGTGTGTCATCGGAATAATCAGCTGGGTCCTTGCTGCTGGCTTGTAAAACCGACTTATGAGTTGGCGAACATGCCAATCATGATAACCCTCCAGAGACTATCCAACCAAGCTTGGTGTTCTGAAGAGTTGGCAAAGCCCTATCCAAATGAATTTGTCCCATAGAAATTATTTCGAAAAACAACCCAGCGCCGAGTAAAAGGTCAATTCGTTGTGATTGATTGAAATTAGGGTCAGCGAGTGAAATGTTTTGCGGTATCCTCCACGATGTTGCATTTATATTGAAATGGGGTTGATAATCAGTAATACTGTGAGTCACAACCGCTGTGAATGCCGCTCGATAGCTTGCATCCCGTGATTGCACAAGAATATCGACAGTCTTATCAGAGATCATGGAAGATTCTCCTATCCCAGAAATCGACGTTTGCGATCTTCTGTGATTCAAGTTTAGTTGGCTGGCTAAGCGAGAGGTTATGAAGTTTAGCTGGGAGGCCGAATCTAAAATTTCTCGGCAAGGCATAAATGCTCCAATTCTATTTCTGACGTAGATAATAGCAGTTGGAAGCAACACGTAGTCGACCGGCAAAATATTTAAGGCTTTGGGTGGAGGGCTTGGTAAATGATGATCAGGATGCGATGATGTATGCGAACATGATACTAATGCTGATGAAGTAGATGGTAATGGCTGAGAGCTCGAGGATGGATCGCATGATGGAGATGAAAATGAGGTTGATGTTGCGGATGGGTCATGGTTCATGTGTAATAATGAATGATGCTTTATGCGACAATACTTGCAGTGAGTCGACTTGCATTGCTGCAAACTATGCCCCTTGCGCAAACAGTTGAGGCAAAGGTGCAACTTCTTTGCTTCTCTATATCGAAGATTCGGACTCAAATTTAAAAATCGAGGACACTTTGGCAAATAATGATCCCGTGCATCGCAAAATAAGCATGTCAAATGATTTGAGTTAGTAGCAGATGCAATAAGTGTATTTTGGTTATATTTGTGCAAGTTTTTTCCCACCTGCTGGCCTGGTGTTTGAGTTACCAAGGCTTGATCCAAGTTTTCCATCATCCTGCACCTCTTTTCCAAAAACGACTCCATAGCATCCCAGGTAGACAGCTCAGTGATTGACAAATCCTCTTCCCATTTTTCCCGCGTCCTCTGATCCAGTTTCCGAGTGACGATGTGAATTAAAAGTCCATCCAAAATTTGTTGCGTATTGGCCAGGGTTCGAATTGCTCGCAGATGCGAATTCATGCAATCGCTCTGCTCCCGAAGACCCTTCGAAGATCCCTTCTCGACACCCTTTAAACCGAATATTGCCTGAACATGTGCCTGAAAGTGTAAAACTTTCTTATCAAAACGATTAACCAGCAAATTCATAGCCTTTTTAAAATTAGGATTCGAGGGTTCGAGCGATCGTATGGTTTCCAGAGCCACTCCGCCCAAACTCGAACGCAAATATTGTAATTTTTCAATGTCGCTTAGCTCATCATCATTTCCGATGACCGTAGTGAAAGTCGCAAGAAAATCCGGCCACTCAGAGTAGGATCCATGAAAACGAGCAATTTCGAAATTTGGCAACCGAGGCTTTCTAGATCGAAAAGAAAGATCCGCATT
Organism: Drosophila suzukii; assembly: GCF_043229965.1. Classification (NCBI taxonomy): domain Eukaryota; kingdom Metazoa; phylum Arthropoda; class Insecta; order Diptera; family Drosophilidae; genus Drosophila; species Drosophila suzukii. Next base: position 1,467,227 of record NW_027255898.1, on the reverse strand, counting down.
ATTAGTGATGTCAATAGATGTTGAATTTGCAGCGGTTGAAGCCGGCAATTGTGACTTGCGATGAGCCGCCAAGCCTCGGCTTAGTTTCGCCTTCACATCCATGAAGACTTCAGCAAATTCAATCCGATGGTCGCTCGAGATCTCTGCAAAGTCCAGTCTTTCCAACGATGTCTGCGCAGAATCAAATGCCTGGTTTAAGGAATTGATCCATTCCATTCGCGCCAGCAAATCAGATTCGTCAAACTGATTAACCGCATCAGCGTTTAAATAGCATTTCATCGAGCTCATTTGCCGCAAAATAGATTAGGCTTTGACTCGGTAGTAGTCGACGTCACTTGTGGATTCATTTTGAGCCCGAACCGAGTTTTCCGTATCAGACATTTTTCAATCACGAGAAAGAAAAAAATGAAATGAAAATGAAGTAAAGTAAAATGTCCGACCGCGTTAGAGGCACAAAACACCGTATACCCTTTACCGCGAAAACGTGAAGGTTAACAAGCGTCGCCGAGATGCAACGGAACCTTTAACTTTGTTGTTGTTGTTCTTGCCGATAAATTCCCTGCCTAGCAACAGCGGATTATGTAACTGGCAAACGAATGTATGTATGGCTATGTGTACATGTATATATGTAATATGCGCTATTAACAAAGATTAAATGCGATTCACTTTGTTAAGAATTATTTGCACAACACAAATTTGGTGCTTTTTCACAGCGCAAAATGTACAAAAAATCAAACGGCCGGCTGTGCACTTTTATATGCACATATGTATGTATGTTCGTCTGTTTGTGACCGAATGCACGACAACGACAGCGAAACAAAGCGTTTGTTTAAACTATATTAAACAATCGCGAAACCGACTTGCAGACTCCGATTAAAACTGCTATCACGTCGGGGTCACCAAATGTTTGTGGGGAAGACAACAAAGGAAGGCAACAAAATGCCACCCTTATATTTATAATAAATAACGCACGAATAGGTTATATTAAAATGTATAGCGTTTATTCGGAGCGGCAGACGGACTGTGAATGTGTAAAAAGCTTGGCTCCAAGATCTTCATATAGACATATGCAGGCTTACAAAGTAGTTGCTGAATAGAGAAGCGACAGCTTTATGGGTATAAGAAAGAAGGCGAAAGATAAGCAGAGAGCGATGCAGGTGCCGTCGTACACCTATGCGCGCATGACTAGGCGCTGGCGATCTGCTCCGAACAATTATTATTATTATTATTATTATTATAATTATTATTATTATTATTATTATTATTATTATTATTATTTATTATTCATATTATTATTATTATTATTATTATTATTATTATTATTATTATTATTATTATTATTTTTATTATTATTATTATTATTATTATTATTATTATTATTATTATTATTATTATTATTATTATTATTATTATTTTTATTATTATTATTATTAATATTATTATTATTATTATTATTATTATTATTATTATTATTATTATTATTATTATTATTATTATTATTATTATTATTATTATTATTATTATTATTATTATTACTATTATTATTGTTATTTTTATTTTTTGTTTAGGCATCCTAACGCTCCAAGTTCTAAAACTTATAATTACTGCGCTAATCACAACTGGTAAACATATTTTAATTTGGACAACATTTCTTCTTAAATCTAATGACATACATTGTTACATTAATAGTTGAACATTTAGAATAACAAATAAAGTTATATCGAAATTAAAAAAAAAAGAGGAAAAGGTTTTGGGGATAAGTCGCAATGTTAAGATAGGATATGATACCTTATAGCAGACTAGAAGTGCTATTTTGTAGGTGTGAGAGAAGTTTTGTCTTAAATAGTGTTGCGCTCCTAGTTTCTTTTATGTAGTTTGGAAGCTCGTTCCACGTTCTAATCGTATTTATAAAAAATTTTCTATTTGAAAGCAGAAACCTGTGTCGGATGCAGATAATATTCTTTGTTTTTGTAGATCTGGAGAATTGTAATTTTTTTAATAAGTATGATAACTTTCTGGTGTATATAACTTTGTGTAAAAAGATTATTGTTCTACTTTTTATATAATCTGCCAAGCTTATATCAAATATCTTGTAGGCAAATTGAGTTACACGGTCAGATCTATGCAAATTAAATATAAAACGCGCAATACTATTGTATGATATTTTCAGCTTATGTTGACTTGCTACATCACAATTTGCATAGATCTTTGGACCATTGAAGAGTGTGGTTATTATACAAGACTTCGCAATTAGAAGACGCACACTAACAGGTAAGGAACATTTAACTTGTGACAAGGATCTTATTAGTCCGTATGTTTTGCCTACAGCTTTGTTTACGTGGTCGTTCCAGTTCAAGGTTCTATTAAATGTGATACCCAAATTATTGGCGGTTTCCACGTACTCAATTGGTGTTTCGTTAAATATTGCTTATTTTCTTCTTAAAAATGATGATTTCAAATGGTGCTGTTTGTGGGGAAAACAACAAATATGCCACCCTTATATTTATAATTAATAACGCACGAATAGGTTATATTAAAATGTATATCGTTTATTCGGAGCGGTAGACGGACTGTGTAAAAGCTCGGCTCCAAGAACTTCATATAGACAGGCTTACAAAGTAGTTGCTGAATAGATAAGCGACAGCTTTAGTGGTATAAGAAAGAAGGCGACAAAGATAAGCAGAGAGCGCTGCAGGTGCCGCCGTACACCTATGAGCGCATGACTAGGCGCTGGCGATCTGCTCCGAACATACTCCCCCCGTTGCATCGCAAAATAAGCATGTCAAATGATTTGAGTTAGTAGCAGATGCAATAAGTGTATTTTGGTTATATTTGTGCAAGTTTTTTCCCACCTGCTGGCCTGGTGTTTGAGTTACCAAGGCTTGATCCAAGTTTTCCATCATCCTGCACCTCTTTTCCAAAAACGACTCCATAGCATCCCAGGTAGACAGCTCAGTGATTGACAAATCCTCTTCCCATTTTTCCCGCGTCCTCTGATCCAGTTTCCGAGTGACGATGTGAATTAAAAGTCCATCCAAAATTTGTTGCGTATTGGCCAGGGTTCGAATTGCTCGCAGATGCGAATTCATGCAATCGCTCTGCTCCCGAAGACCCTTCGAAGATCCCTTCTCGACACCCTTTAAACCGAATATTGCCTGAACATGTGCCTGAAAGTGTAAAACTTTATTATCAAAACGATTAACCAGCAAATTCATAGCCTTTTTAAAATTAGCATTCGAGGGTTCGAGCGATCGTATGGTTTCCAGAGCCACTCCGCCCAAACTCGAACGCAAATATTGTAATTTTTCAATGTCGCTTAGCTCATCATCATTTCCGATGACCGTAGTGAAAGTCGCAAGAAAATCCGGCCACTCAGAGTAGGATCCATGAAAACGAGCAATTTCGAAATTTGGCAACCGAGGCTTTCTAGATCGAAAAGAAAGATCCGCATTATTAGTGATGTCAATAGATGTTGAATTTGCAGCGGTTGAAGCCGGCAATTGTGACTTGCGATGAGCCGCCAAGCCTCGGCTTAGTTTCGCCTTCACATCCATGAAGACTTCAGCAAATTCAATCCGATGGTCGCTCGAGATCTCTGCAAAGTCCAGTCTTTCCAACGATGTCTGCGCAGAATCAAATGCCTGGTTTAAGGAATTGATCCATTCCATTCGCGCCAGCAAATCAGATTCGTCAAACTGATTAACCGCATCAGCGTTTAAATAGCATTTCATCGAGCTCATTTGCCGCAAAATAGATTACGCTTTGACTCGGTAGTAGTCGACGTCACTTGTGGATTCATTTTGAGCCCGAACCGAGTTTTCCGTATCAGACATTTTTCAATCACGAGAAAGAAAAAAATGAAATGAAAATGAAGTAAAGTAAAATGTCCGACCGCGTTAGAGGCACAAAACACCGTATACCCTTTACCGCGAAAACGTGAAGGTTAACAAGCGTCGCCGAGATGCAACGGAACCTTTAACTTTGTTGTTGTTGTTCTTGCCGATAAATTCCCTGCCTAGCAACAGCGGATTATGTAACTGGCAAACGAATGTATGTATGGCTATGTGTACATGTATATATGTAATATGCGCTATTAACAAAGATTAAATGCGATTCACTTTGTTAAGAATTATTTGCACAACACAAATTTGGTGCTTTTTCACAGCGCAAAATGTACAAAAAATCAAACGGCCGGCTGTGCACTTTTATATGCACATATGTATGTATGTTCGTCTGTTTGTGACCGAATGCACGACAACGACAGCGAAACAAAGCGTTTGTTTAAACTATATTAAACAATCGCGAAACCGAGTTGCAGACTCCGATTAAAACTGCTATCACGTCGGGGTCACCAAATGTTTGTGGGGAAGACAACAAAGGAAGGCAACAAAATGCCACCCTTATATTTATAATTAATAACGCACGAATAGGTTATATTAAAATGTATAGCGTTTATTCGGAGCGGCAGACGGACTGTGAATGTGTAAAAAGCTTGGCTCCAAGATCTTCATATAGACATATGCAGGCTTACAAAGTAGTTGCTGAATAGAGAAGCGACAGCTTTATGGGTATAAGAAAGAAGGCGAAAGATAAGCAGGTGCCGTCGTACACCTATGCGCGCATGACTAGGCGCTGGCGATCTGCTCCGAACAATTATTATTATTATTATAATTATTATTATTATTATTATTATTATTATTTATTATTCATATTATTATTATTATTATTATTATTATTATTATTATTATTATTATTTTTATTATTATTATTATTATTATTATTATTATTATTATTATTATTATTATTATTATTATTATTATTATTATTATTATTATTATTATTATTATTATTTTTATTATTATTATTATTAATATTATTATTATTATTATTATTATTATTATTATTATTATTATTATTATTATTATTATTATTATTATTATTATTATTATTATTATTATTATTATTATTATTATTATTATTATTATTATTATTATTATTATTATTATTATTATTATTATTATTATTATTATTATTATTATTGTTATTATTATTATTACTATTATTATTGTTATTTTTATTTTTTGTTTAGGCATCCTAACGCTCCAAGTTCTAAAACTTATAATTACTGCGCTAATCACAACTGGTAAACATATTTTAATTTGGACAACATTTCTTCTTAAATCTAATGACATACATTGTTACATTAATAGTTGAACATTTAGAATGACAAATAAAGTTATATCGAAATTAAAAAAAAAAAGAGGAAAAGGTTTTGGGGATAAGTCGCAATGTTAAGATAGGATATGATACCTTATAGCAGACTAGAAGTGCTATTTTGTAGGTGTGAGAGAAGTTTTGTCTTAAATAGTGTTGCGCTCCTAGTTTCTTTTATGTAGTTTGGAAGCTCGTTCCACGTTCTAATCGTACTTATAAAAAATTTTCTATTTGAAAGCAGAAACCTGTGTCGGATGCAGATAATATTCTTTGTTTTTGTAGATCTGGAGAATTGTAATTTTTTATTAAGTATGATAACTTTCTGGTGTATATAACTTTGTGTAAAAAGATTATTGTTCTACTTTTTATATAATCTGCCAAGCTTATATCAAATATCTTGTAGGCAAATTGAGTTACACGGTCAGATCTATGCAAATTAAATATAAAACGCGCAATACTATTGTATGATATTTTCAGCTTATGTTGACTTGCTACATCACAATTTGCATAGATCTTTGGACCATTGAAGAGTGTGGTTATTATACAAGACTTCGCAATTAGAAGACGCACACTAACAGGGAAGGAACATTTAACTTGTGACAAGGATCTTATTAGTCCGTATGTTTTGCCTACAGCTTTGTTTACGTGGTCGTTCCAGTTCAAGGTTCTATTAAATGTGATACCCAAATTATTGGCGGTTTCCACGTACTCAATTGGTGTTTCGTTAAATATTGCTTAATTTCTTCTTAAAAATGATGATTTCAAATGGTGCTGTTTGTGGGGAAGACAACAAATATGCCACCCTTATATTTATAATTAATAACGCACGAATAGGTTATATTAAAATGTATATCGTTTATTCGGAGCGGTAGACGGACTGTGTAAAAGCTCGGCTCCAAGAACTTCATATAGACAGGCTTACAAAGTAGTTGCTGAATAGATAAGCGACAGCTTTAGTGGTATAAGAAAGAAGGCGACAAAGATAAGCAGAGAGCGCTGCAGGTGCCGCCGTACACCTATGAGCGCATGACTAGGCGCTGGCGATCTGCTCCGAACATACTCCCCCCGTTGGAAGAGGTAAGGTTCCAACAATCTCGGAATCGATGGGCAGAACGGCTAGTTTAACGACGGCTCTCTTGATCAGACCCGTAGCTGTACGGACCATAGCTACTCGGGTGACTCCGTCCCCGTCGGGTATGACTTCCTGGATGCACCCAAGCTGCAATCTCAAGGGTGGAACGTTGTCCTCCTTCAGCAAAACTATGCTTCCAACCTTGATGTTAGACATTTCGACGCGCCACTTGCACCTTTCTTGAAGTAGGGACAAATACTCGCTGCTCCACCTTTTCCAGAAATGTTGTCTGCATCTCAGGTTCAGGAAACTTAGTGTAGCTGGAACCCTTCAGGAAATGCGCCGGTGCTAGCACCTCAAGGCTTTCAGCATTTTCTGAAATTGGACAGAGTGGACGAGAGTTGAGGATAGCAGAAATCTCATATGCAAAAGTTCTTAATTCATCGATGGCTAAGATGGATGCACCGACGACTCTGAAGAAGTGAAATTTAGCTGACTTCACAGCAGCCTCCCAGATGAACTTCCAATCGATCCCATCAGCTAAACAGACGGAAGATATCGATGCTGTATGCTGCTCGCTCAAAAAGAGCTCTATCAGCTCGGCAAGCTTGCTCTTTGCACCGACAAAGTTTGTAGCATTGTCGCTCCAAATGGTACGCTGACTGAGTAGTAGGGAAAGACGGGTTCTGGGACAATTACTAATTAGCATATTAATGACCCCCGCCTCTCACTAATTAACATATTAATGACCCCCGCCTCTTCATTAATGTATGCGGGTTCTGGGACAATTAGCATAATCCATAAATTATCTGTTTTTAAGGGGTTTAGATGTCATAAAAATGTCACGATCATATCCATAAAGAGTATACTAAATTGCCCCCCAACCCCACACCACCATGTGACAATACTGATCACGTGACCTTTTTGCCTCATTATCAGCAATTAATATTCAGCAGGTGTTGCTGTGCACGTGAGAAAGGTCGCAAACCCAAAACATCTAAAGCTGGTTGCCTTACAGGGACATGTCCGATCAAAACTAATTTAGAAATCAAAAGAACCCCAAATAAAATAAATCCCACAAGTTAATGATTCTCAGATGTCGAATATTTTCAAACAGACTTTTTTTTCGCCCCAGAATGTTTAACTGGTAAATTTTTTCAAGATCTCTCCTTTCTACAAACGGGTCATAAACATATCATAAAAGGGATTCAAGCAAGAGCTACCCGAACATGCGCACCTGTCTATTACCTGACCGGAATAAAAGGGACACATGCACAAGTCTGAAGGCAACGACCTCACGGCTAAGTGCGAGCTCTAATACGTTCCCATAATAGGGGTTGAAATCACGACCGCGCAACAACTCGCAAGTAGCCGACATATCTCAGTCAAGGAAATATTTTCCATTCTCCGTACCTGTAATTTTAACTCGAAATAAAATGTCAGAAGTTTATTTTGTACCATAAAAATACATTTATTTATTTTGGTATTGCGAACATTTTTTTTTTATATATAGAAATTAATTTTCTGCTATGATTGTAAAGTGTTCACCATAATTCGTAGTTTTGAGGTCATGTCCACCTCGATTCATGAACATAGTTTTTGTGTTTAGAAGGTATTGAAAATGCTGACCAATTATCTCTCCTTTAAATTGTTCAATAAATGGGTCAATTTCCTCATGAAACTTAATTTGGTTAATTTTATTTTCTTGAAGGGTTTACACGTCTAGTCTCAACTTTAAAATGATGTATATCAATTATTTTATTGTTTTGGAGCTACTTTTAAAAAATGTCAAAATAATGTATGCATTGTTTAGAGCACAAACCCCGCCCTTAAGGTGTGTTTCACAATAGGGAAACCGGTTTCCTTTAAACCTGTTTAATGACGGACAGCCCATTTCCTCGACATTAATGAGCTGACGACTCCCAAAAAACGTCTGTAGAAATCGTTTCTTTTCCACACCTTTACAAATAATTTGTTTTCCGCTTGAAATTGTCCTTAGATACTTTCGAGTTTGTGGAAAACTATTTTGTCCATCGTTCCAAAAAATTTTGTGATGTGTATTGGTTAACCAAATTGCAGTCTTTCGAGATTTTGTATTTAGCAAAGTAAAATCATATGGTGGTTCTATTAAAAAACTATTATTCAAGTTTGGATCTTTTTCGAATACAATTCCAATTTCCTTTAGAATAAAATTATTATTATTATCAAAGAAACCTTTTTTACTGATTCATTTTGATATGAAAGATCAACCACAATAATAGGGGTCTTCAATTTAAATTCATTTGGGGTCAAAAATGGTTGTGATTCACGATTATAGTAACTAGATTGAAATCTTGTATACATTTCATATAGGTGAGCATACTAATTCTTACTAAAATCAACATTCAGATTATCAAATGGATATGACTCAGAATTCAAGTGAACTTTCAAGTTTGATAAGTTATTTGTGATAAGTTCTCCATTTAGTGTAAATCCAATTATGGCAAATCTTGGTTTTTCGCGGTTAGCCGACAATTTCACATTCCAGCTGTGTTGACTTCCATACCCCAATTTGGGGTTAACATATGAATCCCAACTCCGGAATGCGATTGGTAGCTTTACACCACTCTTAATAATATCGTACATCTTAATTTTTGCAAAATCGCTCAGAGTTACATGGGGAATTTTCCAGATTTTATTCGTAATTTCCAACTTAAAAGATTGTTCATTTCTGGTTTGTTCAAACACATCACCAAGATTCTTAGTTAGCATCAACACTAGTTCACGCTTACAATTTAACAAAACTTTTTTATAATCCTCAGCCAATCCCAACAAATTTTTTAATGGTACAGAAAAATTTTAATTGGGGATCCCGTAGAAATTTCGTCTCCACTGCTCCATCCAGAATTTAATAGGTATTGACTTTGAAGATTATCCAGAGATATACAATTTTTTAGGGTATTAGCCATACCGACATAGACTTGACACGTTGGACTCGTTGTATTTAGTTGTTACCTAGCAGTATTTTGATGGTTACTTTCTTTTTTGTCTTGCTTTTGGATGGTTACTATCTGTATAGTATCTGTAAAGTACTTGGATTTACATGATAACTAAATGTTAACAAGTATTATGAGTCGCTATAGTCTCCTATTAAGAACTATCAAAGTACTCATAATTAATTATATTTTATGTATATTTGTATATAATTAATTTTCTTACTTCAGCCCTCTGTAAGAAACATGTCGCTTATTAATCTTCGTTCCAAGCGTAGATTTTCGCTTGGTTCCCATAGATAGATGTAAAATAGTTCTCACAATGTAATCTTTCTCAGATGCTGAACTAGTTTTAAAGCATTCATTTGTTCCATCCCATAATAATATTGTAACATATTTCGAAGGCATCATTAGCTAGCATAGAAGCGCCTATCAATTTAATTTTTGATTGAAGTTTATGATAGAGGTGTTGGGACCTGGTAATATCGGTTTTTGTTGTCAACTATTTTTCTAGTTCTAGTTTTCTAATTCTATTCTATTTGTATACTATTTGTATGAGTAAGGCATCATTGTCTAAGATTCTGAATAAGTTTAATAAACTCTTTAATTACAATACTGATTAGCTGGTTACTATATATTTAGTAGATGTATACAAGTTGTTTAGTATCTGGTTTCTATATGTTTAATAGATGTATACAAGTTGTTTACTAGATGTATACAAGTTGTTTACTAGCTGTTTAGTATCTGGTTACTATATATTTAGTAGATGTATACAAGTTGTTTAGTATCTGGTTACTATATATTTAGTGGATGTATACAAGTTGTTTAGTATCTGGTTTCTATATGTTTAATAGATGTATACAAGTTGTTTACTAGATGTATACAAGTTGTTTACTAGCTGTTCAGTATCTGGTTACTATATATTTAGTAGATGTATACAAGTTGTTTAGTTCTGGTTACAATATATTTAGTAGATGTATGCAAGTTGTTTAGTATCTATGTTTAGTAGATGTATATAAGTTGTTTACTAGATGTATACAAGTTGTTTACTAGCTGTTTAGTATCTGGTTTCTATATGATTAGTAGATGTATACAAGTTGTTTAATAGATGTATACAAGTTGCTTACTAGCTGTTTAGTAACTGGTTTATATATCTTTAATATCTGTTTACTTGATGTTTACTATTTATTGTTAGCTGGTTACTAGTTGTTATTAACGTCTACGAGCTTTTATAGTCTTTTGTTAAGAATGATCAAAAATTCTTGATCACTAGACGGCTTTCGATGTGAAGTAAAAACTTACACTCTGATTTTCAGTGTGTTTGCTATGTACGTAAGAAAGAATGCAAAGCCAAAATAGCTCAAGATTGATATATAAATCTTAGAGGAACATGTCCGATTATGTTGGGGGAAGATGTATCCTGTGATTGTAAAACTAATTAAGATATAAGTTGTTCACAAGTTGTCTAAAAGCTGTGTAATTACAGATATTAAGAATATATAATAATATCATCCACTTTAACTAGTATATTGTTAAAATAAAACATTTCCATTTTTCATATTCTTTCATCTTATGTAGGTATAATAAATGTTACCTTAACTACGATAGCTAGCCTTACATCTTATAACTATAGTTATTAGCTACAATAAAATGTCTAGAAAGAACAAAATATATGAATGTCCAAAAACCATTTAAAACTAACTATAATTGGGAAAGTAATTGAAATCGCTCCGGCGTAATACAGTAAAAAACAAAAAACACTGTGATTATCCCATTTTCTATCACCATAACAAATGTGTATACCCACACCTAAATGACCAATTGTATCCTTTGTCCAAAAATGTTTGTGACTTTCACTTATAAATTTGTCACCGATAATTTAAATCCCATTAAGCAAACCACCCATTGCTAACCGTACCATAACTCCAGAGTCAAGTTGGTTACCTACAATAAACATAGGTGGTGGTGTAAAGGATTGCTAAAATGCCTCGACGCAGGCGCAAATGTCATAAAAAATGATCATAAAAATATAATTAGGAAAGTATTTTTTATTTGCTAACCATTCAGTGTGTTTGCTATGTACGTAAGAAAGAATGCAAAGCCAAAATAGCTCAAGATTGATATATAAATCTTAGAGGAACATGTCCGATTATGTTGGGGGAAGATGTATCCTGTGATTGTAAAACTAATTAAGATATAAATTGTTCACAAGTTGTCTAAAAGCTGTGTAATTACAGATATTAAGAATATATAATAATATCATCCACTTTAACTAGTATATTGTTAAAATAAAACATTTCCATTTTTCATATTCTTTCATCTTATGTAGGTATAATAAATGTTATCTTAACTACGATAGCTAGCCTTACATCTTATAACTATAGTTATTAGCTACAATAAAATGTCTAGAAAGAACAAAATATATGAATGTCCAAAAACCATTTAAAACTAACTATAATTGGGAAAGTAATTGAAATCGCTCCGGCGTAATACAGTAAAAAACAAAAAACACTGTGATTATCCCATTTTCTATCACCATAACAAATGTGTATACCCACACCTAAATGACCAATTGTATCCTTTGTCCAAAAATGTTTGTGACTTTCACTTATAAATTTGTCACCGATAATTTAAATCCCATTAAGCAAACCACCCATTGCTAACCGTACCATAACCCCAGAGTCAAGTTGGTTACCTACAATAAACATAGGTCGTGGTGTAAAGGATTGCTAAAATGCCTCGACGCAGGCGCAAATGTCATAAAAAATGATCATAAATACTTTCCTAATTATATATTTTATGACCTCTTTTATGAAGGGATAATATTCCATGAATTTTTTTCCAATACCTTGACCTTTGCGCCTGCATAAAGGTGTTTTAGCAATCCTTTGTAACAACTATTTGTGTTGTTGGTAACATTTATAAATTGTTCGCAAATAAAAAATACTTTCCTAATTATATATTATATGACCTCTTTTATGAAGGGATAATATTCCATGAATTTTTTTCCAATACCTTGACCTTTGCGCCTGCGTCGAGGCATTGAAGCAAATCCTTTGTAACATAACTATTTGTGTTGTTGGTAACAGTTATAAATGGTTAGCAAATAAAAAATACTTTCCTAATTATATTTTTATGATCATTTTTTATGACATTTGCGCCTGCGTCGAGGCATTTTAGCAATCCTTTACACCACCACCTATGTTTATTGTAGGTAACCAACTTGACTCTGGGGTTATGGTACGGTTAGCAATGGGTGGTTTGCTTAATGGGATTTAAATTATCGGTGACAAATTTATAAGTGAAAGTCACAAACATTTTTGGACAAAGGATACAATTGGTCATTTAGGTGTGGGTATACACATTTGTTATGGTGATAGAAAATGGGATAATCACAGTGTTTTTTGTTTTTTACTGTATTACGCCGGAGCGATTTCAATTACTTTCCCAATTATAGTTAGTTTTAAATGGTTTTTGGACATTCATATATTTTGTTCTTTCTAGACATTTTATTGTAGCTAATAACTATAGTTATAAGATGTAAGGCTAGCTATCGTAGTTAAGATAACATTTATTATACCTACATAAGATGAAAGAATATGAAAAATGGAAATGTTTTATTTTAACAATATACTAGTTAAAGTGGATGATATTATTATATATTCTTAATATCTGTAATTACACAGCTTTTAGACAACTTGTGAACAATTTATATCTTAATTAGTTTTACAATCACAGGATACATCTTCCCCCAACATAATCGGACATGTTCCTCTAAGATTTATATATCAATCTTGAGCTATTTTGGCTTTGCATTCTTTCTTACGTACATAGCAAACACACTGAAAATCAGAGTGTAAGTTTTTACTTCACATCGAAAGCCGTCTAGTGATCAAGAATTTTTGATCATTCTTAACAAAAGACTATAAAAGCTCGTAGACGTTAATAACAACTAGTAACCAGCTAACAATAAATGGTAAACATCAAGTAAACAGATATTAAAGATATATAAACCAGTTACTAAACAGCTAGTAAGCAACTTGTATACATCTATTAAACAACTTGTATACATCTACTAATCATATAGAAACCAGATACTAAACAGCTAAACAACTTGTATACATCTAGTAAACAACTTGTATACATCTATTAAACATATAGAAACCAGATACTAAACAACTTGTATACATCCACTAAATATATAGTAACCAGATACTAAACAACTTGTATACATCTACTAAATATATAGTAGCCAGATACTAAACAGCTAGTAAACAACTTGTATACATCTAGTAAACAACTTGTATACATCTATTAAACATATAGAAACCAGATACTAAACAACTTGTATACATCTACTAAATATATAGTAACCAGCTAATCAGTATTGTAATTAAAGAGTTTATTAAACTTATTCAGAATCTTAGACAATGATGCCTTACTCATACAAATAGTATACAAATAGAATAGAATTAGAAAACTAGAACTAGAAAAATAGTTGACAACAAAAACCGATATTACCAGGTCCCAACACCTCTATCATAAACTTCAATCAAAAATTAAATTGATAGGCGCTTCTATGCTAGCTAATGATGCCTTCGAAATATGTTACAATATTATTATGGGATGGAACAAATGAATGCTTTAAAACTAGTTCAGCATCTGAGAAAGATTACATTGTGAGAACTATTTTACATCTATCTATGGGAACCAAGCGAAAATCTACGCTTGGAACGAAGATTAATAAGCGACATGTTTCTTACAGAGGGCTGAAGTAAGAAAATTAATTATATACAAATATACATAAAATATAATTAATTATGAGTACTTTGATAGTTCTTAATAGGAGACTATAGCGACTCATAATACTTGTTAACATTTAGTTATCATGTAAATCCAAGTACTTTACAGATACTATACAGATAGTAACCATCCAAAAGCAAGACTAAAAAGAAAGTAACCATCAAAATACTGCTAGGTAACAACTAAATACAACGAGTCCAACGTGTCAAGTCTATGTCGGTATGGCTAATACCCTAAAAAATTGTATATCTCTGGATAATCTTCAAAGTCAATACCTATTAAATTCTGGATGGAGCAGTGGAGACGAAATTTCTACGGGATCCCCAATTAAAATTTTTCTGTACCATTAAAAATTTGTTGGGATTGGCTGAGGATTATAAAAAAGTTTTGTTAAATTGTAAGCATGAACTAGTGTTGATGCTAACTAAGAATCTTGGTGATGTGTTTGAACAAACCAGAAATGAACAATCTTTTAAGTTGGAAATTACGAATAAAATCTGGAAAATTCCCCATGTAACTCTGAGCGATTTTGCAAAAATTAAGATGTACGATATTATTAAGAGTGGTGTAAAGCTACCAATCGCATTCCGGAGTTGGGATTCATATGTTAACCCCAAATTGGGGTATGGAAGTCAACACAGCTGGAATGTGAAATTGTCGGCTAACCGCGAAAAACCAAGATTTGCCATAATTGGATTTACACTAAATGGAGAACTTATCACAAATAACTTATCAAACTTGAAAGTTCACTTGAATTCTGAGTCATATCCATTTGATAATCTGAATGTTGATTTTAGTAAGAATTAGTATGCTCACCTATATGAAATGTATACAAGATTTCAATCTAGTTACTATAATCGTGAATCACAACCATTTTTGACCCCAAATGAATTTAAATTGAAGACCCCTATTATTGTGGTTGATCTTTCATATCAAAATGAATCAGTAAAAATTGGTCCTATTGATGTGAGAATTTCAATAGAACTAAAGACACCAAGTCATAAAATTACCCAAGCTTACTGTCTCCTCATACAAGACCGTTTAGTTGAATATAACCCACTAAACGGACTAGTACAACGAGTTGTTTAACATTAGAAAAATGTTGAAAGATACTGATTCGATTGATGTTCAAGGTTTCTTTGATAATAATAATAATTTTATTCTAAAGGAAATTGGAATTGTATTCGAAAAAGATCCAAACTTGAATAATAGTTTTTTAATAGAACCACCATATGATTTTACTTTGCTAAATACAAAATCTCGAAAGACTGCAATTTGGTTAACCAATACACATCACAAAATTTTTTCGAACGATGGACAAAATAGTTTTCCACAAACTCGAAAGTATCTAAGGACAATTTCAAGCGGAAAACAAATTATTTGTAAAGGTGTGGAAAAGAAATGATTTCTACAGACGTTTTTTGGGAGTCGTCAGCTCATTAATGTCGAGGAAATGGGCTGTCCGTCATTAAACAGGTTTAAAGGAAACCGGTTTCCCTATTGTGAAACACACCTTAAGGGCGGGGTTTGTGCTCTAAACAATGCATACATTATTTTGACATTTTTTAAAAGTAGCTCCAAAACAATAAAATATTTGATATACATCATTTTAAAGTTGAGACTAGACGTGTAAAGACCTACAAGAAAATAAAATTAACCAAATTAAGTTTCATGAGGAAATTGACCAATTTAAAGGAGAGATAATTGGTCAGCATTTTCAATACCTTCTAAACACAAAACCTATGTTCATAAATCGAGGTGGACATGACCTCAAAACTACGAATTATGGTGAACACTTTACATTTTGTAATCCAGAAATGACGTCGGAAACGTGCGCCTGCTTCTTCTATGCAAATCGCCGGAATCATAGCAGAAAATTAATTTCTATATATAAAAAAAAAATGTTCGCAATACCAAAATAAAGAAGTGTAAATGAATAAATGTATTTTTATGGTACAAAATAAACTTCTGACATTTTATTTCGAGTTAAAATTACAGGTACGGAGAATGGAAAATATTTCCTTGACTGAGATATGTCGGCTACTTGCGAGTTGTTGCGCGGTCGTGATTTCAACCCCTATTATGGGAACGTATTAGAGCTCGCACTTAGCCGTGAGGTCGTTGCCTTCAGACTTGTGCATGTGTCCCTTTTATTCCGGTCAGGTAATAGACAGGTGCGCATGTTCGGGTAGCTCTTGCTTGAATCCCTTTTATGATATGTTTATGACCCGTTTGTAGAAAGGAGAGATCTTGAAAAAATTTACCAGTTAAACATTCTGGGGCGAAAAAAAAAGTCTGCTTAAAAATATTCGACATCTGAGAATCATTAACTTGTGGGATTTATTTTATTTGGGGTTCTTTTGATTTCTAAATTAGTTTTACAATCATAGGAAACGTTATTCCCCAACATGATCGGACATGTCCCTGTAAGGCAACCAGCTTTAGATGTTTTGGGTTTGCGACTGCACAGCAACACCTGCGGAATATTAATTGCTGATAATGAGGAAAAGGATACATGATCAATATTGTCACATGGGGATGTGGGGAAAGTGTGCGACCTTTCTCCCGTGTACAGCAACACCTGCTGAATATTAATTGCTGATAATGAGGCAAAAAGGTCACGTGATCAGTATTGTCACATGGTGGTGTGGGGTTGGGGGGCAATTTAGTATACTCTTTATGGATATGATCGTGACATTTTTATGACATCTAAACCCCTTAAAATCAGATAATTTATGGATTATGCTAATTGTCCCAGAACCCGCATACATTAATGAAGAGGCGGGGGTCATTAATATGTTAATTAGTGAGAGGCGGGGGTCATTAACATGCTAATTAGTAAGGGGGCGGGGGCCGTTAATATGCTAATTGTCCCAGAACCCGTCTTTCCCTACTACTGGACTGCCTCTAAGGCTGATGAATCTCCTCAGCGCTACGATGAAAGAATCCGTCGTGAGATCCTGGACCACTTGCACATGTCATATTTAACAAGGAAGAACGCTATAGTCGAGTACCTCGACGAACAGATACCCGTTACTCAGCTAAAGGGACCAAAGGGAAACGGAGATATGCAAACAGCAAAGCGAAATTAAAATGCGCCACCTACCGGCGGTAGACAGATTTAAGCGTTATGGGCGTTAGAGTGGGAGTGGCAAATTTTTTTGGATCAATCGATAGGAACGCTATAGTCGAGTACCCCGACGAACAGATACCCGTTACTCAGCTAAAGGGACCAAAGGGAAACGGAGATATGCAAGCAGCAAAGCGAAATTAAAATGCGCCACCTACCGGCGGTAGACAGATTTAAGCGTTATGGGCGTTAGAGTGGGAGTGGCAAATTTTTTTGGATCAATCGATAGGTATATACGAGACCAATACATTTCAGTTACAATTTTTTATCTAGCATGGAAATTGTGGGCGTCACAGGTTTGGGCGACTTGTGGGCGTTAAAGTGGGGGTGGCAAACTTTTTTTTTAGGTCAATCGATAGCTATTGATAAGAACAATACAATTCAGTTTACATTTTTATTCTAGCATCAAAACTGTAGGAGCCACAGTTTTGGGCGGCTTGTGGGCGTTAGAGTGGGCGTGGCACTCTGCTGAAACAAACTTGCGCTGCTAAAGAAGCTCAGGAATCTGCACGCCAAATATCAATAGCCTAGCTCTTATAGTTTCCGAGATCTCAGCGGTCATCCGGACAGACAGACGGACAGACGGACATGGCTAGATCGACTCGGCTATTGATCCTGATCAAGAATATATATACTTTATGGGGTCGGAAACGCTTCCATCTGCCTGTTACATACTTTCCGACGAATCTAGTATACCATTTTACTCTACGAGTAACGGGTATAAAAACAGCGAATCTATAATTTGTTTCATATTATTTTCCCACCAATTTTCCGGTTGTTCCTATGGCAGCTATATGATATAGTCGTCCGATTTTGATCGATTTATTTCGAAATTCAAAACTAATTAATAATGTTATTTCCAAGCTTAGGAGGTTATATGTTAAAAAACACCAAAGATATCATTTTTTAAAAAATTTTTCCCATTATTCCAATGGGAGCTATAAGATATACAATAGATGTCCGATCGGGCTGTTTCCCACATATATACTACCTGCAAAAGAAATAAGACTTTATTATTTACTTAAAATTAAGGCGAGTCGCCGTTGGATGAAAATCATTACCGATTTTCTTCAATCACCGTCGATTTATTTTTTGTAAATCATTTTCTTGAATTTATGGAAGCACTTTTTGGAAAAAACTACAAATTTTTCTAAATTTACGGCAAAATACCTTAAAGGTTGGAAAAAGTTTCTTGAATTATGAAAACTATTCTGAAAAATAAGGCTTTTTTTCTAAAGAACAAGTTCTGCTTTTCTAATCTTTAAGGGCAATTCTTTCTTTCTTTCATTTTTGGGTACAAAAAAAAAATTGTTTGTTGGTTTACTTTGGTACGTAAGGAGAGGCATGCATATCGAGGGGCTACTAATTCTATCAAAAATCCGCGAGGTTCAAGCAGGCACAGCGAGTATAACCAAGAAGACCTGGAAAATTTGAGCAGGTACAGTCCCGTGAACATACGAACACGTGACTAGAGAACACGTGACCCATGTATACTTAAGAGGAGAAAACACAGCGGCAGAGAAAATATATAATAAGAAATCCAAAGAAACCACGAGGAAAATAAATATATAAGAAAACCAGAGCGGAATAGATATATAAGGAAACCAATGAGCCAGAGCGAGGTAAACATCGTAGCACGAGTACATAGATATATAGCATAGCAGAAAGAGAGCGGACCGAACCCTCTACCGGTACGCCATTCGAGTCGGGAAACTTAAAGCACGAGGCAGGAAGAATCTAACGTGTACTCCCACAGCAACCGCCATTTTGTTTGTCTCTTTCATCGTCTCTCCGACACCCGAAGCTGACAGCCGACCAGATCAACAAAGAAAATACCATTGACAGGAGGAACCAGCTTAAAACCTCATTTAGCCGCCGCCGAGTGTACATCGATCTACGGGAAATCATCGTCCTCTCGAGTTACCACGCAGTTTTTTCCGAGTTTATTCCACTTCGATTTCTCTGTAATTATAGTGTCCTTTTTCGTGACCCCGACTAGCTATCGTCGAGTTACCAGCGAGTCCTTGCAGCGTTTGTTTGACATTAATTGATTTACAGGCCGAAAACCCGAGTTTAACCTCTTTTGCCGAAACCACAAATTAATTGGTGAGTTTTCTCTTTCGTCTCGTCGGAAAAACTTTTTTGCGGACCTCAGAGTAGCTTGCAATTTTTGTTGCAAATATGGGAGGATTTCCAATCTCCGGAAGCTGGAGCGGCGTTCAACAGTCTCGAAGATCACGAGCTCAAAATTATCGAAGGACTTTGGAGTGGTAGGCCGAAACAAACGCCGCGATGAGTGAAAAGAGCCCCGAGTCCGGTACCACCAGGTCCCACGCAGCTTCAAGTTCCACCGATCGGAGGCATCAGTACTCCAGAAATAATAAATGACATGGAGAATAATTTGGCCAGACGGGATATTTCCCCTCGCAAAACCTACACTGGCAGAAAAATTACGTAACGGGAATAACGTTCGATGGAACAACGGATCCCATCACCTTTATTCAGCATCTCGAGGAGCGGGCCAATACCTACGAAGTCAACGTGGAAAAGATGGCATAAGCGATAACAGGACTTTTGACACAGACAGCGGAACATTGGTTTAAAACGATCCAATTACTCGGCGAATCTTGGGCTGCCTTTAAGAGTCTTTTCTTGATTTTTTCCTACCACCTCAATATTTTCAGCGCGTTGAGGATGAAATCCATAGGAGATATCAACAGTTAGGAGAAACATTCAAAAAATATCTATTTCAGATCCGTGATGCATAGAGCAGGACACAACGCCACACAGGAATTGGAGAGGATTTATGAGAATCTACAACCGGAGTATCAGCTGTTTACTAGGCGCTGTCTAATAGATTAGAGCTGACTGTCTTAGCAGTGAACTACGAGGTAACACGGGATCAAGACATCCATCAGCACACGAGGATATTAGCAGGATCCCAATCACGCTTAGGGCAAATTAGCCACGGAGCATCACAGGCCCCCTTAGGGCAAACACCGAGAAGAACTCCGGTCCTATCTGCCGTGACCCCGGTAATTCTGTAAGGAATCAGGCTTATAACGTCAGACGCCTGCAGAAACTGTGCGGAGGTGGGACGTTTCGCTTATGACTGCCAGAATCCCAGAGCCATTTTCGTGAGTGAACGAGCTATCTAACTCGTCGAACACAAGTCAGTCTCGCGGAAGGTTCCAAGAAAGAAATCACCAAGTCACTCGTAGCAAAAGTACAGTTAGACCGGCGATGGGTTAAATTTTCACTGTTAGTATTACCCTCGATTACGGAAGACGAAATCGCAATGTGGACGCGTATCTTTGCAATTGAGTCCCCTATAGTGAGAAACCATCTTTTTGGTAGTTTTTATACCCGTTACTCGTAGAGTAAAAGGGTATACTAGATTCGTCGGAAAGTATGTAACAGGCAGAAGGAAGCGTTTGTAATGTTCTCATCAATACCTATCGATTGACCCAAAAAAAGTTTGCCACGCCCACTTTAACGCCCACAAACCGCAAAAACCTGTGACGCCCACAATTTTCATGCTAGATAAAAAATTTTCACTGAAATGTATTGGTCTCGTCAATACCTATCGATTGATCCGAAAAAAATTTGCCACGCCCACTCTAACGCCCATAACGCTTAAATCTGTATACCGCCGGTAGGTGGCGCATTTTAATCTCGCTTTGCTGCTTGCATATCTCCATTTAGCTGAGTAACGGGTATCTGATAGTCGAGGTACTCGACTATAGCGTTCTCCCTTGTTTTAATATTCTTTATTTGTATTCAGGAGCAGCATTAATGCCGCTTCCCACGTCATGTTGTTTCTGATTTAACAATTTGCCTTAGGTTCTAAGTAAGCCTAAGTCTCGTAGCTGCGCTGCCTACAGTTGGGCGGCAGAGAGACGGCTATGTATATCTTATGTATTGTATATCAAGTGTATTTAATTATGCTCTCTTTAGCTGGAGCGCGAGGGTATATGTAGGTACTTGAGCTTGGCTGAGCGGCCGGAGTGTGCAACAGAAAGCTGACACTTGCACTTTCTGTGAGCGCGCCGATCTACTCATGTTTCGGCCACTTAGGTTTTTGACCGGGCCTTTGTTTATGTAAACACTTCTACAAAGTGTTTCAGTGTGTTTGCTTCAAGTACTCTTGATGCAGTAGATATTCAATATATGTGCATACTACATCTCACTCCTTTTGAAAAATAACGTTGTAACGAACTGATTTTTATTGTCTGCTCGCCACGAGATTCGTGCGGCTAGCTCAGTATATTGTGTGTTCGTCCCACCAAATTTATATTAACGTGACCGCCCAGTAGCTCAGTGAGAAAGCACAGAATTCACGGGTTCGTATTGGGATTTATTGCGGGTATATTATTACAAGTGTCTTAGTCGCTTGGTTGGCTTTGACTCGTTGCTTGTGACCTTCGGTGCTTCCGACGGTCCTGGATGACTCTACGACCTCTCGCCTTGATGACTCGGTGCTCCAGTCCTCGCCGCTCCCTGAAGATCCTCGCAGCTCCCTGAAGATGCTCGCTCGCGGTTCACTTCTCACGCGTGACTTGGTGACTGCTGGTAACGACTCGGACTCGCGAGGGGTATCGGCCGTACGGGCTTAGGGAAGCGTCACCGTTCTCAGACTAGGGTGAACAGAAGCTGCGCTCTCCAGGATCGCTCCTTTCGACACACCGCCGCCTGTCCCTTGCTCTGTCCCGGATGGTCCCACTGGGGTTTCTGCTCAGCCCGCGCGGACAGTCAAGGCGGTAACGCCAGGAAGCTGCCTCGCGCCTTACTTCGCTTCCACGCCTAGTGTAAACGAACGTTCCACCCTAGCCTCACCCTTTTGCTTTTTGTCCGGGACGTTTCCGTGTGGCTTTTGGTACTCGGGCACGCCGCTCCGGGACCTCGCAAGTCGAATCCGTAGGGCTCTCCTGGATAATTCCACTCGAGACCGTACCGATCGACCGCTCTCCCTTCTGGCTTGTTATATTCGTGGTTCGGGCACGCCGCTCCGGGACCTCGCAAGTCGAATCCGTAGGGCTCTCCTGGACAATTCCACTCGAGACCTTACTGATCGACCGCTCTCCTTTCTGGCTTGTTATACTCTTTCCAGGCGTAACGCCAGGACTTTGTGGACAGGGTTAATCGACCGCCTTGACCTAGCCGTGTGATGCCCTCTGGATCTCAGCTACCTGCGTCTCAATTCGGAGATTCCTGGTATCCCAATCCCGAACGTCTCGACGTAGCAATCTCGCTCCTTGTAGGCTCCCACGGCGCTGCTTCTCTGGCGACTCGACTTGCTGCTGCTTCCTTGTAGGTTATCTGGTTGTTTGATTGTTCACTTTGGTATCTGAGTGATCTTGACGGTTTGACTCCTTGTGATCGACTGATCCAGCTGCCAGCGCTCTGCGGCCTTATATAGGGCCTCCAAGCACCGTTATTCCCCTTTTGCGCACGGCCCGCTGGATCTCTCCACTTTGGGTCCAAAGTCCGTGCCTCCTGGATGACCCACTTGTCCTTTATGTACCGCTTCCAATGTATGTTCCGCCCACTGCTGCCGTTCCGCTGATTCCCGTGCCGCTTGTGGCACGCCTGTGTGCCGCTCCACTGCCGAGATGTGGCACTTCCTCTCCCGGTCCAAAGTTCACGGGAGAGTCCAAAGTCCAGAGGAGTTCCGTTATCCCCTTCTGCATACGGCACTCTTGCTCTGCCCGCGAAGTCTCCATTCTCTCTCGATCTCCATCCTTGGTCTCCAATCTCTCTCGCTCTCCTTCATTGGTCTCCAAACTCTCTCGCTCTCCATCCTTGGTCTCCAATTTCTCTCGCTCTCCTTCATTGGTCTCCAAACTCTCTCGCTCTCCTTCGTTGGTCTCCAAACTCTCTCGATCTCCACCCTTGGTCTCCAGACTCTCTCGTTCTCCCCGCCGCGCCGTTACTACGCGAATTCGCCGCGTATCTGGTGAGCGGCCGGCCATCTGCTGCTGCTTCTATTTGTGGGGAGTTATTCAACTCCTCACATTCCCCCCTTACTTCGGGAAACATTTAAGACTGGTTCCTACTCTCCGGCGTTTCCTTGCTTATCCTAGCCTTTGAGTCCTTGTGATTCCCGCGGCGCTCCCTCGTTGCTCCCTCGATGCTCCCTCGACGCTCTTAACTCCCTTGAGTTTCTACAGCGGGGGTCATCCTCCTCGTAGCAACTTTAAATCTCCCGCGACGATATTTCCTGTGTTCCCACTGGGACATCGATACTCCTAGGCTATCGATCCCCAGCTCGCTGCTCATTGCTGCGTCTCACTCCTTTCCATGTTTCCTCCGCCTGGTCACACCATTCGTGCGTGATCGATATTTATTCGCATATCGATACCGACGGTGCGGCGTTGCCACCTGCTCGTTTGCGATATTTCCACCTTGGCCGATATTTCCATTGTCGTGTGCCCATCGATCGCACTATCGTCCAGTGCCAATCGATCGCCTATCGAGGCGCCCCCTTCCCTGGCTCATGGTGATTTTGCAACTTTCTAGGTAAGTTTTCGCATTTCCTCACTCCTTTCTATTTCATCCTTTCTCTCTCCACACGACCTCTCTCGCCTCTCGTCTCTCTCTCTCGCCCTTCAATCGTCCTCAGCCGGCTGAGCCTGGCTTTACGCTGGCAATACTCGAACGCTGGTGCGGAGAGGACTTCGCATTTGCTTCGCTGCAGGTAAGTATTTTGGTGTCGCTTGGCTGCTTCCTGTATTAACCCAATATTGATTTCAGGATGCTGAAGCTGCCATGTATGCCCCTTACTTCTGGCCCCTGTTTCAGCCGCGTTTCCCGTTCTATGTCGGTTTTTTTCCTTTTTTTTTTTAAACTCTGATTTTTTCGGTTTATTTAACTTTTATTTTTGCTCCTCGAACACTCTCATGCCCGCCAGCCCCAACCGGACGCGGAACGCGCGCCCCTCTCTCCATACGCGCACGCTGCGCCTGCCGCCCAGGTTGCGAGCCTCCTGCACCACCGGTGTCTCCGCGATCCCTTCGGGCCACTCCGTCTCCGCGATTTCTCGCCATCGCTGGCCTTCCGGCGCCGACACCGTCCGCGAGAACTTCGGCCGGGCCACCACCTCGGACACTTCGGGCGCCGAGTGCTGCCGCTTGAGCGGAGGACGGCCGTTTCCCACGGGCTCAGGCCACACCCAGGGTCCTCGCTCCAGAGGCTCCGCGGTTACGGCGCTCCCGGTAGGCGTCGGCGTCGTTGGTCCGGTGCTCGGCGTCGGTGGTGCCCACTGCTCCGGTCTGCCACGGGTCCTGGGGTCCAGCGGGCTCACCCGGGGACCACATTCTTCCCAGATCCGGGGTTCTTCCGTCGCTACCGTCTCCTCCGCGGGTCCCTCCGGCCAGGTCCAGACTACCGTCTGCTGCCGCCACCTTACCCCTTCGGCCACGAACGTCCGGGTGCTGTGGCTCACGTGGGCCGCCGGTATGTCTGTCCGGATGTGTTGCTGCTGCGGTGGTGGCTGCCGCTGCGGTGGTGGCTGCTGCTGTGGTGGCTGCTGCTGCTGTGGTGGCTGCTGCTGCTGTGGTGGCTGCTGCTGCGGTGGCTGCTGCTGCGGTGGTTGCTGCTGCGGTGGCTGCTGCTGCGGTGGTTGCTGCTGCGGTGGTGGCTGCTGCTGCGGTGGCTGCTGCTGCTGCGGTGGCTGCTGCTGCGGTGGTGGCTGCAGCGGTGGTGGCTGCTGCTGCGGTGGCTGCTGCTCGTGCCTCGGCGTGGGCGGTCGCGCTGGCGTCCACCGTGGTGACCCCTCGTACCGCGGTGTGGGCGGGATTTCGGGCAGCCACCGCGGAGGCGAGGACGCCCAATCGTCTGCCACTTCTTACGGCGTGGTGCAGGGTTCGGGCGCATACCTCGGCGTAGGTGGGTACCCCGGGTTTTCCCACAGCTGCGCCTCCTCCTCCTCGGCCATCCGTAGTTGGGCCTGCCACTCCGGCGTCTCCTCCATCTCCTTCAACCGCCGCTCCTCGTCTCGCCTTCGCGCCTCGCACTTGCACCGGAACTCCCACGTAGCCGCTGCCACAGCCTCGGCATGGCTAACGGGAGCCGGCTGGTCCTGGGGCGGCTCTTCACTGGCCCACTCCACCTGCGCCTCGCCAGTCGGGATGCGTCCGTCGGCCCGGTTGAACGCCTTGCGAAGCCGCCATCGCCGTTGCTCCACCCGTGGCTCCTCCACCAACTCGACGTCGCTGTCGGAGCTGATTACCGGATCGGGGACGCCCCGCCCGGAGATCCGCCGCGAGGTTCGGGTAGGCCGGGCTGCCGACCATCCTTGCCCCGGGCTAGATCCTCCGGACGGCTGGTGGGCAGCCATCATCCTGCGCGCTTCGCTTCTCGTCACACGTGTGCTCATGATTGCTCGTTGATTTTGATTGTGCAGCTGGAGCCTGGGCTCCCTTTAACGACACCTCGGTTCCGAGCCTTCCTCTTTGCTCAATCCCGCTATTTCCATCGGCCTCTCCTTCTTACTACCCAGATCTACGGTACAGCTCTCTGCTCTGTGCCGTCTTCCCTCTTCCTTTGGCAGACTTTTGATGCGTGTTTTTTCTTTTCCTCCGATCAGTCCCAATCGAGACCTTAGACTCTCTGGTTCGCTCCCTTTGTGTTCTTAACGTTCTCCTGATGTCCTTTATGTGTTTCATTGCGCCTTTGTAGATGACCTGTAGTATCCTTGGAGGTATCCTTGGAATTTGTTCGTAGTATCCTTTGGGAATCCTTGCAGGTATCCTTGGACTCTTTCCGTAGTACCCTTTGGGAATCCTTGGACGTATCCTTTGACTCCTTTCGTAGTGTCCTTTGGTCATCCTTGGAGGTATCCTTGGACACCCTTCGTAGTATCCTTTGGGCATCCTTGGGGGTATCCTTGGACCCCTTTCGTAGTATCCTTTGGGCATCCTTGGAGGTATCCTTGGGATCCTTTCGTAGTGTCCTTTGGTCATCCTTGGAGGTATCCTTGGACACCCTTCGTAGTATCCTTTGGGCATCCTTGGAGGTATCCTTGGGATCCTTTCGTAGTGTCCTTTGGTCATCCTTGGAGGTATCCTTGGACACCCTTCGTAGTATCCTTTGGCCATCCTTGGAGGTATCCTTGGGATCCTTTCGTAGTATCCTTTGGTCATCCTTGTAGGTATCCTTGGACTTTTAATGTTGTTTTGCATCTGTTGTGTCTGCTTGCTGTAGCCGCTCGCCTGTGTTTTCCGTTTGTTGCTGTTTCAGCTCGCTTACGTGGATGGTCCGCTCTTTCTTTGTGTTTATGTGTCTTATTTTGCAGATTACTGGTGACGCAAAACCTATGACTTGGTAAGGTCCGTCGTATCTTGGGGCCAATTTTGCTGCGAACCCCTCGGCCGCTTTTGATAAATGGTGTTCCTTGGCCCACACGACGTCACCCACCTTTGGCGTCCATTGCCTCCTCCTTAGGTTATAATGCCTAGCCTGGTCCTGGGATGCTTTCTCCAGGTTCCGCCTTACAATCTCGAAGATTTCCCTGAGTTTGTTAGCATTCTCTTCCGGGGTCTCTGTCGGTCGTCCGGTCCCTACGGTTTCTCTGTCGTATAGGGCGCTTGGTAGTCTTGGTTCTCTGCCTTGGGTAATGAACGACGGTGTGTCACCTGTGGATTCTGAAACGCTCGTGTTCACTGCCAGCATGATTTCTGGCCATTTTTCGTCCCAGTCTCTTTGGTTCTGCCCTGCGAACTGCGCAATCATTGTTTTCACCGTCCTATTGGCTCTCTCAGTCGGGTTCTCCTGTGGGGTGTATGGAGCTGTGAACTGTTGCCTGGCTCCCATTTCGGCCAGGAAACTCTTGAAGGTTTTGCTGGTAAACTGGACTCCGTTGTCCGTTATGACTATTTTGGGGACCCCATACCTCGCGATTATGCGTTCCTTGAAAGCTTTCTTTAGGGATTCGGCCGTCGCGCTTCGCAGCGGCACCAACTCAGTCCACTTGGAGAACCTGTCTATCAATACCAGCAGCATTTGGTTGCCGTGTTTCGAACGCGGCAGGGGTCCGACGAAGTCCGCACATACCGTAGCCCATGGTTCCTCTGGCACCTGCGTAAGCATTTTCCCAGCCATTTGCATCTGATTCGGCTTGAACCTCATGCATGTCTCGCATACTCGCACGTGGGCTCGGGCGTCTCTGTGCATTCCTGGCCAGTAGTACCGGGCTGCCAGACGTGCTATTGTCTTTCGGCTTCCTACATGGCCAGCCGCCGGTGAGTCGTGGTTCTCCTTCAGCACCGTTTCCCGCAGCGCTTTCAAGACGCACATCTTCCATGTTGCAACATCTTCGCTGCCCGCTCTATGAGGTATATTCCTGTACAGGGTGTTACCCTCCATCACGTAGTCTGGATACTTTTGCGGCTGGGTCCTTATCTTTTCGCGCATTTCCAGAATCCAGCTGCATGCTGCAGAAGCTTCCGCCGCCGACGTCTCCTTGATCCCTCGAAGCGTTTCCGGCAGTGGCTGCCTTGACAAAGCGTCTGCCACCACGTTGAGTTGCCCTTTCCTGTACGCTATTTCGAAGTCGTACTGCTGCAATTCCAGGGCCCATCTGGCGATCCTCCCTGAAGGGCTCTCTATGCTGTTGAGCCACTTCAGTGCCATGTGGTCGGTTACTACTTTAAAGTGGTAACCTTCCAGATACGGCTTGAGCTTTCGGATTGCCCAGACGATTGCCAAGCACTCCTTCTCGGTTGTTGAGTAATTCTTCTCAGCGCCGTTGAGCGTTCGGCTTGAGTAAGAGATTACCTTTTCGCCTCGTTCAGTTTCCTGGGTCAAGATTGCCCCGATGCCGTAGTCGCTTGCGTCAGTTTGCAAGATGAATGGTTTGTAGAAGTCCGGGCATGCCAGTACGGGGTCTGCGACGAGTCTTGCCTTCACCTCTTCGAACGCCGTCTGATGTTCCTGTGTCCACACCCATTTATTGCCCTTGCGTAGCAGATCGTTGAGAGGTTTGACTATTTTTGCGAAGTCAGGTACAAACCGGCGGTACCATGATGCTACGCCCAGGTACTGTCGGAGCTCTCTTACTGTCGATGGTGGTTCTAGTTCGGCGATGGCTGCTACCTTTTCCGGATCCGTGCCTATTCCTTCGCTAGTCACTCGATGACCGAGATATAACAGCTCTTTCTTGAAAAATTGACACTTCTCCGGGTTTAATCTCAGATTTGCCTCCTTTAGTCGTCGGAAAACTTCCTTTAGGTTGGCCTTATGTTCTTCCAGCGAGCGCCCGATCACTATGATGTCGTCCTGGTAAGCAAATGCGTGCGGTCCAGCACCCGTTGAAAAGTCGCAGACGCTGAATGAAGTCCGAATGGCATTACTTTCCATTGGAATAAACCTTTCCCCGGCACTGTAAATGCCGTATACTGCCTGCTGTCCGCTTTCAGTGGGATTTGCCAGTACCCATCCTTTAGGTCCAAGCTGCTGATGTACCGTGCTTCCCTCAGTTGGTCGAGAATATAATTTATTCGGGGCATCGGGTAGGCATCCTTTACAGATTTGGCGTTTATTTGCCTAAAGTCGACGCACAGTCTCCATTTGCCCGTCTTTTTTCTAACCATCACGATGGGAGAACTGTATGGGCTTGTTGAGTGTTCTATGTATCCCATTTGGAGAAGCTCGTCCACCTTCGCATTGATCTCCCCTTGAACTTTCGGATTCTTGGGATAGTATCGCTGCTTTATTGGTTTGTCGTCTTTCATCGTGATCTGATGCTCTGCCATGTTTGATGTTCCCTTCATGCTGCTGAAAGTCGATAGCTCTGCCTCCAGGAATTTCGTCGTGTCGTCATCTTCGCTTGCCCGTTGTACGACTGCCACCGACAACTTTTCCTCGAGCCATCCCTTGTGACGATTCCTGGCCGGTATTATCACTTCGTGTCCAGCGCACTTAATTTCGGTACCGACTTGTGTTAGAAAGTTCCATCCCAACACCAATGAATCCACTACTCCTGGTAGTATCAGCAGGCTCATGCTCAGTCGCTTGTTCCCGAACGCAATTTCCACCTCCAGCTGCTCATCGATTCCGCCACATCTTCCGTCTGCCAACCTAACTTGCCGTCGTATCCTTGTAATCTTTCCGAGGGCAGCCAGGTCGTCCGCCAGCTCTTTGCTTATAAAGCTTGCTGTTGCCCCGGTGTCGATTGTGGCCTTGTATGTGCCCCCACCAATCGTCACCGCTGCGGACAACTGCTGCTCCTCCTCGATCAGCTTTCCCGTTAGTTTGGAGAGGTAGCATCTTGCGACCCCCGCTCGCCTCTCTGCGGCTGAGATCGCTGGGCATTTCCCGCCTGCTGGCAGCATTCAACGCTCCTGACGCCTACTCTCCCGCACACCCAGCAGAACAACAGGCGTTGGTGCCGACATCCCCGCGCCCAGTGTCCATGACCGCCGCACTTTCGGCAGGCCTCCTGGGGGTCTGTGATGTGTGTCGTTTCACGAGGCCTTTGTGTTGTACTTGGTGGCCTCCAAACATTGTTTGCTGGTTGCATCTGTTGCTGTTGTGGTGGTGTCCATTGGCCTCCGCGTGGTGCTCCTGTTGCCTGCTGCCGTGGTACTCGGTTAGGTGGCGACCATTGGTCGTTTCCCTGCGTCTCCTGGATTCCTGTCTCTTCGCATCTTCTGCATGTTACCTGCGCTGGCGATGACGACTTGTTCTTCGAGAATTTGTTTTCTTGCACGAACGCTTCCCGCTCCTTTTCGAGTTCTTCATACTCGTCCGCTAATATCATCAGCGTGTCCAGGTCCGACACTTTGTATGCCCTTAGGAAGATCCTTAGACTGGGGGTGCAGTTCTCCTTGATGATTCTTAGGGTCTCTATAGTGGAGTAATTAAGTGGCCTCACCATCGTCTGCATGTCGATCATGTAGTCTTTGAACGACTCGCTGAAGCCCTGCTTCCGTTGCCTGACCTGATCCGCCAGCCTGGTGAAGAAGTCTCTCGGTAGAAAGTATGTGTGGAAACTATCTA
This sequence comes from Drosophila suzukii, assembly GCF_043229965.1. Taxonomy (NCBI): domain Eukaryota; kingdom Metazoa; phylum Arthropoda; class Insecta; order Diptera; family Drosophilidae; genus Drosophila; species Drosophila suzukii. The sequence continues at coordinate 1,437,037 of NW_027255898.1, read as the reverse complement.
TGAACTCCGCCCAGGTTTTCCATTGTTTGTTGTTGGCGATGAACCACTTCAAAGCCCTTCCCTTCAGTAATTCAGGCATCGCTCGGGGAATCATGTCTAACTCCAAGCCGTATGTGTTGGCGGACCATTCCACCTGCTCCAGGAACTCGAACGGTTTTTCCGCCCCGTCGAACCTGAACGACCATTCGCGGACCTGTTTAGCGATCCTTGCATAGTCTGATTGATTGGGTCTCGAGATCAGCGCTGTTGTTTTCCTGTCTTGGCTTGATTCTCTCCTGTTTGCCTCCTTTTGTAGGTTGTCAACGCTCAGGCTTGCCACTAAGTTGTCCCCTTCGACGGTTGTTAACGTGATGCTGGGGCCGGCTTTGTCGTGGTATGTGGCTTCCAAATCGGCCCAGATGTCAACGAGTTGTGGGTCATTATCCGTTTCTGAGTAATACTCGGATAGTGCTTTTCTCATGTCCTCTAATCTGCCGTCCAGGGTGACAGTAAGCCTCTGTGCGACATTGGCGAAATCCTCCTTTTTAAGTCGGTAGATCCACTTCTTCCCCATTCTGTTTAAATTGCTTTCACTGCTGGGACAATCACGTTGGGCGCCAGATGTAACGAACTGATTTTTATTGTCTGCTCGCCACGAGATTTGTGCGGCTAGCTCAGTATATTGTGTGTTCGTCCCACCAAATTTATATTAACGTGACCGCCCAGTAGCTCAGTGAGAAAGCACAGAATTCACGGGTTCGTATTGGGTTTTATTGCGGGTATATTATTACAAGTGTCTTAGTCGCTTGGTTGGCTTTGACTCGTTGCTTGTGACCTTCGGTGCTTCCGACGGTCCTGGATGACTCTACGACCTCTCGCCTTGATAACTCGGTGCTCCAGTCCTGTAGCTCCCTGAAGATACTCGCAGCTCCCTGAAGATCCTCGCCGCTCCCTGAAGATCCTCGCAGCTCCCTGAAGATGCTCGCTCGCGGTTCACTTCTCACGCGTGACTTGGTGACTGCTGGTAACGACTCGGACTCGCGAGGGGTATCGGCCGTACGGGCTTAGGGAAGCGTCACCGTTCTCAGACTAGGGTGAACAGAAGCTGCGCTCTCCAGGATCGCTCCTTTCGACACACCGCCGCCTGTCCCTTGCTCTGTCCCGGATGGTCCCACTGGGGTTTCTGCTCAGCCCGCGCGGACAGTCAAGGCGGTAACGCCAGGAAGCTGCCTCGCGCCTTACTTCGCTTCCACGCCTAGTGTAAACGAACGTTCCACCCTAGCCTCACCCTTTTGCTTTTTGTCCGGGACGTTTCCGTGTGGCTTTTGGTACTCGGGGTTCGGGCACGCCGCTCCGGGACCTCGCAAGTCGAATCCGTAGGGCTCTCCTGGATAATTCCACTCGAGACCGTACCGATCGACCGCTCTCCCTTCTGGCTTGTTTTATTCGTGGTTCGGGCACGCCGCTCCGGGACCTCGCAAGTCGAATCCGTAGGGCTCTCCTGGACAATTCCACTCGAGACCTTACTGATCGACCGCTCTCCCTTCTGGCTTGTTATACTCTTTCCAGGCGTAACGCCAGGACTTTGTGGACAGGGTTAATCGACCGCCTTGACCTAGCCGTGTGATGCCCTCTGGATCTCAGCTACCTGCGTCTCAATTCGGAGATTCCTGGTATCCCAATCCCGAACGTCTCGACGTAGCAATCTCGCTCCTTGTAGGCTCCCACGGCGCTGCTTCTCTGGCGACTCGACTTGCTGCTGCTCCCTTGTAGGTTATCTGGTTGTTTGATTGTTCACTTTGGTATCTGAGTGATCTTGACGGTTTGACTCCTTGTGATCGACTGATCCAGCTGCCAGCGCTCTGCGGCCTTATATAGGGCCTCCAAGCACCGTTATTCCCCTTTTGCGCACGGCCCGCTGGATCTCTCCACTTTGGGTCCAAAGTCCGTGCCTCCTGGATGACCCACTTGTCCTTTATGTACCGCTTCCAATGTATGTTCCGCCCACTGCTGCCGTTCCGCTGATTCCCGTGCCGCTTGTGGCACGCCTGTGTGCCGCTCCACTGCCGAGATGTGGCACTTCCTCTCCCGGTCCAAAGTTCACGGGAGAGTCCAAAGTCCAGAGGAGTTCCGTTATCCCCTTCTGCATACGGCACTCTTGCTCTGCCCGCGAAGTCTCCATTCACTCTCGATCTCCATCCTTGGTCTCCAATCTCTCTCGCTCTCCTTCATTGGTCTCCAAACTCTCTCGCTCTCCATCCTTGGTCTCCAATCTCTCTCGCTCTCCTTCATTGGTCTCCAAACTCTCTCGCTCTCCTTCGTTGGTCTCCAAACTCTCTCGATCTCCACCCTTGGTCTCCAGACTCTCTCGTTCTCCCCGCCGCGCCGTTACTACGCGAATTCGCCGCGTATCTGGTGAGCGGCCGGCCATCTGCTGCTGCTTCTATTTGTGGGGAGTTATTCAACTCCTCACAACGTAATATTATGAAGTTATTTTATTAGTATATTTACTTAAAGGAATAATTATATTTGTATTTTTTTTTTTAAATCTTTTTTTTCTTAATTTTTTTTTTGATACACAGAGAATGGAATTAGGAATAATATTCGTATTTAAAAGAAAAGGATATCTGAGGATGACCATGCTAAATGCAATTATGAAATAAACGTTTTTAATCTATCCTTATGAACTGTTGGTTTTTTGTTCTTATTATTTGTTATTATTGATATGTATCATAATCACGAAATCTTGGCCATTTGCTGTTTACTTTATCGATATTCTCTGTTATTATGTACACTCTAACATACCAAAAATACCACAGCTATACAGAGCCAAATAAAGTCAATTGGACATTAAATCTCAACCCGATCTGTCGTCTTCTTTTAATCGGAACACAACATTTTCTGGCGACGAGGAAAAAAGTGCCGCAAAATTTCATTTTGTGTAATTCTTGTCGGTAGACTTAAACAACAGTGATCGAACGCAAAAAGACATACAATGGCTGACAGCACAATTAATCTAGAATGGAATGGAATGGAATCCATTCTTTCACAAAACAGAGGTTTGAACTTAGCCAGATGGGGAGAATTATCCGTGTGCCCGCCGTTTCCAAACTTTAACAAAGAAAATCAAAATTGGGAAACGTACCTCCAACAATTAACACAGCACTTCTCCGCTTACTCGGTGCAAGCAGCAGATAGGAAAAAAGCGTATTTTCTATCGTGGGCAGGCACTCATATATTTGAGCTTGTAAAAAATCTGTTTGGTAGCGAAAACTTGGACTATGAACAAATAACGGAAAAACTAACAGAACATTTCAAGCAGAAGCGTCATATTGTTGCTGCACGGTACGAATTCTTCAAACGTCAGATGCGGGACTCACAGACACATAAGGAATGGGTCGCCGATCTACGTGGCATTGCTAGAGAGTGTCAATTTGTTTGCCAATCCGATGGGATCCGCGATCAAATAATTGTGCACACTCCGTTCGACGCAATTCGCACAGCCGCTCGAAGACGTTCTCTCAATTGCCGAAACTTACGAGGCAACAACAAAGACAGTGGCAGTAATCAAAGAGAGTGAGAAGAGACCTCTTGATACAAACGCAGTATACACACAAAAATCAAATCATAAAAAACGCAATTTTTCTGATGGAAAAGGCGGCAAGACTGCTTTAAAATCGTGCTCTGGCTGTGGTCACTCTCATTCTCGCGAAAATTGCAAGTTT